>NC_066581.1:407137714-407789381 GCF_024323335.1 Lathyrus oleraceus
TTGTTAGCTTGACGATTTGAACTTTATATATTAGAGGTAGGAATTGGAGGGTCGATCAGAGTTTGGTCATGGCATTCTAGGGGGATGTCACCTCCTTGGTATTGCTTCAGTCTTTGTCCATTTACCACAAACGGATTACAGGAATTGTTCCGGATTTCAACTGCTCCCGATTTTAGGACTTTGGAAACCTCAAAAGGGCCTGTCCATCTCGAATGCATCTTACGTGGAAAAAGTCGTAATCTCGAATTGAAGAGGAGAACAGAGTCACCTATATTAAATTCCTTTTTCACAATCCTTTTGTCATGCCACGCTTTGGTTCTTTCTTTGTATATAACGACATTCTCGTAAGCGTTCTGGCGGAGTTCCTCCAATTTATGGATATCAAGGATTCGCTTCTTGCCAAATGCTAGGTAATCCAAATTCAGGGTCTTGATGGCTCAATATGCCTTGTGCTTGAGTTCAAAAGGTAAGTGGCATGACTTCCCGTAGACCAACTGGTATGGTGTAGTTCCAATAGGGGTTTTGTGTGCAGTTCTGTAAGCCCATAATGCTTCTGTTAGCTTTTCAGACCAATCTTTTCTGGATATTGAAACAGTTTTCTCCAAGATCTGCTTAATCTCTCTGTTAGATACTTCCACTTGACCATTAGTCTGGGGATGATATGGTGTTGCTACTCTATGTTTTACTCCATACTTTCTTAAGAGTTTATCAAATATCCTGGATATAAAATGTGATCCACCACCATTTATTACAAGTCGTGGTACTCCAAATCTGGGAAAATATTATTCTTGAACATCTTGATGACTACTCTTGAGTCGTTGGTGGGTGCGGCTATAACTTTTATCCATTTGGACATATAGTCAACGACTACCAAAATGTACTTGTTTCCCATCGAAGATGGAAAAGGTCCCATGAAATCAATACCCCAAACATCAAATAGTTCTACTTCTTGGATGTTCTTCAAAGGCATTTCGTCACGTCTTGAGATGTTTCCAGCGCGCTGGCACCTGTCACATTGGACAATATAAGTATGGACATCACGCCATAATGTTGGCCAATAAAGACCAGCTTGAAGGATCTCAGCGTATGTCTTGGATGTGCTTGAGTGTCCACCATAGGGTGAAGAGTGACAATGCTCTATGATATTTCTAACTTCTTCTTCCGGGACGCAACGTCGAAATATGTTATTTGTTCCTCTTTTGAAAAGGAGTGGTTCGTCCCAATAGAAATGTCTTATATCTTTAAAGAACTTCTTCTTATGTTGATAGTTGAGGTCAGGTGGTATCATATCAGCGGCTAGATGATTCACAAAATCAGCGTACCATGGTACTCTGCTAATTTCTGAAACTGTCCCAAGGTTGTCTCTATCAGGTTCAAGGGGAATGATATCTAACTTAGCTATCAATCTGTCATAAGTGAAATGATCATTTATAGGTAAATGGTCTGGCTTCAAATGCTCTAATCTGGAAAGATCGCCAGCAACTACGTTTTCTGTTCCTTTTTTGTCTCTAATATCTAAGTCGAATTCTTGTAGCAAAAGGATCCATCTGATTAATCTAGGTTGCACATCCTTTTTGCTTAGAAGGTAACAGATAGCTGCATGGTATGTATAGACTATAATCTTAGATCCTACAAGATAAGACCTAAACTTATCGATTGCGAAAACTACAGCTAGGAGTTCATTCTCTATTGTTGTATAATTTAGTTGAGCGGCATCTAGGGTTCCACTAGCATAATATATTACATGTAGTTTCTTATCTTTTCTTTGCCCTAAAACAGCTCCTATAGAGAAATCGCTAGCATCACACATTATTTCGAAGGGTTTAGTTCAATCCAGAGTTTGTAGAATGGGTGCTGAAATTAATGCTTGTTTTAAACGGTTAAAGGCTTCGATACATTTTTCATTGAAAATGAATTCAATGTCTTTCATCAGAAGGCCGGTCAGGGGTTTTGTTATTTTAGAGAAATCTTTGATGAAGCGTCGGTAGAAACCGGTGTGTCCAAGAAAACTACAGACTTCTCTAACTGTCTTAAGAGGGTTAAGGTTTTCTATAACTTCTATCTTTGCTTTGTCGACCTTAATGCCTCTTTCTGATATTATATGCCCTAACACTATGCCTTATTTAACCATAAGTGGCACTTTTCCCAGTTTAATACAAGGTTAACTTGTACGCATCTGTCTAGGATTTTCTCAAGGTTAATGAGGCAATTCTCAAAGTCGAACCCACACACCTAGAAATCATCCATAAATACTTTCATAATTCCGTCGAGATAATCTGCGATGATTGACATCATACAACGTTGGAAAGTAGCTGGCGCATTACAGAGTTCAAACGACATTCGTCTGTAAGCAAACGTTCTGTAAGGACAGGTAAAGGTTGTCTTCTCTTGATCCTCGGGGTGTATGGGTATTTGGAAAAATCCAGAATATCCATCCAGATAACAATAGTAAGAGTGTCTGGAAAGACACTCAAGCATTTGATCTATGAATGGAAGGGGGAAATGGTCTTTCCTAGTTGCCTTATTGAGCTTCCTATAATCTATGCACATACGCCATGCGCCTTCTATACGTTTAGCTACATGCTCGCCCTTCTCGTTCTACATGACTGTGATGCCTCCCTTTTTGGGTACCACATGTATAGGACCTACCCATTTACTATCAGAGATCTGATAGATTATACCAGCCTCTAGCAGTTTAAGGACTTCCTTTTTTACCACCTCGCTCATCACAGGGTTGATTCTTCTCTGATGTTCTCTGGAAGGTTTTGAATCCTCCTCTAGCGAGATCCTGTGCATACACACGGATGGGTTTATACCTTTTAAATCAGAGATGTTGTACCCTAAGGCAAAGGGGTATCTTCTTAAAACATTCAAGAATCGGTTTGTTTCGTCTTGGTTTAAGGTGGCACTAACTATTATTGGGCGGTTCATTTCTTTATCCAAAAACTCATATCTTAGGTTATTGGGTAGTTCCTTAAGTTCTTGAGCTGGTTTTTGAGAATTTGGTGAAAGGTCTGGAGTAAGATTCAAACATTCGTTAGTGTGAGGTTCCGTTTCCTCTAGCTCGTCATCCTTTTCATTCGGGTTTGAAAATGGTTCGATCACGGGTTCTCCTCGATCAAATTCCCTTATGCATTCATCTATGATATCGATCGCATAACACGCGTCTACTAGAATTGGTGCCATCAGGAATTTTGAAAGAATGAACTCGATCTTTTCATTCCCTACTTCAGAGGTTAATTTTCCTCTTTTAACATCTATTATAGCTCCAGTTGTTGATAAGAATGGTCTACCTAAAAGGATAGGAATATCTTCGTCTTCTTTGATATCCATGACCACAAAGTCTGTTGGGATATAAAGTTGACCGATCCTAACTGGGATGTCTTCTAAAATGCCTACAGGGTACTTAACAGACCTATCGGCTAATTTGAAGGACATCTTAGTTGGTTGTAATTCTCCTAAGCTTAACCTTTTACATACATCTAAGGGCATTAAACTCACACTAGCGCCTAAGTCTAGGAAATCTTTGTCGATCACATGACTCCCTAAAATGCAAGGTATAGAAAAACTACCAGGGTCTTTCTCCTTCTTAGCGAGTTTATCCTCAGAAATAAAATTGCATTCCAAAGGTTTGGGATCGTCAAGCCTACGCTTGTTGGTTAAGATGTCTTTGGGAAATTTGGCGTAAGACGGAATTTGGGTGATAGCTTCGGTGAAAGGAATCTCTACATGAAGCTTCTCTATTACTTTTATAAATTTTTGGTATTGGTTATTTATTTTGGTTTGTTTAAGGCTTTGCGGATATGGGATTGGTGGTTTGTACGGGGGTGGTGGTTTGTAAGTTTTATCCTTGGCTTCTCCTTCTTGGTCGGTTTATTTTTCGGGTTCTACCGGTTCCTCTTCTTGGTTGGTAGGTAAATTTTCTTTAGAAGTTTTGGACTCGCTCATCGTCGGGTTATGAGGCCCTTCGTAAGCGGTCCCACTTCGTAACGAGATAGAGTTAGGTTGCCCTCGAGGGTTTGGTTGAGGTTGTCCAGGGAAATGGCCTCCAGGTATAGTCTGTGGGGCTTGGTTTTGTGCTACCTGTGAGATATAGGTTTCAAGCATCTTGTTGTGAGTGATTATCTGATCAACCTTGGTTCCTAATTGCGTTATATGTTCGTTTACGTGAATGTTCTGGTTTAGGAATTCTTTATTTTGCTGAGTCTGGTCCGATATAAAGCTCTCCATGATCTTCTCAAGGTTAGACTTCTAGGGCACAACTTGCATACGTTGATTTGGTTTTTGGGCTTGATAACCTTGCAGTCTCTGAGGTGCATGATTTTGGACAGGGTTCAAGTTTTTATAGGAGAAATTCAGATGATTCTTCCATCCAGGGTTGTAAGTGTTTGAAAATGGGTTACCTTGGGCGTAATTCACTTGGTCGGTGTTTAGGTCATTCAAAAGGTTACACTCCGCCGATTCATGTCCTTTATATCCATAAAGTTTGCACTCTGTGTGGACTACTGCTGCGGTGTTTGTGTTTGTAGACATATATTCTATCTTAAGGGCTAAAGCGTCCATTTTCGCCTACATCATGTCTAGAGAGCTTACCTCATGTATTCCACCTTGGGTCTCCTTTTTCTCTATTGATGCTCATTCAGTTCCCCATTGGTAATGGTTTTGGGCCATATCCTCAATTAGGTCACAAGCTTCAGGGTAAGGTTTGTTCATCAGCGCGCCACCTGCGGCAACGTCGATGCTCATCTTGGTGTTATAATGGAGTCCATTGTAGAAGGTATGAATGACCATCCATTATTCTCGGCCATGGTGTGGACAAACTCTTAATAGCTCTTTATATCTCTCCCAAGCTTCAAAAAACGGTTCTCCTTGGTTTTGAGTAAATCTAGTTCTTTGGTTTCAAAGAACAACAGTCTTACTAGGGGGAAATATCTAACAAGGAATACTCTCCTAAGGTCTTCCAAGGTAGTTATTGAATTAGCTGGAAGTGAATCTAGCCATGAACGTGCTCTATCCCTAAGGGAGAAACGGATCACATCCGATGAAGCGCCGTTAGATTTAAAAGTGTCGGCCAGTTGGATAAAAACTTTTAAATGTTGATTTGGGTTCTCGGTAGCGAGACCTGCGAATTAGTTCTGTTGCACTAATTGCAACAAAGACGGTTTTAGTTCGAAATTGTTAGCAGGAATAAGGGGGTTTACTATACTCGAACTAGGTTCCTCGTCAGAGGGTTGGGCAAATTCCTTAAGAGGTCTCCGGTCGCGATTCTCAGCCATAGCCTTCTTAATTCGGATGAGTAAGAGGCATGGACGAGTGTAACGTTCAGGTTCCGCTAAAGGATCTACTAGATTTCCGGTACTACAGGTTCTTCGCATTTATCGGCTAATAATGCCTTAGTCTAGACAGTGTAACAACAGGGTACGAAATTTGACGAAGTTGGTCCCCGACAAAGGCGCCAAAAACTTGATCGGTAGATTCGCTGGTGCACGAATCGCGTTAGAGTAATATAAAAGATTATCGATCCCACAAAGACCAAATCGTCAATCTATCGATTACTATCGTTACGATGTTTATCTAAGGCGGTATAAAAGAGATATTGGGGTTGCAAAATAACGGTAAATAATAAATGCAGTGCAGATAAAAACAGGTTTGAATGTATATCACGTCGGTTAAGTGATGTTTCGATTGTCTAAATAGAACTACTTATGAGGAAATATTTTCCACTCTTGAAAAGAATCCATTTAACAGGAACTGTCGCTTTCGCGTATTCAGAACCGAGTTTACCCTTAAATTAAGGCCTTTTATTGTCACTTATAAAAGGTGCGCAAAACGCTAAAATAGTAAACTTATTTTTAAGAAATAAGACTCGTAAACTCAGTTGAAAAGTGATTTCAATTTCGAAAGTTTTACCCAAGGAGTTTCCTGATTTTAAATCTATTAACGCGTCCGAAAACAGTTTAAAAAATCGTTTTTCCTTAAAGTGATTAAAATTCCTAGTTAACTAAGCCAGGGTGTTTTCGCACTCCTTGAATAGTTAAAACTAACCAAGTTTGTTTCACAAAACTCAAGTTAAAAATCAAAACAGCCTTTAAAGTATTTCTACAAATTCTATATGTGAAACATCTCTTTAACCGCAATCCTTACATTCTAACCTTTAAAAGATTTAGATAGACATGGTAATACCAACAAACATAACAATATTGATCATGATGAAAAGTTGTTTTAGAATGTGAGGCGTAAAGAACGAGTAAAGCGTGTAAAGTAAATAAAATAAAGCGTGGACAGAAATTAAATAAAGTAAAGCGTAGACAGAAATTAAATAAAGTAAAACGTAGACAGAAATTAAATAAAGTAAAGCATAGACAGAAATTAAATAAAGTAAAGCGAGACAGAAATTAAATAAAAGCGATAAAATAAGAACCTGCTCCAAACGGAGGCTTTATATCTGGTACAAGGAAAATAAACCTCCGACTCTGAAGATAAAGACGACAACAACTCAAAGTGACCCAACTCAATCTCACTAAGGTGCGATAACCCCCCGATGTGACGGATTACCGCTTTTACAGATGATGGATATACTCTTAGTGTTGTAAACTAAGTTGGATGATTTGAAAATGAAATGGAACAAACTATTTATAGAGGATTTCAACAGCTTGCAAAGACCATAGTGCCCTCAAATTTCTCCTTAGTGGAACGTGATTTGCAAAGGTGGTGCCCGCCATCCCTTCATGGCGCCCGCCATGTGTGTAAATGGGAAAGATCATGGGAACGTGGCGGTTACCTCCTGGTTGAGGGTTGATGAGTCATGGCTTCTCCTATGGCGGCCTCCATGTGTACCATATTCCCGAAAAACCCTAATTTTAGGTCTTTTTGCTTCGTTTCTTCTAAAAGGGTTCTGAAAGTGCTAAATATCTGAAAACAACATAAAAGAGAGCATAATACAAACAAAATGATAATAAAGTCCTAATAAACATGTGAAATCTGAGTAAAAAATACGGTGTGATTCAATGTGATCAAGAAGTCACACACGATACCCAGATGAATTAGGATTTCCAAGGCAAACCAACTCCAAACTCTTAATGATTTCTTGATGAAAATGTCATGTGAGGATCATGGGGATTCATATATGATACTCTGGGCCAATGTAGACCAATTATTGATTGAGCTCCTTGCAATTAGGGTTTCAAACCCTAGATATGAGCCTGATATATCAAAGGTGAGCATGTGCACTACCTACAAAAAGAGTTACACTATAAAATGACATATTTTTGATACTTTGGTTAGTAAATAAAGAAAAATGAAGTATGATACAATCAAATGGTGCTTGGTGATCTCTCCCAATGTAAACCAAATGAATGAGGGGTAAGGAGGATGCCAAGGTGTGATCCCAATGCTAATGCATATGATGAGAATATCATGAGGAATATTAGGGTCAAAATTGGGGTCTTACAGCTGCCCCTATTTAAGGACATTCTAACTGAGGAGATGAAGGTTAAAATCTTCACATCGACTTAGTAGAATGGGCTTAAATAACAACATATAGAAACAATTTTTGGTCCCTAAGAGACCTCATGATGCATATGATATGAATGTTAAGATAATCTTTGTGGGGAAAAAATGTTACCACAAAGGAAAAGAATCCGGAGAGACTGAAAGTCCGCAGAAGTATACTGCATTCCGTAAGGAAAACTCACTGGGGTGACACAGACTCTAGGGGGAAAAAGGTTGTGTGTAGGCCAGGTTACGACTTTAAAACTACTAGGGGACTCGAGGGACTCCACGAAAATAAATATATGGAAAGACTCAATCGAGGATAAAAGGAAAAATCCTGTAGGGGAAACGGGTAAATCAGAACAAGGCTGGAATACTTGGACCAAGCAGGAAACATCGATTTCACTAAGGAAATACGCACTCAAACTCAAATGGGGAAGAAACAATCTTCAACACAGGAGGAACATAAGTATATTATCTGCTACCGATTAGTGGGTAAGGGGATAACCACTGGGGGCAACCAGGAGGTGTATTCAATACCTGTTACTGGGTAAGAATAACCTACTGGGGAAAAGGCAAATAGGATTTACGGCTACCGGTTATTAGGCAGAAGACCGGAGAAAGAGAATATCTGTCACTGATTAAAGTGAACATATCAAGGATAGACTCAAAGGGAAAGAATATCTGTCATCGGTTAATATGAACATATCAAGGATAGACTCACCTGGGGACATTAGGAAGGATATTCGTCATCAGTTAAGATGAACATATCAAGGATAAACTGCCTGAAAAAGTAGGAATTATATATATCGGTTACTGGATAGAATACCGGGAAGAGAGTATCCGTCATCGATTAAGATGAACATATCAAGGATAAACTTTGAGGAGAAGCAAGATTTATAACTATTAGTTACTAGGAAGAAGACCACAAAGAAGAGGAAATCTGTCACCGATTCGGATGATCATATCAAGGATTAACCTTCTAGGGAACAAAATAGGGATTACAACTACCTTTTCACTGGGTAGAATGCCAAAGAGAGAATATCCATCACCGGTTAAGATGAACATATCAAGGATAGACTCAAAGAAGGGGAAGAAAATATATGTCACCCGTTAGGATGAGCATATCAAGGATAAACTTCCTGGGAGACGTCAAAACGAATCCGCTGGGGAGAAAAAGGGTACTTTTGTCGGATATTGGGGAAGAAGTGAAATACTTGCAATTTGAGAAGAATATTACCAGTTACTGGGTAATAGACTCTCAAGGGGACCAATAGCATCTATCTAGGTAAGATCTAGAAAGAAACGATCAATCAAAGACTCAACCCAGTGAGGATATAGCTCAAGGGGAGTGATTTCATCCAGATAATCAACTGAGGAGGAAGCTAAAATAACAATCATCCACGAGGAAATAACTCAGTGGCGAAATGAGAAAGGTTAAATTCTTTCTACTTAATGGGTTGACACTCTACAATTGAAAGAGGACAGACATAACAAATTTGCATGGGGGGAAAGGACACCACCGCTAATAGAGGATCAGAGAAATAATAAATCACAAAGTGCATGAAAATAATGAAATCTATGAATGTATATGTATATGTATATATATATGTATATATGATGATTATGTTGACAAAATGATCACAAAGGATACTGTAGAGGTAAATTCATGATCATCAAGCTATGGATAAGCAAGACATCAAATAACAAGAGTCGCCACCGTGCTTTTATTGTTTCCAGGGGAAAAGGGAAAAGTACGAACAAAACCCAAAAGTAAGAAGTTTTCAAATCAAAACTAATAAAATGTCAAAGATTAAAGGTAAGGGGGTTGGTTACACAGAGGGAAGGTGTTAACACCCAAAGTGTCCTAGGTAGGGGTGGCAAAACGAGCTCGGCCCGCTGGGCATGCCCGTTTTGCCCGCACTTTTGTGCGGGGAGGGCCAAGGATTTATGCCCTCACCCTCAAATGTGTCCGCCCCGCCCCGCCCCGTTTTTTTCGCAGGCTTTTGCGGGCACGTGTATTTACATGAATTTTTGCATTTTTAGGCTTAAAGAGTGCAGTGTCTGCGGGCTTTGCCCACCCCGCCCTCACTTTTTTGCGGGAAGGGTCTAAGTTTTAGGCCCACATTCTCAACAATGACCGCCCCGCCCCGCCCCGTTTTTTTGCGAGCTTTTAAGGGGCGGGCCTAAACGGGGCGGGCATGCCCGTTTGCCACCCATAATCCTAGGTACTCCTAGGGAGCCCTTTTTTGTGTGCATATGTATTTTGGACAAAGTGATGCTTACAAACAAATAAAATGGGGGGATGAGAAAAGAATTCATTAATTATATTTTTTAATTGACAAGACCTTAGGACTTATGCCTACGTACCAACATAACAATGAAGGATCAAAACCTCGTAGTTCGTGGTATAATTTTCAAAGTAGATGTATTGCTTTTAACAAAAGTTAAGTTTGAAAGGCACCAAGGTCTAAATTGGTTTGAATGAGTTAGTTCTTTTTGGCTTTTGAAAATTTGAAGTCAAGTATAGTTAAGTTTATTTACAAGTTTGATTTAAGAAAAGAAGTTTGAAAATGCAATGGAATAAGGCCAAAGTTTATAATTTGCAAAGGGTCTAAGTTAAGAAAATGACAAGTTCAAACAAAGAAGTTTTAAAAGGGGGAAGCGATTTTGAAATGAAAGAGATTGGGAGGAGATGAAGAGACTAATCCTAAGCACAAATTTAAAAGTTAAGAGTTGAAAAGATCTGACCGATGGGTAGCAATCCAATAGACAAGAATGTCATATAAAAACCGTAAATTCCCTTCGATATTAGAATCAAGTAACAAATAATGCATACAATATTAACTTGAAGAGCAAGGCATTAAATAAAGATATCCACATCCAAGCTTTCGCCACTCCATGATCTCCTTCAAATTTGCTCATGTAACAGATGAATTCCATAAGTCACAGGTTCAAAATAACAGCTTCACAATGATCATGTTGCAGATGAACTCAAAGAGACTTCAATGATGTATCAGATGAACTTTCAAATTTCAAGCACTTGGTTACATGAAAGTTGGTATTGGCCAAGTCCTTTTGCATAGGGATGTTTCCTAAATCCTAAGTCCAATTGTCCAAGATCAAACCAACAGTCCACATAATAGTTTTTTAGGGTTTTTGTTTCTTATTATGTACATTAATGGTCAAAGACCAATACAAACAAACAAAATATACACAAATAAGATATATCACACAATATGGTCCAAGTGGACAAAGTGAAAAATCATTAATATAAACAATTAGAATGGTATGAATAATGGCAAGTGAATAGAGCTTAAAAATTAAAGTGCATTAAAAGTAAATGCCTTGAAACTAAATGTTAGTTGTTAATGAATTAGAAGTTAGTATTATTTTTGTTTTTGCTTTTTATTTTAAGTCATTCTTTGGAGAACACTTAACTCACTTATCACAAGCATGGATCCTTGAACCAAGACATCTTCCAAAGGAAGGAAAAACAACGAAGTTTCCACACAATACTATGAAAGAGGGGAGACTTACAATCTCACTAACTAGAATGCTATTCCTTTTTGTGTCAAAAATTTAGCGCTATGTTAAGCAATCGTAATTGGACTTATGTAGAAGTCACAACTATTTGAGGTCAGGCAATAAAATTTTGGTGTTAATGCATGTTAGAAACATAGTATAATGGACTACGCTCATGAAACATACCACACACAAAAAGAATATGCAAAAGAGGTGGCATAATCTCATCCATACTTATGTTGATTTTTCAATCAACTAGCCTTAGGATTTAGAGACATCATAGACCAAATGAAATGAATGCATAAAGAAGGGGAATTAGATGAAGAGGGAGGGGAATGGATCAAAACTCAAATTGATCAAAGGAGGACTTTTACCAAATTAAGATCATTCATTCATTTTGGGAGATGGAATTTACATTTCATCAATCCCCTAAATCCAATGATCTTAACCTAGCAAAGTCAAATCAACCTTGACCAACGCCCAACAACACAAGTCAAACTTATACAAACCATCAAAATAGCTCAACATAATCATTTGGCATTTATTCAATTTAAAATATTAAAAATAAAGCATTAAATTAAATATGGTTTGTCAAATTCCTAAAACCTCATCAAACACCAAAGAAATGGCCATGAGATTTATCATAGGTCAAACAAGGTCAAAGGACCTTGGAGAAAAAATTTCAGAATTTTTAGAGACTTAAAAGTATTTTTAAATAATTAAAAAAAATTAAAAAAATAAATTAAGTCATGAAAAATATTAATAATGATTCAAAAAATAGTTTTAGTTCAAAATATGAAAGATGAATTTATTTATATTTTTTTGGTGAAACTCTCATATTTTTTGGATCAATATTAAAATTAATATGAATTAATAAAAATCAAATGAAATAAAATGAAAATCAGAAAATTAAAAAAACGTGGACCACTTGATCTCCCTCATTAATTGAGGTGGCAGATCAAGTGGATGGAAACGTGCGTTCCATGGTGGAACTCAGTCTGCGCGCCACACGCGTGGTAATCACAACCAACGCCCAAGATTAAAACATTTTAAATGAGATCAATAGCTCAGAACCTGTCCAGTACACCACCGACGTTAGACCTCCGGTCACCTTCTTAGGCGAGGTCCACCGGACTAGTTCACTCATCACCATCAAGAAAATGAAAAAAAAGGACATGATCTGAAAGAAAAAAAGGCGTAGAGCACGAATATGACCTCAATTTTAACTAACTCCACACATATAGAAAGATATGAGGAATTGAATTTTGAGGTGTGTCAACTGAGTTGCTTCGATTTGACCTCAAAGCAACTCAATCTTCTTGCCTACATTGGTAGGACTTCAGACAATCAAAGATCCAAGAGAATTGATGAGAATTGAGTGAGAATCGAAGAGAAGAAGTTTTCTGAAGTTTACCTTCAATGCTGTGCAGAAATGCGTCTTGCTTGCTTCAAACCTGATCTGATCAAACATGAGAAGCTTGCAGAAGAGGTTTGGCAATGGTACAAAGCTTTGGATCCTAGAGTTTTTGAATCTCCAAACAGTGAGATTCAAACTTAATATTCAAGTTGAAAATTCTCAGGTTTTCCTTTGAATGGCAAGGGTTTCAATTGGGGGGGGAAGCTGGCGTGCAAGGTGTGTTTAAAATGAGCTCCAAGGGCCTGTATTTATAGCATTTGAGAGTGATATTTGCACACTTGAAAAATTTCTAAATTTGGACATGGTGATGCACAAGCTTGCATGGGCGTGTACAGGCCCATGAAGCAATCCAATTTGATCAATGTACAACTGTTCTGAAGTTCAAATGAGGCTCGGATGTCAAGGCAATATGAAATGGGATTTTGAATATTTGATTTCTTCCAATGATACAGCCCTGCTAAGACCATGCGCAACCCTAGCAAATCTCATCTAAAATGCATGAAATTGGGTTCTTTGGAAAGCTTAGATCAAGGGGAACAACTTTCATGTTGGACATGTTTTTATTTGGAACATGGATCATGGTGAATTTTGAGGTGGAAGTTTGGAAATTTCAACATGTTGAAAAATTTTCTAAGTGCTAAGCCATATATCTCAATATTCCACCTTGCTTAACTTTTTATGTGAGCTTTAAATGAGACAAGTGTCTTCATCAAAGTTGTAGCTCTTTAAACGACCTTCAAAAGGGTCACCAATTTCATTTCATTTGGTTTTATAATGATAGAGTTATGCATTTTTGAAGTTGAGGAAAATCACTTGTTCAATGGTATAGGGCAAAAATGACCTATAATGTATCCTCATATCACATGCTCATAAAAGTTGCATTAGCTCACACTCCAAACATCAAAGTCGAAGTAGACATATTGAATTTGATTATGCAACTTGGAAATATTTAACCTCATAAAAATTGAGCAAGTTATGGCCTTGGGAAGTTGACTTTCAAATTAGGGTTTAAACAAAATGACCTATAATGTTTCAACATAGAAAATGATTTTCCAAGCAAAAATAGCTCTAGGGTTCAACATGAAAGTTGTTTTGAATATCAGTTAGAGTAAAATTTCTCTTGTACTCGTTTTCATATGGTGAAAATTGTAGGAGATAGGGTCTAGGGAGACCCAGTTTTGAGCAGATGAATTCATCTGGCCAACCACCATCAACCAACTTGCTAACCTTCAATTCTATTTACTTTCTAGGCTCATGGTAGATCATATATGCATAATATGATGAATGTTTAAGTGTTCCTTGATAATTTTGATCAATTGGTGAGATAGCTTGTTGGAGAAGTTACTTAAGATACCCAGTCAAACTAGGGTTTCCAAGGCAAATCACATCAAAACTCTTGAAGAATACTTGATAAATATGACATGTAAAGATCATTGGGATTCATATATGATGCTTTGAGACATTGTGGATCAATCTTTGATTGTGATCTTAGCCATGAGGGTCTCAAACCCTAGATGTGAACTTGATAGATCAATGGTGGTCATGCCTTACCTACAAAAGAGTGAGGCAAATACAAAGACATATTTTTTGGTTAGTAAAATGACAACATACAAGTATGATACAATTATATAATGTTTGGTGATCTCTCCTGAAAAATCCAAATGAAAGAGGGGTAAGGAGGATGCCAGGGTGGGATCCCAATGCCAATGCATATGATGAGATAGCATGAGGGATCTTAGGGTCAAAATTAGGGTCTTACAGCTGCCCCTATTTAAGAACGTCCTAACTGAGGAGGTGAAGGTTAAAACCTTCACATCGACTCAGTAGAATGGGCTTAAATAACAACATAGAAACAAATTTTTGGTCCCTAAGAGACCTCATGATGCATATGGTATGGATATAGAAGCGAATTCTCTTTGGAGAAATGTTGCCACAAAGGAGAAGAAATCAGAGAGACCGAATATCCACAAGAGCATAATGCATTCCATAAGGAAAACTCGCCGGGGAGACAGAGACTCTGGGGAAAAAGGTGTTATGAGTAGGCCAGGCTACGACTTGAAAACTGTTGGGGGGACTAGAGAATTCCATAAAAAATGGAAAGACCTAGTCGGGTAAACAAAACGTCTGCATGGGAAACAAGTAGATCAGGATAAATTTGACATACTCGAATCATGCAGGAAAAACGATTTTACTAAGGAAATGCGCACTCAACTCAACTGGGGGATGACTCACTGGGAATCCCCACCAAGAGGGAGTATTCATTACCGGCTACTGGGTAAGAACAACCTTGTTGGGGGAAAACTGCAGAAATAGGATTTACAACTACCAGTTATTGGGCAGAAGACCAAGGACGAGAATATCCGTCAACCGTTAGGGTGAACATATCAAAGATAGACTTAAAAGGAAAGAAAACCCGTCATCGGTTAGGATGAACATATCAAGGATAGACTTGTCTGGGATGTCAAGGAGGATATCTGTCACCGATTAAGATTGACATATCAAGGATAAGCCAACTGAACAAAAAGTCGGAATTACATCTATCGAGTACTGGATAGGATACCAATAAAGAGAAAATCGGTCACCGATTAGGATGAACATATCAAGGATAGACTCTGTTGAGGGAAAGTAGGATTTACAACTACCGGTTACTGGGTAGAAAACCACAAAGAGAAGGAAACATGTCATCGATTAGGATGAACATATTTAGGATTAACTCTCTGGGGAACAAAATAGGGATTACAACTACCTTTTTAATGGGTAGAATACCACAAGATGAGAGTATCCGCCATCGGTTAGGATGAACATATCAAGGATAAACTCAAACATGGGAAGAAAGATATCAGTCACCGGTTAGGATGAACATATCAAGGATATACTTCCGGAAAAAATGAATCCATTAGGGACTCTACTGATGGGGAAAACAGGGGTACTTTTGCCGGGTATTAGGCAAGAAGTAACGAACTGCAAACTAATAAGAATACCACCAATTACTGGGTAATAAACTCTTAGGGAACCCAAAGCATCTATCTAGGCAAGAGCTAGAAAGAAATGATCAATCAAGACTCAACCCAATGAGGATATAACTCAAGGGGAATGATTCCATCCAGATAATCAACTAGGGAGGAAACTAAAACAATACTCATCCCGACACTCTACAATTGAAGGATGATAGACGCCAGATTTGTTTGGGGATAAAGTACCACCATAACAGAGAATAAGGATCTCAAATAATGAATCAGAAAAAAGGATGATGCAATTATGAAACTCTGAGTGTATATGTATATGTATATGTATATGTATATATGCTGATTATGCTGACAAAACGATCGCAAAGGATACAAAGGTGTCGCAAAATTTGAATCATCGGTACAATCCTCGGTCAATCCAAAAAATAAGGAGACGAATGCTGGAGAAAAGAGAGATCAATATCTCACAGGCTCCACCCTAACCGGGGAAGGAGGAGATCTTCTGAGGAAAGGAAACATTATCGAATCTGCGGGGAATTTTAAGTCAACACCATATTGAATGGGGAGACAACCATACAAAGGATAAATGCAAATAGTTGCTCAAAAACCAGGAGGAAACTTTGACTGGGAGTAAGTCGGATGGCAACTGGTGGGGAAAACAAAGTTCTACTCCCATCACGCAAACTGCTAAGGAAACCCTCCTCACTCTACTAGAGATCAAAACTAGCTGGGTGATCACTGATTCTGCTAAGAACTTATGCAAAAACTTCGTTGGGGACAAACACTCCGCAGGGGAACTAAATCAACTAAATGAGTCGGGGATAACCAAGGGTTAACTGCTGGAGAACCATTAATGCTTCACACTTAGGACTTGTTGTTTTTCGAAATACTGTTGATATTGCTTTTAAAATTGCTTTTATATGTTTTGATATAAAATTTTAATTTTCAAAGATGATCATAATAAAATTTAAACTATCTGGCTGAAACAAATAAGAGTAGAAACAATTGGATAAAAGCTCAACTTTATTTAATAGAATGATAGTCTGTAAATGACAAGACTCCATAGATCTTTACAAAGTTGAAAATGGTAATTTACATGGAAAATGGTTACATTGAATACAATTGACCACTAATCCTTCTACCAACTCTTGATATCCACTATGCTCTTGGCCGCTACTGGGGACGATGAATTGATGTCAACCCTTGTGCTCAACAAAGTTTCTCCAAAACTGGAAGATCAGCATAATGTAGTTACTTGCCAAAAATCCCTAATTTTTGCATAAGTTGCCCCAAGGTGGGGTACTCAACTTATCTAGGCATGATCTAGAAAGAAACAGTCAATCAAGACTCAACCAAATAAAGATATAACTCAAGGGGAGTGATTCCGTCCAGATAAACAACTGGGGAGGAAACTGAAGTAATAATCATCCACGAGGAACAACTCAGTGGGGAAGAGGAGAAAGGTTAAAGTCTTTCTGCCTAAGGGGCTGACGCTCTACAGTTGACGGAGGACAGACACCGAGGTTTATATGGGGATAAAGTACCGCCATAGCAGAGAATGAGAATCTCAAACCAACAAGTTAATCCGATGTGATGATGCAAATATGCAATTATGAAATTATATTAATGTATATGTATATGTATATATATGATGATTATGCTGACAAAACGATCACAAAGGATACAAAGGCGTCACAAAGAATTTGAATCATCAGTACAATCCTCGGTCAATCCACAAAAAGAGGGAGACAACCACTAGAGAACAGAGAGATCAACAACGCAAAGGCTCAAATCTAGCCGAGGGAGGAGATTTGCTGAGGAGAGGAATCATTATCAAGTCTGCAAGGAATTTTAGGTCAACACCATATCAAATGGGAGATAACCATACAAAAGATAAACACAAATAGCTGCTCAGAAACCAAGAGGAAACTCTGACTGGGAGCGAGTCGGATGGCGACTGGTGGGGGGAACCAACGCGATCTACCGGGGAAAACAACTTACTCTGCTGAAGATCATCCCTGCTGAGGAAACACAAACTCCGTTAGGGAAAACAGAAACTCTGCCAGGGAAATAACACACTGCAAGGTACTGATTCAACCAACTCAGCTGGGGAAAAGAATCGAAGCTCCGCTAGGGATGAAACACTCTCCAGAGGAAATGGATCAACACAAACAACTAGGGATACCCGAAGGGTTAACTGCTTGGGGAACCTCTGATGCTTAGAACTTAAGGACTTGCTGCTCTTTGAAGTGCTGTTGATACTTCCTTTTAATTGCTTTGAAAAAAAAATCTTGTTTTTATATGTTTTAAGAAAAAAATATTTTGATTAAAAAAATTTAAATTTCCAAAATGATCATAATAAAATTTAAACTATTGGCTAAAGTAAATAAGAGTAGAAATAATTGGACAAAAGCTCAACTTTATTTAATGGGATGGTAGTCTGTAAATGACAAAACTCCATAGATTTTTACAAAGTTGAAAATGGTAATTTACATGGAAAAGGGATACATTGAATACAAATGATCCTTAATCCTTCTACCAACTCTTGATATCCATTGTGCTCTTGATCGCTACTAGGATGATGAATCGATGTCAACCCTCGTGCTCAACTAAGGTCTTTCCGATATTGGTCGATCAACAGACTGCAGTTACTTGCCATAATCCCTAATTTTTGCATAAGTTTCCCCAAGGCGGGGTACTCAACTTATCGGGAATTTTTTTTCTGTTTTTATTTCTCTAATTTTTGCCTGGATCTCCCTTTTGGATTTTCAATCCACCGAGATGCTCATTTTTGCCTAAGTCGCCCTTTCGAGTTTTCAACTTAGCGAGTTATTCTTTTCTTTTTAGGCGAAGTATTTCTTGACTGCATCTGAATTCACAGGACGAGTGAACTCTTCACCATCCATAGTTGTAAGAATCAAAGCACCACCTGAAAAAGCTCTTTTAACAACATATGGGCCTTCATAATTAGGAGTTCATTTTCCCCTAGAATCTGGTTTGGACGACAAGATCTTCTTGAGCACAAGGTCACCTTCTCTGAACACACGAGGTCTGACCTTCTTATCATAAGCTTTCTTCATCCTCTACTGATATAACTAACCATGACACATGGCAGTCAATCTCTTCTCTTCAATTAAATTCAGTTGATCAAACCTGGTCTGACACCATTCAGCCTCAGTCAACTTGGCTTCCATGAACACACGCAATGAAGGAATCTCAACCTCTACGAGGAGCATTGCTTCCATACCATATACAAGAGAAAAAGAGGTTTCCCCTATTGAAGTATGGATGGATGTATGATACCCATGCAAAGCAAATGGGAGAATCTCATGCCAATCCTTATATGTGACAACCATCTTCTGAATAATCTTCTTAATGTTCTTATTTGCAGCTTCAACATCCCCATTCATCTTTGGTATGTAGGGAGAAGAATTATGATATGCAATCTTAAAATCTTTGCAAAGAGCTTCCACCATATTGTTATTCAAGTTCGATCTATTGTGAGTAATGATCTTACTTGGAACACCATAACGGCATATGATCTGATTCTTGATAAACCTTACAACAACTTGCTTGGTTACATTTGCATATGATGCCACTTCAACCCATTTTGTGAAGTAGTCAATTGCCACTAAAATGAAACGATATCCATTAGAAGCTTTGGGCTCAATCATATCAATTCCCCACATGGAGCAGGGCCATGGGGAAGAAATAGCATTCAATAGTGTCAGAGGAACATGAATCTTATCAGCATATATTTGACACTTGTGGCATTTCTTAACAAACTTGCAATAGTCAGATTCCATTGTCAGCCAATAGTAACCTACTCGCAACATCTTCTTTGCCATTGCATGTCCATTGGAATGAGTACCAACGGAACCTTCATGCACTTCAGTCATCAACAAGTTTGCTTCGTGTCCATCCATGCATCTGAGTAAAACCATCTCGAAGTTTCTCTTATACAATATACCACCATTCAAGTAGAAATTACCGACTAATCATATCAAAGTCTTCTTATCTTTCAAAGATGCCCCAGACGGGTAAATTTGACTTTGGAGGAAACAGTTAATGTCGTAATACCACAGCTTCTCATCTTTGTTTTCTTCAACAGCAAACACATGAGCTGGCCTATCAAGACGCATCACAGATAAGTTGGGAACTTTATTCCAATATTTCACTAAAATCATAGACGCAAACGTTGCAAGGGCATCTGCTATCCGGTTTTCATCTCGAGGGATATGATGAAACTCAACTTTTGTAAAGAAAGTTGAAATCCTCCTCGCATAATCTCTATACGAGACCGAACCAGGTTGGTTCATTTCCCAATCTCCTTTGATCTGATTCACAACCAAAGTGGAATTTCCAAAGACATCTAAGTACGTGATTCTGAGATTCATGGCCTCTTCAAGCCCCATAATGCAAGCTTCATATTCTGCCATATTTGTTGTACACTTGAAAGTCAATCTAGCTGTAAATGGTAGATGCATGCCTTGAGGAGTAATGATCATTGCCCCAATGTCATTTCCATAATGATTAACAGCTCCATCAAATACCATGCCCCAATGGGAACCAGGTTCTGGCCCTTCTTCAAGCAATGGTTCATCACAATCTTTCATTTTCAAGTATAAAATCTCTTCATCAAGAAAGTCATAATGCGCTGACTGGTAATCTTCAATCGGTTCGTGAGCCAAATGGTCAACCAAGATACTACCTTTGATCGCTTTCTGAGATCGGTATTCGATATCATACTCTAATAACAACATCTGCCAACGAGCAATCCTCCCAGTTAAAGCAGGCTTCTCAAATATATACTTGATCGGATCCATTTTGGATATCAACCAAGTGGTATGGTTTAACATATATTGACGCAGACGCTTAGCAGCCCAAGCCAATGCGCAACAAGTATTCTCAAGCATAGAATACCGAGTCTTACATTCGGTGAACTTCTTACTGAGGTAGTAAATTGCAAATTCTTTCTTTCCAGTCTCATCTTGCTGACCTAGAATATAACCCATACTGTCTTCAAGCATAGTCAAATACATGATCAATGGTCTTCCTTCAACAGGTGGAGACAAAATCGGAGGCTCAAGCAGATTTTGTTTGATATTGTCAAAAGCTTTTTGGCAGTCTTCGGTCCAATCACAAGACTGATCTTTCTGAAGAAGCTTGAATATAGGCGCACATATGGCATTCATGTGGGAAATGAATCTGGAGATATAATTCAAGCGGCTGAGAAAACCTCTGACTTGCTTCTCAGTTTTGGGCGCATGCATCTCTTGTATTGCTTTAACCTTGGCAGGATCAACTTCAATACCTTTCTCGCTGACAATAAACCCCAACAACTTACCAGAACGAACACCAAAAGTACACTTATTGGGATTCAAGCGGAGTTTATACTTCCTCAAACACTGGAATAGCTTCAACAAATGCTCAACATGTTCCTCTTTATTAATTGATTTAGCAATCATGTCATCGACATATACTTCAATCGCTTTATGCATCATATCATGAAAAAGAGTAGTCATTGCTCTTTGGTAAGTTACACTAGCATTCTTTAAACTAAAAGGCATCACTCTATAATAGAATGTTCCCCAAGGTGTAATGAATGTGGTCTTCTCCATATCTTTGGGTGCCATCTTGATCTGATTATATCTGGAAAATCCATCAATAAACGAAAAGACTTTGAATTTAGCAGTATTGTCTACCAACATATCAATTTGTGGCAGAGGGAAATCATCTTTCAGATTGGCTTTATTCAAATCTCTGTAATAAACACACATGCGGACTTTTCCATCTTTCTTCGGCACATGCACAATATTGGCCACCCATTGCGGATACTCAGCGGTCACAAGGAAACCGACGTCAATCTGTTTTTGCACTTCTTCTTTGATCTTCACAGCCAAATCAGGATGCGTTCTTCTTAACTTCTGCTTGACTAGCGGGCATTCTGGCTTCAACGACAATCTATGCTCCACAATCTCAGAATCTAAACTAGGCATGTCTTGATATGACCAAGCAAACATATCTAAATACTCTCGAAGAAGATCAATCAACCCCTTCTTGACATCTAGACACAGTCGAGACCCAATCTTGACTTCCTTCACATCATCCTTGGAACCCAAGTTGACTAACTCAATCTTCTCTTAGAATGGCTAAATGGTCTTTCCATCTTGCTTAAGAAGACGAGATAATTCATCACTCACTTCTACATCACTTTCCTCCTCAGCCTCAAACACAGGGAATTTAAAATCTGGAGAAGGATAAGGATCATTGTATTCAATGGGGTTAGGAACCAACCTGCATAATAATTTGATATTTTGATTTTAGAGAAGTGGATTTGTGACCAAATATTATGCAGATGGATAATTATGTAGTTATTTATGTTTTTTGTGATTGCCATTTTCAGAATAAAGCAAAAAGTAAAAACAAACATCATAGATGTGGATGAATAGAATTAATTTTATTAATGATCAATTTGAAAATGCCCAACAATGTTCTCTTCTCCCTTAGGCATATGAGAATGATTTTGAAAACATATAAAAGTAATTACTTAGATCGATGCAAAATAACAGGAACATCAACAACGGTCCAATTGTTGCAAGCCTTTCCATGCATCACAAAATTGGTGCAGTCTTCCTCTTCGTCATCTTCTAGCACAATAGCTAAGTGTTGTTCATTGCCATGAATGAACCCTTCGCTACGGAAGATAAGTTGCATATATTCAGACCTTGCGGTTGATGAACCTTTCTGGAACCCCAAACCGGTTATGCCTTTGTTGTCGGAGACCTCTACCATGCACCCCCACTGGTCAACATTGACTTCTTCTACAATCTTCTTGGCATCTTTCAATAAGGACATAGGTACCCCGACTCTCTTTTCATCAGCAATAGACAAGGCTTGGAACAGAGTTCCAACCTCATCCTCAGCTTCAACATAAAGAAAGATGATAGGTGGCTAACCAACATCGCCTTCTCCCCACCAACAATCACAAGCTTTCCATTCTTCACAAATTTAAGTTTCTGATGCAAAGTGGAGGTAACAACTCCTGCCTCATGGATCCATGGCCTTCCCAACAAGCAACTGTAGGCCGAGTGGATATCCATTACTTGAAAAGTAATTTGAAAATCACTCGGACCTATCTTAACCAGAAGGTCCACTTCACCAATAACTGTTTTGCGCGAATCGTCAAAAGCTTTGACGATTACACCGCAATACCTCATAGGCGCTCCTTGGTATGATAACTTTGACATATTTGACTTTGGCAGCACATTCAGTGACGACCCGGTGTTAACAAGCACATTTGACAAAGCATCCTCTTTGCAATTCATAGAAATGTGCAAAGCCAGATTATGATTTCTGCCCTCCTCGGAGAGTTCTTCATCACAAAAGCTAAGATTATTGCACGAATGATGTTAGCCACGATATGATCGAATTGATCCACTGTAACATCATGTTCTACAAAAGCTTGTCCCAGAACTCTTTGCAGTGCTTCTCTGTGTGCTTCAGAATTCATGAGCAGAGACAACACTGAGATTTTTAAGGGGGTTTGGAGCAGATGCTCCACCATATTAAATTCATTCCTTTTGATTAACCGAAGTACTTCATCATCATCGTTAGCCTTCAAATCGTTGGATTCACCAGACTTAACCTATGAAGGACCAACTGGATCTAAAACAGGCCCTTCTACCTTCTTTCCAACAACTGATTCTTCCTTATCCTTTCGGAACACCGACCCAAACACACAACCACTGTAGGTTACCTTGGTAACATCAGCAATGCTCACCACAGAGCTAGTCGTAGGTAACGGGACCTCTTGGCCAACTTCTATCATTGTAGCATTATACTGATACGACACAGCTTTATTAGATGAATACGGGACTGGGCCCGCTAACCGTATAACCAACAGAGATACTGATCTATTGCTGACATTGTTACTGTTGATGTTGTCGTACTGAATTACCAGTCTCTCTGGCTGCTTGAAAATGGGAACTATGACATTTACATTGTCATCTACATGACAGGATTGAACAATTTGAATCATTCCTTCATCCATCAGTCGTTGGATGTCCCTTTTCATAACTTCGCAACCCCTTGAATTAATACTGCAAACATCACAACAATCATGGTCATGCTCACAATCACTCACCATACAAATGTCCTTATGCATCTCCATCAAGGATCTTCGGATAAAACGCACATCAAAAACCTTAAACTCGCCAGGGCAACCATCCATCATATTTACAAAAGAGTTCCCATGGGCGGGTAATGGATTTGCTTTCACATTCGGTGCTCGGTCCTCAAAGAACACCATTCCACTCTTCATCAACTTCTGAACCTCAAACTTGAGCGGATAACAATTCTCGATATCATGTCCGGGTGCTCCTTGATGAAAAGCACAACGGAGCTCAGGCTTGTACCACCGTGGAAGTGGTTCTGGAATTTGTGGCAGGTTTCTTGGTTAGATTAGGTTCTTGAAAACCAAAGACGGGTATAATTCTGCATAAGACATAGGAGTCGGGTCGAAAGAGACCTTCTTCCTCTTGAAGTTTTGTTGATGATGATTTTTGTTGGTATTGTTGTTGCTGTAGGTGTTTGCTCGTTGTTGTGGTTGTTATTGTTGATGTTGTGGTTGTTGAACTGGTGTTGATTGTTGATTAGAAAACACAGGGATAACTGAAGATACTTGATGATGATGTTGACGGGATGGTTGATTCCTTTTGATCTGAGGCCTCCTCTGCCTCCCACTGCTTAGTGCATTCGCTTCATTGTCCTTTTTCTTCCCAAAATTGCTACCATATCTCTTACTCGAAGATGCTTCATCTTTCGACAAACGTCCCTCTCGGACTCCTTCCTCAAGCCTTATCCCCATGTTTACCATTTCGGTAAAGTCACCGAGGGCACTAGCAATCATTCGTTCATAATAAAATGAACTCAGAGTTTTCAGAAAGATCTTTGTCATCTCTTTTTCCTTCAAAGGAGGAGTGATCTGGGAAGCCAATTCCCTCAATCTCTGCGCGTACTCTTTAAATGTCTCCTTATCCTTCTGATACATAGACCTCTGCTGGTCTCTATCAGGCGCCATGTCCACGTTGTACTTATACTGCTTGACAAAAGCCTCTCCCAAGTCGTTGAAAGTACGAACGCTTGCACTGTCTAATCCCATATACCATCTGAGCGCAACACCATTCAGACAGTCTTGGAAGTAGTGAATCAATAGTTGATCATTGTCGATCTAAGTAGACATCTTGCGAGCATACATCACTAGATGACTGAGTGGACAAGTGTTCCCTTTGTACTTTTCAAAGTCAGGCACTTTGAACTTCACTGGAATCTTCACATTGGGCACTAAACACAACTCAACATCACTCTTTCCAAACAAGTCCTTACCCCTTAGCGTCTTCAATTCCTTGCGCAACTCAAGAAACTGATCTTTCATTTCATCCATTTTCTCATAAACATCCGGACCCTCAGACGACTCGAAGTGATAAATGATATCTCTTACACAAGGTAAGGTGTGCACAACGGGAGATGACACAGACATGACTGGGCTAGATGTCGGCATGGAAGAAAAAGTAGGCGCAAAGCCTTTAGGCATAAAGTTCGGAAGCATTCCCCACGAAAATCCGGCAGGCATACTGGGCGCAAAATGAGCGGTAGCCGCAGGCATGGTAGAGGTAGCCACCTCTGAAATAACAGTCCTCTGAGGAGGAGGAGTTACAGACATTGGAGAAGCTTGGCTATGAGCAGCAAGAACTGACTCCATCATGGCAGTCAGGAGGGCGATCTCGTCCTTCAGCTCTCTGTTCTCTTGCTCTAGATGCTCCATAATTTTGAGATGATTGGCGCAGGTGTTGTACCGATGAGTCAGCTTGGCTAAAGCACGGAAGAAACACCAATGAGACATCTGGCGAAAGCGAAACCTGCTTATGCAAATGATGCATGAAATGCAATGCTTGTTTATTTACTTTTGTTTTCAAGGAACTTACTATATCATTTTCAGATATATATATATATATATATATATATATATATATATATATATATATATATATGTATATATATATATATATATATATATATATATATATATATATATATATATATATATATATATATACATATATATCAACAATTTGCAATAATTTTTATATGACCAAAAATCTCTTTTCATTTGTATATTTGGAACGATTGAGTACAATTTCAGAAACCAAATGGAAGATACAAGAGAAAAGGAGACTAGTCATCCTAAGGATCGCAAACAACAATGTTAGAAGACCTAGCTGAAGGCGCGTACTTCCTTCGAATGCTACGGATCTCGGTCTCAAAAGAAGCCTTCATCTAAGTCTTCTCGAGGACAAGATGATCAATAATCTTCTTCCAAGAAACGGAAGGTTGAGGCATGCTAGAAGATGAAACCTCTGGCTCACTCTGTCTCTTTGTCGCTCGATCTTCAAGTAGGTCAATGAGTGCATCCTTATCCTTAGACTCCAACTGCAACTCTTCATGCTTATTTCTCAAAGCACGGAAATGCTCTTGCCACATATCCTTCTCTTGCTTCATCTTGGCGAGCGCGTTTTCCAACTCCTCTACATCTTGGTTAGGGAGAGTTAATGGCTCAACCACAACCATAGTGTTACCACAAGAAATCTATAAGGTATGTTGAAGGCGTAATAAATGAAAGTGCCTTATGAATTTAAGGTTTATACCCCATCAAGGGGTGGAGATGTGCCTAAGATAAGCAAGAGTTGAGAAAAACATAAGTCACCAGAAGATGAAATCGACAGAAGAATCACGTTTGGTCGAAAACCCATTCTGTCGACTGAAATGAAGATTAGGACTTAAGGAATTTTGGGTTGTGTCAAAAACATAGAAGACAGGGTCGACCTAAATACCTGGGTGGGAGAAGTTTGAAATTGAAAATGACTAGCAGTTACAAGAAGAATAGGCGCCAGAATATGGAGCAGTTTGCAGAACGTGTATAGAGCAGTTGCAGATCGTGTGGCACGACATCTGCTATTTTTTAGGAGTTTTTGGCCTGTAGGTAGTTTCTTTAGTTTTGTATAAATAGGATATCCCACGAGGGGCTCGAGGTGTTCACCCTGTACTAAAATCACTTGTAAAAAAACTTCTCATTCCCAGCGCGAGGAAGCAAGAGTTTTTAAGAGTGCTATGTACGTGAATCACCACATTTATTTCAATGCAACTTCCTTACTTTTCAATTGTTCCCGTTGAACATTTTATTTTAATTTCATTTACTTTTGAGTTATCACTTTACATTGTCGTCTATGCTGTTGACACTAATTCTATTACGATAATAGAGTTCACCAAAAGCGTGTTCGTTGTGTACGTCTTTTGAAGGTTGTAGTGTTGTCGGTCACGAGTCACCCATAGGCTATAACATCATTTAAACCTTTCGTGTGGAAAAAACCTACGCTTGTTCAATACTTTGTCAGGATTCGTTCCTCACAAAGTTGTTCTGTCAAATTGAATAAGCCACACTTGCACTAGCACATGTCTTAGGATCAACTGGTCGATCCTGCAAGTAACCCTTAGTTTTAAGGCCTAGGGAGGACCAACGGTTGTTTACCAATTTCCACAATAAACAAAATGGCACACCCAGTCGGACAGTGCTAGTGCAGTTACGAAATTCCATGAAACTTAGAAGTGGCAAACTATATAGTAAGCCACAAGAAACTACGAAAATGTCAAACTCCAATACAGATGAAGTGCCACAAGGGACTTTATCCACTACGGAAACAGTAATCTCACAGGTTGCAACTTTTCCGCCGATGACAAGTGCAACCTAAACGATATCGACTACGGGTGCGGTTGGAGCATCAATTCCTTTACCTCCACCAGGATGTTCAGGATCAACGGTAACGACATTCAGACCTTATGTGCCTCGCTTTGGCACCACAGATCCTCTTTATGGAATTATGTATTCCTTAATGCCAGGATATTAATCGACATCAAGTGCAACATTGTTTTCAGACAATGCTCAAAACACGAATCCCTCCCTGCAAGGATCAGTGCAAGGGGGCAATGTTAGGAATAATACTCAGAATAGAACCATGCCTTTGTCGAACACGTCAATAGCGGTGTTGAGGCCGCAAATGGATGATAGTAACCATGAGTTGGTTAATATGCTAACTAATCAAATGGGTACAGTTTTTAATCCTATGATACAGGAATCTGCTGAAACAAATAGGCAGGTGGTGAATCAATTGATGCGCTTGTGTAATTTTCTGGGGGCACCGGCTCGATAGATGGCACAAGTGGTTAGACAAACCGTTCATGTTCAGATGGAGATAGGGGCAGCAGAAGATGAGACAGTTCACGAGGGACAAATCCTTAGACCCCAGCAAAATCAAGGCGTTGAATCAGGAGTAGCAGGACGAAACCAAATGGTGTTGGTTAACCGACACCAAGACGCTGATCAAATTATCGACCAACATCGACAAGAAGACTTAGCAGTAGAAAATAATTTGACAACTATTGTCGAAAGGATTATGGCTAGGAATGGTATGAGTGCTACATTGCAAAGGCCATTACATGCTTCCCAGTTGGCTGAATTTATTCTCCAAACCGAGGCACCTATAGGTATGAAAGTGCCTAAGTACACTAAGTTTGGGGGAGAATTTGGTGAGTAGAAAATAGAGCATATTGCCAGATAACTAACAGAGTCAGGAGATTTAGCTCATAATGAGTGTTTGAGAGTAAAAAACTTTCCTTCCTCTCTGACTAAGGCTGCCTTCACATGGTTCACTTCTTTGGCCCCAAGTTCGATTGATTCGTGGGCCAAGTTAGAAAAGAAGTTCCATGACAATTCTATGAAGGACACTCCAAAATTAGTTTGGCAGAATTGTCTAGTATCAAGAGAAGGTTTGTTGAGAGCATCGACGATTATCTGAATAAATTCAGATCATTAAAGGCCCGGTGCTTTACGCAAGTACCAAAACATCAACTTGTTCAGATGACTGCTAGGGAGTTAGATTATTCCATTAGGAAGAAAATAGACCCAACTTTTGTGAAAAGTATGTCACGATTGGCTGATAGAGTTCGACATCTCGAACGGCTAATGTTAGAAAATGTTAGACACAATAAGGTTAAGAAAGAAAAAGTAGCGTTTGTCGACTATGACGCGAGAGATCCAATATATGAGGCTGATTATACCTCATCTACCGAGTTAGAAATTGACGTGGCTGAGTTAAAGTCAGGATCTGCCTATGAGTGTCAATCATTACTTCTTGCGCAAGGAAAAAATCCTATCGAAAATAATCCAAAATTCCCTTCTAAAACTTATACTTTTGATGTGATAGAGTGTGAGGAATTTTTTGACATGTTAGTCAAAGATGGTCAAATGGTGGTGTCACCTGGTACTAAAATACCACCATTAGAACAAAGACAGAAAAGAGGATTTTGTAAGTATCATAATTATCTTGGTCTTAACTGTAAGACCCCAATTTTGTCCCTAAGATCCCTCATGGCATCATATCATAACATTGCATTGCCTCAAGGATCATTGGACACCTTGCTTCCTTCCCTGTGGGTGGGTCATCTTTTTGAGAGGGTTTCTTGATCACCAAGCATTCCTTGCATTTGTATATCATTGTTTTCCTTTTTATCACTAACCAAAAGTACAAAAATATGTCATCTAACCTTTGTCTTGCAGATGAAGCATTAAAAGGATAAGGCAATCAAAGGCATCCATTGAGCAATAGATGGTGGTCATTCTTGATATTTGGACCCCACAATCATTCTCAAGAGTTCATATGAATTATGATGTCATTTTGAAGTAAAATCCTAAGTGGTAGAGGCTTTAATCTCATCAGAACATTTTCAGGTCATCTAAAGACCTAGAAAGTCAACTACAAAGTCAATTATGGATTTGGAGGTGGGAAGTGATTAGAAATACTTCATTCATGTTCAAACAAGTCTCATTTGACATTTCAAACACTCACATTGAAGAATTTGAAGTCAGGTCAAGAATTTCCAAAAATAGCAAGTGACCTATAATTTGAACTTTCCAAAAATGGAAAGGTTTTGGACCAACTTCAACTCAATATTACATCATCAAGAAAGCTTCAAACAAAATTTTGTTGAACATGAAAGTTGTAGATCTGTCTCTCCCATTTCCAAAATGTCTAAGATCATGAGCATATGATGTGTGGTTGAAGAGATATGATCAAATCATTACCAAGTATGCATGGGACTTCAAATGGCCATATCTTTTGATTCAAAGCTCCAAAATGAGTGGTTCTTTTTGCAATATTCTCCTCTTGACCTCTAATTTCCAAAACATGCATCACATTACATGAATTCTCATCACATGATCACTTGTTAATCCATGCCTTTTTTGGAGGGAAATTGCAAAATTCAAAAATGGTGCACTGTATGGATTTTCTACCATTGCCATTGGATTTAAAAAATGATTTTAAGTGAAAATAATGAAGCAATTGGTATTGTTCACGTGTAAATGGTACATGCACCATGCAAATTTGGATTTTTGCAAAATACCTTATTATCATTAACCAAGTTAATTATGGATTAGCAAGTTGATTAGTAGAGCATATATATACTCTAATCCTAACAGAATTGAAGGAGGTTAATCATTTTTCACATTTCTAGATCTAAAATTCTCTCTCACTACAAATTTTTCTCTCATTCATAATTCCATTTTTGTCCAAATAGCATTGCAGTTTAACTTCATATTCTTGTTCCTGAGCTTGGATATAGTGTAGATCAAGTACTGTTTTGTAGAATTCGTGCAAGGATCAAGTGGTGGAAGTTCATGAAGATGACAATGGAGTTTCTGTTTTGAGCTAGATCTAGTACCATTCAAGCTTCCTTTTCTTCATCAAACATCATTTCAAGCATTGTAGAGTGGATTTGGATACTTACAAGTTGTGGATCGTGCAAAATCAAGAACTGCTCTTCAAGAGGTTCAGTTTTCGAATCTCTTAATTCTCAAATTCATGTATATATTCTGATAGATCTTGTTCTCCTGATGATTCTGATGGAAATTTCGTGTGATTTGATGCATTATTAAGAGAGATATGCTTAATTGAAGTTTTGAATGTTAATTTGATTTTGCTTCATTTTGCATGAATCATGATGAATTAACATGAAATATTGCTTGATCTATAACCTACATGTCATGAGGATTTGTTTGATGTATAATTTTATGATTTCTGGAAAATTCTGGAAAAAAAATGTTGAAGCTCGCGCACTGTTCATCTTCTTTTTCATGAAGAAGATGAAGATCTTCTGCCATGCGTCGACCATACAGCAATGTTGCGTCGACCGTTCGACAGTTTTGAGTCGACCATAGCTGGCCTTGCGTCGACTCCTAGCTCTGTTAGGGTTTTTTGAAATGGCGTCGTTTCACCTTGGTGCCACTTTGTTTTGAATTTGTACAGGGTTCGATCCCTGCTGAGCGCTGATTTTCAAATGCTTTCATATTTTCATCTTTTCCCTCTACTTTGCCATGCTTTGATTTTAATTTTTCTTCCAACTTAGATAAATCATAATAAATTGAAAAATGATCCAATTTCATCCCAATTTTTTGCAAAATGCTCCTTACTTTGTCTAGTCTTTTATGAGCATGAATTTGCAAGTTGTGCCTGGCTGGAAATTTATTTGCTCTAGGTTTGTTGAACATATGTGTAATTGTGACCTTGCCTTGCTTATCTCATTGTGAAATGCTTGTATTTAATCCAATGAATGTGAAATTTTGCATTCTGATTCTAGACACATTGCTTGACATTTTGGTTTTGGTTTGGTATTTTTCCTATGTTCCATTGCTGTTTTATGCTTGTGCTGACTTGATTTCTATACCAAATGATCTCTGATTCTCCTGATTTTTTGTATGTTGATCATGTTAGATGTCTTGGATATGCATGATTATTTCCAGATTTATTTGAATCATTTCTGTTTTGATTTGACTTTTTTATTCATGATGATCACATATGAGCTTTGAAATTGCCTTGAACTTCTTTTGATCATGAAATGCATTTGATGGATGATTTTGATGTGAGCCTTTTTAGGATATGTCAATATGTGTGTGAAGTTGCTTTATGTTAAATTTCAGCCCCTGTTTTGATTTTTTTCTCCATCTTTGACCCTAGGCCTTGACCTAGTGGTTTGTTGCTTACATGTGAGTTTTGATTTCAGGTTTAAGCATCCAAGTTCCCTAATTGATGATGCTTCATCATGTGAATATTGATGTTTGCTTTTGATTACTAACATTTGTGTGTCTTGTAGGTTGATGCTAACTCATTTGAGTTTGCCTTATGGCTTACACATTTTGTACATTGGGATTGTCTGTTACTTATTGACTGTTGTCTGTTTGTCTGAGTATTGTACTGATCTGTTTAGTTGTTTCCATAGGTACTTAAGTTGCTTTAAGTTAATTTGAACTTTGCTTTTGCTTGGTTGCTTAACCACTTAGGTATAATCTCTAATCTTCATGTAGTCTGGAAGACCTATTGTTATTGGTAGGCACCTGTCTGAAGCCCTCCTTAAGAGGCAATGCTTGTGATTATTTAATTTTTGTGCCAAGCAGGTAAAGTCCTCTTATGAGGCAATTGGCAGATAAAAGAGATGTGTAATCCGTCTCCTGCTACTCAGTGTGTCATTCACCTTGCTCACACCATGTGTTGATGCATGGTGAATAATAACCCAAGATCTTATAGAGTCCATTTGTGGAGAAGAGTTCCAACTTTCTGAACTCCCACACTTTCCATTGATCAAAGCTCTCGCTGACCAGGGATAAGAGCTATGAGGCACATCCCTCAACTCCATTTCATCTGCTTCACCCTAACTCTCAATGTTAGGGTTAAGAGCTCAAAACACCCCATTCTAGTTGCCTGTAAAGCCTAACCTTGCTTGAGCCTAATTGATTATATATAGTGTGTGCTAATTGGCTTGTGTGTTTGCTTACTTGATTCATATGTGCATATTTGCTTGAGTGTGCCTTTGTGCATTTGTCATCATTACTTGTATATCATTTCATAAACATTGCTTTGTAACATTTTGTTTTGTCCATGGAGGAGGCAAGCATAAGTCCATTGCTTGGCAGTTGTTTCCCATGATATGGTAGGAGACTAGTGTAAGTCCATTGATTGGCATCTGGTATCCTTTGTTTCTTTGTTTTGTGAGACTAGTATAAGTCCATTGATTGGCATCTGGTATCCATGTTTTCTCTTTGCTTTAGGAGACTAGTATAAGTCCATTGATTGGCATATGGTATCCATGTTTCATTTTGTTTTGTGAGACTAGTATAAGTCCATTGATTGGCATCTGGTATCCTTGTTTCTTTGCTTTAGGAGATTGGAATAAGTCCATTGATTGGCATCCAGTATCCATTTTGTTTTGTGAGATTGGAATAAGTCCATTGATTGGCATCCGGTATCCATTTACTTTGTCCATCTGTTATTTGCATTGTTGCCTATTCCAAAGGAATCACTTGAATCATCTACATATGATCTCAAGAGGTGAACATCTAAGAAGTTTTACATCCCTTAACCCTCCCACATTTTGTTTCTTTAAACCTCCATTTGCATGTTAACCCAAAACCTGAAAACTATTGTGCAAACATTTTCATTTCTTTTCAAATTAGAAACCTAGGCCTTAAGCCTCTGATTTTTTCAAACTTCATTTTCATAATACTTCTTTTGAATTGAATTCTAATCATACTTTGACCATCTTTTGTGAATAAATTCTAATTGATTAATTCCACTCATTCAATTGTTTTGTGGCTTTGTCCATTCTTGATAAGTTTTCATGCATTAGCCATAGGTTTGATTTATCCTAGTTGGTTGATGTTAATCTCACCTTTTGTCCTTAGTGATTGAATTGTAAGACTTCCTTGCTTATTATAGGGTTAACCCCTCACTAGCAAGTTGAAGCTTTTCTCACATGGTGGACTTGTTGTTTGTATAGGTTGAGTTTTCTCCCGTGGATAACGAAAGACCTTAGGGCTTTTGTTTTAAAATCAATTCACTTACTTTTGGAAATCTTTTAGCCGAAATACGGAGTTTTGACCTTACCTTCCATGGAAAGGTACGTAGGCAACGGGTTCATCCGTTCAAACACAAAAATAATAACTTGTATATTCTTTCTCCTATCCCTTCAATCATGTTTGCACAATGAATATTTCATAAACAAATAACATTTCATACAACAAGTTGTGAAAACGGCTCCCTAGGAGTACCTAGGACGTTTTGGATGCCTAACACCTTCCCATTGCGTAATTAACCCCTTACCCAAATCTTTGATCTTTTCATTAGTTTTTTATGTGTAAAACTTCTTAGGCTTTTGTTCGCTTTTTAGCCATTCCTTTGGATAAATAAAAGTGCGGTGGCGACTCGATTCTTTGTATGCTTTGCTTTTGATTTAATCAATAAATCATAAAGTGACGAATACACCGCTACAATAACACCTCTAATTGTTACCTTTTCAGGGATCTGGTTTAGAAAGCGATTCAAGAAGGCAAGCTGAAATTTGCTGGCCGCAGAATGAAGATCGACGATGATCCTCTCCACCAGGAGGAAGCTCTATTCGTGGAGCCAGTCAAGATCAACATGGTCGAGATCACCGAATATGATGAGGCCGACATGCTAGAGAAAACTGGTGAAAGCCCAGACGTCGACATAGCTGAAGTCTACCGAAGGGCTGATGAAGATCTACTGGATTTCTTGTACCGCTGCACGAATAAGGGTTCACAAGTTTGCTTGTGCCCTAGGTGTGGTGCTGTCATCGAAAAAATAGTTGCTAAAAATTTCCAGAGGTTACAGTTAGGTAAAAGCAAAAGAAGTAGGCTGAACAGAGAGCGCCAAAATGAAAGAGGCCCAATGAAGGCTGTGGAAAGTGCTCGACAAAGGGGATGCTGCTGCTAGAGGAGGTCTAGCAAATAATTATAAGCGTGAATTCAAGTTTGAGAAAATGACTCATGTCTCTGAAAATTATTTAGGGAAGAACCCTATGTCGAGGAATCAATGGAGACGCTTTCAAAGGCGTAAGCAGGCCGAAAGAGATGCTACTAGAGGAATAGCTGGAAGAGGCATGGCCAGTGGGGCGAATGCTGGAAAGAAAGTTGTTGTGAAGGTTGACACAGCAGCAAAAGAACGGATTAGGGGGTATGTCCGTCGACCAACTGAGAAATGTTCTGATGAAGTTACTGATGACTTCAATTCAGAATCTGAAGCAAGCCTGGACATCTTAGTCAATGTGGTGTCAATTCTACCACAAGAATATAATTGCGTGACTGAGGTGGATGAGTCGGTAGATGATGCCGACGCTGAAGAAATGGCTTTACACCAGTCAAGATGCTACTTTGTGTTGAATGATGGCTCTGCTGAGAGCCAAGAAGCCGTTTTTGAAAGACCCGCAATGACTATGAAAAATCATTTGAAACCATTGTTGATTAGGGCCAAAGTGAAAGGTGTGACTATCAACAAAGTGTTGGTAGATTGTGGCGCCACTGTTAACATCATGCCACACCATATTCCGAGGAAGATTGGCAAATATGATACTGCTATTAGATCCAACAACGTGGTCTTGTCTGACTATGGGGGTAAGATAAAAGCACCATGGGTGTGATCATGGTGAATATCACAGTTGGTTCAATAACTAGACCGATATTGTTTATGGTGATAGATGCCAAGCCAAGCTACAACTTGCTATTCGGCAGAGAATGGCTCCATGGTGTCGGAGCCATACCATCTTCAGCACATCAAAGATTGGTGATTTGGAGAGAAGATGGAGTGGTCGAAAATATCGAAGCTGACCAAGGGTACTTCATGGCTGACGTAAACAATGTCGGCCAGAAGGAATTCGAGAGAAAGCTAGCCAACATTTCTCCTTGTTTGCCGGCTGAGGATGTGTACGCTAATCTGAGTGAAGCTTTTGTTTCTCTAACTCTGCACGAGACCCATGGCTTCACTTGGGATGTGGAACATTTAGATGATCCACCCTATACAGGTATCCGACCGACAGGCTCGGGGGATGTCACTGATGATGACTGAGCTAGAAGCTCTAAAAAGGATTTCGGCATACATTGCCGAGAACCAAATAAAAGCGGCTCTAGAGGCTGAACAAAACATGGCTGTCGAAGCCTATGTGTTAAAGAAAGAAGATAATCTGGCTATTGAGCCAGAGCCTCCAGATAAGCCAGTGTTGGCTAAAGGAAATGTCAACATGCAGCGTTTGGACTGTATTTATGACGATGAACCTTTAGGGTTTGAAAAAGACCCGAAGGCGCCAGAAAAGATGCGACCAAAAGACCCATTGGAAGATGTCGACCTTGGCGAAAATGGCGACAAAAGGCCAACATACATTAGCGCTAACATCAACAACGAGTTAAAATCTGAGGTAATATCTTTACTTAAAGAATTTAAAGATTGTTTTGCTTAGGATTATAACGAAATGCTGGGTTTAAGTAGGGATTTGGTCGAACTAAAATTGCCAATAAAAATGGGAAGAAAGTCAGTAAAGTAGACGGCTAGACGTTTCGCACCAGAGATCATGGCAAAGATAAAAGCTGAGGTAGAAAGGTTCCTCAAAAGCAAGTTTATACAAACTGCAAGGTATGTCGAATGGGGTGCCAATATTGTGCCAGTAATTAAGAAAAATGGGTCTTTAAGGGTATGTATTGACTTTAGAGATCTAAATGTTGCTACCCGTAAAGATGAGTATGCCATGCCCATAGCAGAAATGCTGGTTGATTCGGCCGCTAGCTTTGAATATTTAAGTATGTTAGATGGTTATTCTGGATATAACCAAATTTTTATTGCAGAAGAAGATGTGCCGAAGATGGTGTTTCGATGCCCAGGAGACTTGGGAACATATGAGTGGGTTGTCATGCCATTCGGCCTGAAAAATGACAGAGCAACTTATCAGAGAGTAATGAACTCAATGTTCCATGATTTTATTGAAGATTTCATGCAAGTATACATTGATGATGTTGTGATAAAATCAAATGGTCGACTTACTCACGTCGAACATCTCCGAAAGGCCTTTTTAAGGATGAGGAAATGTGGATTGAAAATGAATCCATTAAAGTGTGCTTTTTGTGTGCAGGCGGGTGATTTCCTTAACTTTGTGGTGCATAAAAAAGGCATTGAAGTAAACCAAAGCAAAACAAAAACCATTATGGACGTCAAGCCTCCGTCAACCAAAAAGGAACTGCAATCTTTGTTGGGTAAAGTAAATTTTCTTAGAAGATTTATATCAAATTTAAGTGGCAAGACTAAAGCATTTTCACCACTCCTTCGACTGAAGAATGAGGACTTTAAGTGGCAGGAAGAGCACCAAGAGCCTTTCGACAAAATTAAAGAATATTTGACTAAACCTCTAGTACTGGTCCCTCCTGTTAGGAATAGGCCAATGAGGTTGTATATTGCAGCCTCAAAATCGACTATAGGAAGTATGTTAGTCCAAGAGGATGAAAAATGTGTCGAAAGACCTGTGTATTACCTTAGTCGAATGCTGAATGATCCTAAAACTATGTATAGTGATATAGAAAAACTATGTCTATGCCTGTATTTTTCTTGTACGAAACTAAAGCAATATATTAAGCCTGTTGATGTGTATGTGTCTTCTCACTTTGATATTATTAAGCACATGTTATTCAAACTAATTTTGCATAGTCGAATTGGTAAATGGGCTTTAGTGTTAACTGAGTATTCTCTGAATATGTGCCTTTAAAAGCAATGAAAGGGCAAGTAGTGGCGGATTTTCTTGTTGACCATTCAATGGTCGAAATGGCGCAAGATTACGTAGACATAATGCCATGGAGATTATACTTCGACGGTTCAAGGCATAAGCATGAATCTGGGATAGGAGGATTCATAATTTCTCCAGATGGAATTCCAGTAGAGTTCAAATACATAATTGAAGGAGTATGCACAAACAATGAAGCAGAATATGAATCGTTGATTACAGGACTTGAACTTCTGCTGGAATTGGGGGCAACGAATGTCGAAATTATGGGAGACTCTGAGTTAGTAATTAAGAAGGTATCAAAAGAATACAGGTATGTTAAAGAAAATTTAATCATGTATTTTGTGGTTACCATCAGATTACTCAAGAGGTTTGAGCAAGTAAGCCTCCAACATATACCACGGAAAGAGAACCAAAGAGCAAACGATTTGGCGCAGGAAGCTTCAGGGTACAAAGCGTCGAAAGACCAGGATGAAGAAGAAGTCCAAGTAAGAGAGAAGGTACGAGCGACATTGTTACCACCATCAGATTTGTCGATTATAAAGCTGGGAGTTGCGGATAAATACCATTTTGAAATTCTGACCGTCGATGACAAGGGGGAAAGTGATTGGCGTAAACCGCTAGTCGATTATTTACGTAATCCTATAGGGTCGACAGATTGAAAGGTGAAATATAGGGCCCTTAGCTACATCTTGGTGAATGATGAATTGTTCAAAAAGACAGCTGAAGGAGTTTTACTGAAATGCCTAGGAGAATTTGAGGCGTATGTGGTTGTGTATAGTGTACATAGTGGAGTGTGTGGGGCGCATCAAGCGGGACTGAAGATGAAATGGCTTTTGATGCGCTCAGGAGTTTATTGGCCTTAAATGTTGAAAGATTGCATTTAATTTTCTAAAAGCTGTCAGGAATGCCAATTGCATAGGGGCATACAACATGTGCCTGCAAGCGAGTTGCATACAATTGTGAAGCCCTGGCCTTTCCCAGGGTGGGCATTGGATGTCATTGGAGAAATAAAACCAGATTCGTCAAAACAAGAAAGGCATGTTTTGGTCGGTATCGACTATTTCACAAAATGGGTCGAAGCCGTAGCATTGACAAATGTAGATCAAGAAGTTGTGATAGGCTTTGTCCAAAGTCACATCATTTGTAGATTTGGTATCCCAGAAACAATGACAACCGACCAAGGGTCAGTCTTTACTGGTCGAAAAGTGCATGATTTTACAAAAGAAATGGGAATCAAATTATTGACTTCTACCCCATATTATGCACAGGCAAATGGCCAAGTCAAAGTGGCCAATAAGGTGATCATTAACCTAATAAAAGAAACATATAGGCAAAAAGCCAAGAAATTGGCATAAGTCGTTAGATCAGGCTTTGTGGGCATGTCGAACGTCGCCAAAAGAAGCAACTGGAACAACTCCATTTCGACTGGTATATGGGTACGATGTAGTGTTACCAATAGAGATTTGGGTTCAGGCAGTCAGAACCCAAAGGCAATATGAAATACCTTCTTAAGATTACTGGAGCATGATGGCAAACGAACTGGTCGATTTAGATGAGGAGAGAATGTTAGCCTTAGATTCACTACAAAGGCAGAAAGAAAAAGTCGCTAGGGCCTACAATAAGAAGGTGAAAGGCAAAATGTTCGCTGTCGACGATTTAGTTTGGAGAGTGATCTTGCCTGTGGATAGAAATGATAGAGTTTTGGGTAAATGGTCCCCAAATTGGGAAGGGCCGTTTAAGGTTTTGTAGGTTTTCTCTAATAACGTCCACGAGTTCGAAGAGTTGGCACCAGACAGGCGAATTTTGAGGGAAAATACTTAAAAAAGTATAGGCCTCTCCTCCAAGAGGTAAAGATTTCGACATACTAAATGGTTGTCGAATAAACTAGGTTGGAGAAAACTATGTTTGAAACCAGCTATAAAGGCATAGAAAATTAAATATACATAGTGCTAAAAAATAAAAATGATGACAAAAAAAAACTGGCAACAAAGCCATTGTTCAAATATTACATAAAAAATAATCCGTCAAAGTTGGTCGAATCTAGAGCGAAAGGATTGAAGCTCAAAGTTGTAGTGGAGAGACGTAGGTTCCAAGGTGTCGGCCTGGATTTTAAGTTGTTCAAGCTTCTTTTCAACGGTGGAAAGTTCTTCAGCTACCGCCAAGGCATCGCTGGTGGTCTGCTCCACAGTGTCTTGGATAGACTTTTTGGCCTTGTCGACAAAGCACGACTCCTCCTCAGTAATTGACTCCAACTCACTGTCTAAAGTAACAATTTGACACCGAAGGTCATCAATTTGCTGGCGTATCTCAGCAACCCTTGTTTGTTTGGAGGCCAATTCATTTTTCTTCTCCTCAATCGTTCCCAGCAATTTAGTGACCTCTGCGTCGGCATTCATCACCAACTCCCATTTTTCCTTTACAAATGCCTCAGTAGTTACGATCTGGCGCTCATTTTCCCTAACGCTGTCGAGATGACGCAGCATGGGAACCAGAAGTTTTTCTAAAGCGGCCGTTGCACACTTAGCATATTCTGAAAGCTGAAGCTCTTTGAGTTGGGCAAGCACATGCAAGATCTCTGGGCCGACAGCAGGTTCATTCATAAGCACATGAGGGAGGTCAGGATTCAAAGCGTGAAAACAAGCAATTGCTGCCAGAGCAGAAGGCTTTATGGCCAACCCCTGGGAAGATGAAGGAGAAGTAGTTGATAGAGGAGTAGTCTGAGAAGGTTGATTTTTCGTGGTGCCGACATCCCCTGGTTCCCTTGAATCCTGCAAAGGCAAGGAAGCTGAAGAAAGACTAGAGTCAGAACTAGTCGAACTGGAATCCGTGTGCGTTGTAGGGCTAGTGACTGAATCAGAGTCACTATCACTAATCTGGATAGGGAAGCAAATGAACTCACCAGCAGTGTCGACAGAGGGTTCTTGGTGAGTTGGAGAAGAAGCCGACGACAAGGGAGTGTAGTCGGTGATAGTGTGAGATGGCTCATCAGAAGCATCATCCTGTTGTAAGAGAAAAAGATGTTTGTGAGAAGAGTCCAGTGATTCAAGGGAAAAGATAGTAAAACAAGTAATTACCTGAGTCGGTGTAGGGGAAACTACATTTGGATTTTCTTCCCCCAAGACAACGGCAGCGGGGGTGCTGATCGACTGCGAAGCCCCCACATATGGATCAGGAGCTTTATTAAGGAGGGAAGTGTCGACCATAATAGTGTCGGCATCTAAAGCAGGAGCCTCTGGAGTGAGCACTTTGTGGTGTTTCTTTTTCTTGGTTTCACCACTCTTGGAGGGAGAATTGTGCTTCTTCCTTTTGTGGCCCTGATGGCCTTTGGATTTGTGGGAGTGCTGAGAAGATGGTTGAGTCGGATGGGGAGTCGGCTGCAGACATGAAGAGAGGTTATAAGAGGATATTCTAGTCAGAAGATCAGATAAGCCGACAAGAAATACCTCAGATCCTGGGGCAACAGAGCTTTTGTGTTTTTTGGATTTCTTGGAGTGAGGAGACAATTGGGTCTGTCGAACGTGGTTGACCCTATACATAAGTAAGAAGTTAGAGACCACGTATTGTTTTCCTGGGAGAAATCACAAGGTTGGGTGAGATTTCTTCATCTAGGTATATACCGAAGAACTGGGTTTTTTCAAAACTTGGGCAATAGGTCGCCCATCATCATCAGAGAACTTCTCAGGAGCAGCCTGCAAGAAGGGAAATGACAGTTAAGAATAAAAAAAACCGAGGAAACAGAAAACGGAAAATCAGCCAGAGTCGAACCTGAGTCTCTTGTGTCGAAAGGATATGGTCATTGGCAGGAGCGTGATCCACATGGTCTAGAGAGATCGTTGTAAAGAAACATAAAAAAGCAACTAAGCATCAAAATCCAACTGAAAGAAGGTGTTAGCTTTCTAGAAAAGTGTTACCAAGATGTGTGGATTCGAACACGCTAACATATTGAGGATCAATATGAAGTGGCCCTGAGTAGTAGGGCAGATAATGCTTCGTCGGTACCACTCTGTCGGCCTTTTTCTTATAAGAATTTTGTACGTGTTAAACGGGACAATAAAACCACTCTGGAACCGAATTGCCAAAGGCCAAAGCCAATGGGCTAGATGGCAAAGGGGGGAACTTGATGTTTCCAAAATGAAGGGCGTAAAGATACTTGTCTTTCGTGTAACCAGGGAATTTAAGTTTTGGGAGCCTGTCGGTTACCTTCTCCTTTAATTCGGACGCGGCCTCAAAGATGGTCCGACGAAGATTATCAGGTCGATACACAACTTGGAAATAGTTCTGAAAAGCGCGAATTTGTTTGGCATGGAGAGCCTTACACTTGGTTGATTTCGCCTGTAAATAAACAAAAGCCTGAGTTAGTTCAGATAATTTAGCCTAAGGAGCGCCAATGTAAACAACAAGATACGACTGCCACCAATCATCAAACTCTTTGGTGCAGAAGAAGGTTGATTGAAAGGGAGTGGAATGGAGTTTTGGTTGGTTTTCCTAAAGGGTCTCAAGGTCTTCTTGGATCATACTCCAGGGTTGATCACAAAGGATGTTGGTGAGTAAGTCGGGAGAAGAATACATGGACTTGGTAATAAACCGACAAAGGCCAAATTGTCTGGCTACCAAGTTAGGTTGGTAAGTAACTAGGCCAGGGTTGCTGCCGGAGGTTACAGCCGACAGAAATCGGAGGACCAAAAGATGTCTCCAGATAAGAAAAGTTTCATTTTTATGCTCATCTTCAGCTGGAGGAAAAGCTCTGGTGAGCCATTCAGGACCTTCAGTTTGACGGCTGAAAGGGGCCATAGAAGGAAGGAAGTCGGCGCGGGTCAGCATGATGGTGAACAAGAGGAGAAACACCTTGGCGTCAGGAAAAGTTTTGCCGATGAGCGTCAAAGGGATCAGTCGCTTCCAAATGAGGTGTCGTTCTTCTGGGGGACACGCAACCCTTCTCATCCCATATGGTGCTATGTCTTTAGGGAAAGTGGCGTTGAGCCACAGTTGTAAGAATCAAAAAGGTCCATGGACCAAAACATTTTTCTTCTTTGAATTCTCAGGGTCAAAGAGTTTGATTTGACAGACAACTTCAGATAGAGATTCATAAAGAGAGGCCAAAATTAATTGGCCCAGAGCGATGTTGCGCTCTTGGTGCAGCCGGGTTGCCAGGAGAGAAAAATGTTTAACTATCTGCATAGATCTAGAGTAGAAAACAAAACGAGATAGCCAAAGAGTCAGGAAAGCCACGTGTCCTTCAGTGGTCACAGGGCCTAAAGAGGTGGCATGGTGATCAATAAAATTGTTGTAGGTCGGCTTGCGAGAGTCACCAACGTCAAACCGTAGAGAGATTGGTGCTACGACTTCACAGTCGAAGACTTCGCCAGTCGGTTTTAAGCCGGTGATTGCAGCAATATCCAAGAGTGTCGACGTAATCATGCCACACTTGGTATGGAAAGAATTGGTCGAACTATCCCAAAATTGGAGGGAAGCCAGTAACATGCCACAAGATTGAGAAGGGCCACAACGGGAAATCTGTAGAAGGGTATAGATACCTGTCCTTTTCCAATGGTCGATTTTCTCTGTTTCTAATTGATCCATCCAGGCGCAAAACTTAAGACAATTCTTGGGAGGAGCATTCCTAAAATTCCTGTCGACATAACGAAGGGAAAAAGGTTTTTGGGAAGAAACCAAAGGTTCAGAGAGATGACTGGTGGGGAAAAAGGAATCTGTTTTGGTTATCTCAGGATGACGATTTTCTGGAAGTGGACCTAAAAATGCTAAAGGTTCGTCAGCCAAGGAGAAAGGGATCAATACCTGGGAACGCCAGATTTTTGCTTTCTCTTCTGCAAATGGAGGTTCAGGAATGTACTCCTTGCCATCAATGGTGAGTGGCTGTGCGAGCTTCGTAGCGGAGGGAAATGTTTTGCTTTTACTTGAGCTAGCCATGGAAGAAGTTGAAGGTTTGGAGAAGAAGGGTTGTTCTTTTCACTAAAACAGAGTGCAGGTGATTATCGTTTACTGAAGCAAAGGGCGAAAAAAGGAAAGAAGAAGAAGAAACAAGGGTTTTGTAAGGGTTAAACCCTGAGAAAAGGAAGAGTGAACGTCTAACCTTCTATTTCGACACATATACCCATGTTCCCACGTCTGCAAACACGTGAAGGCGAGAAGGCAGTTATGCGGTAAGCACGTTTCAGTCATAAAGACGTGAAGTGATGGAGATGTGATTTTGTATGTCTCGAGGAAAAAGGGAAATGTTCGTCATGATTATATGACGTCATCAGTGTAGGGCAAACATGTTGCCACTAAGTAGAAGTGGAAGCGGTAAGGAGCAAGTCGACATCTCAAAGATGCCATTATCTCACAAAAGTCGACATTCGAAAATGGCATCTCTGGGGGGCATTTTGTTACCACAAGAAATCTATAAGGTATGTTGAAGGCGTAATAAATGAAAGTGTCTTATGAATTTAAGGTTTTTACCCCATCAAGGGGTGGAGATGTTCCTAAGATAAGCAAGAGTTGAGAAAAACATAAGTTACCAAAAGATGAAATCGACAGAAGAATCACATTTGGTCGAAAACCCATTATGTCGACTAAAATGAAGATTGGGACTTAAGGAATTTTGGGATGTGTCAAACACATAAAAGACATGGTCAACCTAAATACTTGGGCGGGAGAAGTTTGAAATTGAAAATGACTAGCAGTTACAAGAAGAATAGGCGCCAGAATATGGAGCAATTTGCAGAACGTGTATAGAGCAGTTGCAGATCATGTGGCACGACGTCTGCTATTTTTTAGGAGTTTTTGGCCTGTAGGCGGTTTCTTTAGTTTAGTATAAATAGGATATCCCACGAGGGGCTCGAGGTGTTCACTTTGTACTAAAATCACTTGTAAAAAAAATTCTCATTCCCAGCGCGAGGAAGCAAGAGTTTTTAAGAGTGCTATGTACGTGAATCACCACATTTATTTCAATGTAATTCCTTACTTTTCAATTGTTCCCATTGAACATTTTATTTTAATTTCATTTACTTTTGAGTTATCACTTTACGCTGTCATCTACGCTGTCGACACTGATTCTATTACGATAATAGAGTTCACCAAAAGCGTGTTCGTCATGTACGTCTTTTGAAGGTTGTCGTGATGTCGGTCACGAGTCACCCATAGGCTATAACATCATTTAAACCTTTCGTATGGAAAAAACCTGCACTTGTTCAACACTTTGTCAGGAGCCATTCCTCACAAAGTTGTTCTATCGAATTGAATAAGCCACACTTGCACTAGCACATGTCTTAGGATCAACTCGTCGATCCTGCAAGTAACCCTTAGTTTTAAGGGATAGGGAGGACCAGCGTTTGTTTACCAATTTCCACAGTAAACACATAGACATAGGTCTTTCACAAGGATAAGGCATCTTCAACTCCAAAGCTCTCTTTTTCACCCAAAGAGTGTAAGCTTCCAAAGCTACACAATTGCACAGACCAAGCTCGGATCTTCCCTTCCTATGCACATTATGCCAAGCATGCATAATCTTCTACTTCAAATGTTGGAGATCTTTACCCTCTTCATAGAAAAGACCTTCTAACAAAAAGTTATTAGGATTGTCTCTCAAGGGGAACCCAAGTTGACGACGAGCCAAACCAGGGTTGTAGTTAATTCCTCCTTGTGTACCAATGAGAGGCATATTAGAGAATTCACCACAACTATCAATAATCTCCAAACTGCTCAAAGACGGATCATACCAAACTATATCATCATTAGTGAGAGACATAAGTCTCTGAGACCACCGTAGAAATTGTTTGTTCTCCACAAAAGCAGGTGTCTGAGGCAAATGCGAAATAAACCAGTTGTACAAAAGAGGAATGCAACAGACAATAGTTCCACCACCCTTAGAATTCCTTAGATGCAAAAACAAATACATATCACCCAATAGAGTAGACACAGGATTCCCAATCAAGAAAATTCTAATGGCGTTAACATCAACTAAACCGTCAATGTTAGGGAACAAAGCTAATCCATAAATGAGCAACACAAAGATAGCTTCAAAAGCGTCCACACTACCGGCTTGAGCAAAAGCAGAAGCTTCCTTGATGAGGAAATCAGATGGCAACCCAAACAATCCTCCTTATTTCTCCTAATAAGCCTCTATCTCAGACTTCTTCAAGTGAAGAGCTTCAGCAATAAGATTAGATCGGGGTATCTCCTCCAATCCACTAAAAGGAACTCTACAAGAAATAGGTATTCCCAGAAGATGAGAATATTCCTCCAAGGTAGGCACAAGCTGGTAATTTGGGAAAGTGAAACAGCGGTAGAGAGGATCATCGAACTGCACTAACACACTCAGAAGTCCTTCAACCACATCAGCAGACAAGATGGACAGAAGCTTCCCATGGCATTGTTTAAAGTCCAAGGGATCTAATACAAAAGATGCTAGTTTCCTTAACTCTTTCCAGTCGGGACATTTGAAACTGTACGTCTTAGTGTTTCTTCGTCCATAATCCATGGTCTGAAAATATTTGCAAATAATACCTCAGTTCCTTAAAATTTTCACGTGATGAATGTTATAATGCGCATGAATGCAATAATAAGGGATCACACACAAGGCAAGCAAACAAAGGTCAAGGGATGAATCAAGTAATTGTCAAGATCAATCATCCATTTTTGTGGATTACGGTTTACACTTTATCAACACCCAAGTTCCATCGATATTGACAAGATTTGTTTGGATCAACCAAGAATCAAGGGTTTGTTGTAAGTCACGAGCATGGAGTCTGGGTAATAACCATCCCAAAGTAGTCAACTAAGGATAAAAACCTGTAGATCATATTCTAAAAATTTCCCAGAGTCTTAATTCCATCTATCGGATATTACAGGTTAAGATGATTGACTCATCGACCCATAATATTCTCAAGAGAAACTCGTTTGAGTGTAGTATCGTGTAACAACTGTTATCAAGTCTACACTTAAACAGTTTCCGCACTACGTCCTAAATAGGCCAAGAGGGGGTAAATGTTCTACAATCCTCATCTTCTTGGACCCAAATTAGAGATAGTAATGCCTAATCCTAAATACTTGTGTGACATTTCCAAATCCAAAAGGGTCTCTACTGAGCAGATGGATATCAAGCCAACTTGTTAAGGACTACTCCACACAAGTCGAACATGACTATACCATCCTCCTATCTTAATTGCACTCAAGTTCGGGTTAGAACTTATCTCACCACTCAGAGATCACCAAGCACAACAAGAAGATTATATCACACATACATATATACAAACATCACATATATACAAATCTATATACACACAAAAAGTAGGCTAAACCCACTAGAGACTACTCCCCAGTAGATTCGCCACTTAATTTCTGTAGCGATAAATTCATTATCATCAAGCTATGGATAAGTTGGACATCAGATAACAAGAGTCAGCACCGCGCTTTTATTGTTTCCAAGGGAAAAGGGAAAAAGTACGAACAAAACCCAAAAGTAAGAAGTTTTCAAATCAAAACTAATAAAATGACAGAGATTACAGGTAAGGGGGTTGGTTACACATAAGGAAGGTGTTAGCACCCAAAGTGTCATAGGTACTCCTAGGGAGCCCTTTTTGTGTGCATATGTATTTGGTACAAAAATGATGTTTACAAACAAATAGAATGAGGGGATGAGAAAAGAATACATTAATTATGTTTTTGTGTTTGACAAGACCTTCGGACTTTTGCCTACATACAAACATAAAAATGAGGGATCAAAACCTCGTAGTTCGTGATACAAATTTCAAAGTGGATGCATTGCTTTTAACAAAAAAAAATTATGTTTGAAAGGCACAAAGGCCTGAAAATGGTTTGAATGAGTTAGTTCTTTTTGGCCTTTTTGAAATTTTAAGTCAAGTATAGTTAAGTTTATTTACAAGTTTGATTTAAGAAAAGAAGTTTGAAAATGCAATGGCATAAGGCCAAAGTTTCTATCTTTTTGCGAAGTGGTCAAAGTTTAGAACAAAACAAGTTCAAACAAAGATTTTTTTTTAAAAGGGAGGGAGAGATTTTGAAATTAAAGAAATGGGGAGAAGATGAAGAGACTAATCCTATGCACAAAATTAAAAGTTAAGGGTTGAAAAGATCTGACCAATGGGTAGCAATCCAATAGATAAGAATGTCAATTGAATCCCAAATTCCCTTGGACATTTAGAATCAAGCAACACACAAATGCACAATTATATTATCTTGAAGAGCAAGGCATCAAATAAAGATGGCCACATCCAAGCTTTAGCCACTCCATGATCTTCTTCAAATTATCCCATGTAAAAGGTGAATTCCACAAGTCACGGGTTCAAAATAACAGCTTCACAATGATCATGTTGCAGATGAACTCAAAGGGATCTTGAATGATGTATCAGATGACGTTTCAAATTGCCATCACTTGGTTACGCAAAAGTTGGCATTTTCCAAGTCCTTTAGCATAGGAATGTTGCCTAAGTTCAAAGTCCATTTGTCCAAGATTAAGTCAACAGTCCCCATAAAAGTTTTTTAGGGTTTTTGTTGTTATTATGTACATTAATGGTCAAAGACCACACAAACAAACAAAGTATACACAAAATGGAATATATCACACAATATGGTCCAACTGGACAAAGTGAAAATTGCATTAACATAAACAATTATAATGGTATGAATAACGTAAATGAATAAAGACTAAAATTAAATGACATTAAAGTAAATGGCTTGAAATTAAAAGTTAGTTGTTAATGATTTAGAAGTTAGTATTGTTTTGCTTTTGCTTTTCATTTTTTAAGTCATTCTCTGGAGAACACTCAACCCACTTATCACAAGCATGGATCCTTGAGCCAAGACATCTTCCAAAGGAAGGAAAAAAAGCCAAGTTTCCACACAATACCATGAAAGAGGGGAGACTTACAATCTCACTAACTAGAATGTTATGCCTTTTATGTCACAAATTTAACGCTATGTTAAGCTATCGTAATTGGACTTATGTAGAAGTCACAACTATTTGAGGTCGGGCCATAGAATTTTGGTGTTAATGCATGTTAGAGACATAGTATAATGGACTATGCTCATGAAACATACCACACACAAAAAGAATATGCAAAAGAGGTAACCTAATCTCATCCATACTTATGTTGATTTTTCAATCAACTAGTCTTAGGACTTTGAGGTATCATAGGCCAAATTAGATGAATGCATAAAGAATGGGAATGAGATGAAGAGGGAAGGGAATGGATCAAAACTCAAATTGGTCAAAGTAGGACTTTTACCAAATTAATATCATCCATTCATTTTGGGAGATGGAATGTACATTCCATCAATCCCCTAAATCCAATGATATTAACTTGACAAAGTCAAATCAACCTTGACCAAGACCCAACAACAAGAGTCAAACTCAAACAAGTCATCACAATTGGTCAACACAATTAATTGGCATTTATTCAAATTAAAAATACTAAAATAATACATTTAAATTAAATATGGTTTGTCAAATTCCTAAAACCTCATCAAAACACCATAGAAATGGCCATGAGATTTATCATAGGTCAAACAAGGTCAAAGGACCTTGGAGAAAAAAATTCAGAATTTTTAAAGACTTAAAAGTATTTTTAAACAATTAAAAAGAATCACAAAATAAATTAAATCATGAAAAATATTAATAATGATCCAAAATTTAATTTTAATTTAAAAAACGAAAGAGGAAATTATTTGAAATTTTTTGGTGAAACTCTCATATTTTTTGGATCAATATTAAAATTAATATGAATTAATGACAATAAGCTAATTAAAATAAAAATCAGAAAATAGCAAAAAACATGGACCACTTGATCTCCCTCATTAATTGAGGTGGCAGATCGAGTGGTCCCAGCACGCGTTCCACAATGGACACTAGTCAATGTGCTGCAGGGATGGTATTGGAAACCAACGCACGAGATTAAAACGTTTGAAAATGAGCCTGTGGTTTAGAGAGATGCCAACACATCACTGGAGCTGTAACTTCGGTCTTCTACTCCGGTGGATCTCACCGGACTGGTCCACCCTCAACCATCACCAAAATAAAAAAGGAGGATATGATATAAAAGAAAAAAATGGCGTAGAGCACGTATCTGGCCTCATTTTAACTAACTCCACATATATAGAAAGATATGAGGAGTTGAATTTTGAGGTGTGTCAACTGAGTTGCTTCGATTTGACCTCTAAGCAACTCAATCTTCTTACCTACATTGGTAGGACTTCAGACAACCAAAGATCCAAGATAATTGAGTAGAATTGAGTGAGAATCGAAGAGATGAAGTTTTTTGAAAATTACCTTCAATGCTATGCAGTTCTTGATGTTTCTTGCTTCAAACACGATCTGATCACACTTGAGAAGCTAATAGGAAGTGATTGGAGAGGTTGCAAGGATGTGGATCCTAGAGCTCTTGAATCTCCAACAGTTGAGATTTATACTCAAATTTCAAATTGAAATTTCTCAGGTTTTCCTTTAGAATGAGAGGGTTTCAATGGGGGGCAAAGCTGGCGCGCAAAGTGTGATTCAAATAAGCTCAAAAGCCTTCTATTTATAGCCAAAGGGAATGATATTTTCACACTTCAAAATTTGTCCAAAATTGGCAATATGGATGGCACGAGTGCATGGGCATGTACAGGCCCATGATGCAATGCAATAAGGTCAAAAATGATTCAAATTGAAGTCTTAATGAAGATTGAATGGCAAGGCATTGTGAACTGAAGTTTGTACAATTGATTCTTTCCAATGATGCAGCCCTGTTAAAGCCATGCGCAGACCTAGCAATCTTTGTCCCAAATGCATGAACCTGAGTTCTTTAGAAAGCTTGGATCAAGGGGGACAAGTTTGATGTTGAACACTTTTTCATTTGGAGCTTGGAACATGGAGAATTTTGAAGTGGAAGTTTGGAAATTTCAACATGTTGAAAATTTTTCTAAGTGTCAAGCTATATATCTCAATATTCCACCTTGCTTAACATTTTATGTAAATGAGAAAAGTTTCTTCATCAAAGGTATAGCTCTTTCAAAGACTTTAAAAATGGTCACCAATTTCATGTCATTTAGATATAGAATGATAGAGTTATTCATTTTTGAAGTTTGGAAAAATCACTTGTTCAATGGTATAGGTAAAAAATGACCTATAATGTATCCTCATATCACATGCTCATAAAATTTGAATTTTATCTCACTCCAAACATCAAAGTTGAAGTAGACATCTTGAAATTGATTCGAAAATCTTTCATCTCATAAAAATTGTGCAAGTTATGGCCTTGGAAAGTTGACTTTCAAATTAGGGTTTAGACAAAATGACCTATAATGTTTCAATATAGAAAATGATTTTCTAAGCAAAATTAGCTCTAGGTATCAATATTAAAGTTGTTTGGAATGTAATTTAGAGTAAATTTTCTCTTGGAATCATTTTCATATGGTGAAAATTGTAGGAGTTAGGGTCTAGGGAGACCCAGTTTTGATCAGATGAATTCATCTGGCCAACCACCATCAACCAACTTGCTAACCTTCAATTCTCTTGACTTTCTAGGCTCATGGTAGATCATATATGCCTAAGATGATGAATTTTGGAGTGTCCCTTGATAAATTTGATCAATTGGGGAGATAGCTTGTTGGAGAAGCTACTCAAGATACCCAGTCAAACTAAGGTTTCCAAGCCAAATTACCTCCAAACTCTTGAAGAAAATTTGATCAATATAACATGTATGAATCAATGGAACTCATATATGATGCTCATAAACATTCTTGGATCAATTCATGGTTGTGCTTTTTGTCATGAGGATCTCAAACCCTAGATATGAACCTGATAAATCAATGGGATCATGCCTTACCTACAAAAGAGTTAGGCAAATGCAAAGACATATTTTTGGTATTTTGGTTAGTAAAATGATAAAATACAAGTATGATACAATCACATAGTGCTTGGTGATCTCTCCTAAAACAAACCTAATGAAAGCGGGGTTAGGAGGATGCCAAGGTATGATCCCAATGTTAATGCTTATGATGAAATTGCACGAGGGATCTTAGGGTCAAAATTGGAGTCTTACAGTTCGTACAACTCCATCACCATACTGATTAACAGCTCCATCAAATACCATGCCCTAACGGGAACCAGGTTCTGGCCCTTCTTCAAGCAATGGTTCATCACAATCTTTCATTTCAAGTACAAGATCTCTTTATCAGGAAAATCATACTGCACTAAGTGGTAATCTTCAATTGGTTGGTGATCCAAATGGTCAGCCAAGATACTACCTTTGATCGCTTTCTGAGATCAGTATTCAATATCATACTCTGATAATAACATCTACCAACGGAAATTCTCCTAGTTAAAACTGGCTTCTAAAAAATATACTTGATTGGATCCATTTTGGATATTAACCAAGTGGTATGACTCAACATATACTGACGCAGACGCTTAGCAGCCTAAGCAAATGCGCAACAAGTTTTCTCAAGCATAGAATACCGTGTCTTACAGTCGGTGAACTTCTTACTGAGGTAGTAAATAGAAAATTCTTTCTTTCCAGTCTCATCCTATTGACCTAGAACACAACCCATACTATCTTCAAGCACATTCAAATACATGATCAACGGTCTTCTTTCAACAAATGCAGACAAAATCGGAGGCTCAAGCAGATATTCTTTGATACTATCAAAAGCTTTTTGGCAGTCTTCGGTCCAATCACAAGACTGATCTTTCTGAAGAAGCTTGAATATAGGCGCACATGTGACAGTCATGTATGGAATGAATCTAGAGATATAATTCAAGCGACTGAGAAAATCTCTGACTTGCTTCTCAGTTTTGGGCGCAGGCATTTCTTGTATTGCTTTGACCTTGGCAGGATCAACTTCAATACCCTTCTCGCTGACAATAAAGCCCAACAACTTACCAGAAAGAACACCAAATGTACACTTATTGGCATTCAAGCGGAGTTTATACTTCCTCAAACGCTGGAATAGCTCAACAAATGCTCAACATGTTCCTCTTCATCAATTGATTTAGCAATCATGTCATCGACATAAACTTCAATCTCTTTATGCATCATATCATGAAAAAGTGTAGTCATTGCTCTTTGGTAAGTTTGGACATGGGCGTGTACAGGCGCATGAAGCAATCCAATTTGATCCATGTACAACTATTCTGAAGTTCAAATGAGGCTTGGATGCCAAGGCAATGTGAAATGGGATTTTGAACATTTGATTTCTTCCAATAATACATCCTTGTTAAGACCATGCCCATCCCTAGAAAATCTCATCTAAAATGCATGAAGTTGAGTTCTTTGGAAAGCTTAGATCAAGGGGAACAACTTTTATGTTGGACACTTTTTCATTTGGATCTTGGATCATGGTGAATTTTGAGGTGGAAGTTTGGAAATTTCAACATGTTGAAAAAGTTTCTAAGTGCTAAGCCATATATCTCAATATTCCACCTTGCTTAACTTTTTATGTGAGCTTAAAATGAGAAAAGTGTATTCATAAAAGTTGTATATCATTCAAAGACCTTAAAAATGGTCACCAATTTCATGTCATTTGGATTTAGAATGATAGATTTATGCATTTTTGAAGCTGAGGAAAATCACTTGTTCAATGGTATAGGGCAAAAATGACCTATAATTTATCCTCATATCACATGCTCATAAAATTTGAATTAGCTCCCACTCCAAACATCAAAGTTTAATTAGACATCTTGAATTTTATTATGCAACTTTTAAATATTTCACCTCATAAAAATAGAGCAAGTTATGGCCTTGGGAAATTGACTTTTAAATTCGGGTTTAGACAATATGACCTATAATGTTTCAACATAGAAAATGATTTTCCAAGCAAAACTAGCTCTAGGTCTCAACATGAAAGTTGTTTGGAATGTCATTTAGAGTAAGGTTGATCTTATAATCATTTTCATATGGTGAAAATTGTAGGAGATAGAGTCTAAGGAGACCCAGTTTTGAGCAGATTAATTCATCTGGCCAACCACCATCAACCAACTTGCTAACCTTCAATTATATTGACTTTATAGGCTCATGGTAGATCATATATGCATAATATGATGAATTTTGAAGTGTCCCTTGAGAATTTTGATCAATTGGTGAGATAGCTTGTTGGAGAAGTTACTTACAATACCCAGTCAAACTAGGGTTTCCAAGGCAAATCACATATAAACTCTTGAAGAATACTTGATCAATATGACATGTAAAGATCATTGGGACTCATATATGATTCTTTGATACATTGTGGATCAATCTTTGATTGTGCTCTTAGCCATGAGGGTCTCAAACCCTAGATGTAAACTTGATAGATCAATGGTGATCATGCCTTACCTACAAAAGAGTTAGGCAAATACAAAGACATATTTTTGGTATTTTGGTTAGTTAAATGAAAATATACAAGTATGTGATGCATGATTTTTGCAAGTATACGAACGCGTCAGAGTAATATAAAAGATTGTCGAATCCACAGAGACCAAGTGTCAATCTATCATTATCTATTGTTATGGTGTTTATTTAAGGTAATCAAAATAGGGGTTTTTAGAGTGTGCAATGAAAAGTAAAGTATTGAATTAAATTCAATTAATAAAGACAGGTTCGAATTTAATTCACATAATCAATTAATAATCCAAGTACTTGCTAATAGAACTACTTATGGGCAGTGTTTCCTACTTTGAAAAGAACCAATTTAACAGGAACTGTCGCTTTCACGTATTCAGAACCGACTTGTACTCCCTAATCAAACCCTCTTATTGTCACTTATAAAAAGGCGCGGATTGCGTTAGAGTAGTAAACCTATTTTTAAGAAATATAGTATCTTGACTAAGTTGAAAAGTATTTTAACCTGGATTTCTTAACCAAAAGAGGTTCTTACGAACCAGACTCTAAACTTATAAACGCGTCCGAAAATAGTTTTAAAATCTCTTTTCTTCTTAAGTTAAAAACTCCTAATGAACTAAACAAAGCGCTTTCGCTGTTTTTGAAATAGTTAAAAACAATTAAGTTTAAAAAGACGTCGGACGGCTTTCTACGAACAATTGTACGGGTTATCGGTTCAATTACGATCCTTACATTCTAACCTTATAGGTTTAGTTAGACATGGTAAAGTAAAGGTGCATTTTAAATTAAATAAAAGTAGTGCGAGTGCGGAAAGTAAATAAAAGTAGTGCGAGTGCGGAAAATAAATAAAAGTAGTGCGAGTGCGGAAAATAAATAAAGTAAAGCAAGTGCAGGAAATAAATAAAGTAAAGCGAGTGCGAGAAATAAATAAAGTAAAGCGAGTGTAGGAAATAAATAAAGTAAAGCGAGTGTGAGAAATAAATAAAGTAAAGCGAGTGCGAGGAAATAAATAAAAGTAAAGTGCGAGTGCGAGAAATAAATAAAGTAAAGTGCGAGTGTGGGAAATAAAATAGATAAAGGGAAAGTAATAAAAACCTGCTCCAATCGGAGGGTTGAATAAAATTCAAAGCGGAAATGGAAATGGTGGCAGGATTAACTTCCTTCCAAAGTGCTCCAAACTCGATTACAGACTCGATCACAAACTCGATTACACAATTGTTGTAACACCCCAATGCGACGCGATTACCACTTTAAAATACTGAATATATGCCTAAGTGAAACTAAGTTTGCTCTAAGCTTGCCTCTGCTCTAAGTTTGGATCTTCCTCTGCTCTAAGTTTGGGTGATTAAACAAATGAATTCGAGCCTCTATTTATAGGCAAGTAAAATGATGGAAATGACAAGGATGCCCTTCAGTTTGAATTTGGGAGGGAAAACGTTTCCTCTTGTGGCGCCCGCCACAAGGCCAATCTGTGGCGCCTTGGTGGAAGTAGTGGGGAACGTGGCACTTGAGGGAAGTTGAGCTAGGACACATCATGGCAAGGTCCATGGCGCCAGCCACAGTGGGAGCCACAAGTCTAAAATGCTGAATTTTAGGGTTTTTAGCTCGTTTTCACTCCTTTTCTCCATCGGGGCTCCGATTAAAGTAAAAACTTGAAAACAAAGAGAAACATAGTAATAACATAACAAAATGATAATAAAACAACTAAAATGCATGCGAAATCAGAGTCGAAAATACGGTGAATTTCAGTGTCATCAAACTCTCCCACACTTAAACATTTGCTTTTCCTCAAGCAAAACACTAAAAAGCTCATAAAAGAAGAACAGGTGTCAACGATTGATTCAGGCTAGAAAGATTTCTAAGCTCAGGTCGGGATGCAGTGATAGGTACTAACTGAGTGAACTAAGGGTATCATGTTGACACTTATCCGAAAAATACGGACATAGACTCCATTCCTATATTAACCAACCCATATTATCCCACAATACCTAGGCCTGTCTCTTCATCTCTTTTTGTGTCCTTTTCATTCAGGCGCAATCACATTAAGCCCGTTATCCGTACATGCTTCATAGCAGAGTGACCTGTTAGTGATTATGATCTAAACATGGGGTTCCTGGCACTTAAATATGTGTAAACCCTTTTATTTGACCCAACTGCAGTTGTGGGGGATCGGATCGTAATCCGCCCTACCAAGTTCAGCGCCAGATACCTCTGAACCAACTATTAGCGGGTAAGTTTTTTTTTCTTTTTCTTTTTCTTTTTCTATTGTAGCAAATTTTTACAAACTTTTTGGTTTAAATGACTTTGTGAGGGTCACCTATACCTGAGTTGCCTTTTTGCTTTCTTTTATTTATTTTGCTGGATCATTCACTTATTTTCATCGGTCCCCTACGTAGAGGATGCGTAGGCCGGAGCTGACTGCTGGGATAAACTACTGAGGACTTATACTGAAATGATGATTAAGGCCATGGTATATGGGGGTTTCGGGAATGATCCCTATATTTACGAAGTCTATGGTGCTAAAAGAATACTGATGTTTCAAAAAGTTCTCCCAAGTCACCGCATCCTTACGCAAAGTCGTCTTTAAAACCCAAAAAACTTTCAGAATAACCCTGTTTTCTTTTAGAAAAAAATTTTGTTTTGGAAGGGCTCAAGTAATGGGGAGATTAGACTGTACTGAAGATACACTATATTGGTGACTCATTAGACTCATGCATTGACTAAGACACTTAAACTAAAAGCAAAATAAAAATAAAGTAAACAAAAAGCAATAAAAATAAACAAACTATCTAAAAACAGCAAAGAAAATAAACAAACTAACTGAAAACAGCAAAGAAAAGCGATAAAGTCTCCTCCCACACTTAAATCGAACATTGTCCCCAATGTTTCGAAATAAGATAAAGGGAGAGTCACTTGACATCCTACTGCTGACCACTGGTGCCTTCGACATCCTGAGTTGGACGACGGGATCGGGTATGACGACGGTCTCTCTGATCCATCCTGGCCTGTAAGGCATCCTGAGCAGTCCTCACTTCTCGAAGGTTACCCAAAATGGAACCCTGAGTGGCTTCTATGAGTGTAGTATGTTGACGGTGGTATTGTTGTTGATGGGCTTGTGTATTTGTGATCGTTAGCAGGGACTGTAAAACAGTATCATAGGATCTATCCGTCCTCCACTGCGATTCTTGCATGAAGCTCATGTTATCCACCAGTTGTTGTTGGATGGTAGATAGTAGGTCGTCATGCCTTTGCTCTCTAGCCATGTGGTCATGCCACATCTCTTTTGTAATATAAAATCCAGGAGAAGTACCTGCAAAAGAAGACGATGGTGCGATGTGTGGTGGTGAAGGGTGATGGGGGGACACATGAGGAAAGGGAGATCACTCTCTCCGATCATATTCATCATCAGTGTCGTGCCCCTCCTCATCAGGAATATTAGGAGGAAGAGGACCCAAAACAGGTGGAGCATCTAAAACATAGGTCCAATTCCTTTCATTACGCACATCAATACGTCTAGTGCATGGTAAAACAACAGATGGGATAGCTACACCATGAACCATAAGCACATAGCCTCCTTCTCTTCTCAATCGGCACAATTTCATGTCTCTCAGAAATTTTAGGTTGATTGTGCGAGGAGGTAAGGGATCTAGGGTAGCTATCTCATTGTTCAGGTTAAGCGCCCGAGCAATAGACGTAATCAATCCTCTGAAAACAATCGGTCCCGCTTTATTTAAAGTTAAAGCCATATGCGCGAGCATGAACGGTGAGGTCAGCCACCTCCTGTCTAAACTTTGCGATCTCTCTATGACACTCTGCAATATGGGTGCGGATGTCGGGGGTCTGCAATGATAAATTGTTAGAGAATACAGTGATCCTGGGAGAAGGTGGTGTAGGCGTATATTCAATAATAGGTGGTGATCTCGTCTCCTCTATAGTGTTTCGCTGACCCTCTAGGGCATAACTCCAGTTTGCTGGATCATGCACACTAGTCATCATAGGATGAGGTAGTGTAAAATAATGGATCGCCTCGCTATCGACTAGCAATCTGAACTGACATGGGTGGAAGGAGGCTCTCCTCATCAACCCTCTGGTCAAACAAAAGTTGATATCCATGGTAGTGTACCTAGAGTAGGTCCGGAGATGTAACAGCTTGCGAGATAGACCTAAAGCGATAGCAATCTGTGTGATGATCCCTCCTACATGGATGAATCCTTCGGTCGATCTGGAAACACCACTGAGGCCACATAACAGAAAGTTTCCACATGCTACTGGGCGAGACTGGGATGCACAAAATAGTAGGAAGATCTCCTTCTCACTAAGTAATGTCTCAGCATCCGGTCTTCCTAGGAAGGAATGTGCCAGTATCCTCTATAAGTATCTAAAAGTAGGGTTATGTATAGCCTGGGATAATTGAGTAGAAGGATCCTGGCTCCCTCCACCTGAGATGTTTGTCCAGAACTTTTCCACTTCCTTCCCCAGAAAGTATCCCATAGGTGTCTCAGGGATATCGTCAGGGGTGGTCTGGAAGCCCAATAGGTCACCGAACTCCTTCTAGCTGAAAGAGTACTCAACTCCAAAGAGCCTGAAAGCAGCATACCCATCCGGTCCAAAGTAAGGATCATAATCAAATGAACTGAGGAACTACAATGTCAAGTTCCTATAGGTGTTGCTCAGATCGTCAGCGAACTCGTCCCAATGGAGCTGGTGGCTCAGAAATTGGATACTTGGCTCAATGCCCAATGCTTCCATGCAGTGTTGATCTGGATAATATGTGGGTGCCATAGGGCGCTAATAAAGAGCGATGTAATGCTCTCTCTGGGCGTCATCTCTATAGGCCACATGCATATCGTCGAAGTCCTGCATCCTGTAAAAGTTAGAAAGGGATCCTGAAAATACAAACATTTCAAATATTTAGTCTCGGTGAAAATATGATAAAAATTAAATAAAATAGAATAAATAAAATAAATGCGAAAAAGTGAAATAAAAAACCATGGGTTGCCTCCCACGCAGCGCTTGTTTAACGTCATTAGCTTGACGATCGGAAGTTATACACCTGTAGTGGGGATTGGTGGATCAATCAGAGTGTGGCTTGAGTAGTCTGCTGGAATGTCTCCTCCTTCGTAGAGCTTCAGTCTTTGTCCATTTACAATGAATGGACTACAGGTTTTGTTCTTGATTTCTACGGCTCCGGATCTCAGAATCTTGGAAACTTCGAAAGGTCCAGTCCATCTCGAGCGTAGCTTCCCTGGGAAGAGTCCTAACCTAGAGTTGAACAAGAGAACAGGGTCGCCTATATTGAAATTTTTATTTACTATTCTTTTGTCGTGCCAGGATTTTGTTCTCTCTTTGTATATTTTTGCATTCTCGTAGGCAGATTTCCTAAGTTCTTCTAGTTTGTGAATGTCTATGATACGCTTCTCACCAGCGGTCAGGTAGTCTAAATTCAAAGTTTTAATGGCCCAATAGGCCTTATGCTCTAATTCGAACGTTAGGTGACAGGATTTGCCATAGACTAGTTGGTAGGGAGTTGTTCCTATAGAGGTTTTGAAAGCGGTTCGGTAGGCCCATAGTGCTTCTTGAAGCTTCTAAGACCAGTCTCTCCTTGATATTGAAACTGTTTTTTCTAGGATTTGTTTTATCTCCCTATTGGATACTTCTACTTGGCCACTAGTCTATAGGTGATATGGTGTTGCTACTCTATGCCTAACTCCATATTTTTTTAAAAGTTTATCAAATATTCTCGATATGAAGTGTGATCCTCCATCGCTTATGACTAAACGTGGTGTTCCAAATCTAGGGAATATATAGTTTTTAAATAGCTTAATCACCACCCTAGTATCGTTTGTGGGTGCAGTTATGGCTTCAATCCACTTAGATACGTAGTCTACAGCTACTAAGATATACCTGTTTCCTAAGGATGGGGGGAAAGGTCCCATGAAATCTATACCCCATACATCGAAGAGTTCTACTTCTTGAATGTTTCTTTGAGGCATTTCGTCACGCCTAGAAATGTTTCCAGTGCGTTGGCATCTATCACATTTGACAATGCAAGCATGGACATCATGCCACATGGTAGGCCAGAATAGGCCAGCTTGAAGAATCTTGGCGTATTTCTTAGAGGTGCTCGCATGTCCACCATAGGGTGCAGAATGACAATGCTCGATGATACTTTTTACCTCCTTTTCTAGAACGCAAAGGCGAAAGATGCCATCTTTACCCCTTTTGAAAAGGAGCGGTTCGTCCCAATAAAAGTTTCTCAGATCATGGAAGAATTTCTTCTTGCGGTGGTAGTCAAGATCAGGGGGTACGATATCAACGGCTAGGTAATTAACAAAGTCTGCATACCAAGGTACGTTACTTACTGCTAAGGAATTTTGGAAGTGCTCATGAGGGCCTAGGCTATCATCTTCAATGGTTTCTAGTCTAGCTATCAGTCTATCATAGGCAAAATCATCATTTATAAGTACTAAGTTTGGTTTTAGGTATTCTAGCATAGAAAGGTGATCAACTACTACATTTTCAGTGCCTTTTTTATCTCTTATATCTAAATCAAACTCTTGAAGTAACAGAATCCATCGGAGTAACCTGGGCTTGGCATCTTTTTTACTTAATAGGTAACGAATGGCAGCGTGATCAGTGTAAACTATAATTTTTGCTCCTACTAGATAAGATCTAAATTTGTCTATAGCGAAAACTACAGCGAGTAATTCCTTTTCAGTTGTTGCGTTGTTGAGTTGGGCAGTGTCTAGGGTTCTACTGGCATAATAAATGGCATGTAATTTTTTATATTTCCTTTGTCCTAGAACTACTCCAATCGCATAATCACTAGCATCGCACATTATCTCAAAAGGTTCTGACCAATCAGGTGGTTTCATAATAGGTGCTGATACTAATGCTTGCTTTAAAATATTAAATGCGTCATTACATTTTCCATCGAAAATGAAATCAGCATCTTTCATTAAAAGTACAGTTAAAGGTTTTGTTATTTTGGAGAAGTCCTTGATAAAACGCCGGTAGAATCCAGCATGTCCAAGAAAGCTTCGGACTTCTCTGATGGTTTTAGGGGGTTTTAGGTTTTCTATAACTTCTATTTTAGCTCTATCTACCTCTATACCTTTTTCGAAAATTATATGTCCTAAAACAATTCCTTCGGTCACCATGAAATGACACTTTTCCCAGTTTAGCACGAGGTTCACCTCCACGCATCTTTCCAGGATTTTCTCAAGGTTAGCAACACAATTATGGAATCTAATCTGCAAACCGAGAAATCATCCATAAACACTTCCATGATACCATCTAGGTAATCTGCAAAGATTGACATCATGCAGCGTTGGAAAGTAGCTGGGGCGTTACAGAGGCCGAATGACATTCGTCTGTAGGCAAAAGTTCCATAAGGGCATGTAAAGGTAGTTTTTTCTTGATCTTCGGGGTGGATAGGTATTTGGAAGAATACAGAGTATCCATCTAGATAGCAGAAGTAAGAGTGTCTGGCTAGACGCTCCAACATCTGGTCTATAAATGGTAAAGGGAAATGATCCTTCCTGGTTGCTTTATTTAATTTTCTATAATCTATACATATCCGCCATCCTCATTCTAAACGTTTTGCTACATGTTCGCCTTTATCGTTTTGCACGACTGTGATGCCTCCCTTTTTAGGTACTACATGCACAGGGCTCACCCACTTACTATCCGAGATCTGGTAGATTATACCGGCCTCAAGTAACTTAAGAACTTCCTTTTTAACAACATCACTCATTATAGGGTTTATTCTTCTCTGATGTTCTTTAGAGGGTTTTGAATCTTCTTCGAGCGAAATCCAATGTATGCATACGGATGGGCTTATACCTTTCAGGTCAGAGATATTATATCCTAAGGCTGAGGGATATCTTTGTAAAACGTCTAAAAGTTGGTTTGTTTCCTCTTGGCTCAAGGTAGCACTGACTATAACTAGACGGTTCATCTCTTCATCGAGGAACTCATATCTCAGGTTCTTAGGAAGTTTCTTAAGTTCTAAGGTTGGTTTCTTAGGGCATGGCATAGGATCTGGGGTAAGGGATAAACATTCGTAAAGGTTATCATCGATGTAGGGTTTCTTAAAGTCATCATCTTCCATTATGGGAGTTGATGGTAACTTAATTGTTTTTATGATTTCTTCTTGTTCTAATTCCCTAATGCATTCATCAATTATATCTAAGGCATAACATGCGTCTCCCATCACAGGTGACATAAGAAATTTCGAAAGTATAAATTCTATTTTCTCGTCATCTACCTCAAAGGTCAACTTTCCTCTCTTGACATCTATTATGGTTCATGCAGTTGATAAGAATGGTCTACCTAGAAGGATTGGTATATCATTGTCGTCTTTGATGTCCATGACAACTAAATCAGTAGGGATAAATAACTGACCTATCCTAACAGGGACATCTTCTAAAATGCCTATCGGATACTTAACAGATCTATCGGCTAACTGAAGTGACATCTTAGTAGGCTGTAATTCTACTAAGTTTAACCTCTCACAAACCGCTAAAGGCATTAAGCTCACACTAGCTCCTAAGTATAGAAAAGCTTTTTCGATGACATGACTACCCAAAAGACAAGGAATGGAGAAATTTCCAGGATCTTTATCTTTCTTGGCTAATTTATTCTCGGAAATAGAATTGCATTCCAAAGGCTTCGGATCGTCTAGTCTACGTTTGTTGGTAAGGATGTCTTTGAGAAACTTTGCATAAGAAGGTATTTGGGTGATGGCTTCTGTGAAAGGGATTTCTACGTGAAGTTTTTCTATAACTTTAATAAATTTTTGATATTGGTTATTGATATGGGTTATTGATATGGGTTATTGATATGGGTTTGTTTGAGTCTTTGCGGATATGGTATAGGCGGTTTATATGGCGGGGGTGGTACATAAGTTTTATCTTTAGGTTTTTCTCCTTTTTGTTGACCTTCCTGGTTTTCAGATTCCTCTGGTTCCTTTACTTTGTCCGGGGGTGTTGTAAATTCCTTAGAAGTTTCGGGTTCACACAATCTTGGGTTTGGTGGCTCATTATAAGCGTTCCCACTTTGTAGGGTAATGGCATTGGCTTGCCCTCTCGGGTTCTGTTGAGGTTGTCCAGGGAACTGTCCTCCAGGTATGGTTTGGGGGGCTTGGTTTAAAGCTACCTAAGAGATCTGGGTTTCAAGCATCTTAGTATGAGTAACTATTTGGTCAACCTTAGTTCCTAACTGGGTAATCAGTTCATTAACGTGAATGTTTTGGTTCATGAACTCTTTGTTTTGTTGGGTTTGAGCGGTGATAAAATTTTCCATAATTTTCTCAAGGCTCGGCTTTGGTGGCATAGGTTGCATAGGTTAATTTGATCTTGGGGATTGGTAACCAGGTTGTCTCGGAGGTGCATTATTTTGGATAGGGTTATTGTTTTTATAGGAGAAGTTCGGGTGATTCCTCCATCCAGGGTTATAGGTATTCGGATATGGGTTCCTTTAGGTGTAGTTCACTTGCTCAGAGTGGGTTTCTTTTAATAGACTGCATTCTGCAGATTGGTGTCCTTTGGTTCCACATATCTCACAATCCGACGAAATTGCGGCTACAGTATTCGGGTTTATGCACATATGCTCGACCTTAAGGGCTAATGCGTCCATTTTAGCTTGCATCATGTCTATAGAGCTTAGTTCATGCACTCCTCCTTGGGCTTCCTTCTTCTCAACTGTCGCTCGTTCGACTCCCCATGATTGATGGTTTTTAGGCATATCTTCGATGAGGGCACTAGCTTCAGGATAAGGTTTGTTCATCAGAGCACCGCCTACGGCAGCGTCAATGGTCCCCTTAGTATTATAGTGAAGTCCATTATATAAGGTTTGAATGATTAACCAATTTTCTAGACCATGATGTGGGCATGCTCTTAACAGTTCTTTATATATCTCCCAAGCTTCGAACATAGATTCTCCTTGGTTCTGGGTATATCTAGTTATATGGTTTCGAAGAACGGCGGTCTTACTTGGGGGAAAGTATCTAGCAAGGAATACTCTTCTAAGGTTATCCAAGTCGTAATGGAATTGGGTGGAAGGGAATATAACCATGATAGGGCTTTGTCTCTGAGGGAAAAAGGGAATAATCTTAAAAGGATTGCCTCAGGAGAAGATCCATTGGTTTTAAAAGTGTCTGCTAATTGGAGAAATATTTTTAAATGTTGGTTCGGGTTCTCAGTAGCGAGACCTGCGAATTGTCTTTATTGCACTAGTTGCAACAGGGATGGTTTAAGTTCGAAATTATTAGCTGGTATGGTTGGGTTTACTATACTAGAACTAGGTTCTTCGTTGGAAGGTTGGGAGAAATCCTTAAGAGGTCTTTGGTTTTGATCTTCGGCCATAGCTCTCCTAATTCTATGAATGAATAAATGTGCGCGAGCGTAACGTTCAGGTTCCGCCAAAGGGTATACTAAGCTTCTGGTGCTGCGAGTTCTTCGCATTGACCGGCGGGTAATAGCCTAAGTATAAACGATATAACAACAGGGTACGAATTTTTACAAAATTGGTCCCCGGCAACGGCGCCAAAAACTTGATGCGTGTTTTTCGCAAGTATACGAACGCGTCAGAGTAATGTAAAAGATTGTCGAATCCACAGAGACCAAGTGTCAATCTATTGTTATCTATTGTTATGGTGTTTATCTAAGGTAATTAAAATAGGGGTTTTTAGAGTGTGCAATGAAAAGTAAAGTATTAAATTAAATTCAATTAATAAAGACAGGTTCGAATGTAATTCACATAATCAATTAATAATCCAAGTACTTGCTAATAGAACTACTTATGGGCAGTGTTTCCTACTTTGAAAACAACCAATTTAACAGGAATTGTCGCTTTCACGTATTCAGAACGGAGTTGTACTCCCTAATCAAACCCTCTTATTGTCACTTGTAAAAAGGCGCGCATTGCGTTAGAGTAATAAACCTATTTTTAAGAATCATAGTATCTTGACTAAGTTGAAAAGTATTTTAACCTGGATTTCTTAACCAAAAGAGGTTCTTACGACCAAAAGAGTATCTTGACTAAGTTTAAAATCTCTTTTCTTCTTAAGTTAAAAACTCCTAATGAACTAAACAAAGCGCTTTCGCTGTTTTTGAAATAGTTAAAAACAATTAAGTTTGAAAAGACGTTGGACGACGTTCGATATTACCCAACGAAAATTAAGTGCGGGAAAACTTAAGTTGAAAGTTAAAATAGCCCTTAAGTGTTTCTACGAACAATTGTATGGGTTATCGGTTCAATTACGATCCTTACATTCTAACCTTATAGGTTTAGTTAGACATGGTAAAGTAAAGATGCATTTTAAATTAAATAAAAGTAGTGCGAGTGCGGAAAGTAAATAAAAGTAGTGCGAGTGCGGAAAATAAATAAAAGTAGTTCGAGTGCAGAAAATAAATAAAAGTAGTGCGAGTGCGGGAAATAAATAAAGTAAAGCGAGTGCAGGAAATAAATAAAGTAAAGAGAGTGCGAGAAATAAATAAAGTAAAGCGAGTGCGAGGAAATAAATAAAAGTAAAGTGCGAGTGCGAGAAATAAATAAAGTAAAGTGCGAGTGCGGGAAATAAAATAGATAAAGGCAAAGTAATAAAAACCTGCTCCAATCGGAGGGTTAAATAAAATGCAAAGCGAAAATGAAAATAGCAGGAGGATTAAGTTCCTTCCAAAGTGCTCGAAACTTGATTACAGACTCGATCACAAACTCGATTACACAATTGTGGTAACACCCCAATGCGACGCGATTACCACTTTAAAATACTGAATATATGCCTAAGTGAAACTAAGTTTCCTCTAAGCTTGCCTCTGCTCTAAGTTTGGATCTTCCTCTGCTCTAAGTTTGGGTGATTAAACAAATGAATTCGAGTCTCTATTTATAGGCAAGTAAAATGATGGAAATGACAAGGATGCCCTTCAGTTTGAATTTGGGAGGGAAAACGTTTCCTCTTGTGGCGCCCGCCATAAGTCCATGGCGCCCGCCACAAGGCCAATCTGTGGTGCCTTAGTGGAAGTAGTGGGGAACGTGGCAGTTGAGGGAAGTTGAGCTAGGACACATCATGGCAGGGTTCATGGTGCCAGCCACAGTGGGAGCCACAAGTATAAAATGCTGAATTTTAGGGTGTTTAGCTCGTTTTCACTCCTTTTCTCGATCGGGGCTCCGATTAAAGTAAAAACCTGAAAACAAAGAGAAACATAGTAATAACATAACAAAATGATAATAAAACAACTAAAATGCATACGAAACCGGAGTCGAAAATTCGGTGAATTTCAGTGTCATCAGTATGATACAATCACATAGTGTTTGGTGATCTCTCCCAAAACAAACCCAATGAAAGAGGGGTAAGGAGGATGCCAAGGTGTAAATCCAATTCCAATGCATATGATGAGATAACATGAGGGATCATAGGGTCAAAATTGGGGTCTTACAGATACAAATTTCATTGGCCTGAATCATCAATACAATTCTCATCCAATCCTTACTTGAGGGAAGCATCTCCTGGAGAGAATTAGCCACCTCAAAGGCTCAACCTTGGATGGGGAAAAGGAAAAGGTTTATCGAAAACCTGCATTATCGACTCCGCGGGGAATTTTAGGTCAACACCATATAAAATGGGAGACAACCTTGCAGAGGATCAAAAATATTGCTCAAGAGTTAGGGCTAACAGAGGTTAGGGATAACTGTGATGGTGACTTGCGAGGAAATAAAATTTGCTGAATTGTGCAAACTAGTGCGATAACGTGCATACAACTCGAGGGAGGCAATTACAAACTCAGTTGGGTAAATCAACAAAACTCGGCTGGAGATGTTGAAAAACTGATGGGGATGAAACAAAGATCACACCAACTGCTTGGGGAAAAACCAACAATGCTTCGCATTTTAGGGCTTACCTGTTCTCGGACCGCTGCGGACATTCTTTAATGAAATCGATTGCTCTTTTAAAAAGTAATTGCATTTATTATTTAAGAAAACATGATTTTTAATTTAAAATTTTAATTTCAAAAATGATCATAATAAAATTCTATTATATTTAGCTAAATAAAAAAGAGTAGAAACAATTGGATAAAAAACTCAACTTTATATAATGGAATGGTAGTCTGTAAATGACAAGACTCCATAGATCTTTACAAAAAGTTGAAAAATGGTAATTTACATGGAAAATGGATATATTGAATACAATGATCACTAATCCTTCTACATACTTTGATATCCAATATGCTCTTGGCTTTGGCTGAAGATGAATCAGGACCAAACATTATGCTCAAGAATGTCTTCAAAACTGAAGATCGACAACTTGCAGTTACTTGCCATAATCCCTAATTTTTGCATAAATTTCCCCAAGGTGCGGTACTCAATTTATCGGGATAATTTTCTATTTTATGTCTATAATTTTTGCCTGGATCGCCCTTTCGGGTTTTCAATCCACCGAGATGCTCATTTTATCCTAAGTCACCCTTTCGGGTTTTCAACTTAGCAAGTTGTTCTTTTCTTTTTAGGAAAAGTATTTCTTGACTGCGTCAGCATTCACAGGACGAGTGAACTCTTCACCATCCATAGTTGTAAGTATCAAAGCACCGCCTGAAAAGGCTCTCTTAACAACATATGTGCCTTCATAATTAGGAGTCCATTTGCCCCTAGAATCTGTTTTGAAAGATAAAATCTTCTTGAGAACAAGATCACCTTCTCTGAATACACGGGGTCTGACCTTCTTATCAATAGCTTTCTTCATTCTCTGCTGATATAACTGACCATGGCACATGGCAGTTAATCTCTTCTCTTCAATTAAATTCAGCTGATCAAATCTGGTTTGACACCATTCAGCTTCCGTCAACTTGGCTTCCATCAAACATGCAATGATGGGATCTCAACCTCTACTTGGAGCACAGGTTTAATGCCATATACAAGTGAGAAAGGGGTTGCCCCTGTTCAAGTACAGATGTATGTACGATACCCGTGCAAGGAAAATGGTAACATCTCATGCCAATCCTTGTACGTCACAACATTTTTTTGAATGATCTTCTTGATGTTCTTGTTTGCAGCTTCAACAACCCCATTCATCTTAGGTCTGTAGGGAGAAGAATTATGATGTGCAATCTTGAAGTCTTTTTAAGAGCTTCCACCATATTATTATTTAATTTCGATCCATTATCAGTAATGATCTTACTTGGAACACCATACCGGCATAAAATCTGATTCTTGATAAACCTCACAAGAACTTGCTTGGTTACATTCGCATACGATGCCGCTTCAACCCACTTTGCGAAGTAGTCAATTGCCACCAAAATCAAATGATGTCCGTTTGAAGCTTTCGGCTCAATCATGCCAATCATATCAATTTCCCACATGGAGAAGGGCCATAGAGAGGAAATGACATTCAACAGTGTCGGAGGAACATGAATCTTATTTGCATAAATTTGACACTTGTGGCATTTCTTCCCAAACTTGGAACAGTCAGATTTCATTGTCAACTAATAGTAACCTGCTCTCAACATCTTCTTAGCCATATCATGTCCTTTGGAATGAGTACCAAAGGAACCTTCATGGACTTCAGTCATCAATACGTCTTCTTTGTGTCTATGCACGCATATGAGCAAAACCATATCGAAGTTTCTCTTGTAAAGCACATCACCATCTAGGTAGAAATTGCCGGCTAATCTTCTTAAAGTCTTCTTATCTTTCAAATATTCCCCAAACAGATAAATATGAGTTTGGAGAAAACACTTGTTATCATAATACCACGGCTTCTCATCTTTGACTTCTTCAACAGCAAACACATGAGATGGCCTATCAAGATGCATCATAGCCAAATTGGGAACTTCATTCCAGTACTTCATCATAATCATTTAAACCAACGTTCCAAGAGAATCTTCCATCATGTTTTCATCTCGAGGGATATGATAAAATTCAGCCTTTGTAAAGAAAGTTGAAATCCTCCTCGCATAATCTCTATATGGTATAAAACCGGGTTGATTCCTCTCCCATTCACCTTTGATCTGATTCACAACCAGAGTTAAATCTCCATAGACGTCTAAATACTTGATTCGGAGATCAATGGCCTCTTCAAGCCCCATAATGCAAGCTTCATACTCATCCATGTTGTTTGTACATTTTAAAGTCAATCTAGTTGTAAGCAGAAAGTGCGTGCCTTGAGGAGTAATAATCAATGCCCTAATGCCATTACCATACTGATTAACAGCTTCATCAAATACCATTTCCCAACGGGAACCAGGATTCGGCCCTTCTTCAAGCAATGGTTCATCACAATCTTTCATTTTCATGTACAAGATCTCTTCATCCGGGAAGTCATACTGTACTCACTGGTAATCTTTAATCGGTTGGTGAGCCAAATGGTCAACCAAGACACTACCTTTAATCGCTTTCGGAGATCGGTATTCAATATCATATTCTAATAACAACATCTGCCAACGGGCAGTCCTCCCAGTTAAAACAGGCTTCTCAAAAATATACTTGATTGGGTCCATTTTGGATATCAACCAAGTGGTATGATTCAACATATACTGACGTAGACGCTTAGCAGCCCAAGCCAATGCACAACAAGTCTTCTCTAGCATAGAATACCGAGTTTCACAATCAGTGAACATCTTACTGAGGTAGTAAATTGCATATTCTTTCTTTCCAGTTTCATCTTGCTGACCAAGAATAAAACCCATGCTTTCATCGAGCACAGTCAAATACATTATCAAAGGTATTCCTTCAATCTGCTATTCGAATGGCTGTATGGCTTTTTCCTCGTGCTCAAGTAGACAAGATAATTCATCAGACACTTCTTCATCACTTTCTTCCTCACCCTCAGACACAAGGAATTCAAAGTTTGGAGAAGGAGTAGGATCATTATATTCAATGGATTTAGAAACCAACCTTCATAATGATTTGATATTTTGATTTTATATAAGTGAATTGTGACCAAATGTTATGCATATGGATAATTATTATTTATTTATTTATGTTTTTTGTGATTACCATTTTCAGAAAAGCAAAAAGTAAAAATAAAACATCATATATGTGGATGAATAGAATTGCATTTTATTAATGATCAAATTGAAAGATGCCTGATAATGTTCACTTCTCCCTTAGGCATAGGAGAAGGATTTTCAAAAATAATAAAAACAATTACTTAGAGCGATGAACAATAACAGGAACACCGACAACAATCCAATTGTTGCAAGCTTTTCCTTGCGTCACAAAATTGGTGCAGTCGTAATCTTCACCCCCTCGATCACTACAACTGAGTATTGCTCATTACCATGAATGAACCCCCCGATACGGAAACTGGGTTACACATCTTCAACTGACGACCTTTGTTGGAAACCCAAACCAGCCCGGTTCTTGTTCTTGGCGACCTCTACAATACGGCCCCACTGATCATAATTACCGTCTTCAACAATCTTCTGTGTGTCTTTAAAAGAGGACATAGGTTCCCCAACTCTCTTTTCTTCAGCAATAGATAGAGCTTGGAATGGATTTCCAATCTCATCTTTAGCTTTAACATATGAGAAAGACGACAGGTGACTCACCAACAGATCCTTCTCTCCACCCACAATGACGAGCTTACCATTCTTCACGAATTTCAATTTCTGATGTAGAGTGGATGTAATAGCTCCCGACTCATGTATCCATGGCCTTCCTAACAAGAGGCTATAGGCCGGGTGGATGTCCATTACTTGGAAAGTAATTTGGAAATCACTCGGACCTATCTTCAATGGAAGGTCCACTTCACCAATAACAGTATTGCGAGAACCATAAAAAACATTGTCGATTACGCCACTGTATCTCATCGGAGCTTCTTGATACGATAATCTGGAAAGAGTAGACCTTGGGCGTACATTGAAAGAAGATATGGTATCAACCAACACATTTGACAGCGCATCTTCCTTACAATTCATCGATATATGCAGTGCTAGGTTGTTATTTCTGCCTTCCTCGGGAAGTTCCTCATCACAAAAGCTCTAATTGTTGCAGGAAGTGATGTTAGTCACAATATGATCGAACTGGTCTACGATTACATCATGTTCCATATAAGCTTGCTCCAACACTTTTTGCAATGCTTCTCTGTGCGCTTCAGAATTCATGAGCAGAGACAACTGAGAAATTTTGGAAGGAGTTTGGAGCAGCTGCTCCACCATATTAAATTCACTTTTCTTGATTAAACGGAGTACCTCATCATCATCATCATTAGGCTTCAAACTGCTGGATTCACCAGACTGACACTTTGGAGCGCTAACCGGCCCAAAAACACGACCACTACGGGTCACCTTCGTAACATCAGCAATGCTCACAACAGAACTGGTCATAGGCAATGGAACCTCTTGACCATTCTCTAACATAGTAGCGTTATACTGATACAGAACAACTCTATCAGATGCATACGGGACGGGACCCACTAACTGTATTACCAAAAGCGATACCGATCTATTGATGTTGTTACTGATGCTATTGTCAAATTGAATTACTACCCTCTTCAGGGTCTTGAACACAGGAACAATGACATTCACATCGTCAACTAAGTGACGAGACTGGAAAATCTGGATCATACCTTTATCCATCAACTTTTGGATGTCTTTCTTGACAATTACACACCCTCAGGAATTAACACTGCAAATTGCACAACCATCATGGTCGTGCTCACAATCACTAACCATACAGATATCTTTATGCATCATCGCGAAGGTCCTTCTGATGAAACGGACATCATATATCTTGAACTCCCCGGGACAACCATCTACCATATTGACAGAGGAATTACCATGAGCAGGTAATTGGCTTGCTTTCAAATTTGGCGCACGGTCCTCAGAGGACAACATCCCACTTTTCACGAGCTTCAACTTCAACGTGTAGCAACTCTCATTATCATGGTCTGGAGCTTCTTGGTGAAAGGCACAACGGAGTTCCGGATTATACCACCATGGAAGTGGTTCTAGAAGTTATGGCGGATTTCTTGGTTGAAGAAGTTTCTTGAGAACCAATTATGGGTACAATTCAGCATAAGTCAAAGGAATAGGGTCAAAAGAGACCTTCTTCCTCTTGAAATTTTGTTGTTGTTGATTATTATTGTTGTTGTTGTTGCTGTAGTTATTTTTTCTTTGTTGTGGTTGTTGTTGACATTGATGTTGAACTGGCATTGATTGATTATCGGAAAATACTGGAAAAATAGATGATACTTTATGATGGTGTTGACGGGGTTGCGGAATTCTTCTAACATGAGGCCTCCTTTGCCTCCCAGCTGATACTGCATTGGTCTTGCCTTCCTTCTTCCTAATGAAACTGCCACCATACTTCTTGCCTGATGATGCCTCTTCTTTAGACAACCGTCCCTCACGAACACCTTCTTCTAATCTCATCCCCATATTTACCATTTCGATAAAGTCACTGGGGGCACTAGCAATCATTCACTCATAATAAAACGAGCTAAGGGTCTTGAGAAAAATCTTGGTCATCTCCTTTTCTTCCAACGGAGGGTTGGTCTGAGCAGCTAGCTCTCTCCGTCTTTGGGCGTATTCTTTGAATGTCTCTTTGTCCTTCTGAAATGTCGACCTCAACTGGTCCCTATCTGGCGCCATATGAACGTTGTATTTGTAATGCTTCATGAAAGCTTCACCCAAATCATTGAACGTGCGGATACTCGCACTATCCAAACCCATGTACCACCTCAGAGAGGCACCAGTCAGGCTATCTTGAAAGTAATGAATCAGTAACTGATCATTATCAGTTTGCATCGACATTTTCCTAGCATACATGACAAGATGGCTGAGTGGGCAAGTATTCCCCTTATACTTTTCAAAGTCAAGGACTTTCAACTTCATCGGGATCTTGACGTTGGGAACCAAGCAAAGTTACGCAACATTCTTACCGAACGAATCTTTTCCCCGTAAGGTCTTCAACTCCGTTCGCAGCTCAAGGAATTGGTCTTTCATCTCGTCCATCTTCTCATAAACATTTGAACCCTCAGACGGCTCAGAATGGTATATGGCGTCCTCAACACGAGGCAGGGTGTGAACAACTAAAGGCGGAACAGACATGATCGGGCTAGATGCCGACATGGAAGCAAAGGTAGGCGCAAAGCCATCGAGCACAAAGTTGGGAGGCATTCCCCACGGGAATCCGATAGGCATAGCTGGAGAAAACTGAGTGGCAGGCATAGTTGAGGTAGCAACCTCTGAAACGACCGTCCTCTAAGGATGAGAAGTTGCAGGTGTTGGAGAAGATTGAATATGAGCAGCTAGAACTGACTCTATCATGGCAGTCAAGTGAGAAATCTCGTCCTTTAATTCTCTATTCTCTTGTTCCAAGTGTTCCATGAGTCTCGGATGATTGGCGCGAGTATTGTATCGATGAGTCAGCTTGGCTGAAGTACAGAAGAATAACCAATAACACATCTGGCCGGTGAAAAACTTGCTATGAAAATGATGTATGAAATGCAATGCTTTGATTGTTTTTATTTTCAAGGAACATACTATTTTATTTGCTAATATATAATAATAACAATTGCAACAATTTGATTGACCATAAAAATCTCTTTTATTTATATAATTGGAAGGATTACACTGAGTACAATTTCAGAAACCAAAAATACAAAATACAAGAGAAAAGGAAACTAATCATCCTAAGGATTCCCTAACAACAGTGCCAGATGTTCTGGCTGCAGGCGCATACTTCCTTCGGATGTGTCGAATCTCGGACTCAAAAGAAGTCTTCAACTGAGCCTTCTCAAGGATAAGCTGGTCAATAATCTTCTTCCAAGCATCGGAAGGCTGAGGCATACTAGAGGAAGATGGACTCTATGGCTCTCTCTGTCACTTCACTACTCGGACTTCAAGAAGCTCAATAAGTGCATCTTTATCCTTAGACTCAAGCTACAACTCCTCATTCTTTCGGCTCAAAGCATGGAACCGCTCTTCCCACATATCCTTCTCTTGCTTCATCTTGGTGAGTTCATCTTCTAACTCCTCTACATATTGGTTAGGGAGAGCTAATGGATAAACCACAACCATATACATAGGTCTCTCACAAGCATAAGGCATCTTCAATTCCAAAGCTCTCTTCTTCACCCAAAGAATGTAAGCTTCAAAAGCTACACAATTGTGTGGACCAAGCTCGAATCTTCCTTTCCTATGCACATTATGACAAGCATGAATCATCTTCTGCTTCAAATGTTAGGGATCTTTACCCTCTTGATATAAAAGACCTTCTAACTGAGTGTTATTAGGTTTGTCTCTCAAGGGGAACCCAAGTTGACGACGAGCCAAAGCAGGGTTGTAGTCGATTCCTCCTTGTGTACCAATGAGAGGCACATTAGAGAATTCACCACAACAATCAATAATATCTAAGCTACAATGAAGAATCATACCAAACTATATCATCATTAGTGAGAGACATAAGTCTCTGAGACCACCGTAGACATTGTTTATTCTCCACAAAAGCAAGTGTCTGAGGCAAGTGCACAAAAGAGAAACACAACACACAATCATTCCACCACCTTTAGAATTCCTTAGATGCAAAGAGAAATACATATCACCCAACATAGTAGGTATACGATTCCCAATCAAGAAGATTCTAATGGCGTTAGCATCAACAAAACTGTCAATGTTAGGGAACAAAGCCAAACCATAGATGAGCAACAGAAATATGGCTTCGAAAGCATCCACACTACCAGCTTGAGAAAAGGCAGTAACTTCCATAATAAGGAACTCAGAAGTCAATCCAAACATTCCTCCTTTCTTCACCCAATGAGCCTTAATCTCATACTTCTTCAGATGAAGAGCTTTAGCTATAAGATGAGATGTGGGAATCTCCTCCAATCCACTAAAGGGCACTTTGTTAGAAACAGGTACTCCCAAGAGATGGGCATACTCCTCTAACATGGGCACAAGCTGATAATCGGGAAAAGTGAAGCAACGGTAGAGAGGGTCATAGAACTGAACCAACACACTGAATAGTCCTTCGAACATATCAGTAGATAACGCAGATAGAGGCTTCCCATGACATTGCTTGAAATCCAAGAGATCTAATACAAAATATGATAGCTTCCTTAACTCTTTCAAGTCAGGACATCTGAAACTATACTTATTAGTGTTCCTTCGTCCACAATCCATGGTCTGAAAATATTTGCAAATAAAACCTCAGTTCCTTGAAGTTATTTTTCGTGTGATAAATGTCATGATGCGCATGAATGCATGGATGCAACAATCACAAAAAAGGGATCACACACAAGGCAAACAAATAAAGGTCAATGGATGAATCAAGTCATTGTCAAGATCAATCATCCATTTTGGTGGATTTATGGTTTTCACCTTATCAACACCCAAGTTCCATTGATATTGATAAGACTTGATTGGATCAACAAAGAATCAAGGGTTTATTGTGAGTCACGAGCATGGAGTCTGGTTAAGAACCATCCCAAAGGAGTGTACTAAGGATAAAACCTGTAGATCATGTTCTAAAAATTTCCCAGAGTCTTAATTCCATCTATCAGATATTCTAGGTTAGGATGACTGACTCATCAACCCATAATATTCTCAGGAGAAACTCATCTGAGTGTAGTATCGCGTAACAACTGTTATCCAATCTACACTTGAACAGTCTCTGCACTATGTCCTAAACAAGCCAAGTTGGGTCAAATGCTCTACGGTCCTCAACTTCTCGGACCCCAAATCAGAGAAAGTAATGCCTAACCACAAAAAACTTGTGTGACATCAATAACTCCAAAAGGGTCTCCATTTAGTAGATGGGTCTCAAGCCAACATGTTAAGGACTACTCCATACAAGTCGAACATGACTATACCATCCTCCTACCTTAAGTGCACTCAAGTTCGGGTTAGAACTTATCTCACGACTTAGAGGTCACCAAGCACAACAAGAAGATTATATCATACAAACAAATATACAAACATCAAATATACAATTATATACACATAAAAAAGTAGGTTAAACCCAGTGAGGACTACTCCTCAGCAGAGTCGCCACTTAATTTCTATAGCGGTAAATTCATGACCATTAAGCTATGGGTAAACTTAACATCAATAAAACCAGAGTCGCCACCGTGCTTTTATTGTTTCCAAGGGAAAAGGGAAAAGTACGAACAAACCCCAAAGATAAGAAGTTTTCAAATCAAAACTAATTAAATGTCAGAGATTACAGGTAAGGGGGTTGGTTACATAGAGGAAAGGTGTTAGCATCCAAAGTGTCCTAGGTACTCCTAGGGGGGCCATTTTTATGTGTGTATGTATTTTGGTATAAAAATGATGTTTGTAATAAATTGAGTGTGGGGATGAGAAAAGAATTAATTAATTATATTTTTTTTTGTTTGACAAGACCTTCGGACTTGTGCCTACGTACCAACATAAAAATGAGGGATCAAAACCTCGTAGTTCGTGGTATAAATTTCAAAGTGAGTTGATCGCTTTTAACAAAATTTTAAGTATAAAAGAGGCACAAAATGCTTAAAAGAGTTTGAATGAGTGTTAGTTCTTTTTGTATTTTGAAATTTTAAGTCATTATGATTAGATTCATTTTACAAATTTGACTAAGAAAAAGAGTTTGAAAATGCAATGGCATAAGGCCAAAGTTTCTAATTTGCAATAAAGTATAAGTTTAGAAATCACAAGCAAAGAAGATTTTAAAAGGAGGGAGAGATTTGAAATTAAAGAAGTGAGAGGTGATGAAGAGACTAATCCTAAGCAAACATTTAAAAGTTAAGAATTGAAAAGATCTGACCAATGGGATGCAATCCAATAGACAAGAATGTCATATAGAAATCTAATATTCCCTTGGACTTTAGACTCAAGCAATATCAATACACAAATACCAAGATGAAGAGCAAGGCATGAAATAAAGATAGCCACATCCAAGTGTAGCACCTCAAATTTGCACCTATCATTATGCATACACTTTCATATTAGGTCATAGCATATCATGATCCATTGCATAGCATTTGCATTGTCCCTCAGTTGCCTCAAGGGCAAGCAATCAGAAATTAGGTCAAACTAATCTCCTGATCAGTCAACCAAGCAAGCAAAGGAATTTCTCATTGAATCAAGGCCCTAGGGTTTGTGCAACAAGTTCACATGGCTTGGAGGTCTATTTGAAGTATTTTGGTCAAGGGTTGAAGACTTGGAGATCATCAGTTCATACACAGACAGTCAGAAACCCTAAAAAAGTCAACTATCAGTCAAAGCAGTGGATGGTGGTCATTCTTGTGGAATTTGGGCACCATGGTCAATAATCAAGAGTCCATACAACTTGAGACATCATTTGAAGTCAAGTCCTCCAGGAATTAGGGTTTGGAAGTCATCAGTCAATGCACAATCAGGCAGAAACCCTAAAAGTCAACTGTTGGTCAACTGTCCATTTAATCAGTGATTTGATGATTGGATTTGGTTTGTGAGAGCTCATTCATGTCCAAATAGTCATCATATATCATGCCAAACACCATCATGGAAGAATTTGAAGCCAGATCATGAATTTCCCAAAATGGAAACTGGGCCTGTAACTGAAACCTGCCATAAATGGAAAGTCTTGATCCTCAAACTTACATTGTGATACAAGCCTCAAATGAATTTTTGCCCAACATGAAAGTTGAAGATCTTGTTCTCCCATTTCCAAAAAGTCCTAGAACTCTCAATTCCCATGTATGATTGGCAAGTTATGATCGAATCGATTTCAGAAAATCTTGAACTTCAGAGGGCCATATCTCCCAAACCGTTTGGCCAATTTTGGTGGGGTTTTTTCCTACAAGTCACATTTGATCCCCTCTTTCCAAAAATATAAATTTCATGAGCCAAAACTTCACCAATCAAAATGGCATATTTTGACCTATTTCATTTAAATGTAAGTTTGACCAAGAGTTGACTTTTTGATTTAAACATTTTTTCAGCATTTGGCCAATTGGGACAGCTCATAAATATCATTTTAAATGTGTTTGCAAAGTCAAATTATGCAGCACATGTGAATCTATACTTGGTTGCTTGAATTATAAGAAAGGTACAAATGCACCATGCTTGTCCTTGCTTTCCACGACCATGCCTTGTACCAGCATCATTATGCAGCATTCTTGATCATTTTTTCTGTCATGGTGAGCCTCATTGTGCAGCCATACTCCAATAGTACATATGGCCATACTAGCTTATTTGAACATTGGCAAAAAGGACATTGTTTTCAACAACCAAGTCCATGAACCATACTTGTACCATATGGCATAGCAGATTTTATGGAAAAATTCCTGTCATCTTGAGGATTTGGCTGCATAACACAAGAGAGAACTTCACTTTGTGGAGCATGATCCTTGGCCATTTTGAAAAGAGCTGTCAAAAGCATCCAAAAGCATGGGCCTTGCCATGCCTGGTACTGCTCATAGCAGACCAAGGCCTTAATTTGCTGTGACTGGTAACAGCATTGGCGGAAAAAACCATAAAACCACTTGGCCAAGGCAAATGAGAGGAAGGCATGCTGATTCAAAAAAAAAAGACTTTGCAACAAAAGAACTGAACTAACATTTTGCATCTGATTATTTTCTTCTGTCCAAAACAATTAGCAGACAAAAAACACTTTCCACTCGTTTCCCAAAAAGATCTCACCTGGCCATTCCTCTAATAACCTGTCCCAACAACCCAGCAGCAGGCAAAGGAAATCACTTGGCCACTTTGCACTTTTCCTGTCATCACAACCAGTAGCAGTAGCAGCATCACAAGATTCTTGGCCAAGGCAAATGGATAAGAAAAGGTTCATTCAGAAAAACTCACTCACTTTGGCATGTTAAAGTTGGTTCTGCTGAGATCAAAAGAGGAGGAACCCTGTTGTTGGCATTTGATGTTCTCTATCAAAAACACATTTTCTGTCCAACTGCAGCAATAGCAACAGCAACCAACCTAACAACAAAACCTAGCCAACTCCATACACTCTCTAAAACTGGACCTAGCTTTTGGCCTTGGAGGATCAAAAAAATCTGCTACCAACATTTCCTACAGTAGCAGACCAACAAAACCAACACAACAAGCACTTCATTGAGTCACACTCACTCAAAAGTCCCACCTTGCCATTTGCATTCCAATTCCTTCTGTCCAAAACCAACAAACTAAACTGGCTTGGCCTTTCTTCCAAAAAACCTTACCAACATCAACCAACTACAGCAGCACCAAAACCCTACAAACTACCCTTGGCCATTGCTCAAACCATACACCCTCCCCAAATCACCTTTGGCTACTTGCATTTGAACTTCACTTGGCCAAACTCCAAAGAACCTGTCAAACACAAACCAACTACAGCAGCACCAAAACCCTGCATTTAACCCTTGGCCATTGCTCAAACCATACACCCTCCCCAAATCACACCTTACCATTTGATTCCCCATTTTTCTGTCCAAACATAACAAACCAATCTTGCCTTGCCAACCATAGCATTTTGTTCACCATCATTGCCAAACAGCAGCCAAAGGCCATTGGTCACACCCTCTAAAAACCTGATCCTGGCTTTGCACTTCTGGTTTTCTGTCAAAAAAAAAGCATCCAAATTACAATAACAACAGTTACAGCAGCAACACCAACAGCCAACTTCATCTCATTTTCTAAAAATCCATCTTTGCATTTTTCAACTTTCTGTCAGAAACTCTCAGCCATGACAGTCCATGATCTAAACACTTCCAAGATGTCTTGAGCCATACCATCACCATTACCCATCATTGGAAAGCTTAAAGCTCATCTGTTTTGGCAAGGCATCACAAAACAACATCAAGAACACAAACTGCCCTTCAAAATAGGTATGGATTTTGACCTTCCCCTTTTGTCAAATTGTGATATGTTTTCAAAAGGCCTTTCCATGCTGGTTATCATGATGTGTTTATTTTTTGAAATGTTTGTGTGTTCATGAAGATATTTTGAAAACAAGTTTAATGTGGAAATGTGTTTGTGCTCGATTCATGATACACACGAGTTTTCAATGAAAAGGGGTGATAGATTCTTGTTTGCCATTGCTTGCTGATCATTTCCATGTACTCAATTTTAATTTTTGGGCAAGATTGTGAAATTATGATTTTTGAACACAAACCCTAATCCCAATTTTCCCAGATTTCTTCCCATTTTCGTGTGGCCTGGCTTTTCACTCACCAACCAATGAAAACATTTCATTTGGTGCCCAAAACGACTGTGTTTGGTTAAGTGAATCAGAGAATTACAAAAATGCCATTTTCTCAATATAAATTCAATTAATTTCTTCACTTTGATTACCAATCTTCCAAAATTCATAACCTGCTCATTTTTGATCCAATTTGAATGGGATTTTTTGTGTTGTGTTCATCATGATCTCTACTTTTTTATCATAATTTTTCCAGAATTTTTGGATGAGTGGTTTTTAAATGGCCTTAGGGTTTGTGACATATGACCAAATTTTGTACATCTTGCCAAAACATTTGTGAAATGATGATACTTTATCCAATGGCTCACAAATTTTTTGTGCTTAAACTAGACACATTCATGGTGATTTTGGTATAAAGTTTGTGGATTTATCATTTGTGGTTTGTGAGATATGATTTTTTGAATTAGGGTGTGACAACTTGTGTCACACCATTGATGTCCAACTTCATGATTTTCATTACCATGCTTCCTTACATCCAAATGACTCCAAATTTTGCATGAACCTACTCTTGTATGTCTAGTTCACATGTGAATTTTCTTGGATTTATTTGAGCTATTTTCCTAATTGTTTGAGATTTTCTCCCCTGCCTAGTCAATAGTTGACTTTGTGTGACACATGTTCCCATTTCATTTGTGAAATTCTCATACTTCATTAGATGAACATGAAATTTGATATGTGATAACTAGACATCTCAAGCTTGGCATTGGTGTTAATCTCATTCATTTCTCATCTGTTTTCAATTTGATATGATTTTTTGAAGTTGACCCATGCTTGTTGACTTTCTTTGAGCATGTTCAAATGTGCTTTGACTTTCTGATTTTCATTGACTGCCTTCCACTTGCCCAAATGGGATGAAATTTGACATGCTTACCATGCTATGTGTTAGGTTTGATCATGATTTATTTGATGATTTTTGGAAAATGTTTAGATTGCTTTTGGTGCAAGTCTTGCTGTTGACTTCTATGAGCTTCTGTTTGCCATGTTTTGACCTAAATGGTTCATGAAATGATGATAGTGATTGATATGAGTGTGAACCCAATTGGTTTTGTTTCCTAATTGTTTGAACATGATTTTGGATACTTACCCCTTGCTGTTTGGACTTTCTCATTCATTTTTGACCCTAGGCTTGCCCTAGTGGTCCTGTTACTCACCTTTGAGCTTGTGATTTCAGGTTGACCATCAAATGGCCATTAAGACCAATTCTTTTGATTGAGCTTACCCAAGTATCATTGCCTAACCTCTTTGTTTTGTAGGTGGCTTGGCTCACATGCCATAAGCCTTGTGCCTTGCACATCCATGTGCCTCTAATTGACTGTTGGTTTCTGTTTCTGTTTGTTTTGTTTGAAGTTGCATACTAACATCTGCTTGACTGTTTCAGGTGCTTTAGTTGCTTAGTTCCTTGTGAACTTTTTGCTTTGCTTTGCTTGTATAAGCAATTTGCATTGAGGTATGCCTCTTTTACTCCATGTAGTCTGGAAGACCTGGCCTGTTACTTGGCCAGGCAACTGTCTGAAGTCCTCCTTAAGAGGCAATGTTTGTGATTGTTTACTTTTGTCCTTGCATAGAGTCAAAGTCCTCCTAAGTGAAGAGGCAATTGGTGGAAGGTAGGGATATGCAATCTATCCCCCACTATTCAGTGTGTCATCTGTTTTGCTCACACCACTGTGTTGATGCATTACAGATAAAAACCCAAGATCTTGTACAATTGTACAGTTGAGTCAGTTTAAATGTGTAGAAGGGTTCCCACTTTCTGAACCCACACATTCTTGTCTTGAGCTCTCCCAGGCCAGGGATAAGAGCTGTGAAGTCTTATCTTCACTCACCTTTCATTTGCTTCACCTTAGTCTCTCAATGGCAAGGTTAAGAGCACATTCACCCAGTTCCAGAGGTTTGTTTGTTGAGGTTGATATGACCCCTTGACTAAAACCTAACCCTTGTTTGAGCCACTTGTTTGTGTATAGCGTGTGCTATCTGTGCTTGTAGGATTGTTTGACTTGCTTCCTGTGCAAGATAGGATTGTTTGACTTGCTTCCTGTGCAAGTTAGGATTAGTTTAGACTTGCTTCCTGTGCAAGTTAGGTTTTGCTTGGCTTGCTTCCTGTGCAAGTTAAGTGTGTGTGGCTTGCTTCCTGTGTGAGCCATGCTTAGGATAGGTTGGCCCGCGTGCCGTTTAGCTAGAAACCTTAACTTAGGGATGATTTGCATGATAACATCTAGGCTCGAGTCGTAGTCTCCCTAGTTGTGTCTCCCTCTGTTATCTGGTTAGGCTAGTCCTTTATCCCTGCGTAGGGGAACTACATCGCCCTGATCTTCATACCAGATGAAGTATGTAGGCAGGAGATTGAGCTGATCTCTCCGGGCGCCCTTTTTCTTTTTTGTGTGTGTTGTTTGACAGTTGCTAGGCTCGAGTGCCTGACTCCTTGGCAACTTGTTGTCTGTTTGTTTGAGTGTGTGCTTGACAGTTATAGGCTCGAGTCCCCGACTCCCTATCAACCTGTTGTGTTGTTGTGTGCTTGGAAGCCGATGTAAGTCCATCGAGTGGCATTTGGGTTCCAGTGTGCGTGTGTTTAGGTTCGGATGTCAATGTAAGTCCAGTGATTGGCATTTGGGCTCCACGTTTGCCTCTTTGCGTGTGTTTAGGTTCGGATGCTGACATAAGTCCAGTGATTGGCAGTCGGGCTCCACGTTTGCCTTTGCCTGTGTTTGTTTGTGTGCGTGTCAGCCGAGCTACGAATGCTCTGATTCTTCTCTCGTCCGAGAAGATACGTATGCATAGGATGCGACATCCTAGCGAGCATGTGTTGTTTCCCCAGTCCAAACTACTTCGACTCTGATGTCTATGCCTGATAGACTAAGTAGGCCCAGGATGCGACATCCTGCCGAGTTCAGTTTCAGTCAGTCTCTTTCCTTTCTTTCAGCCAGTGTGTGTGAATGTTTGAGCAGTGTTTAGCAACCATTTTCCTTTCTATTGTGCGTGGATCCCGTAGAGTACTACGGATGCGTAGGGGTGCTAATACCTTCCCTTCGCATAACCGACTCCCGAACCCATACTCTTTGGTCGCGAGACCATGTTCTTTTCCAGGTTTACTCTGAGCGTTTCCTTTCCCTCTTTTGGGATAAATAACGCACGGTGGCGGCTCTGTTGTTCTTTCTTTTCCCGCCGGTTTTTCGCGCGATGCGACAGCTGGCGACTCTGCTGGGGACATAGAGAAGTTGACCTATGCTGGTCCATCTTCCCTGAGCGAGTCCCTCCTAGCGCTCTCTAGGTTAGGGTTTTTGGTTGCTTTGTGCTGTGTTTATTTATTGCATTCATTATTTACTGCTTGCATTCATTGTCTATTGTTTGCATTTATGTTTGCATTAATGTTTGCATTTATTCATCTGTTCACCTGGCTGGTTGTTTGTTTCTCTCTGTGTGGGGGGGAAGAGTCAGTTGAGGTAAAAGGTCCAATACCCAGACCATGAGTGCAATCTAGGATACCTAGGAATAGAGTGATTCATGGGAAGCGGGTGGTATGGCGCCACTTAGCGGAACATTGATATCACGAGCAGTTCAGACCCTGGTGGGATGCTGTCGTTACATACTTCGGGTGTGTATATGACAGTATTCTGCGAAAGGTTATTTATGCTGCGTTTCTCTCAAGCTTTACCCTGGCCTAGACTACACCTGTGAGTGGGGAGGGAATGATCATTATTACAGGTACCGTTGGTGACTCGGTTCTGTTGGTGACTTGGTTCTGTTGGTGACTCTAGTTCAGACAACAGTTTTCGGTTGACCTTAAGTTGGATTTATGTTCTGATTTTGACTGAAGCTTCCACCTAGTGATCAGAGATTGCACAGCCAGCCAGTCCGGTCTGCATCATGTGCATCATAGCATATTTATTTTTCAAAAGAAACGCAATAAAAAAAAATCCAAAAAAAATCAGAAAAAAAAAAAGAAAAAAATTAATCTCTGCATGCATATCATTTCTCAGGTACATTCCCGAGCTTGTCTACTGATAGAGATGGCAACAGTTCCCGAGTTGAAGCGGAAGACCTGTTCCTACAGCTTTCATCGTGAGCCGTTGACTTCACTGATTGAGTTGGGTAGCTTTGTGACAGATGATCGTCTGAAGAATTTCGTTGGACAGTATGGAGATATCTTGACAGTACTGAAGACAGTAGTGGATCCGGTGCCTCTGCAGACACTACTACAGTTTTATGACCCAGAGCTCAGATGCTTCACTTTCCAGGATTATCAGCTTGCACCTACTCTCGAGGAGTATTCTATCCTGTTGAGTATCCCTATTCAGCATCAGATTCCCTTTTTGGACGTCCCAAAGGAGGTCGATTTCCGATTGATTGCCAGAGCTCTACGAATGAATGTCAAGGAAGTTGGTGAGAATTGGAAGCCCTGTGGGGAAGTTGTGGGTCTGCCGTTGAAGTTCCTTCTGAGAGTTGCTAGAGATGAAGCCGAGAAGGGGAATTGGGAAGTTTTTCACGCGCAGCTTGCCACCATGATCTATGGGATTGTCCTATTTCCCAGTATGCCAAATTTTGTTGACCATGCAGCTATCAGTATCTTCATTGGAAGGAATCCAGTCCCTACCCTTCTAGCTGATACTTACTATGCCATCCACAGTAGGCATGGTAAGGGTGGAGCCATCAGGTGCTGCTTACCTCTTCTGTTCAAATGGTTCATGTCTCTTCTGCCAGCTAGTGGACCATTTGTAGATACCCAGAGCACTCTTAAGTGGACTCAGAGGGTCATGTCACTCACCTCCTATGACATCAGATGGCAGTCGTACCGGATAGATGTGAAGAATGTTATTATGAGTTGTGGAGAATTCCGGAATGTGCCACTCGTAGGGACCAAGGGTTGCATCAATTACAACCCAGTTCTTTCTCTTCGCCAGCTAGGATTTGTCATGAGTAGAAGGCCACTTGAAGCTGAGGTAGTTGAGAGTGTGTATTTTGAGAAGCGTAATGACCCTGCTAAGTTGGAGCAGATAGGGAAAGCCTGGAGAGATGTGGGAGTGAAGGATGGATCCGTCTTGGGGAAGAAGTTTGCCGTTGCTATGCCCGATTACACTGATTGGGTCAAGAAGAGAGTGGAAACTTTGTTGTTACCCTATGATAGGATGGAGCCGTTGCAGGAGCAACCACCTTTGATCCTTGCTGATAGTGTGTCTGCTGAACACTATAAGCAAGCCCTAATGCAGAACCGCCGTTTGAGAGAGAAGGAGCAAGACGCTCAGATGGAGTTGTACAAAGCCAAAGCTGATAGGTTGAACTTGGCTCATCAACTCAGAGGAGTGCGAGAAGAAGATGCTAGCAGACTGAGAAGCAAGAAGAGATCCTACGAGGAGGTGGAGAGTATGTTAGATGCAGAACACCGGGAGCGCTTGAGGATGCAGAAGGTTGAGGCCAGTTATCAGAAGAAGATCAGAGACTTAGAGAAGCAACTCAGAGATAAAGATATCCAGCTGAAGAAGGAAGTAGACTTGAGACAGGCATCAGAGGACTACCTTGGAGGAGAAGTCTTGGAGCTCAGAAGACAGTTGAAGGAGAAGATTACCCCTCTACCAGATTGTTCAGAATGCTCACTGTTGATAGACCAGTGCCATTACCTGAAGACCCTCATTCCGGAAGACCGTCTGTCTTAGTTTATATCTCTGATTGTATTTTGTTGAGAATCACCTCCAGGCTTGTTGGATGGGATTCATTTGCGTGTAAGCCATCTCTTGGATCTTTTTGTTAAGAACCACCTCCAGGCTTGTTGGATGGGATTCTTTCTCTTTGTACGTTGTTTATTCAGATATTCTGTTGACATTGGTTGTATGCCTTTTCACCCTTATGTATGTATAAGGATGTCAGCATTTCCTTGTATCTGTTTTGTTCTCTTGTTGCTGCAGGTTGCCATCTTTTCAGGATGGGTCAGGCTCTTTGAATGCCTGAGAAATGAGCATATCATGTGCATCATACGCATCATTTGCATCATACTCATATCATTTTGCATAACAGGTGTTCTTGGTCGTGGCTTCTCACTCTGGTTCCTGTTTTAGGCAGGATAGCTGATCAACGTCCGCACCGCTACTCAACAAGACTGAATCAACAGAGAAGTATGGATCAATTTCAAGCTGAGTTGGCTGAGATGAAGGCTAGCATGGCCCAGTTTATGAATATGATGCAAGGGGTTGCGCAAGGTCAAGAAGAGCTTCGAGCTATGGTTCAGAGACAAGAGGCTGCAAATCCACCGATCAACCATGCTCCGCCAGAGGGAGGTCCGGTCAATGATAACAATGTTGCTGCTGCTGTACCCGTCAACAACTATGCTGTTGGTGATGAATTGGGGGGTATTCGAATCAACGGTCAACCTATTGTTCCAGATGCCGCTAATGCCAGAGTAGTCCGTGCCCCGGCCCGTAATCCTGCTACGATTGTTGACAGACAAGAAGATATGTTCTCTCTGCTCAGTGAAGACGAAGACGTTCTGGGAAGGGTTAATGAGAGAGATCGTAAAGTTGAAGCTCTTGCTGAGAAGATCCGTGCTATGGAAAGTCAAAATTCTCTTGGTTTTGATGTTACTAATATGGGATTGGTTGAAGGTTTGAGAATCCCTCACAAGTTCAAAGCACCGTCCTTCGACAAATACAACGGTACTTCTTGCCCTCGCACCCATGTGCAGGCTTATTATCGAAAGATCTCTGCGTATACCGACGATGAAAAGATGTGGATGTATTTTTTCCAAGATAGTCTATCTGGGGCTTCTTTGGACTGGTACATGGAATTAAAAAGAGATTCAATCCGATGCTGGAGAGATCTGGGTGAGGCCTTTTTGAGGCAATACAAACACAACATGGACATGGCACCGAGCCGGACTCAGCTGCAGAGTCTTTGTCAGAAATCCAATGAAAGCTTCAAGGAGTACGCTCAGAGGTGGCGTGAACTGGCTGCTAGAGTTCAACCCCCTATGCTGGAGAGGGAGTTGACAGACATGTTTATTGGTACTCTTCAAGGTGTGTTTATGGACCGGATGGGGAGCTGCCCGTTCGGTAGTTTTTCTGATGTCGTCATTTGTGGAGAGAGGACTGAGAGTTTGATCAAAACTGGGAAGATTCAAGATGTTGGTTCCTCTTCTTCTAGGAAGCCGTTTGTTGGGGCACCTCGTCGAAGAGAGGGTGAAACTAATGCTGTTCAACACCGCAGAGATCAGAACAGAATTGAATACCGTCAAGCTGCTGCAGTGACCATTCCGACACCTCAACCTCGTCAACAACAGCAAAGAGTTCAACAACCGCAACAACAACAACAACAGCAGCGTCCTTTCCAGCCTAGGCAGAAGTTACAGGCTGATAGAAAATTTGATCCTCTGCCTATGTCTTACGCAGAGCTGCTGCCCGAACTACTCAGGTTGGGGATGATTGAGTTGCGTACAATGGCTCCGCCTACAGTATTGCCTCCTGGATACGACGCCAACGCCCGTTGTGACTTTCATTCTGGGGCACCAGGCCACCATACTGAGAAGTGTCGAGCTCTCCAGCACAAGGTTCAAGATTTGATCGATGCCAAGGCAATCAACTTCGCTCCAGTGCCTAACGTCGTAAACAACCCTATGCCTCAGCATGGTGGGCATAGAGTGAACAACATTGAAGGGAAAGAAGCTGAAGATCTGGTTGTTAATGTTGATGATGTTCAGACTTCTCTGCTAGTTGTGAAGTGCCGTCTGCTGAATGGGGGTGTCTACCCGGGTTGTGATGAAGATTGTTTGGGCTGTGCAGAATCTGAGAATGGTTGCGACCAGTTGAGGACCGGTATCCAGGGTATGATGGATGAGGGTTGTTTGCAATTCAGTAGGGCTGTAAAAGATCGTGGAACAGCGTCAACTATCACCATTTACTTTAAACCGTCGGAAGAACATGGACAAAGGGTCGTTAGTGCACCTGCAGCAAATGGTACCCCAGTTACCATTCCCGTGCCTGTAACCATCAATGTTCCAACTACTATCGTTGCGTCTGAAAGAAGGGCTGTTGAAAATAGTAGAGCCGTGCCGTGGAAGTATGATAATGCTCACCGCAATTACAGAAGGGCTGAAAGTCAGACAAGACCAGTAAATCAAACTCCAGTGACAATTGGTTTACCGAATAGAGTTCCTGCAACTGTTGGTCCGGCTGTGGATAATGTGGGGGGTCCAGGAGGTTTTACCAGAAGCGGTCGTCTGTTTGCACCGCAGCCTTTGAGGGACAATAATGCTGAAGCTCTCGCCAAAGCAAAGGGGAAGCAAGCTGTGGTTGAGGAAGAACCTGTCCAGAAGGAAGCGCCCGAGGGATCATTTGAGAAAGACGTGGAGGAGTTTATGAAGATAATCAAGAAAAGTGACTACAAGATTGTAGATCAGTTGAATCAAACTCCGTCCAAGATTTCTATACTTTCACTGTTAATGTGCTCTGAGGCACACCGTAATGCATTGCTGAAGATGTTGAATCTGGCTTACGTACCTCAGGAGATTTCTGTCAATCAACTGGAGGGTGTGATGGCCAATGTGAGCACCAGGCATGGTGTAGGTTTCACCAATTTAGACTTACCACCTGAAGGGCGAAACCATAACAAAGCCTTGCACATCACCATGGAGTGCAAGGGGGCAGTGTTGTCTCACGTATTGGTAGATACCGGGTCGTCGCTGAATGTGTTGCCTAAGCAGATTCTGAGGAAGATTGACGCAGAAGGGTTTGTGCTTAATCCCAGTGACCTGATCGTTCGTGCTTTCGACGGATCCAAACGTTCTGTGTGTGGAGAAGTTACCTTGCCTGTGAAGATAGGTCCTGAGGTATTCAATATCATCTTCTATGTTATGGACATCCAGCCCGCCTATAGTTGTTTGTTGGGGCGTCCATGGATTCATGCAGCAGGGGCAGTCTCGTCGACTCTCCATCAAAAGCTCAAGTATGTCTGGAACGGTCAGATTGTGACTGTGTGCGGTGAAGAAGAGATTCTGGTGAGTCATCTATCCTCGTTCAAATATGTTGAGGTGGATGGCGAGATCCACGAAACCTTATGTCAGGCGTTTGAGACTGTGGCTCTTGAGAAGGTGGCGTACGCTGAGCAGAGGAAGCCAGGTGTTTCAATCACTTCTTACAAGCAGGCTAAGGAGGTTGTTGATTCTGGAAAAGCTGAAGGCTGGGGCAAGATGGTGGATTTGCCGGTTAAAGAAGACAAATTTGGTGTTGGTTATGAGCCTCTCCAAGCAGAGCAGAATGGTCAAGCGGGTCCGAGTACCTTTACCAGCGCTGGGCTGATGAATCATGGCGACGTCTCTGCAACCGGTAGTGAAGACTGTGACAGCGATTGTGATTTGGACAACTGGGTTCGCCCGTGTGCACCAGGGGGGTCTATCAACAACTGGACGGCTGAAGAAGTGGTTCAAGTTACTCTTCTGACAGAGTAATTTTCTGTTGTTTTGTCATTTTGCATGAAAATCCTACGTTCTGCCCAAGGCGTAGTGATTCATTTTTGTAGGGCCTCATCATGTTTTAATGATTATCATTAATGAAGGACATTTTTTGAACAAACTTTGTGATCCCTGTCTTTCTATTTTTTTTTTTTGTTTTTGTTGTTTTCACTTTTTTTTCAAAAACAATAAAATGGCAATGTTTTTTTTTTTTTTTTTTGTGACTTCTTGAACTCTTTTTCTAAAATAAAGCATCAAACATGCAGAAGCGATCTTATGGCATTCACTATGAACAGTTCTGTTATGGCTCAGTATGATTTCGACAATCCCATCTACCAGGCTGAAGAGGAGAGTGAGGAAGACTGTGAACTCCCTGCAGAATTGGCCAGATTACTGAAGCAGGAGGAAAGGGTCATCCAACCTCATCAGGAGGAGTTGGAAACTGTTAATCTGGGTACTGAGGACGACAAAAGAGAAATCAAGATTGGGGCTGCTTTAGAGGACTCTGTCAAGAGGAGGCTGATTGAGATGCTGAGAGAATATGTGGAAGTGTTCGCCTGGTCGTATCAAGATATGCCTGGTTTAGATACAGACATTGTGATGCATCGATTACCTCTTAGGGAAGGATGTCCTTCGGTCAAGCAGAAGCTTCGTAGAACGAGTCCCGACATGGCAACTAAGATCAAGGAAGAGGTTCAGAAGCAGTGGGATGCAGGTTTTCTGGCTGTTACAAGTTATCCCCCATGGGTGGCCAACATCGTTCCCGTGCCGAAGAAGGATGGTAAAGTCAGAATGTGTGTCGATTACCGGGATTTGAATAGAGCGAGTCCGAAAGATGATTTCCCATTACCTCACATTGATGTATTGGTTGATAATACGGCTCAATCGTCGGTATTCTCTTTCATGGATGGTTTCTCCGGATACAATCAGATCAAGATGGCGCCAGAGGACATGGAAAAGACGACATTCATTACACCTTGGGGCACGTTCTGCTATAAGGTGATGCCATTTGGGCTAAAGAATGCTGGTGCTACCTATCAGAGGGCAATGACGACTCTTTTTCATGACATGATGCACAAAGAAATTGAAGTGTACGTGGATGATATGATTGCGAAGTCGCAGACAGAAGAGGAGCACCTGGTTAATTTGCAGAAGCTGTTCGACCGGTTGAGAAAGTTCAAGCTGAGGTTGAATCCGAACAAGTGTACGTTTGGGGTGAGATCAGGGAAGCTTTTAGGCTTCATTGTCAGTGAGAAAGGGATTGAGGTTGATCCAGCAAAAGTCAAAGCTATTCAAGAGATGCCTGAACCGAAAACGGAGAAGCAAGTCCGTGGGTTTTTAGGGAGGTTGAACTACATTGCAAGGTTCATATCTCATCTAACTGCTACATGTGAACCAATTTTCAAACTACTCAGAAAGAATCAGGCTATCAAGTGGAATGATGACTGTCAGAAAGCTTTTGACAAAATCAAGGAGTACCTACAGAAACCTCCAATCCTTATACCTCCAGTTCCAGGGAGACCTCTGATAATGTACCTGTCAGTGACTGAGAACTCGATGGGGTGTGTATTGGGACAGCATGACGAGTCTGGTGGAAAAGAGCATGCCATATACTACCTTAGCAAAAAGTTTACCGACTGTGAAACAAGATATTCACTGCTCGAGAAAACTTGCTGTGCTTTGGCCTGGGCTGCTCGCCGACTGAGGCAGTATATGTTGAACCATACTACTCTATTGATTTCTAAGATGGATCCAGTGAAGTACATCTTTGAGAAACCAGCTCTCACCGGACGTGTTGCCCGTTGGCAGATGATTCTAACAGAGTATGACATTCAGTACACGTCACAGAAAGCCATCAAGGGTAGTATTCTGTCAGACTATCTCGCCGAACAACCGATTGAAGATTATCAGCCTATGATGTTTGAGTTCCCTGATGAAGACATCATGTATCTTAAGATGAAAGATTGCGAAGAGCCTCTTGTCGAGGAAGGACCGGACCCGGATGACAAATGGACACTGATGTTTGATGGGGCTGTGAATATGAATGGTAACGGTGTTGGGGCAGTATTGATCAATCCTAAAGGTGCTCATATACCTTTTTCTGCCAGATTGACGTTTGACGTCACCAACAACGAAGCTGAGTATGAGGCTTGTATCATGGGGATAGAAGAAGCCATTGATCTGAGGATCAAAACTCTTGATATATTTGGAGATTCAGCTCTAGTGATCAACCAGGTCAACGGAGATTGGAATACGAATCAGCCGCATTTGATTCCGTATAGAGATTACACCAGAAGAATACTGACGTTCTTCAAGAAAGTGAAGTTGTATCACGTCCCCCGGGATGAGAATCAAATGGCTGATGCCCTTGCTACTTTGTCATCTATGATCAAAGTTCATTGGTGGAATCATGTGCCACATGTTGCGGTGAATCGACTTGAGAGGCCTGCGTATGTGTTTGCAGCCGAGTCCGTTGTGGGTGATGAGAAGCCGTGGTATTATGACATCAAGAACTTCCTCAAGACTCAGGAGTATCCTGAAGGTGCGTCGAAGAATGACAAGAAAACCCTGAGAAGGCTAGCTGGAAGTTTTTATTTGAATCAGGATGATGTGTTGTATAAGAGAAACTTTGACATGGTCTTGCTCAGATGCGTGGATAGACACGAAGCAGACATGTTATTGCAAGAAGTGCACGAGGGTTCGTTTGGTACCCATGCCGGCGGACATGCAATGGCTAAGAAATTATTGAGAGCGGGTTATTACTGGATGACTATGGAATCCGATTGTTTCAAGTATGCTCGGAAGTGCCATAAGTGTCAAATCTATGCTGATAAGGTGCACGTACCACCGAGCCCTCTGAATATCATGAATTCGCCTTGGCCGTTTGCTATGTGGGGCATTGATATGATTGGGAAGATTGAGCCTACTGCTTCGAATGGACATCGCTTCATCTTGGTTGCGATTGACTATTTCACCAAATGGGTGGAAGCAGCTTCCTATGCTAACGTTACCAAACAAGTGGTTACCCGGTTCATCAAGAAAGAAATCATCTGTCGTTATGGAGTTCCTGAGAGAATCATCACTGACAATGGTTCGAATCTCAACAACAAAATGATGAAAGAGCTTTGTAAAGATTTCAAGATTGAACATCACAATTCTTCTCCTTACAGACCGAAGATGAATGGTGCTGTAGAAGCGGCAAACAAGAATATCAAGAAGATTGTGCAGAAGATGGTCGTTACGTACAAGGATTGGCATGAGATGCTGCCTTTCGCTTTGCATGGGTACCGTACCTCAGTACGTACGTCGACCGGGGCAACCCCTTACTCCCTTGTGTATGGTATGGAAGCTGTCCTACCCGTTGAAGTGGAGATTCCTTCTCTGAGAGTTTTATTGGATGTCAAGCTGGACGAAGCCGAGTGGATTCGAACAAGGTTTAACGATTTGAGCCTTATCGAGGAGAGACGACTAGCAGCTGTATGTCATGGACAGTTGTATCAGAGAAGGATGAAGCGAGCCTTTGATCAGAAAGTGCGTCCTCGAAGCTATCAAGTCGGTGATCTAGTTTTGAAGAGGATCCTCCCTCCCGGTACAGATAACAGGGGCAAATGGACTCCTAATTATGAAGGTCCGTATGTTGTGAAGAAGGTATTCTCCGGTGGAGCCTTGATGCTTACAACTATGGATGGTGAAGATTTTCCGTCTCCTGTCAACTCAGATGTAGTCAAAAAATACTTCGCATAAATTGACCCGCTGGACAAAAGAAAAAAAAAGAGTCCAGGCAAAAAATGGGCATCCCGGCGAACCAAAAAACAGAAAGAAAAGGTTTGGGCAAAAATTAGGGATAAAATAAAAAAATTGTACACCCGGTAAGTCGAAAACCCGCAAGGGCGGCTTAGGCAAAAATGGGTATCCCGGTGGATTGAAAACCCGAAAGGGCGATCCAGGCAAAAGTTAGGGATTAAAGCGAAGACTACAGTCTGAGTTGTCTGCACTTCATCAAGCTTTGTCGTCTGCCATCTCGAAAGATGTGATCCGTCCAGTCATTCTTCTCAGAAAGCAAGGAGTTGGGAGGAAAACTGATGATCTGTGAGTTATAACAGAATTGGGAAATAGTGGATGCCGTGTTCACATTGCCATTAGGATAGATTTTTTCCTTTTTGTGCGCAATTACCTCCTTCTAGGAATTGCTTCCCCATGTACTTGCCTCTTCAGGCACATTTTCAATCAATAAAAATCGTTATTCAGATAAATAGCTCTTGTTTTTATTTTTACTGTTTTGTTTGCAAAATGTCCGAATTTTTGATAAGCATTGCATATAAAAACATGAAGGCTACACAACAATGTGCAGAAAGATGAAACATTTGAAAATCATTTTGAATGTTGAGGACACTTGAGCGTATCTTGTCCATGTATCCCCTGGGGGCATTTTGTTGTGTTGTTTTTTCAGATGGGCATATGTGAGGACGTTTCCTCGACAGATATTTTCCCCAAGCAAGTTTGGAAGCTATCAGAGCTATGTTCCCCCGCGAAGACGTCTGTGGATAGTGCCTTCTATTCTCCAACAGATCTAAGGATTGCCTATCCCCAGCCGGCCTGTATTTGCCGATTTCCTCCCCGAGTGAGGCAGGTTCATTAAAGTTATCTCTAGCATTTATCCTATCTGTGGACTGAAGGATATCCCCAGCGGAGTTTACCTTTCTCCAGCAGCAAGTGCTATTCTTCAACATGAGTGAGAAGTCGTTGCTCTCCCCGCCGAGTATTCCTCAAGCAGAGTTCCCCGCAGAGTATTTCCCCAAGAGGAGTCTCCCCACAGAGTCAGAGTATCTGATCATTTCGGTTCCCTAGCCAGGGATCATTTGCATTTTTGCATGTAGTAATCATTGCATCCTCAAAAATTGCGTAGCATTCCCATTCAATATGGAGCATTACGCCATAGAAAAATTCAAACATATGCATTCATGTGTTAACTTCACCAGACCGTATCCCCGGCAGAGCCGGATCGTTTCATTCAACATCAGCGCAGCAAGACTGCTACAGTGGCTCTTGACAGCATTCAGAATTGTTTATTCCCCACAGAGGTTTATTTCCTCACCCGATGGTGACAGAGGTTTATTTCCTCACCCAATGGTGACAGAGGTTTATTTCCTCACCCGTTGGTGACAGAAAGTTTGTTTCTCCCCAGTGAGACCCCTAGCAAGTGGTCAACCTTGCCTTGACATATCTCAGATGTCGTTCTTGTGATACCAGTAAGTGTCATGCCAGCACCCGCGTGTGCTTATTCGTTTGGTGTCGGTAAACACCATTGTTTCGGTGTCTGTAAACATCGGATATTTTATCCAGTCATCAGTAAATGTCTGGTCATCATTGTTTGGTGTCGGTAAACACCATTGTTTCGGTGTCTGTAAACATCGAGTTTTCTCTCCAGTCATCAGTAAATGTCTGGTCATCATTTTTGGTGTCGGAAAACACCATTGTTTCGGTGTCTGTAAACATCGAGTATTTTCTCCAGTCATCGGTAAATGTCTGGTCATTTTTGATGTCGGTAAACATCATCTTTCGATGTCGGTAAACATCGAGTCTTTTCCTCAGTCATCGGTAAATGTCTGATAATCCCCAACTAGAAATCCCCAATAGAGTCATCGGTAAATGTCCTATCTGGTTTCCAGTTGCAGATATTTGTATCTCCCCAATAAATTTCTCATTCCCAGTCATCGGTAAATGTCTGGTCATTTCTTTGGATGTCGGTAAACATCATCTTTCGATGTCGGTAAACATCGAGTCCCATCCCAGTCATCGGTAAAAGTCTGGTCATGTTTTGTTTTCTTGTTGATAAAATCAAGATCCCCAGAAGTCGTCGGTAAACGTCTTGTCTGGTATCACCACAAAGATTTTGCTCCTCCCCAAGTGGAGATGCCATCAGTAAATGGCCCGGTTTTCTTCGATATCGGTAAATATCGAGCTCCCAGTAACAGCAGCCATCGGTAAATGGTTTTGCTAAATTGACATCGGTAAATGTCAGGTTTCTTAGAAGCCACCATCGGTAAATGGTCTTGCTTCCTTTCTACATCGAAAATCTGTTTTCCCAGCGGCCATCGGTAAATGGTCTGGCTGAAGTTGATATCGGTAAATATCAAGTTCCCAGTTTCTAACCATCGGTAAATGGTTTTGCTTTTCAGAAGTTTGTTTTCTCCAGCCGCCATCGGTAAATGGTCTTGCTGAAGTTGATATCGGTAAATATCAAAGTTTCCAGTTTCTAACCATCGGTAAATGGTTTTGCTTTTCGGAAGTTTATTTTCCCCAGACGCCATCGGTAAATGTTCGTGCTGAAGATGATATCGGTAAATATCAAGTTCCCAGTTTCTAACCATCGGTAAATGGTTTTGCTTTTCAGAAGTTTATTTTCCCCAGACGCCATCGGTAAATGGTCGTGCTGAAGTTGATATCGGTAAATATCAAGCTTCCAGTTCTCCAACCATCGGTAAATGGTTTTGCTTTTTCTGAAGCTGTATGCAGTTTGTCATCGGTAAATAACGTGGTTCTTTGGTATCATATCCAGTCTGTGCAAATTCTACGGTTCTTTGGTATTCAATCCCTGTTTACCCTGAAAGTCTGACAGCCGTTGCTATCATCCGTTCGGGTTCCCAGCTAATTGAATAGGGGCAGCTGTAGCACCTCAAATTTGCACCTATCATTATGCATACACTTTCATATTAGGTCATAGCATATCATGATCCATTGCATAGCATTTGCATTGTCCCTCAGTTGCCTCAAGGGCAAGCAATCAGAAATTAGGTCAAACTAATCTCCTGATCAGTCAACCAAGCAAGCAAAGGAATTTCTCATTGAATCAAGGCCCTAGGGTTTGTGCAACAAGTTCACATGGCTTGGAGGTCTATTTGAAGTATTTTGGTCAAGGGTTGAAGACTTGGAGATCATCAGTTCATACACAGACAGTCAGAAACCCTAAAAAAGTCAACTATCAGTCAAAGCAGTGGATGGTGGTCATTCTTGTGGAATTTGGGCACCATGGTCAATAATCAAGAGTCCATACAACTTGAGACATCATTTGAAGTCAAGTCCTCCAGGAATTAGGGTTTGGAAGTCATCAGTCAATGCACAATCAGGCAGAAACCCTAAAAGTCAACTGTTGGTCAACTGTCCATTTAATCAGTGATTTGATGATTGGATTTGGTTTGTGAGAGCTCATTCATGTCCAAATAGTCATCATATATCATGCCAAACACCATCATGGAAGAATTTGAAGCCAGATCATGAATTTCCCAAAATGGAAACTGGGCCTGTAACTGAAACCTGCCATAAATGGAAAGTCTTGATCCTCAAACTTACATTGTGATACAAGCCTCAAATGAATTTTTTCCCAACATGAAAGTTGAAGATCTTGTTCTCCCATTTCCAAAAAGTCCTAGAACTCTCAATTCCCATGTATGATTGGCAAGTTATGATCGAATCGATTTCAGAAAATCTTGAACTTCAGAGGGCCATATCTCCCAAACCGTTTGGCCAATTTTGGTGGGGTTTTTTCCTACAAGTCACATTTGATCCCCTCTTTCCAAAAATATAAATTTCATGAGCCAAAACTTCACCAATCAAAATGGCATATTTTGACCTATTTCATTTAAATGTAAGTTTGACCAAGAGTTGACTTTTTGATTTAAACATTTTTTCAGCATTTGGCCAATTGGGACAGCTCATAAATATCATTTTAAATGTGTTTGCAAAGTCAAATTATGCAGCACATGTGAATCTATACTTGGTTGCTTGAATTATAAGAAAGGTACAAATGCACCATGCTTGTCCTTGCTTTCCACGACCATGCCTTGTACCAGCATCATTATGCAGCATTCTTGATCATTTTTTCTGTCATGGTGAGCCTCATTGTGCAGCCATACTCCAATAGTACATATGGCCATACTAGCTTATTTGAACATTGGCAAAAAGGACATTGTTTTCAACAACCAAGTCCATGAACCATACTTGTACCATATGGCATAGCAGATTTTATGGAAAAATTCCTGTCATCTTGAGGATTTGGCTGCATAACACAAGAGAGAACTTCATTTTGTGGAGCATGATCCTTGGCCATTTTGAAAAGAGCTGTCAAAAGCATCCAAAAGCATGGGCCTTGCCATGCCTGGTACTGCTCATAGCAGACCAAGGCCTTAATTTGCTGTGACTGGTAACAGCATTGGCGGAAAAAACCACAAAACCACTTGGCCAAGGCAAATGAGAGGAAGGCATGCTGATTCAAAAAAAAAGACTTTGCAACAAAAGAACTGAACTAACATTTTGCATCTGATTATTTTCTTCTGTCCAAAACAATTAGCAGACAAAAAACACTTTCCACTCGTTTCCCAAAAAGATCTCACCTGGCCATTCCTCTAATAACCTGTCCCAACAACCCAGCAGCAGGCAAAGGAAATCACTTGGCCACTTTGCACTTTTCCTGTCATCACAACCAGTAGCAGTAGCAGCATCACAAGATTCTTGGCCAAGGCAAATGGATAAGAAAAGGTTCATTCAGAAAAACTCACTCACTTTGGCATGTTAAAGTTGGTTCTGCTGAGATCAAAAGAGGAGGAACCCTGTTGTTGGCATTTGATGTTCTCTATCAAAAACACATTTTCTGTCCAACTGCAGCAATAGCAACAGCAACCAACCTAACAACAAAACCTAGCCAACTCCATACACTCTCTAAAACTGGACCTAGCTTTTGGCCTTGGAGGATCAAAAAAATCTGCTACCAACATTTCCTACAGTAGCAGACCAACAAAACCAACACAACAAGCACTTCATTGAGTCACACTCACTCAAAAGTCCCACCTTGCCATTTGCATTCCAATTCCTTCTGTCCAAAACCAACAAACTAAACTGGCTTGGCCTTTCTTCCAAAAAACCTTACCAACATCAACCAACTACAGCAGCACCAAAACCCTACAAACTACCCTTGGCCATTGCTCAAACCATACACCCTCCCCAAATCACCTTTGGCTACTTGCATTTGAACTTCACTTGGCCAAACTCCAAAGAACCTGTCAAACACAAACCAACTACAGCAGCACCAAAACCCTGCATTTAACCCTTGGCCATTGCTCAAACCATACACCCTCCCCAAATCACACCTTACCATTTGATTCCCCATTTTTCTGTCCAAACATAACAAACCAATCTTGCCTTGCCAACCATAGCATTTTGTTCACCATCATTGCCAAACAGCAGCCAAAGGCCATTGGTCACACCCTCTAAAAACCTGATCCTGGCTTTGCACTTCTGGTTTTCTGTCAAAAAAAAAGCATCCAAATTACAATAACAACAGTTACAGCAGCAACACCAACAGCCAACTTCATCTCATTTTCTAAAAATCCATCTTTGCATTTTTCAACTTTCTGTCAGAAACTCTCAGCCATGACAGTCCATGATCTAAACACTTCCAAGATGTCTTGAGCCATACCATCACCATTACCCATCATTGGAAAGCTTAAAGCTCATCTGTTTTGGCAAGGCATCACAAAACAACATCAAGAACACAAACTGCCCTTCAAAATAGGTATGGATTTTGACCTTCCCCTTTTGTCAAATTGTGATATGTTTTCAAAAGGCCTTTCCATGCTGGTTATCATGATGTGTTTATTTTTTGAAATGTTTGTGTGTTCATGAAGATATTTTGAAAACAAGTTTAATGTGGAAATGTGTTTGTGCTCGATTCATGATACACACGAGTTTTCAATGAAAAAGGGTGATAGATTCTTGTTTGCCATTGCTTGCTGATCATTTCCATGTACTCAATTTTAATTTTTGGGCAAGATTGTGAAATTATGATTTTTGAACACAAACCCTAATCCCAATTTTCCCAGATTTCTTCCCATTTTCGTGTGGCCTGGCTTTTCACTCACCAACCAATGAAAACATTTCATTTGGTGCCCAAAACGACTGTGTTTGGTTAAGTGAATCAGAGAATTACAAAAATGCCATTTTCTCAATATAAATTCAATTAATTTCTTCACTTTGATTACCAATCTTCCAAAATTCATAACCTGCTCATTTTTGATCCAATTTGAATGGGATTTTTTGTGTTGTGTTCATCATGATCTCTACTTTTTTATCATAATTTTTCCAGAATTTTTGGATGAGTGGTTTTTAAATGGCCTTAGGGTTTGTGACATATGACCAAATTTTGTACATCTTGCCAAAACATTTGTGAAATGATGATACTTTATCCAATGGCTCACAAATTTTTGTGCTTAAACTAGACACATTCATGGTGATTTTGGTATAAAGTTTGTGGATTTATCATTTGTGGTTTGTGAGATATGATTTTTTGAATTAGGGTGTGACAACTTGTGTCACACCATTGATGTCCAACTTCATGATTTTCATTACCATGCTTCCTTACATCCAAATGACTCCAAATTTTGCATGAACCTACTCTTGTATGTCTAGTTCACATGTGAATTTTCTTGGATTTATTTGAGCTATTTTCCTAATTGTTTGAGATTTTCTCCCCTGCCTAGTCAATAGTTGACTTTGTGTGACACATGTTCCCATTTCATTTGTGAAATTCTCATACTTCATTAGATGAACATGAAATTTGATATGTGATAACTAGACATCTCAAGCTTGGCATTGGTGTTAATCTCATTCATTTCTCATCTGTTTTCAATTTGATATGATTTTTTGAAGTTGACCCATGCTTGTTGACTTTCTTTGAGCATGTTCAAATGTGCTTTGACTTTCTGATTTTCATTGACTGCCTTCCACTTGCCCAAATGGGATGAAATTTGACATGCTTACCATGCTATGTGTTAGGTTTGATCATGATTTATTTGATGATTTTTGGAAAATGTTTAGATTGCTTTTGGTGCAAGTCTTGCTGTTGACTTCTATGAGCTTCTGTTTGCCATGTTTTGACCTAAATGGTTCATGAAATGATGATAGTGATTGATATGAGTGTGAACCCAATTGGTTTTGTTTCCTAATTGTTTGAACATGATTTTGGATACTTACCCCTTGCTGTTTGGACTTTCTCATTCATTTTTGACCCTAGGCTTGCCCTAGTGGTCCTGTTACTCACCTTTGAGCTTGTGATTTCAGGTTGACCATCAAATGGCCATTAAGACCAATTCTTTTGATTGAGCTTACCCAAGTATCATTGCCTAACCTCTTTGTTTTGTAGGTGGCTTGGCTCACATGCCATAAGCCTTGTGCCTTGCACATCCATGTGCCTCTAATTGACTGTTGGTTTCTGTTTCTGTTTGTTTTGTTTGAAGTTGCATACTAACATCTGCTTGACTGTTTCAGGTGCTTTAGTTGCTTAGTTCCTTGTGAACTTTTTGCTTTGCTTTGCTTGTATAAGCAATTTGCATTGAGGTATGCCTCTTTTACTCCATGTAGTCTGGAAGACCTGGCCTGTTACTTGGCCAGGCAACTGTCTGAAGTCCTCCTTAAGAGGCAATGTTTGTGATTGTTTACTTTTGTCCTTGCATAGAGTCAAAGTCCTCCTAAGTGAAGAGGCAATTGGTGGAAGGTAGGGATATGCAATCTATCCCCCACTATTCAGTGTGTCATCTGTTTTGCTCACACCACTGTGTTGATGCATTACAGATAAAAACCCAAGATCTTGTACAATTGTACAGTTGAGTCAGTTTAAATGTGTAGAAGGGTTCCCACTTTCTGAACCCACACATTCTTGTCTTGAGCTCTCCCAGGCCAGGGATAAGAGCTGTGAAGTCTTATCTTCACTCACCTTTCATCTGCTTCACCTTAGTCTCTCAATGGCAAGGTTAAGAGCACATTCACCCAGTTCCAGAGGTTTGTTTGTTGAGGTTGATATGACCCCTTGACTAAAACCTAACCCTTGTTTGAGCCACTTGTTTGTGTATAGCGTGTGCTATCTGTGCTTGTAGGATTGTTTGACTTGCTTCCTGTGCAAGATAGGATTGTTTGACTTGCTTCCTGTGCAAGTTAGGATTAGTTTAGACTTGCTTCCTGTGCAAGTTAGGTTTTGCTTGGCTTGCTTCCTGTGAAAGTTAAGTGTGTGTGGCTTGCTTCCTGTGTGAGCCATGCTTAGGATAGGTTGGCCCGCGTGCCGTTTAGCTAGAAACCTTAACTTAGGGATGATTTGCATGATAACATCTAGGCTCGAGTCGTAGTCTCCCTAGTTGTGTCTCCCTCTGTTATCTGGTTAGGCTAGTCCTTTATCCCTGCGTAGGGGAACTACATCGCCCTGATCTTCATACCAGATGAAGTATGTAGGCAGGAGATTGAGCTGATCTCTCCGGGCGCCCTTTTTCTTTTTTTGTGTGTGTTGTTTGACAGTTGCTAGGCTCGAGTGCCTGACTCCTTGGCAACTTGTTGTCTGTTTGTTTGAGTGTGTGCTTGACAGTTATAGGCTCGAGTCCCCGACTCCCTATCAACCTGTTGTGTTGTTGTGTGCTTGGAAGCCGATGTAAGTCCATCGAGTGGCATTTGGGTTCCAGTGTGCGTGTGTTTAGGTTCGGATGTCAATGTAAGTCCAGTGATTGGCATTTGGGCTCCACGTTTGCCTCTTTGCGTGTGTTTAGGTTCGGATGCTGACATAAGTCCAGTGATTGGCAGTCGGGCTCCACGTTTGCCTTTGCCTGTGTTTGTTTGTGTGCGTGTCAGCCGAGCTACGAATGCTCTGATTCTTCTCTCGTCCGAGAAGATACGTATGCATAGGATGCGACATCCTAGCGAGCATGTGTTGTTTCCCCAGTCCAAACTACTTCGACTCTGATGTCTATGCCTGATAGACTAAGTAGGCCCAGGATGCGACATCCTGCCGAGTTCAGTTTCAGTCAGTCTCTTTCCTTTCTTTCAGCCAGTGTGTGTGAATGTTTGAGCAGTGTTTAGCAACCATTTTCCTTTCTATTGTGCGTGGATCCCGTAGAGTACTACGGATGCGTAGGGGTGCTAATACCTTCCCTTCGCATAACCGACTCCCGAACCCATACTCTTTGGTCGCGAGACCATGTTCTTTTCCAGGTTTACTCTGAGCGTTTCCTTTCCCTCTTTTGGGATAAATAACGCACGGTGGCGGCTCTGTTGTTCTTTCTTTTCCCGCCGGTTTTTCGCGCGATGCGACACCAAGCAAGCAACTTTATGATCTTCTTCATAATCTCCCATGTATCAGATGACATACTCCTTGAATGGCTCAGAATAAGGCATTAGACACAGGTTCAAAGTAACATTTGCATCAAAACCATGTAGCAGATGAACTCAAATGGATCTCAACACTTGTATTAGATGAAATTTCACTTTACAAGCACTTGGTTTCAGAAATGTTGGCATTGGCCAAGTCCTTTTGCATAAGGAATGTTGCCTAGTCCTAAGTCCAAGTCTCGGATCAAATCCAACAGTCCAAACAAATCCTTTTTTAGAATTTGTGTTGTTATTATATATATTAAGGTCAAAAGACCACAAATACAAACAAAATACACAAGCAAGTATATACAATTACAATACAATCACAAGATATGGCTCAAGTGAGCAAAGAAAAAATGGCATTAAAATAAACAAGTTAAATGGTATGAATAATGGTAAATGATAAAAGACTTTAATTTAAAGTGCATAAAAGTAAATGGCTTGAAATTAAAAGTTAGCCAAATGTTAGTTGATTAGAAGTTAGTATTGTTTTTGCTTTTTTTATTGTTTAAGTCATTCTTTGGAGAACACTCAACCCTCTATTCACAAGCATGGATCCTTGAACCAAGACATCTTCCAAAGGAAGGAAAAAAGGCCAAGTTTACACACAATACCATGAAAGGGGGGAGACTTACAATCTCACTTACTAGAATGCTATGCTTTTGGGTCAAAATTTAGCGCTATGTTAAGCAATCATAATTGGACTTATCTAGAAGCCACAACTATCTGAGGCCGAGTAATAGAAATTTTAGTGTTAATGCATGTTAGAGATATGGTATAATGAACCACACTGCTAAAACATACCACACTTAAAAGAAAATGGCAAAATGGTGGATTTAATCTCATTCATACTTATATTGGTTTATGAACCAATTAGCCTTAGGATATAGAGATATCATTGGTCAATGGAATGTATAAGATAGAATGAGATTTAAGATGAAGAGGAGGGGAAATGAAATAATCACAAATTGATCATGTGAGGAATTTTATCAAATTAAAATCACTCATTCATTTTGGAAGATGAAATGTGCATTTCATCAATCCTCTAAATCCAATGATTTTAATCCAACAAAAGTCAAATCAATCTTGACCAAGGCCTAAACAACATAGTTAAACTCAACAAGTCAACAAAAATAGCTCAACACAATTTATTCACAATTACACAATTAAAAATCAATTAAAAATGCATTAAATTAAATTATGGTTGATCAAAAACCTAAAACCTCTTCAAAACACCAAATAAGTAGCCAGCCAAGAGATTTATCATAGGTCAAATGAGGTCAAAGGACCTTTGAGAAAAAAATTCATAATTTTTGGAAACTTAAAAGTATTTTTAAACAATTAAAAATATGCACAAAAACCATTAAATCATAAAATATATTAATATTGATCCAAAAAATCATTTTAACTCAGAAAAAGAAGGAGAAAAATATTTGAAATTTTTTGGTGAAAGTCTCATATTTTTTGGATCAATATTAAAATTAATATGAATTAATGAAAATAAGGCAATTAAAATGAATATCATAAATTACAAAAAAACGTGGACCATCTGATCTCCCTCATTAATTGAGGTGGCAAATCTAATGGATCAGAACGCACTTTCCACCATACACCAAGTCAAATGTCTCACATGCGTGGTAATCACTTTGGGCGCTTAGGATTAAAATAATTTAAAAGGATCATGTGGTTCATAGACATGCCAACACATCGCCGGAGTCAGAGCTCCCGTCTTCTTCTCTGGTGGACCTCATCGGACTGGTCCACCTTCAACCATCACCAAAATGAAAAAGGAGGACATGAATTTAAAGAAAAAATGCTCGGGAGCTCGAATCTGGCCTCAATTTTGTCTAACTCCAAGTATATAGAAATATACATGGAGTTGAATTTTGAGGATCATGATCTGAGTTGCTTCGATTTGACCTCAAAGTAACTCAATCTTCTTCCCTACATTGGTAGGACTTCAGACAACCATAAATCAACAAGACTAGTGGAGAATTGAGTGAGAATCGAAGAGATGAAAAATTCTGAAAATCACCTTCACTGCAGCTTCAAATTGGCACGACCTTGCTTCCAATTATGCTTGGCCTTGCTTCAGATGCTTGATGAGTGGAAATGGATCAAGGAAAGGGATGGACTCTTGGAGTTTCAATCTCAAAAATAGTGGGAGATTCAAACTCGATTTTCAAAGAAAATCTTCAAGCTTATCCTTTGAATGTGAGGTTTTAGGGTTGCTGATTCAAAGCTTACGCGCCAGAGTCCTTAATTCTGAGCCAGAGGACTTCTTATTATACCCAAGGAGATTGGTAAATGAACACTTCCATTTTTGGCCAAAGTTGGAAATCTCACTTGCATGCTTGCATGGGCGTGTGATAGGCCCATCAAATGATGTACTTAGGTCCAAAATTATGTGTAAGCAATGCTGAAATCATGTGGAAAGGCCATGCAATTGTGTATGAAAGTGGAACTTCAAATCTTCCAAATGGTACTTCAACTTTATGCCATGCGCAAGTCAATCATACTTTGTTCAAATGGGATGAATTTGGACTTTTTGGAAAGGTTAGATCAAGAGGAACAACTTTCATGTTGAACATTTTTTCATTTGAATCATGGATCATGATGAAGTTTTAGGTGGAAGTTTGGAAAATCAAACATATCATAAAAAATTCTAAGTACTAAGCCATATGTTCACTTCTTCCACTTTGGATAACTTTTTCTATGGACTTCAAATGAGAAAAATTTCTTCATCAAAGTTCTAGATCTTCCAACTCCCTTATATATGGTCACATATATGACCTCATTTAGAATTAGCATGAAGGAGTTATGCATTTTAGAAGTTGAGGAAAATCACTTGTTCAATGGTATTGGCCCAAAATGACCTATAATGTTTCCTCTTATAAAATGTATTTTCAAGTTGAATTTGCACTTCATATAAACATCAAAGTTAAAGTATACATATTGAATTTGATCATGAAGCTTGAATGTATTCCATCTATTAAAAATTGAGTAAGTTATGGTCTTGGGAAGTTGACCTCCAAATTAGGGTTTAGACAAAATGACCTATAATAGTTCACCATATAAAATGACTTTCCAAGCAAAAATAGCTCTAGACCTCAACATAAAAGTTGTTTGGAATGTCATTTAGAGTAACTTTTCTCTTGGGATAATTTTAATATGACAAACATTGTAGGAGATAGGGTCTAGGAAACCCCAGTTTTGATCAGTTGACTTCCTCTGGTCAACCACTATGAACCAACTTGCTAGCTTGATATTCTCTTGACTTTTGAGACTCATAGAGTATAATATATGAATAAGATTACAAAATTTGAAGTATCCCTTGAAATATTTTATCAATTGTTAAAGAAGTCACACATGATAGCCAGATGAATTAGGGTTTCCAAGGCAAACCAACTCCAAACTCTTAATGATTTCTTGATCAAAATGTCATGTGAAGATCATGGGAATTCATATATGATACTTTGGGAAAATGTAGACCAATTCTTGATTGAGCTTCTTGCAATGAGGGTCTCAAACCCAAGATATGAGCCTGATAGATCAAAGGTGAGCATGTGCACTACCTACAAAAAGAGTTACACTATACAATGACATGTTTTTGGTATTTTGGTTAGTAAATAAAGAAAAATGAAGAATGATACAATCAAATGGTGCTTGGTGATCTTTCCCAATGTAAACCTAATGAATGAGGGGTAAAGAGGATGCCAAGGTGTGATCCCAATGCTAATGCATATGATGAGAATATCACGAGGGATCTTAGGATCAAAATTGGGGTCTTACAGCACCTGCAATTTAAAATAATGGTGTGACAACTAAATCAAATTAAAAAATTTATCTTCCTATTAAAGACTTCCACCTGATCGTTATTTGTGGATGATAAGGAGTTGCAACCTTGTGCCTCACTCGATACTTCTTTAACAAATTTCCAAACTGTATCGTGATAAGGTGGAATCCTCCATCGCTTATGACAAGCATGTGGACTCCAAACCTTGGGAAAATTATCTTCTTGAACAACTTAATGACAACTCATTCGTCGTTTGTAGGATAGACAATCGCCTCAATCCATTTTGACACATAATCGACTACAACGAGTATATGATGATTTCCCATAAAGGAAGGGAAATGTCTCATGAAATCAATTTTCCATACATCAAAGATTTTGACCACCGGGATGCTATTTAGCGGCATGTCATTTCTTTTTAAAATGTTTTAAGTACGTTGGCACTAGTCACACTTCATAATGAAGAAATGCACATTCTTAAAGATATTAGGCCAATAAAGGTCAGTTTGGACGATTTTAGAAATATTATTTGATGTACTTCCATGTCCACAGTAGGCGTAATCAGGGCAATGAGTAATTACACTTTTCATCTAGTGTTTTAGGACACACCGTCAAAAGATAGCGTCGACACCTCTCTTGAAAAGTAGAGGTTCATCCCAATAATAATGTTTCTGATATTAGAAAACTTTTTCTTTCACTGATAGTTCATATCTTGAGGCAAGACTCTCTCTGCAAGGTAGTTGACAAAGTCAACATACCAAGGCAATTCACATTGTATCAACACAAATAACATATCATCAAGAAAAGAATCATCTAGGGGAAACTCTTCCTTTTTCAGATCTGTAAGTCTAGACAGATGGTCTGAGACCACATTCTCCATACCATTTTTATCCTTAATCTCTAAATTGAATTCCTGAAGCAACAGAATCCACCGAATTAATTTGCGATTTGCATCCTTCTTGCTCAACAAGTACCTAATGGTTGCATGGACTATGTAGACAATAATTTTCATCCTACTAAGTAAGAATGAAATTTATCAATGGCAAAAACTATGGCCAAAAGCCCATTTTCATGGGTTGCATAATTCATTTGTGCCTCGTCTAGGGTTCTACTCGCATAGTAAATGGCGTACATTTTTTTATCCTTCCTTTGTTCTAGTACAATGCCTATTACATAATTGCTGGTGCCGTACATGATCTCAAACGGGATACTCCAACCTGGAAGTTGCATATATTGGTGCATAGATCAATACTTGCTTGACTTTTTGGAAGGATTCTAAGCAGTGTTTATCGAAATTGAATTCAACGTCCTTCATGAGCAGACCAGTTAAAGGTTTAGATAATTTTTATAAGTCTTTTATAAATAGGCCATAAAAACTGACAAGACCTGGAAAACTTCTTACTTCTCTCACGGAGGCTGGAGGCAACAACTTTCCTATAACTTGTATTTTTGCTTTGTCTACCTCGATATCTCTTTCTCACACTAGGTGTCCAAGAACTATGCCTTCCTTCACCATGAAGTGGCATTTTTTTAAACTCAAAACTATATTAACCTTGACACACCTTTCTAAGACTCTACAAATTCACTAAACAACTCTCAAAACTAGAACCATAGTTTGAGAAATCATCCAAGAAGACCTTTAAAACATCCTCTAGGAAGTAAAAAAAAGAGGTAGACATCATACAACGCTGGAAAGTAGCAGACACATTGCATAGTCCAAAGGGCATTCACCTATAGGTGAATGTTCCATAAAGGCATGTGAAGTTCGTCTTTTCTTGGTCATCTGGATGAAAGGGGATTTGAAAAAAGCATGAATATTCGTCTAAATAGCAGAAGTGGGAATACTTAGCTAATTGCTCTCGCATTTGATCAATGAATGGGAGTGGGAAATGGTCATTCCTGGTGGTTTTACTCACTTCCTATAATTAATATAAATACGCCACCTTGTTAATATTCTTGTAGCAAGAGATTCACCCTTGTCATTCTTTACCACAATCATACCTCCCTTCTTGGGTGATACTTCAACTGGGTTAACCCACCTGCTATCAGGGATTGGTTATATCACCCCTAACATTTAGGATTTTCAATACCTCCTTCTTAACCACCTCACTCATGTTAGGTTTTAACCTTCTTTAATGCTCTCTTGAAGGTTTGTAATCATCTTCTAGTAAAATTTTATACATATACACAATGTGGCTTATTTCTTTTATATCGTCGTTGGTGTATTATTTCGCTTCAGAGTATCTTTTCAAGACAACTAGTAGTTTATGTGTTTCACTCTTTCCTAGTTCAACATCAATAATGACATGATGATTTACCTCTTTATCCAAAAGCTCGTATCTAAGGTTCTGGAGGAGTAGTTTCAGTTTTATCTATGCTTTATGTTCATGTATATAAGTATGAAGATTTGTGTTTAAATCTATTTAATTAGTGTATATGATATACTTTGTTAAGAATTTCACAATTTAGCTCTTCTAAATTAATATTTAAGAATACAGACGTGAATTTTATTTTTTAAAACTATATGCATGTGCAGACCTCAATTTTTTATTATTCTTTTGCATTTTCAAATCTATATGACACATTTTTTTTAATAATTTTTTATTCCTAAATATCAACTTGATATCAATGCATAATCTCATAATAACTAATTTGATTTTGCGGAAGATTTATTTTAGAATTCACTAAAAAATATCGCGAAGGATTGCATTGAACCCATTTTGAAACATTTTATGTTTTTGATTTCATAAGTTTGAGTGTGTATCTCTTTCCATAATGTGTTTTTTAAAGCCTACAAACCATACACAACTAGTCTGTGATACAATCTCTACATATATAATTTAATAGAATAGTTATGTAAAACACATAGTTTAAGAGATTTTACCTTAGGGCTGCAATTACACTGATGCCTTTATTAATTTTTTTTTTTGGGATTTTTTAAAATTGTAAATAAATATCAATTTTTTTATGTAAATATTGGATTTTCAAAAAGTTTACCGTTTTGATGAATAAATATAGGATATTGTGAAAATTTACCGGATATTTTATAAATTGTTAGTAAAAATCATGGAATTTTAAAAAATTTATTGAAAAAATACTGAATATTTGAAAAAACCGATGCATAATTATCGAATTTTTAAAAAATCTGATTGTGTTATATCTTTTTTGAAATATTCGATAATCGATAAGAGTTATCGAGTTTTTTTTGAAAAATCTGATACATTTAGATTTTTAATTTTTTTTTTGAAAAATCCAGGAGATAGTAGTGAGATTATATATATTTTATATATATATATATATATATATATATATATATATATATATATATATATATATATATATATATAGAGAGAGAGAGAGAGAGAGAGAGAGAGAGAGAGAGAGAGAGAGAGAGAGAGAGAGAGAGAGAGAGAGAGAGAGAGAGAGAGAGAGAGAGAGAGAGAGAGAGAGAGAGAGAGAGAGAGAGAGAGAGAGAGAGAGAGAGAGAGAGGAGAGAGAGAGAGAGAGAGAGAGAGAGAGAGAGAGAGAGAGAGAGAGAGAGAGAGAGAGAGAGAGAGAGAGAGAGAGAGAGAGAGAGAGAGAGAGAGAGAGAGAGAGAGAGAGAGAGAGAGAGAGAGAGAGAGAGAGAGAGAGGAGAGAGAGAGAGAGAGAGAGAGAGAGAGAGAGAGAGAGAGAGAGAGAGAGAGAGAGAGAGAGAGAGAGAGAGAGAGAGAGAGAGAGAGAGAGAGAGAGAGAGAGAGAGAGAGTTTAATTACTATGCACTGTCAATGTAAAATGTTTTACACAATCGATTCATCACCATCACTCGTTTGCATTACTTTATAGATTTTTAAAATAAAAGTCAAACTTGTTTCAACATTCAACGGCTATGATTAACTGACAGTGTAAAATCTTTTTACACTGTCAGTGTATTTCAATTAAATCCATATATATATATATATATATATATATATATATATATATATATATATATATATATATATATATATATATATATATATATATATATATATATATATATATATATATATATATATATATATATATATATATATATATATATATATATATATATAACAAACTATAATAGATAAATCATATGCATATAATGCAAAAGTGATTCAATATCATTACAAAATAATTTATATCAAATTCCTAGCAACTTCACAATGCCTAAAACGTCCCGTATAAGCTGATTTTCATGCTCTTGAATCTTCAATGCAGTTCTGTCTCCATCGGCCTGACACAGGAGGCAAATGACAATTGAGTTTCAATTTCGCCTGAACCCAACGATTGTTGTCAATAAACAAGTTGCAATTATTTTGTGTCTACTTAAAGTTATGCATGGAGTTATCACTAATTAGAAGAATGTGATATTAAGGTTCATGGACAATGAGAGCAATATGACAGTGTATCTATAAGCAATAGGGTAACCCACATCATGAATCGTGAAATTCTGGCGTAGTTAGAGTTCAGATGTTCTACTTCAAGTCATGACATCTGATCTAACATTGTACCTATTACAGCAAGACAGTTATTACCCTCTGTACTAATGTGCACCTTTTCACAGTGTCACGACCTCTCCTTCTATGTCATCCTAGAATGGAGGGACACCTAGTTATGTGCACCTTATCATTCACTTCTGTTGTTTTCCTACACAGATATCAGCAAGATGTCTCAATCCTGTTTTGGACATTATCTGTTTCATTGTTCCAGTTTGTTGGTCATGTACTTGTATTTCCTAAATTAAAGGTTGTAACAAGTTAAACTAATCTCCACTTATTAAGGAACTAACAAATAGATTATTTGCCAGGTTCATTAATTGTAGCTTAGTTGTTAGTTTCCTAGATTTTAGATCAGCTGGTGGATTCCTGAAGAATAGCCTGAGAAAAATCCTGAAACAGAAAAACTAACCATCCAACAATGTAGCATGTGCAGTCAGGAGTGAATGTCACAACATCCCGTTTGACATCCAAGTCCAGAACCATATGCTAAGTCTGCTTGGTTCCTGAAAACAGACTGTGCTAAATTTGCTGTACTGTAAAAGACCAACCAGTCTCTACTTCAGTATCAGCTTACTGGAAGAACTGTCAAGACATCCAGTTTGACAGTTTCACAATGATCTTTTGGCCAGGTCTGATATGCTTTTGAACTCCAGACTTCACTACATACTGAACAGAAATCATCAGCTTATTAAACAGTATGTGTTGTTGTTGATGAATGTCAAAACATACTGATTGACATTCCAACAGAAGGCTATGTATCAGGTCTGCTATTATCTTGATGAACAGACTGGAATACATGCTTAGTTATGGCAGACATGATTATATCATACAGAAGGAAAACAAACACAGGAAATTGTTAACCCAGTTCAGTCCAACATGACCTACATCTGGGGGCTACCAAGCAAGGAAGAAGATCCACTATTAGTAGTATCAATTCAGAGTTAAACTCACCCGTTTACAACTCATCACTTAATCCCTACCCAATGCAATCTATACCTAGGAACTCCTAGATAGGAACCTCCAGTTTCCATTCCTATCACTACAATCACAATGTAATGTTACCACACCTTGAACTTGCTTCACAGCTTCATTCAAGAACAAAATCACTCTTGCCTACAGGCTTCGAGTTACAAACACTCTCAGGTTTTACCACTGAGAAACACATGGTAACCTTCCCACAGATTGGGAGGTTTACCTTACACACACCCCTAAAAATTCATTCTAAGAGGCTTACAAAAACTAGATTACAATCAGCTATTTATAACCTAATCACCCAACTGGATTTGGGCCTTCAGAAAATTGCAGCAGACTTGTTCTTTGCTGTTGCAACTTCAGCAGAAAAATTCTGCTACAAACAAGGTCTTCAAGTTCCTAAACCCTCTCCATATATATCTCCATGTTTAGAGCCTATATATATTCTGATTTAGTCTTCAAGATTTCCACATGGGAGTTAGGATATTCACCAGATATCCTTGCTGATCCCATGACATATACTGAATTAATTTATTCAGTTTCCTACACATGTGCGATGTCACAGACCTGATGTCGTGACATCGTACATGACATGTTGGTCCAGATGTTGAATTTCTTCAACCCAACATATTAAAACAACAGAGATGATTACATTATTTGTTTTCTAAAATTACTGCCAATCCTAAGGAATCAACAATCTCCCCCTTTGGCAAATTTTAGCTAAAACAAATAAACAATACACTGGACAAAACATCCCAATTTGGGAATGCTCTTCATCTCCGTCATTGGCTCCACCACCACAAACACCAAAGTTGGTGTACATGGGGAAGAAGAGGGACAATACTCAGTTGTACCAGAACCCTTCCCCTCAACCGGAGAGCGTCCAGAAGAATATGTAATGCTGAGTACATAGACAATATAACTCAGATCACAAGGCACAACTGTCTTCTTAACTCAGATCACAAGACACAAGTGGAAACCCCAGTTGGTGGATTTTGTGCCTGATGCCAACGTCTGTTTGCTGCCACATCCACAGTTGGCTTGCTTCTGGTACATTCTCAACCCCAGGACTATATTTCTCTCCCCCTTTTTAGCTAAACATTTGTAAAGGCACCCTTCACAAAACCAGATCCAGGCGCAGCTTGCCCAAACCTTAACATACCCCATGATTCTGAGAATGAAGTGTTTTTCTTGTGAGAGGAAGAGGGCTATTGCATCCTTTAAATAGTCCAGCCCGTGCCTAGGAATTTCCGGTAGAAATAAATGCTTGGTCAAGATGCATTTATTTTTGCTGAGAAACAGTCAGAGAATCACCAACAAAATCTCAGACTATCTTTGAATACCTTTTATAGCTCTTGACTGTTTCTTTTCCAAAACAGCCGTTCCAGTGCATGGAGACCATTCCATATATGCAGTCAGACACGTTGCACGCGATGTCTTAACATTCCTGCATTCAGCCAGTATTCACCAAGACCTCTGTCATACCTCCAGTAGATACTTGACACCTAGCACTGCTACAGCCAACCTTTCACACTTCAGTTGATGGTTACTCCCCCTGTACCACACAGCTGTAGCCAACAGGCTTATTCTGGTTTATCAGACTTAGCCACATCACCCTTATAATTCCTAATGACTTTAAAATTCAGAAGGAATTAACAGCAATGTCCAGGGCAATGTCATGACATCCGGTCAGACATTCTTCTGCTCACTCAGCCTTGACATACATCACTGCATCCTGATAACTACCTAGTCATCTGAGAACACATAGACCACAAGCTTGGTGATTGCTTGCAGCACAAAGGCACAACTCCCCCTGTCATGGACAACCTACTCTCTTGGAGGTCACACATATCCAACCTGGTTGGACCTTCACCTTCTTCCTGATTAAAAAAGAACTCAACCCACTTGATGAATGGAAAACATAAGACTCATCTTCATGTCTTCAAGAGCGCACCCTCTGTTCAACCCTCTTGGTTGAACACATCCACACCCTGTGTCAATCTCTCTTCTAACCAGAACAGAAAGCGACTTCACAAAATGTTCTAACATTCGTTAGGACATCCTTCACACATAACAGGGAACACCATCTGATAGTCTTCAGATATCACTGAGTCACCAGCTTGATCAAGAAGAATCCAGACATAAATTGGGACATATACCTTTTCATCCCATTACATGAGATAATCTTCCATAGATGGCTCAGAACTCCTACCACAAGCTCCAAGGGATGAATAGAAAACACCTCCTTTTGTCTTCAACTTAATACTTTTCTGCTCAAAAGTAATTTGTCTCAGACTTTCCTCAAGAATAATCAGCTGCCTTATGTTGATTATCTTGATTCTTCGAACTCACTTCTGAGATAGACCAACTGCCACTGGTTGATTACCTCCTTCATGAATTCTCATATGAAAAGGTCAAATGCTGCTTTTTGACCTCCCCAAGTTTATCAGCCTTCTCCCTAAGATATTCTGACCTCTCAAGTGAGACTAGAACTTCAAGATTTTGAAGTATCCAATCTACAACCCTGTAGACCTTTCTATCTCAAGTTGATGTGCCACATCACCAACTAAGGGTCTGATGTTGAACCAAATGTCACAACATTGTGTTTTGACATCTAGCTGTTGAATTCAGCTCCTTGTTCTGCCACTTGAAAGAACTTTCTCCCTTCACAGAACTAGGGTTCAATGTTCTCATAGACTTGATTGTGGAACCAAGTTTGAGTAAACAACCTCCATCCTGCTGGTTTGCACTTAAGTCATCCAAGCTCACACCTTGATGAATCCCTGCTTCTTCTCCAAAGACATCAAACACTCTGATGTATGAGTCTTCAGAAGGACCAGTTAGACACTAACCCTTCAGCTCTACCAAGGATTTCACATCCTAAGGCAAGGCTGTTTCCATGATGTCAAGATTGCTGCCACTTGTTCTTGACTCCACAGTGTGCATAAGCTAATGCACTTCCTTACCTAGATCAGAAATAAACTGATCCAAGTAACCACCATCAAGACTATGATGTCTTCTTCTTCTTGTACATACCAAGGCTGAATCAAGTTTCTTGCCAGGAAACCTTTTCAGAGATCATATGCTTTTGCTGCCACCAAGGAGATAGATCCTACGCCAATGTACTATCCTTCCTGTGATTCTGCACAGGGTCTTGAAGAAGTGATGTTCCAACATCTTTAAGAACATCCGTTATCTTGAGCTCCAAGGATAATCAATTACACACTTGTACTTGGCACAAGTAGACATTGATCTTAAATCCTTTCCCAATTTTCCTTTCAGATACTTCCACCATAAGAATACGTTGAAAGTACTCTTCTTGTGTCAACATCTTCTGCTTGCAAGCACCTAGACAATTTTGAAAGTCTTCCCAGATTAAATTCACCCTTAGGAATGCGAGAGATGAATTCTTCCTTGCAAATGTGTCACACAACCACCAGAACCCATGTGACACAGGTCAACAGCCAACCAGACCCTAGGCTGACCAGACTTGAGGAGGTTAACCAAAACTCCCCCTCAAATTAACAATCATGGATACTCCACACCAATATCCATGCATTGTACACATATGTCTCAACATGACATACACTATCCCTTCCAGTGGCAACTAACTCCTCCACTCATACCAATCAGACTTCAGCTGACCATAAGTACTAATGAGATAAACAACACCAGTCAATAGTAGATATGCATTACCAGAGCATATTACCTCAACCAACCACTGAATCTTCATATTCTCACTCCTAGTAAGAACTGCCACTTCTGAACGTGGTGTTTGAATACCAAGATTCATGGTTATAACCCCCTTAAATGATATCACAGTCAGGTTACCCCATTATTGACTGCCAACATCCAGGAGACTTGTCTTCCAACACACCATAGTACTTCAGGGAACAACTATCCAACCCTGATCACACTGCAGGGAGATGCCTAACAGCAGGAGATTGCACAATGTCACATCTCAACCAGCTCAACTTCTAGGGATGACATTCTTGAGCACACACCCAGTTGACCCTGCTCTTGTCAACTTAGCACACACAGATGTCTCCTCTTCCAGGTCAGGAGTAGGTTCCAACCAGAATTATCCCATTGTTTGGACCCTAAAAACATCTGCTCTTCAACCAGTAGCTGCATACTTGTTGAACAACATGTTCTAACATCACATAGAACATTGGTTCCACCTCCTTGGAACAACCCTTCCTTGAAGGTCTTCAAGGTCTTCATATACACTACTCAAGAGAGTAAGAGAATCAGTGATTAAGTGACTCTCACCATCCTGAAGTGAGAACATCAAGATAAGTGGGCTTGAGGAGACTCAAGTATCTTTGACATCTTCAGTAGATTGTGATGAGCTCTTGAACACAGCAACCTTTCATCCACATGAGGGGAAACTACATCAGAGTTTGAGTTTTGCCATGTATTATGCAGCGGAAATCATAATACAACTCAACCTATGAACACACACTTCACCAGATTGGCCTCCAAGACCATACCAGGTTTGAATGTGATTTAGTACTGGCACAGCTGTCCCACACACAGGCCAATTGCCAACCTCCAGAGACAGGTACACACCATTCCTATCATGAACAGTCCATCCACCTACTTCAAGGGACCATTCAGGGAATTACAGAACCTTACACAGGTTCCAGCATCAGTACCAACATAACTCCTTGCCAGCTACCAGAAAGTATCACCCATGGATCTCATCCAGAGACAGAACAGGATGCCCGCTCTGATACCAATTGAAATTCTGGCGTAGTTAGAGTTCAGATGTTCTACTTCAAGTCATGACATCTGATCTAACATTGTACCTATTACAGCAAGACAGTTATTACCCTCTGTACTAATGTGCACCTTTTCACAGTGTCACGACCTCTCCTTCTATGTCATCCTAGAATGGAGGGACACCTAGTTATGTGCACCTTATCATTCACTTCTGTTGTTTTCCTACACAGATATCAGCAAGATGTCTCAATCCTGTTTTGGACATTATCTGTTTCATTGTTCCAGTTTGTTGGTCATGTACTTGTATTTCCTAAATTAAAGGTTGTAACAAGTTAAACTAATCTCCACTTATTAAGGAACTAACAAATAGATTATTTGCCAGGTTCATTAATTGTAGCTTAGTTGTTAGTTTCCTAGATTTTAGATCAGCTGGTGGATTCCTGAAGAATAGCCTGAGAAAAATCCTGAAACAGAAAAACTAACCATCCAACAATGTAGCATGTGCAGTCAGGAGTGAATGTCATAACATCCCGTTTGACATCCAAGTCCAGAACCATATGCTAAGTCTGCTTGGTTCCTGAAAACAGACTGTGCTAAATTTGCTGTACTGTAAAAGACCAACCAGTCTCTACTTCAGTATCAGCTTACTGGAAGAACTGTCAAGACATCCAGTTTGACAGTTTCACAATGATCTTTTGGCCAGGTCTGATATGCTTTTGAACTCCAGACTTCACTACATACTGAACTGAAATCATCAGCTTATTAAATAGTATGTGCTGTTGTTGATGAATGTCAAAACATACTGATTGACATTCCAACAGAAAGCTATGTATCAGGTCTGCTATTATCTTGATGAACAGACTGGAATACATGCTTAGTTATGGCAGACATGATTATATCATACAGAAGGAAAACAAACACAGGAAATTGTTAACCTAGTTCAGTCCAACATGACCTACATCTGGGGGCTACCAAGCCAGGAAGAAGATCCACTATTAGCAGTATCAATTCAGAGTTAAACTCACCCGTTTACAACTCATCACTTAATCCCTACCCAATGCAATCTATACCTAGGAACTCCTAGATAGAAACCTCCAGTTTCCATTCCTATCACCACAATCACAATGTAATGTTACCACACCTTGAACTTGCTTCACAGCTTCATTCAAGAACAAAATCACTCTTGCCTACAGGCTTCGAGTTACAAACACTCTCAGGTTTTACCACTGAGAAACACATGGTAACCTTCCCACAGATTGGGAGGTTTACCTTACACACACCCCTAAAAATTCATTCTAAGAGGCTTACAAAAACTAGATTACAATCAGCTATTTATAACCTAATCACCCAACTGGATTTGGGCCTTCAGAAAATTGCAGCAGACTTGTTCTTTGCTGTTGCAACTTCAGCAGAAAAATTCTGCTACAAACAAGGTTTTCAAGTTCCTAAACTCTCTCCATATATATCTCCATGTTTAGAGCCTATATATATTCTGATTTAGTCTTCAAGACCTCCACATGGGAGTTAGGATATTCACCAGATATCCTTGTTGATCCCATGACATATACTGAAGTAATTTATTCAGTTTCCTACACATGTGCGATGTCACAGACCTGATGTCGTGACATCGTACATGACATGTTGGTCCAGATGTTGAATTTCTTCAACCCAACATATTAAAACAACAGAGATGATTACATTATTTGTTTTCTAAAATTACTGCCAATCCTAAGGAATCAACAAATCGTCATTCATTTCTCACGATCCTACACACCAAGCTAGCTATGTAACACCCTAAACTCATAAATAAAGGATTACTCGACAATTTATGGTGTCACCAACGACAATCCTTCAATAACACATAGGAAATTGGAAAACACAGCGAAAAATACACAACATACAACACTTGTCATCGCATGCTCACATTCACTTAGAGTATCATAGCAGCGGAATCACATTATTGTAGTAATAAAACATATCAACTTCAAATTTGGGTCTTATAAAGACTTAAATTTCACAAATGGTTTCAAAACGAATTTCACTATCCCAAATCTCAACAACTTTAAAACATCACAACATAATAGTTATTAAACTTTAACGAAACAAGTAAGTCGATAACAACATACAAAAAAACATTATTCGCCTCCAGTGTTACGGAATTAGAGCATATCGACTAAATAAAAGCGACAACTAAAGAAAATAACTCCAAGAGCTATTTATCACTTACATCAACAACTTTACTCCTGAGCATCTGCAAGATGTTCATAGGATACAAAATCAAGGCAAAGGGAATGAGAATTCACATCAATAAATTAACGGTATAAACTACAAGGTAGAATTCAAACATCTACACATTCAACTATGATCACACATCATCATTCTCACACCCGATCCATCAACATACACAATAATCACATATTCATCATTTAATTTATGCAATGAGACCCATAACTTCGACCATACTTATATGCATGTGGTACCGGATCATCATCAATTGGTTTACTCGGGAACCAGGTTCACCCTGCTCAAACCCCAAATCCACCCTGCTCAGATTTGGGACAAGTCAACAATCCACCCTGCTTGGATTGTAACTTGTCTCTTTCATCAACAACAATGACATAATGAATGCATGTCACAACACATCAATGCAACAACAACTTAATGTTTAAGGTCCCCTCTTGATAATAAAAAAAGCATGCATTGACCCAACAATAATAGTTCCCCTCCCGAACTATCACCCTAAAATAACATACTCACAATTCAGCGACATAATTCATGCTCATACAGTAGCATATCATCATCACAATTCACATATATCATCACAACATCATCATTAGAACATCATCATCATAATATCATCATCACGTATGCACATATGTGTCTTTCATCAATTAATTGATAAATTTGATTAAAATCATATTTAATAGTTAAATCATACCAAACATCATTTAAAACAACATATAACAGAGTATAACAATATCCAAAACATCAACAAAGTCGAAAAAATCAAAATTTGCAACTTAATGTCATCAAATAATGTATTTATGCCTAGTACAGACTTATGACGAGTTACCCGTCACAGTAGTGGCACCTGCCGCCGACCCCAAAACTCCAGAACGTCACTCAGGTGACGACTGACTTAAAAGACAAGCATGGGAAGCATGATTTGTTACCCGTTACGGTCGTGACACCCGTCAGCACCCTGAGAATTGCAAAATTTCGTTGTCTTCATGGAGTTCAAAGTAGAAATCCTAATCTCAATCCAAACATCCAAAATCGATCCAAAGACATTACCCACATATTATATGTTCACCAATAACACCTAATTTCATCAAATCAACACAATTTAGTTCATGTTTTTCCTAAAATCATGTTATTCCCAAAATCTAAAAAATTGCAACAATGGTGATTATATGATAACAAGCCAAAACATAAATGGTCACACATCATGGTACACAAATTTCAACACCAATTCATCATCACAATCAACAACTCAATTATCCATAATAGAATTTCATTAAAATCCCAAAGCCCTATTGGAGGTTAAGGACTCCTCAATTCTATCCCTCATACATATACCCATTATTGAGACAGTTCTTCCCCCCTTACGTGATTATCCTAGCAATGCAAATTATGGTTCGATGAGTCTTCTTCCTCAATCTCTAAGCTTTTCATCTCCTTTTAACCTTCTAGCGTCTTCCTCTCTAATTATGTTTTCACATACTATTTTGAATCCTCCCTTAAACCCAGATTATCTCATAATTTATATAATTAGAGTAATCTAATTAAAAGTATAAACTCACATCTCACTTACTAACATACTCACTCATTCCTCCCCTTTATTTATCATAATTCACAATTCAATCTCAAACTCTCTATTTTCCATTTAATTAATAAAATTAAAATAAAATATTATTATTTTAATTATAAGAATAATTCCTAATAATTCTAGTTCACTTCTACCAATCTCTAATTACTCATACACTCTCATCTCGAGGTCACACACCCCCGTTGTCATATCCCAATTTTGACCCTTATTCAGTAAATCAATATAATCATCTTGACATCTACATCATCTACACATAGCATGCATTTCATCTCGCATGATACCTAAAATATCAGCCCGAATGAAATTTCGGCTCTACAGGCAGACCGGTTGAATTAATTTTCAAATGTGCTTCAAATCAGCGGGCAGATTTTTTTCCAAATAAATCTTGCAGGCATTAGTTTTATTAATCTACATTTCACATAGTTTAACCTGGTGTGCTCAATTTATTTTTCGGCTAATTTTCCGGTCACAATTTGATCCGTCTGAGCGTTTAAACCAGTGATTTAGTATTGCGGGTCCGCAAGATGAATTTCTCATTGGGTCAGTACGAGAACCTTACTTAGAGTAGATCCTTGGGAGGATATTGTCGCCCAGCAAGTAAGTTGCTGTAAGCTTCAATATTTTCATTAGGATCCATGACTCTGAGGACCATTTGTAGAACCTTAATACTTTGGCCAATTAGGAAAGATGGTTGCATAGTGTGGGTCCACGAGATGAATTTCTCGTTGGGTCGACATGAGAACCTCACTTAGAGTAGATTCTTTGGATGGAGTTAATGCCCGGAAAGTAAGTTTCCACAGGCCGCAAACAGTTTTCTGGATCCATGACTCTAGGAACCTTTGTAACCCTAGATCATACCCGATGAGAACCTATTCTTGGAAAGCAATCAGATTCATCAGTACCTCATACTTTTGAACTTGTGTATGGAAAAATAAACAAATATACATGGCTTGCATTGCATTCGTTCACATTCTATTGCATCTGCATCTCATCATAATGCATATCATTTTCCATATAAAATACAAAAAACTCATCCATCCTTTGTCCATGATCAGCAAAGTGATTCCCGACACACATTTAGAACAAAGAACCATGTCTCAGGAGGCGATGGACGAGCTAAGGAAAAGTCAAGAAGCATTGAAACAGGAACTCAATATTTTGAAAAGCCATATGGGATGGGTTTTGGAAACCCTGCAAGCCATATTGAGAAAAGAGGATCATCCCATACCTATTGCTGAAACGGAAGAAGCTACTGCTCCACATCCATCCGGTGTTACCCCAAGACCATGTAGCAGATGAATTCATGTTGATCCCAATACTTGCATCAGATGGAAGCTCAAATAACAATAACTTGGTTTCAGAAATGTTGGCATTGGCCAAGTCCTTTTGCATAGGGAATGTTGCCTAATTCTAAGTCCAGAGCTCAAATCAAATCCAACAGTCCACACAAATATTTTTAGGGTTTTTGTTGTTTATTAAGTATTTTAAGGTCCTAAGACCACAAATACAAACAAAATATACAAACAAACATATACAATCACAATATATGGCTCAAATGAGCAAAGTGAAAATGACATAAACATAAACAAGTTAAATGATATGTAAATGATAAATGAAATGGTAAATGGCTTTAATTTAAATTGCATAAAGTAAATGACTAGAAAATAAGAGCAAGAATAATTAAAAGTTATCCAAATATTAGTTGATTAGATGTTAGTGGAGTTTTGCTTTTCAAATGATTAAGTCATTCTTTGGAGAACACTCAACCCTCTATTCACAAGCATGGATCCTTGAACAAAGACATCTTCCAAAGGAAGGAAAAAAGACCAAGTTTCCATATAATATCATGAAAGGGGGGAGACTTACAATCTCACTTACTAGAATGTTATTCCTTTGGGTAAAAAATTAGCGCTATGTTAAGCAATCGTAATTGGACTTATGTAGAAATCACAATTATCTGAGGCTGGGTAATAGAAATCTTAGTGTTAATGTATGTTAGAGATATGGTTTAATGAACCATACTCCTAAAACATACCACACTCAAAAAGAAAAAGATCATAGGATGGACCTAATCTCATCCAAACTTGTATTGGTTCATCTAATACAAAGTTATTGATGAACCAATTAGCCTTAGGATATTGAGATTTCATTGGTCCAAGGAAGGTATGGGAAAGAATGGGATAGAAGATGAAGAAGGATGGGAGATGATACAAACACAAATTAATCATGGGAGGATTTTAATCAAATTAAAATCATTCATTCATTTTTGGTGATGAAATGTACATTTAATCAATCCCCTAAATCCAATGATTTTAATCCAACAAAAGTCAAATCAACCTTGACCAAGGCCCAAACACATAGTCAAACTTCACACGTCAATAAAAACGGCTCAACATAATTTCTACATAATTAATCAATTAAAAATCAAATTAAAATGCATTTAAATTAAATTATGTTTGATCAGACACCTAAAACCTCTTCAAAACACCAATTAAATGGCCAAAAGATTTATCCTAGGTCAAACAAGGTCAAAGGACCTTAGACAAAAAAATTCATTATTTTTGAAATGTCAAAAGTATTTTTAAACAATTAAAAATATGCATATAAACAATTAAATCAAGAAAAGTATCAAAACTAATCCAAAAAATAATTTTAATTCAAAAAATGAAAGAGGAAAATATTTGAATTTTTTTGGTGAAAGTCCCATATTTTTTGGATTAAAAATGAAATTGACATGAATTAATTAAAATAAAAGGATTAAATGAAAAAAAACAAAAAAAAACAAGGGTCATCTGATCTCCCTCATTAATTGAGTTAGCAGATCAGATGGTCAGGAGCGCGCATTCCACATGTGCACGAGCAACACACAGTGCAAGCATGGCAATCACAATGGACGCGTGAGATTAGAACCTGAGACTCAGATCAAATGGTCTTGGACAAGCCAACGCACCACCGAGCCATAGCTCCGGTCATCTTCTCCAGTGGCCACCACCGGTCTGGTCCAAGCTTAACTCAATGGAAAATTAAAAATGAATACACTAATTTGAAAGAAAAATGCTCAGGAGCACGAATCTGGCCTCAATTTTCTCCAATTCCAAGTATATAAAAAGATACAGGGATTTGAATTTTGAGGATCATGAACTAAGTTGCTTCGATTTGACCTTAGAGCATCTTAATCTTCTTGCCTACATTAATATGACTTCAGACAACCAAAAATTAATAATAATGGTGAGTAATTGAGGGAGAGTCGAAGAGATGAAAATTCTAAAAATTCACCTTCAATGGAGCTTCAGATTGACATGATCTTGCTTTCAATTATGCTTGACCTTGCTTCAGATGCTTATTGGAGGTGATTAGGATCAATTAAAGGTATGTACTCTTGGAGTTTCAATCTCAAAACATATGGAGAATTGAAACTCGATTTTCAAAGAAAATATTCAAGCTTATCCTTCGATGGTGAGGGTTTGGGATTTTAGGTTCAAAGCTTGGGTATGAGGTCTTTAATTCTGAGCATTGAGTGTCTTATTTATAGGCCATGAGATTGATTTCCACACACTTCCAATTTTGGCAAAATTTGAAAATTATCTTTGCATGCTTGCATGGGCATGTGATAGGCCCATCAAGTGATGCAATTAGGTCAGTAATTGAATGGGAATCATGCTGAAACCATGTTACTAAGCCATGCAATCGTGTGTGAAAAGTGGAAGTGGAAATCATCCAAATGGTTCTTCAATTTGCACCCATGCGCAAGTCCTTCATCCTTTGGCCAAATGAGATGATATTGGACTTTTTGGAAATGTGAGATAAATGGGAACAACTTTCATGTTGAACAATTTTTAATTTTAAGCTTGGATCATGATTAATTTTGAGGTGGAAGTTTGGGAAATCAAACATATTTGAAAATTTTCTAAGTCCCAAGTCAAATGTTCACTTCTTCCACCTTGAGTAACTTTTTCTATGGATTTCAAATGAGAAAAGTTCCTTCATAAAAGTTGTAGCTATTTAAAACCAATTCATTTTAGTTACATATTTGACCTCATTTGAATTTGTCATGAAGGAGTTATGCATTTTAGACGTTGCGGAAAATCACTTGTTCAATGGTATTGGCCTAAAATGACATATAATCTTTCCTCTTGGCACATGCATTTGCAAGTTGAATTTGAACTTCCTCCTAATATAAAAGTTTAAGTAGACATCTTGAATTTAATTATGGAATTTGAATGGATTTCATCTCATAAAAAATGAGCAAGTTATGGTTGACCTCCAAACTAGGGTTCATACAAAATGACTTATAATCTTTCACCATAAAACATGACTTTCCAAGAAAAATTAGCTCTTGACTTCAACATGAAAGTTCTTTGGAATGCCACTTTGAGTAAAGTTTCTCTTTGAATCATTTTGATATGACAAAAAGTGTAGGAGATAAGGTCTAGGAAACCTCAGTTTTGACCAGTTGACTGGTCAACCACCATGAACCATCTTGTTAGCTTGACATTATCTTGACTTTTGGGACTCATGGATGATCATATATGTGTAGGATGATAAAATATGAAGTATCCCTTGAAATATTTTATAAAATGTTGAAGAAACTTGTTGAAGAAGTCACACAAGACACCCAGATGAATTAGGGTTTCCAAGGCAAACAAACTCCAAACTCTTTATGTTTTCTTGATCAAAATAACATGTGAAGACCATGGGGGTCCGTATAGGATGTTTAGAGCCAATGTGAACCATTTCTTGATTGCACTCCTTGCATTGAGGGTCTCAAATCCCAGGTATGAGCTTGATAGAGCATAGGTGAGGAAACATGCTTCCTACAAAAGCAACAAACTATACATTGACATATTTTTGGTATTTTGGTTAGCAAACAAAGAAAAATGAGATATGATACAATCAAAAGTGCTTGGTGATCTCTCCTAATGTAAACCCAATGAATGAGGGGTAAGGAGAATGCCAAGGTGTGATCTCAATGCTAATGCATATGATGAGATAGCATTAGGGATCTTAGGGTCAAAATTAGGGTCTTACAACTGCCCCTATTTAAGGGCGTTCTAGCTGAGGAGATAAAGGTTAAAATATTCGTATCGACTCAGTAGAATGGACTTAAATAACAATATAAAAACAAATTTTTGTCCCTAAGAGACCTCATGATGCATATGATATGAAATGTTAAAAATAGTCTCTATGGGGAAAATGTTGCAACAAAGGAAAAGAATCCGAGGAGACTCAAAGTTCATAGGATCATAATGCATTCCATAATGAAAACTCACTAGGGAGACAGAGACTCTGGGGATAAAAAGTTGTGCATAGGCCAGGCTACGACTTAAAACTGTTGGGGGACACGAGGGATTCCATGAAATAAATCAATGGAAGAACTCAGCCGGGGATAAAGAAGAAAATCTGCAGGGGAAATGGGTAAATCAGAACAAAACTGAAATACTCGAATCAAATAGGAAAAAGGCGATTTTGGTGAGGAAATATGCACTCAGACTCGACTGGGGAAGAAATGAAATTCAACACAGGAGTAACAGAAGTATATCATCCATTACTGGTTACTGGGTAAGGAGATAACATGATATGACAGAGATGACATCCGTTATCGGTTAGGGTAAACATATCAAGGATGACTCGCTGAGGGCCACAAGAGATGTATTCATTACCAGTGACTGGGTAAGAGTAACTTGTTGGGGAAAAGCGAAGTAGGATTTACAACTACCGATTACTGGGAAGAAGACCAAAGGAATAGAATATCCGTCACTGGTTACAGTGAACATATCAAGAATAAACTCAAAAGGAAGAATATATGTCATCGGCTAAGATGACCATATCAAGGATAGAATGCCTGGAAAAAGTAGGAATTACATCTATCAGTTACTGGATAGAATACCAAAAAGAGAATATCTGTCACCGGTTAGGATGAACATATCAAGGATAGACTCCGAGGTGACAAATAGGAATTACATATATCAGTTACTAGATAGAATACCAAAAAGAGAATATCCGTCATTGGTTAATATGAACATATCAAGGATAGACTCGACAAGGGAAAGTAGGATTTACAACTACCGGTTACTGGGCAGAAGACCGCAAAGAGAATAGTTAAATTCTTTCTGCTTAAGGGGATGACACTCTACAATTGAGGGAGGACAAACACACCAAATCTGTATGGGGAAGTGATATCACCGTAGCAGAGTATCGGAGAATAAGGAATTAACTACGATTATAATGCATAATGAAATATGTATATGTATATCTATATATTATTGATTGATGATTATGATGACAAACAGTCACGAAGGATACGAATGTCACTGATCTGAATCATCGCTACAACACTCAGCTAATCTCGATAGAATGGAAGCACCAACTGGAGAAAAAAGTTAAGGATAAAAATAAACCATCCGCCTCAAAAGCTCGACCCTGACGAGGAAAGAGAAAAGATCTGCTGAGGTTTTGAATCATCAACTCTGCGAGGAATTCAGCATCTTACCAAATGGGAGACAACCTTGCAGGGGATATTACCAATACTACTCAAGTATTAGTGATGATGGGGGATCATGAATGAACTCCACTAGCAACTTGAGGGGGAACAAGACTTGTGCTGAATCTATGCAAACCGTTAAGAATACATGCTCACAACTCATCTAGGGAAACGATCTCAAAACTCAACTGGGGAAACTAACTTGCTGATCCCCAGGGCTTGTGGAAGACCAATAATGCTTCGCATATCAGGACTTACCTATTCTCAGACTATTGTTGATATTCCTTAATGAATCGATTGCTCCTTTTTTAAAAGTAATTGCTTTTATTATTTTAAGAAAAATGATTTTGATTTTTAAATTCAATTTTAAAATGATCATCATAAAATTTAATTCTATTTGACTGAAATATAAATAAGAGAAGAAACAATTGGATAAAAAGCTCAACTTTATTTAATAGAATGGTAGTTTGTAAATGACAAGACTCCATAGATCTTTACAAAAGTTGAAAAATGGTAATTTACATAGAAAAGGGCTACACTGAATACAAAGATCACTAATCATTTTACTAACTTCGATATCCACTATGCTCTTGGCTTCGGTTGAAGATGACGAATCCAAGTTGACTGACTTGCTCAAGACTGGAGATTGACCGAATGCATTTACTTGCCATAATCCCTAATTTTTGCATAAATTTCCCCAAGGTGGGGTACTCAATCTGTCGGGACAAATTTTTTGTTTTATGTCTCTAATTTTGCCTAGATCGCCTTTTCGAGTTTTCAATCCACCGAGATGCTCATTTTTGCCTAAGCCTCCCTTTCGGGTTTTCAACTTAGCGAGCTATTATTTTCTTTTTAGGCGAAGTATTTCTTGACTGCATCGGCATTCATAGGACGAGTGAACTCTTCACCATTCATAGTCGTAAGAATCAAAGCACCTCCTGAAAAGGCTCTCTTGACAATATATGGGCCTTCATAATTAGGAGTCAATTTTCCCCTAGCATCTGGTTTAAAAGATAAAATCTTCTTGAGTACAAGGTCACCTTCTCTGAGTACACGAGGCCTGACCTTCTAATCAAATGCCTTCTTCATTCTTTGCTGATATAACTAACCATGACACATGGCAGTCAACCTCTTCTCTTCGATTAAATTCAGCTGGTCATACCTGGTCTGACACCATTCAGCTTCAGTCAACTTGTCTTCATCAGAACATGCAACGATGGCATCCCAACCTCCACTGGGAGCACATCTTCCATGTCATACACAAGTGAGAAAGGGGTTGCCCCTGTTGAAGTGCGGACGGATGTACGGTACCCACGCAAAGCAAATGGGAGCATCTCATGCCAATCTTTATACGTTACAACCATCTTTTGAATGATCTTCTTAATGTTCTTGTTTGCAGCTTCAACAACTCCATTCATCTTAGGTTTGTTGGGAGAATAATTATAATGTGCTATCTTGAAGTCTTTGCAAAGAGCTTCAACCATATTGTTGTTCAAGTTAGATCCATTATCAGTAATGATCTTACTTGGCACACCATACCGGCATATAATCTAATTCTTGATAAACCCCACAACAACTTTCTTGGTTACATTTGCATACGATGCCACGTCAACCCACTTTGTGAAGTAATCAATACACACTAGAATGAAACGATGCTCGTTCGAAGCTTTGGGCTCAATCATGCCAATCATATCAATTCCCCATATGGAGAAGGGCCATGGAGAGGAAATGACATTCAACAGTGTCGGAGGAACATGAATTTTATCTGCATAAATTTGACACTTATGGCATTCCTTCACAAACTTGCAACAGTCAGATTCCATTGTCTGCCAATTGTAGCCTGCTCTCAACATCGTCTTAGCCATAGCATGTCCGTTGGAATGAATACCAAAGGAACTTTCATGGACTTCAGTCATCAACAGGTCTCCTTCGTGTTTATCCACGCATCTGAGCAAAACCATGTCGAAATTTCTCTTGTACAGCACATCACCATTCAGGTAGAAGTTTCCAGCTAATCTTCTCAAAGTCTTCTTATCCTTCAAAGAAGCCCTAAGCGGGTAGATATGACTTTGGAGAAAACACTTGATATCAAAATACCACAACTTTTCATCCTTGATCTCTTCAACAGAAAACACATGAGTTGGCCTATCAAGACGCATAACAGTTAAATTAGGAACTTCATTCAAGAACTTTGTAAGAGCATCTTCCATCCGATATTCATCTCGAGGGATATGATGAAACTCAACCTTTGTAAAGAAAGTTGAAATCCTTTTCACATAATCTCTATATGGTATCAAACCGGGTTGATTCATCTCCCATTCACCTTTGATCTGATTCACAACCAAAGTTGAATCTCCATAGATGTAAAGATACTTGATTATGAGATCAATGGCCTCTTCAAGCCCCATAATGCAAGCTTCATACTCATCCATTTTATTCGTACACTTGAAAGTCAATCTAGTTGTAAACGGAAAATGAGTGCCTTGAGGAGTAATAATCACTTCCCCAATGTCATTACCATATTGTTTAACAACTCCATCAAATACCATACCCCAACGGGAGCCAGGTTCTGGTCCTTCTTCAAGCAATGGTTCATCACAATCTTTCATTTTTAGGTACAAGATCTCTTCATCCGGAAAATCATACTGCACTGACTGGTAATCTTCAATTGGTTGGTGAGCCAAATGGTCCCCCAAAACACTACCTTTAATCTCTTTTCGAGATCGGTATTCAATATCATACTCGGATAACAACATCTACCAACGGGCAATCCTCCCAGTTAAAGCGGGCTTCTCAAAAATATACTTGATTGGATCCGTTTTGGATACCAACAAAGTAGTATGATTCAACATATATTGACGTAGACGCTTAGTAACCCAAGCCAATGCGCAATAAGTCTTTTCTAGCATAGAATACCGAGTCTCACAATCGGTGAAAGTCTTACTGAGGTAGTAAATTACATATTCTTTCTTTCCATTTTCGTCTTGCTGACCCAAAACACAACCCATGCTCTCATCAAGCACAGTCAAATACATGATCAACGGTCTTCCTTCAACAGGTAGAGACAGCATCGGAGCCCTAAGCATATACTCTTTGATATTGTCAAAAGCTTTCTGGAAATCCTCAGTGTATCGGTAAATTCATAACCATTAAGCTATGGATAAACTTAACATCAATCAAACCAGAGTCTCCACCGCGCTTTTATTATTTCCAAAGGAAAATGGAAAAGTATGTACAAAACCCAAAGATAAGAAGTTTTCAAATCAAAACTAATAAAATGTTAGAGATTAAAGGTAAGGGGGTTGGTTACACAGAGGGAAGGTGTTAGCACCCAAAGTGTCCTAGGTACTCCTAGGGAGCCCTTTTTTATGTGTATATGTGGTTTTGGCATAAAATGATGTTTGCAATAAATAGAGTGTGGGGATGAGAAAAGAATTCATTAATTATATTTTTGTGTTTGACAAGACCTTCGGACTTGTGCCTATGTACCAACATAAAAATGAGGGATCAAAACCTCGTAGTTTATGGTATCAATTTCAAAGTGAGTTAATTGCTTTAAACAAAATTTTAAGTTTAAGAAAGAGGCACAAAATGCCAAAAAGAGTTTGAATGAGTGTTAGTTCTTTTTGTCTTTTGAAACTTTAATTAAATATGATTAGATTTATTCACAAGTTTGATTTAAGAAAATAGTTTTAAAATGCAATGACATAAGACCAAAGTTTCTATTTTGCAATAAAGTCTATGTTTAGAAATCACAAGCAAAGAAGGTTTTAGAAAAGAGGTAGAGATTTGAAATTTAAGAAGTGGGAGGAGATGAAGATACTAATCCTAAGAAAGAATTTAAAAGTTAAGAGTTGAAAATATCTGACCAATGGGATGAAATCCAATAGACAAGAATGTCATATAGAAACCCACTTTCCCTTGGACTTTAGGATCAAGTAATATCGATACACAAATAGCAAGATGAAGAGCAAGGAATCAAATAAATATAGTCACATCCAAGCAAGCAACTTCATAGTCTTCTTCATACTCTTCCTTATGTATTAGATGACATACTCCTTGAATGGCTCAGAATAATGCATTAGACACAAGTTCAAAGTAGCATCTTCATCAAGACCATGTTGCAGATGAACATCACAAGGACTCCAACACTTGTATCAGATGAAATATTATATCACAATGACTTGGTTTCAGAAAGGTTAGCATTGGCCAAGTCCTTTTGCATAGGGAATCTTGCCTAATTCTAAGTCCAAAGCTCAAATCACAATCCAACAGTCCACACAAATATTTTTTAGAGTTTTTGTTGTTTATTATGTATTTTATGGTCCTAAGACCATAAACACAAACAAAATACACAAACAACAATATACAATCACAATATGGCTCAAGTGAGCAAAGTGAAAGGGCATTAAAATAAACAAGTTAAATGGTATGTATAATGACAAATGATAAATGGCTTGAACTTAAAGTACATAGAAGTAAATGACTTGAAATTACAAGTTAGTCAAATTGTTAGTTGATTAGAAGTTAGTGGAGTTTTGCTTTTCAATTGTTTAAGTCATTCTTTGGAGAACACTCAACCCTCTATTCACAAGCATGGACCCTTGAACCAAGAAATCTTCCAAAGGAAGGAAAAACTGCCAAGTTTTCACATAATACCATGAAAGGGGGGAGACTTACAATCTCACTTACTAGAATGATATGTCTTTGTGTCAAAAAATTTCGCTATGTTAAGCAATCGTAATTGGACTTATGTAGAAGTCACAACTATCTGAGGCCAGGCAATAAAGATTTTGGTGTTAATGCATGATAGAGATATTATATAATGAACCATACTTCTAAAACATACCACACACAAAAAGAAAATGATCAAAGGGTGGACCTAATCTCATCCATACTTGTTTTGGTTCATGAACTAATTAGCCTTAGGATATTGAGATGTCATTGGCCAATGAGAGGAACGAGATAGAAAAGGATTGAAGATGAAGAGGGAGGGGAAATGAGACAAACACAAATTGGTCATGGGAGGAATTTTATCAAATTAAAATCATTCATTCATTTTGGGAGATGAAATGTACATTTCATCAATCCCCTAAATCCAATGATTATAATTCAACAAAAGTCAAATCAACCTTAACCAAGGCCAAAACACAATAGTCAAACTCCACAAGTCAATAAAAATGACTCAACACAATTTATTGACAATTAAAAAAATTAAAAAAAAACAATTTAAAATGCATTAAATTAAATTATGTTTTATCAAAAACCTAAAACCTCTTCAAAACACCAAACAAATGGCCAAGAGATTTATCATAGGTCAAACAAGGTCAAAGCATCTTGGAGAAAAAATTTCACTATTTTTGAAAAGTCACAAGTATTTTTAAATAATTAAAAATATGCTCAAAAACAATTAAATCATAAAAAATATCAATATTGATCCAAAAAATAATTTTAATTCAGAAAATCAAAGAGGAAACTATTTGAAAATATTTGGTGAATGTCCCAAACTTTTTGGATCAATAATGAAATTAATATGAATTAATGAAAATAAAGCAATAAAAATGAAAATTCAAAAAATTGAAAATACATGGACCATCTGATCAAAGCGCGTGTTCTATGTGTTCCTTAGTCAAATTAGATGCACGCGAGGTAATCACTTTGTATGGTTAAGATTAGAACGTGGGACTCAGATCAAAGGGTTTTGGACAAGTCTGCACACCACCGGAGCCCTGGCTCCGGTATTCTTCTCCGGTGAGGACCACCAAACTGGTCCAATTTCAACTTAAAGAAAAATGGAAAATGAGTACACTATTTTGAAGGATAAATGCTCAGGAGCTCGAATTTGGCCTCAATTTTGTCTAATTCCAAGTATATGAAAAGATACAGGGAATTGAATTTTGAGGATGATGAACTAAGTTGCTTCAATTTGACCTCAAAGCAACTCAATCTTCTTGCCTACATTGGTAGGACTTCAGACAACCAAAAATCAACAAGAATAATGGAGAATTGAGTGAGAATCAAAGAGATGAAAAATCTGAAAATTCACCTTCAATGGAGCTTCAGATCTGCATAATCTTGCTTCCAATTATGCTTGGCCTTACTTCAGATACTTGATGGAAGAGAAATAGATCAGAGAAAGGGATGGACTCTTGGAGTTTCAATCTCAAAACATATGGAGAATTGAAACTCGGTTTTCAAAGAAAATCCTCAAGTTTATCCTTCAATGGTGAGGGTTTAGGGTTTCTGAATCAAAGCTTGGGCATGAGATCCTCAATTCTGAGCATGAGAAGCTCTATTTATAGCCATAGAGAATGATATTTGCACACTTCCAATTTTGGCAAAAATTTGAAAATCTTTTTCGCATGGTTGCATGGGCGTGCATGAGGCCCATGAAATGATAACATCTGATCCATAATCCAATGTGGAATGTACTGAAATCATCTTGGAAGCTCATGCAAGTGTGTATGGAAATTGGACCTTAAAAATATCCAAATGGTGCTTCAACTTTCACCCATACGCAAGTACCTCATACTTTGTCGAAAGGAGATGATTTTGGATTTTTTGGAAATTTGTGAGATCAAGGGGAACAACTTTCATGTTGAATACTTTTCGATTTTAAGCCTGGATTATAACAAATTTTGAGGTGAAAGTTTAGGAAATCAAACATATTTGAAAATTTTCTAAGTCCCAAGTCAAATGTTCACTTCTTCCACCCTGAATAACATTTTCTATGGACTTCAAATGAGAAACGTTCCTTCATAAAAGTTGTATCTCTTTCAAACCTATTCAATTGGATCACAAATTTGACCTCATTTAGATTCAGCATGAAGGAGTTATGCATTTTAGAAGTTGAGGAAAATCATTTGTTCAATGGTATTGGCCCAAAATGGCCTATAATGTTTCCTCTTGGAATATGCATTTGCAAGTTGAATTTGCACTTCCTCCAAAAATCAACGCTGAAGTATACATATTGAATTTGATCATGAAATTTGAATGGATTTCATATCATAAAAATTGAGCATGTTATGGTCATAGGAAGTTGACCTCCAAATTAGGGTTTAAACAAAATGACCTATAATATTTCACCATAAACAATGACTTTCCAAATAAAAATAGCTCTTGACCTAAACATAAAAGTTGTTGGTAATATCATTTAAAGTAACTTTTCTCTTGGAATCATTTTCATATGACAAAAAGTGTAGGAGATAAGGTCTAGGGAACCCCAGTTTTGACTAGTTGACTTCTTCTGGTCAACCACCATGAACCATCTTGCTAGCTTGACATTCTCTTGACTTTTGGGACTCATGGAGGATCATATATGCATAAGATGTTGAAATGTGAAGTATCCATTGAGATATTTGATCAATTGTTGAGGAAACTTGTTGTAGAAGTTACACAAGATACCTAGATGAATTAGGGTTTCCAAGGAAAACCAATTCCAAACTCTTGATGATTTATTTATCAAAATAACATGTGAATATCATGGGGATCCATATATGATACTTAAAAGCCATAGTAAACCATTTATTGATTTAGCTCCTTGCATTAAGGGTTTTAAACCCTTGATATCAGCTTGATAGAGCATAGGTGAGCATGCACACTACCTACAAAACAGTTAAACTATACAATGACATGTTTTTGGTATTTGGTTAGTAAACAAAGAAAAATGAAGTATGATACAATCAAATGTGTTTGATGATCTCTCCCAATGCAAACCAAATAAATGGGGGCTAAGGAGAATGCCAAGATGTGATCCCAATGCTAATGCATATGATGAGATAACATGAGGGATCTTAGGGTCGAAATTGGGGTCTTACAGTTTCCCCTATTTAAGAACATTCTAGCTGAGGAGATGAAGGTTTAAATCTTTGTATCGACTTAATAGAATGGACTTAAATAACAACAATAGAAACAAATTTTGGTCCCTAAGAAACCTCATGATGCATAAGAATGTTAAGAATAATCTTTGTGAATAATATGGTGCCACAAAGGAAAAGAAAATGGAGAGACTGAAAGTCTACAGGAGTATAAACATTCCATAATGAAAACTCACTAGGAAAATAGAGAGTTTGGGGGTTAAAAGAGTTATGCATAGGCTAGGCTATGACTTAAAACTGTTGGGGGGACTCGAGGGATTCCTATAAGACCCCAATTTTGACCCTAATATCCTTCATGTTATTCTCATCATATGCATTAGCATTGGGATCACACATTAGCATCCTCCTTACCCCTCATTCATTGGGTTTGCATTGGGAGAGATAACCAAGCACCGTTTGATTGTATCATACTTCATTTTTATTTACTTTTACTAACTAGAATACCAAACAAATATGTCATTGTATAATCCAACTCTTTTCTAGGTAGTGCACACGCTCACCTTTGATCTATTAAGCTCATATCTAGGGTTCAAGACCCTCATAGCAAGGATCTCAATCAAGAATTGGTCTACTATGGCTCTAAGTATCATATATGAATACCCATGATATTCACATGTTATTTTGATCAAGAAATCATCAAGAGTTTGGAGTTTGTTTGCCTTGGAAACCCTAATTCATCTAGGTATCTCATATGACTTCTTCAACAAGTTTCTTCACCAATTGATCAAATATTTCAAGGCATACTTCACATTTCATCATATTATGCATATATTATCCCCCCATGAGTCCCAAAAGTCAATATAATAGCAAGCTAGCAAGTTGGTTCATGGTGGTTGACCAGAGGAAGTCAACTGATCAAAACTGGGTTACCTAGACCCTATCTCCTACAATTTTTGTCATATGAAAATGATTCCAAGAGAAAAGTTACTCTAAATGACATTACAAACAACTTTCATGGTTTATTATAGAGCTAGTTTTGCTTGGAAAGTCATTTTTTCTGGTGAAAGGTTATAGGTCATTTTGTCTAAACCCCAATTCGAAAGTCAACTTCCCAAAACCATAACTTGCTCAGGTTTTATGAGATGAAAGCCATTCAAGTTGAATGATCAAATTCAAATGTCTACTTCAATGTTTATGTTTGGATGAAGTGACAATTAAAATTTTAAATGCATGTGATATGAGGAGACATTATAGGTCATTTTGGACCAATGCCATTGAACAAGTGATTTTCCTCAACTTCAAAAATGCATAATTCCTTCATTCTAAATCTAAATGAGGTCAAATTTGGGACAAATTTGAATGAATTTGAGAGAGATTAAACTTTGATGAAGGAATGTTTCTCATTTGAAGCTCATAGAAAAAGTTAGCCAAGGTGGAAGAAGTGAACATGTGGCTTGGTACTTAGAATTTTTTTGATATGTTTGATTTTCCAAACTTCCACCTTACAATTCATCATGATCCAAGCTTCAAATGAAAAAGTGTTCAATATAAAAGTTGTTCCTCTTGATCTATCGTTTCCAAAAAGTCCAAATTCATACCATTTGAACAAAGTATGAGTGACTTGCGCATGGCTTAAAATTGGATGACCATTTGGCATATTTGAATTTCCACTTCCCATACACGAATGCATGGCTTGTTAACACAACTTCAGCATTGCTTGCACATGATTTTGGACCTGAATGCATCATTACATGGGCCTATCATACACCCATGCATCCATGCAAAGGGATTTTTCTATTTTTGAAAGTTTGAAAGAAGGGTGCAAATATCAAGTGCCTTGGCTATAAATAGAAGCTCTTTCACTCTGAATGAAGGACCTTGCGCGCCAGCTTTAAATCTCCAAACCTAAACCCTCACATTCAAAGGACAACCTTGAGGATTTTCATTGAAAATCGAGTTTGACTCTTCCATTGTTTTGAGATTCAAAACTCCAAGAGTCCTTCTTATTTCTTGATCCATTTCCACTCCATCAAGCATCCAGAGCAAAGCCAATCTAAATTGAGAGCAAGATCGTGTCCATCTGAACCTGCAGTGAAGGTGAATTTTTTAATTTTTCCTCTCTTCAATTCTCACTCAATTCTCCATAATTCTTGTTGATTTTTGGTTGTATGAAGTCCTACCAATGTAGGCAACAAGATTGAGTTTCTTTGAGGTCAAATCGAAGCAACTCATATCATGATCCTCAAAATTCAACTCCCTGTATCTTTCTATATACTTGGAGTTAGGTAAAATTGAGGCCAGATTCAAGCTCCTGAGCATTTTTATTTTAAATTCATGTCCTCCTTTTTCATTTTGGTGATGGTTGAGGGTGGACCAGTCCGGTGAGGTCTACCGGAGAAGAAGACCGGAGCTCTGGCTCCGGTGGTATGTTGGCACGCCTTAGAATCACATGATCCTCTTATTTTGTTTTAATCTTGAGCGTTCAAACTAATTACCACGTGTGTGGAACATTGACCAAGGTCCATCATGGAACGCGCACTCTGATCCACTTGATCTGCCACCTCAATTAATGAGGAAGATCAAGTGGTCCACGTTTTTTAGCATTTTCTAATTTTCATTTTATTTGACTTATTTTCATAAATTCATATTAATTTTAATATTGATCCAAAAAAATATGGGACTTTCACCAAAAATTCTCAAATATTTTTCTCTTTCATTTTCTAAATTAAAATTATTTTTTGGAACAATATTAATATTTTTCATGATTTAATTGTTTTTATGCATATTTTTAATTGTTTAAAAATACTTTTAAGTTTCCAAAAATAATGAAATTTTTTCTCCAAGGTCCTTTGACTTTGTTTGACCTATGATAAATCTCATGGCCATTTATTTGGTGTTTTGATGAGGTTTTAGGATTTTGACAAACCATAGTTTAATTTAATGCATTTTTTAATTGTCTAATTGTTAATAAATTATGTTGAACTATTTGTGTTGACTTGTTGAGTTTGACTATTGTTGTTGGGCCTTGGTCAAGGTTAATTTGACTTTGTTGGATTAAAATCATTGGATTTAGGGGATTGATGAAATGTACATTTCATCTCCCAAAATGAATGAATGATTTTAATTTGGTAAAAGTCCTCCTTTAACCAATTTGTGTTGATTTCATTTCCCCTCCCTCTTCATCTCAATCCCATTCTATTCTCATTCATTTCATGGAGCTATGATATCTCTATATCCTAAGGCTAGTTGATTGCAAAATCAACATAAGTATGGATGAGATTAGGTTCACCCATTTGCCATTTTCTTTTAAGTGTGGTATGTTTTAGGAGTATGGTTCATAATACCATATCTCTAACATGCATTAACACTAAAATTTCTATTTCCCGACCTCAAATAGTTGTGACTTCTACATAACTCCATTTACGATTGATTAACATAGTGCTAAATTTTGACACAAAAGGCATATCATTCTAGTAAGTGAGATTGTAAGTCTCCCCCCTTTCATGTTATTGTATGGAAACTTGGCCTTTTTTCCTTCCTTTGGAAGATGTCTTGGTTCAAGGATCCATGCTTGTGAATAGAGGTTTGAGTGTTCTCCAAAGAATGACTTAAAGCAACAAAAGCAAAAGCAATACTAACTTCCAATCAACTAACATTTAATTTCAAGCCATTTACTTTTATGCACTTTAAATTCAAGTCTTTATTCATTTGCCATTATTCATACCATTTAACTTGTTTATTTTAAAGCCATTTTCACTTTACTTATTTGGGTCATATCTTGTGATTATATTGTGATTGTATATATTTGTTTGTGGTCTTTTGACTTTAATGTATATAATAACAACAAAAAACTCTAAAAAAGGGTTTGTATGGACTGTTGGATTTGATCTGAGACATTGGACTTAGAATTAGGCAACACTCCCTATGCAAGAGGTCTTGGCCAATGCCAACTTTTCTGAAACCAAGTGCTTGTGAAGTGAACTTTCATCTGATGCAAGTATTGAGATCCCTTTTGAGTTCATCTACTACATGATCTTGAGGAAGCTGTTACTTTGAACCTGTGTCTAAAGCATTATTCTGAGCCATTCAAGGAGTAGTTCACCTGATACATGAGGAAGATATGAAGAAGATCATGAAGTTGCTAGCTTGGATGTGGCTATCTTTATTTGATGCCTTGCTCTTCATCTTTCTATTTGTGTATTGATATTGCTTGATTCTAAACTCCAGGGGAAAATTGGGTTTCTATATGACATTCTTGTCTATTAGATTGCATCCCATTGGCCAGATCTTTTCAACTCTTAAATTTTAAATTTTTGCTTAGGATTAGTCTCTTCATATCCTCCCCACTTCTTAAATTTCAAATCTCTCCCTCCTTTTAAAATCTTCTTTGCTTGTGATTTCTAAACTTAGACTTTATTGCAAATTAGAAACTTTGGCCTTATGCCATTGCATTTTCAAAACCTTTTTCTTAATTAAACTTGTAAATGAATCTAATCATATTGACTTAAAATTTAAAAGCCAAAAGGAACTAACACTCATTCAAACCTTTTTTGTGCCTCTTTTAAAAGCAACTCATTCACTTTAAAATTGATACCACAAACTACGAGGTTTTGATCCCTCATTTTATGTTAGTACGTAGGCGTAAGTCCGAAGGTCTTGTCAAACACAAAAATATAATTAATGAATTCTGTTTTCAATTCCCCACACTCTATTTATTGCAAACATCTTTTAGACCAAAACACATATGCACACAAAAAAGGGCTCCCTAGGTGTACCTAGGACACTTTGGGTGCTAACACCTTCCCTCTGTGTAACCAACCCCCTTACCTGTAATCTGTGGCATTTTATTAGTTTTGATTTAAAAACTTCTTATCTTTTGGTTTTATTCGTACTTTTCCCTTGGAAACAAGAAAAGCGCGGTGACGACTCTGGTTTAATTGACGTTAAGTTTATCCATAGCTTAATGATCATGAATTTACCGCTACAATTCCATGAAAATAAATCAATGGAAAGACTCAGTCGAGGAAGATCTACAGGGGAAACAGGTATATCAGAACACAACTGAAATGCCTGAACCAAACAGGAAATAGTGATTTCACTGAGGAAATACGCACTCAAACTCCACCGGGGAAGAAATGCACTTCAACATAAGAGTATGAAAAATATATTATCTACTACCAGTTACTGGGTAAGGAGATAACAAAATCTGACAGGGAGGACATCCGTTACCGGTTAGGGTAAACATATCAAGGATGACTCGCTGGGGGTCACCCGGAGGTGTATTTGTTATCAGTTACTGGGTAAGAATAAACTGTCGGGGAAACGCCAAAATAGGGTTTACAACTACCGGTTACTGGGCAGAAGACCAAAGAGGGAGAATATCCGTCATCAGTTAAGATGAACATATGAAAGATAGACTCGAAGGGAAGAATATCCATCATCGGTTAGGATGAACATATCAAGGATAGACTGCCAGAGAAAGTGGGGATTACATCTATCAGTTACTTGATAGAATACCGAGAAGAGAACATACGTCATCAGTTAAGATGAACATTACAAGGATAAACTCCAAGGTGAAGTAGGATTTACAACTACCGGTTACTAGGTAGAAGACCGCAAAGAGAAGGAAACCTGTCATCGGTTAGGATGAACATATCAAGGATTAACCCTCTGGGGAAAGAACTAGGGATTACAACTACCTTTTTACTAGGTAGAATACCAAAAAGAGAATATATGTCACCGGCTAAGATGAACATATCAAGGATAGACTTAAAGCAGGGGAAGAAAAGATTTGTCATCGGTTAAGATGAACATATCAAGGATAGACTTCATGGGGAAACGTGAAAACGAATCCACTGGGGAATAAAAGGTTACTCTTTCCGGGTATTGAGAAAAAGCAGAATATTCGCAAACTGAGAAGAATATTACCAGTTACTGGGTAATAGACTTTCAGGGGACCAAAAACATCTATCTAGGTGAGATCTAAAAAGAAACGGTCAATCAAAGACTCAACCCAATTAGGATATAGCTCAAGGGGAGTGGTTCCATCTAGACAATCAACTGGGGAGGAAACTGAAATGATGATCATCCACGAGGAAATAACTCAGTGGGGAATGAGAAAGCTTAAATTATTTCTACTTAAGGGGGCTGACACTCTATAATTGAAAGAGGATAGACATACCAAATCTACATGGGGGAAAAGGATACCTCCATAACAGATGATTAGAGAAATAATGCATCACAAAGTGCAAATAATAATGAAATAATGAAATTTAAAAATGTACATGTATATGTATATGCATACGTATATGTGATGATTATGTTGACAATACGATCACAAAGGATACAATTGTCACTGGTCTGAATCAACAATACAACACTCGGCCAATCTCAACAGGAGGAAACCAACTGTAGAAGGAAAGGTAAAAGAGAACACGAACCAACCATCTCAAAGGCTCAACCATGGCTAGGGAAGAGAGCAAGGTCTGCTGAGGATCTGCACCATCAACTCTGCGGGGGATTTTAGGTCAACACCATATCAAATGGGGAGACAACCTTATAGAGGATCCAACAACTGCTCTAGAATCACTGTTGAATGAAATCCGTTGGAAACTTGAGGGGAGTAATAAAAATCATGTGCTAGATTTAATGCAAACTGTTGAGACAACGCGCCTACAACTCAAGGGAGGCAAACACAAACGCAACTGGGGAAACCAACAAAACTCAGTTGGTGATACTGAAACAATTCTAGGGAAGACACAAGGCTTACTCCAAGTGCTTGGGGAGAACCAACAATGCTTGCATTTGGGCCTTACTGGTTTTCAGACCGCTGTTGATATTCCTTAAATGAAATCGATTGCTTTTAAACTGAGTGCTTTTTATTATTTAAGAAAATATGCTTCTTATTTTATGATTTAATTTCAAAATGATCATCATAAAATTTAAATCTATTTGGAAAAAAGATGAATAAGAGTAGACACAATTGGATAAAAAGCTCAACTTTATTTAAAATAATGGTAGTTTGTAAATGACAAGACTCCATAGATCATTACAAAAGTTGAAAAATGGTAATTTACATGGAAAAGGGCTACATTGATTACAACGATCACTAATCCATCTACCAACTTTGATATCCATTGTGTTCTTGGCTTCGGTTGAGGATAAATTAGAACCAAATGACGTGCTCAAGAAAGTCTTCAAGACTGAAGATCAACAGGATGCAGTTACTTGCCATAATCCCTAATTTTTGCATAAATTGCCCCAAGGTGGAGTACTTAATTTATGGGGATAAAATGTTTCTGTTTTATGTCTTTAACTTTTGCTTGGATCTCCCTTTCGGGTTTTCAATCCACCGAGATGCTCAATTTTTGTCTAAGTCTCCCTTTCGGGTTGTCAACTTAGCGAGTTGTTCTTTTCTTTTTAGGCGAAGTATTTCTTGACTGCATAGGCGTTCAAAGGACGAGCGAACTCTTCACCATCCATAGTTTTAAAATAAAAGCACGTCCTAAAAAGGCTCTCTTAACAACGTATGGGCTTTCATAATTAGGAGTCCATTTGCCCCTAGAATCTGGTTTGAAAGATAGAATCTTCTTGAGCACAAGGTCCCCTTCTCTGAATACATGAGGCTTGACCTTCTTATCAAATACTTTCTTCATTCTTTGCTGATATAATTGACAATGACACATGGCATTCAACCTCTTCTCTTCAATTAAATTCAACTGATCATATCTGGTCTGGCACCATTCGGCTTCAGTCAACTTGGCTTCCATCAAGACACGCAATGATGGGATCTCAACCTCTACTGGGAGCACCACCTCCATGCGATAAACAAGTTAGAAAATGGTTGCACCTGTTGAAGTGCGGATGGATGTACGATACCCATGCAAAGAAAATGGGAGCATCTCGTGCCAATCTTTGTACGTCACAACCATTTTCTGAATGATCTTCTTAATGTTCTTGTTTGCAGCTTCAACAACCTCATTCATCTTAGGTCTGTAGGGAGAAGAATGATGATGTGCAGTTTTGGAGTCTTTACAAAGAGATTACACCATATTATTGTTCAAGTTAGATCCATTATCAATAATGATCTTACTTGGCACACCATAATGACATATAATATGATTCTTGATAAACCTCACAACAACTTGCTTGGTTACATTCGCATACGGTGCCACTTCAACCTACTTTGTGAAGTAGTCAATAGCCACTAGAATGAAATAATATTTGTTTGATGCTTTGGGCTCAATCATGACAATCATATCAATTCCCCACATGGAGAATGACCATGGGGAGGAAATGACGTTCAACAGTGTCGGTGGAACATGAATCGTATCCGCATATATTTGACACTTATGGCATTTCTTCACAAACTTGCAATATTCAAATTCCATTGTCAACCAATAGTAACCTGCTCTTAACATCTTCTTAGCCATAGCATGTCCATTGGAATGAGTACCAAAGGAAACTTCATGAACTTCAGTCATCAATAAGACTGCTTCGTGTCTATGGACACATCTGAGCAGAACCCTGTCGAAGTTTCTCTTGTAAAGCACATCACCATTTAGGTAGAAATTGCCAGCTAATCTTCTCAAAGTCTTCTTATCTTTTAAAGATGGCCCTGACGGGTAAATCTGACTTTGGAGGAAACACTTGATATCAAAATACCACAACTTCTAATCTTTGATCTCTTCAACAACAAATACATGAGCTGCCCTATCAAGATGCATTACAGTTAAATTAGGAACTTCATTCCAAAACTTCACCACACTCGTTAAAGCCAACGTTGCAAGAGCATCTGTCATCCAGATCTCGTCTCGAGGGATATGATGAAACTCAACCTTGGTAAAGAAAGTTGAAATCCTCCTCGCGTAGTCTCTATATGGTATCAAACTGGGTTGATTCGTCTCCCATTCACCTTTGATCTGATTCACAACCAAAGCCGAATCTCCATAGACGTCAAGATATTTGATTCTGAGATCAATGGCCTCTTCAAGCCCCATAATGCAAGCTTCATACTCAGCCATGTTGTTTGTACACTTGAAAGTTAATCTAGCTGTAAATAGAAAATGAGTGCCTTGAGGAGTAATAATCACTGACCCAATGCCATTACCATACTGATTAATGCTCCATCAAATACCATGCCTCAACTAGAACCAGGTTCTGGCCCTTCTTCAAGCAATGGTTCATCACAATTTTCAATCTTTAGGTGAAAAATCTCTTTATCAGGAAAATCATACTCCACTGACTGATAATCTTCAATTGGTTGGTGAGCCAAATGGTCAGCCAAGACACTACCTTTGATCACTTTCTGAGATTGGCAGTCAATATCATATGCGGATAACAACATGTGCCAACGGGAAATCCTCCCAATTAAAGCAGGCTTCTCAAAAATATACTTGATTGGATCTATTTTGGATATCAACCAAGTAATATGATTCAACATATACTGGTGCAGACACTTAGCAGCCCAAGCCAATGCACAACAAGTCTTTTCAAGCATAGAATACTGAGTCTCGCAGTCGATGAATTTCTTACTGAGGTAGTAAAAAACAGATTCTTTCTTTCCAGTTTCATCTTGTTCACCAAGAACACAACCCATACTCTCTTCAAGCACAGTCAAATACATGATCAATGGAATTCCTTCAACAGGCGGAGACAGTATCGGAGGCTCAAGCAGATATGCTTTGATGCTGTCAAAAGCTTTATGGCAATCCTTGGTCCAATCACAAGACTGATCTTTCCGAAGGAGCTTGAATATAGGTGCACATGTGGCAGTCATGTGTGAAATGAATCTTGATTTATAATTCAAGCGGACGAGAAAACCTCTGACTTACTTCTCAGTTTTGGGTGCAGGCATTTCTTGTATTGCTTAGACTTTGGAAGGATCAACCTCAATACCCTTCTCGCTGAAAATAAAGCCCAACAACTTACCAGAACGAACACCAAATGTACACTTATTGGGATTAAAGCGAAATTTGTTTTTCCTCAAACGCTGGAATAACTTCAATAAATGCTCAATATGCTCTTCTTCATTGCTGGATTTAGCAATCATGTCATCAACATAAACTTCGATCTCCTTATGCATCATATCATGAAAAAAAGTAGTCATTGCTCTTTGGTATGTTGCACCAGCATTCTTTAAACCGAAAGGCATCACTCTATAATAGAATGTTCCCCAAGGTGTAATGAATATGGTCTTCTCCATATCTTTGGGTGTCATCTTAATCTAGTTAAAACCAGAAAATCCGTCCATAAACGAGAAGACTTTGAACTTAGTTGTATTGTCTACCAACATATTAATGTGTGGCAAAGGGATATCATCTTTCGGACTAACTTTGTTCAAATCTCTATAATCAACGCACATACGGACCTTTCCATCTTTCTTCGGAACATGCACAATATTGGCCATGAACTGCGGATACTCAGCAGTAACAAGAAAACCGACATCAATCTGCTTTTTTTCTTCTTCTTTGATCTTCACTTCCATGTTAGGATTAATATTTCTCAACTTCTGCTTGACTGGAGGGCATTCTGGCTTCAACGGAAATCTATGTTCCACAGTCTCAGAATCTAAACCAGACATATCTTGATAGGACCAAGCAAACACATCTGAATACTCTCGGAGAAGATCAATCAACCCCTTCTTAACTTCTGGACATAATTGAGACTCAATCTTAACTTCCTTCACATCATCTTCGGAACCCAAGATGACTAACTCAATCTGCTCTTTGAATGGCTGAATGGCTTTTTCCGCGTGCTCAAGTAGATGAGACAATTCATCAGACACTTCTTCATCACTTTCTTCCTCAGCCTCAAACACAAGGAATTCAAAGTTTGGAGAAGGAGTAGGATCATTTTATTCAATGGGTTTAGAAACCAACCTGCATAATGATTTGATATTTTGATTTTAGAGAAGTGAATTGTGTCCAAATATTATGCAGATGGACAATTATTATTTATTTATTTATTTCTTTGATCACCATTTTCAGAAAAGCAAAAAGTAAAAATAAAACATCATAAATGTGGATGAATAGAATTGCATTTTATTCATGATTAACTTGAAATATGCCCAACAATGTTCACTTCTCCCTTAGGCATAGGAGAAGGATTTTCAAAAATAATAAAACATTTACTTAGAGTGATGAACGATAACAGGAACATCAACAATGATCCAATTGGTGCAAGCCTTTCCATGCGTCCCAAAATTGGTGCAGTCTTCATCTTCGTCATCCACGATTACTGCATCTGAGTGTTGTTCATTACCATGAATGAACCCTCTGCTATAGGAATTAGGTTGCATATCTTCAACTTTGATCACAAAAGACCCTTGCTGGAAACCCAAACCGGCTCGGTTCTTGTTCTCGGCGACCTCTACCATCCGGCCCCATTGATCAGAACTACCATCTTCCACAATCTTCTGAGTGTCTTTAAAAGAGGACATAGGTGCCCCAACTTTCTTCTCTTCAGTAATAGATAGAGCTTGGAACAAAGTTCTAATCTCATCCTCAGCTTCCACATATGATAAAGATGACAGATGACTCACCAACAAAGCTTTCTCTCCATCCATAATGACGAGCTTACCATTCTTCACGAATTTCAATTTTTGATGTAGAGTGGATCTAACAGCTCCCGCCTCATGTATCCATGGCCTTCCTAACAAGCAGGTATAAATCAGATGGATATCCATTACTTGGAAAGTAATTTGGAAATCACTCGGACCTATCTTCACCGGGAGATCCACTTCACCAACAGCAGTCTTGCAAGAACCATCAAAAGCTTAGACAATCACGCCACTATATCTCATCGGAGCTCCTTGATACGATAACCTTGATAGAGTCGATTTCGGGAGTATATTCAACGAAGAACCGGTATCAACCAACACATTTGACAATGCATCCTCCTTACAGTTCATCGATATGTGCAGTGTCAGATTGTGATTTTTGCTTTCCTTAGGAAGTTCTTCATCACAAAAGCTCAAGTTATTGTAGGAAGTGATGTTAGCCACAATGTGATCGAATTGATCCACAGTTACATCATGCTTTACATATGCTTGCTCCAATACTATTTGCAATGCTTCTTTGTGCGCTTCAGAATTCATAAGTAGAGACAACACTGAAATTTTGGAAGGAGTCTAGAGCAACTTCTCCACCATATTAAATTCGCTTTTCTTGATTAATCGTAGTACCTCATCATCATCATTAGGCTTCAAATTGCTGGATTCACCAGACTGACACTTTGGAGCACTAACCAAATTTTCTACAGGTACATCAACCTTCTTAACAACATTGTCTACCTCTTTTGGGAAAACAGGACCAAAAAGACGACCATTACGGGTCACCTTCGTAACATCAGCAATGTTCACAATGGAACTAGTCATAGGCAACGAAACCTCTTGACTATTCTCCAACATAGTAGCATTATACTAGTATGGAACAACTCTATCGGATGCATACGAGACTAGACCCGCTAACCATATTACCAACAAAGATACCGATCTATTAATGTTGTTACTGCTGCTGCTGTCGAATTAAATCACTACCTTCTCTCGGCGCACGGTCCTCAAAGGACACCATCCCACTATTTACTAGCTTCTGGACCTCATACTTCAAAGGGTAGCGATTCTCAATATCGTGGTTGGGAGCTTCTTGAGGAAAGGCGCAAAAGAGTTTTGGCTTATACCATCATGGAAGTGGTTCTGGAATTTGCGGCAGATTTCTCAGCTGAAGTAGATTTTTGAGAACCAAAGATGAGTATAATTTGGAATACGATATAAGAATAGGGTCGAAAGAGACCTTTTCCTTTCAAAATTTAGTTGTTGTTGATTATTGTTCATGTTGGCGTTGTAGTTGTGTGTTCTTTGTTGTGGTTGTTGTTGACGTTGTTGTTGAACTGGCATTGATTGATTGTTGGAAAATACTGGAATAACGGATGATACTTGATAATGATGTTGACTTGGTTGCGGATTTCTTCTGACATGAGGCCTCCTCGGCCTTCCCACTGACACTGCATTGGTTTCACCTTCCTTTTTCATAGTGAAATTGTTACCATATTTCTTGCTCAATGATACCTCCTCTTTAGACAGGCGTCCCTCTCAGACTTCTTCTTCTAATCTCATCCCCACGTTTACCATTTCAGTAAAATCACTGGGGGCACTAGCAATCATGCGTTCGTAATAAAACGAACTCAGGGTCTTAAGGAAAATCTTGGTCATCTCTTTCTCTTCAAATAGAGGATTGATCTGAGTAGCAAGCTCTCTCCATCTCTGGGCATATTCTTTGAATATGTCCTTGTCCTTCTGAGACATCGACCTCAATTGGTCCCTATCTGGCGCCATATACATGTTGTACTTATACTTCTTCACAAAAGCCTCACCCAAATCATTAAATGTGCGAACACTTGCGCTATCCAACCCCATGAACCACCTCAGAGCGGCACCCGTTAAACTGTCTTGAAAGTAGTGAATCAATAACTGATCATTATTAGTTTGCATTGACATTTTCCTAGCATACATGACATGATGGCTAAGTGGATAGGTATTTCCCTTATACTTTTCAAAGTCAGGGACTTTGAACTTCATCAGGATCTTAACATTCGGCACTACACAAAGTTCAGCTTACCAAACATATTTTTTTCCCTCAAGGTCTTCAACTCCTTTTGCAGCTCAAGGAATTGGTCTTTCATCTCGTCCATCTTCTCATAAACATCATGGCCCTTGGACGGCTCGGAATGGTAGATGGTGTCCTCGACATAAGGCAGAGTCTGAACAACTAGAGGCGACATAGACATGATCGGGCTAGATGCCGACATGGAAGCAAAAGTGGGTGCAAACCCTTCAGGCACAAAGTTTGGTGGCATTCTCCACGGGAATCCGGTAGGCATAGTTGCAGCAAACTAAGTGGCAAGCATGGTTGAAATAGCAACCTCTGATATGACAGTCCTCTAAGGATGAGGAGTTGTAGGTGTTAGTGAAGACTGACTATGAGCATCTAGAACGGACTCCATCATGGCAGTCAAACGAGCAATCTCGTCCTTCAATTCTCTGTTCTCTTGTTCCAAATGTTCCATGATTCTCGGTTGATTGGTACGAGTGTTGTATCCGTGAGTTAGCTTGGCTGAAGCACAAAAGAATAACCAAAAGACATCTGGCGGAAGAAAAACCTGTTATGTAAATGATGCATGTAATGCAATGTTTTGATTATTTTTATTTTCAAGGAACATATTATTTTATTTGCAAATATAATAACAACAATTTGATTGACCATAAAAATCTCTTTTATTCATAAAACATGGAAGGATTACACTGAGTACAAATTTCAGAAACCAAAATAATACAAGAGCAAAGGAAACTAATCATCCTAAGGATCCCCTAACAATAGTGTCAGATGATTTGGATGCAGGCGTGTACTTCCTTTGGATGCATCGAATCTCGGACTCAAAGGATGTCTTCATCTGAGCCTTCTTGAGGACAAGCTGATCAACAATCTTCTTCCAAGCTGGTCACAATTTGAAGAATTATGATGTGTTATCTTGAAGTCTTTGCAAAGAGCTTCAACCATATTGTTGTTCAAGTTATATCCATTATCAGTAATGATCTTACTTGGCACACCATACCGCCATATAATCTGATTCTTAATAAATCTCACAATAACTTGTTTGGTTACATTTGCATACGATGCCGCTTCAAACCACTTTGTGAAGTAATCCATAGCCACTAGAATGAAACGATGTATGTTCAAAGCTTTGGGCTCAATCATGCCAATCATATCAATTCCCTACATGGAGAAGGGCCATGAAGAGGAAATGACATTCAACAATGTCGGAGGAACATAAATTTTATCTGCATAAATTTCAAACTTGTGGCATTTCTTCACAAACTTGCAATAGTAGTAACCTGCTCTCAACATCTTCTTAGCCATAGCATGTCCGTTGGAATGAGTACCAAAGGAACCTTCATGGACTTCAGTCATCAACAAGTCTGCTTCGTGTCCATCCACGCATCTGAGCAAAACCATGTCGAAATTTCTCTTGAATAACACATCGCCATTCAGGTAGAAGTTGCCAACTAATCTCCCCAAAGTCTTCTTATCTTTCAAAGATGCCCCAAGCGGGTAGATATGACTTTGAAAAAAAACACTTGATATCAAAATACCACGGATTTTTATCCTTGATCTCATCAACAACAAACACATAAGTTGGCCTATCAAGACGCATCACAGTTAAATTAGGAACTTCATTCCAGAACTTCACCACAATCATGGAAGTTAACGTTGCAAGAGCATCTGCCATCCGATATTCATTTTGAAGGATATGATGAAACTCAACCTTTATAAAGAAAGTTGAAATCCTCCTCTCATAATCTCTATATGGTACCAAACCGGGTTGATTCGTCTCCCATTCACCTTTGATCTGATTCACAACCAAAGTCGAATCTCCATAGACGTCAAGATACTTGATTCTGAGATCAATGGCCTCTTCAAGCCCCATAATGCAAGCTTCATACTCAGCCATATTATTCGTACACTTGAAAGTCAATCTAACTGTAAATGGAAAATTAGTGCCTTGAGGAGTAATAATCATTGCCCCAATGCCATTACCATATTGATTAACAGCTCATCAAATATCATGCCCTAATGGGAACCAGGTTCTAGTCCATCTTCAAGCAATGGTTCATCACAATCTTTCATTTTTAGGTACAATATCTCTTCGTCTGGAAAATCATACTGCACTATCTGGTAATCTTCAATTGGTTGGTAAGCCAAATGGTCAAGCAAGACACTACCTTTAATCTCTTTTTGAGACCGTTATTGGATATCATACTCGAATAACAACATCTGCCAACGGGCAATCCTCCCAGTTAAAGCGGGCTTCTCAAAAATATACTTGATTGGATCCATTTTGGATATCAACCAAGTAATATGATTCAACATATACTGACACAGATGCTTAGCAGCCCAAGCCAATGCGCAACAAGTCTTTTCTAGCATAGAATACCGAGTCTCACAATCGGTAAATTTCTTACTGAGGTAGTAAATTGCATATTCTTTCTTTCCAATTTCGTTTTGCTGACCCAGAATACAACCTATGCTCTCATCAAGCATAATCAAATACATGATCAAAGGTCTTCCTTCAACAGGCGGAGATAGAATCAGAGACTCAAGCAGATACTCATTGATATTGTCAAAAGCTTTTTGGCAATCCTCGGTGTAGCGGTAAATTCATGACCATTAAGCTATGGATAAACTTAACATCAATAAAACTAGAGTCACCACCACACTTTTATTGTTTCCAAAGGAAAAGGGAAAAGTACAAACAAAACCCAAAGATAAGAAGTTTTCAAATCAAAACTAATAAAATGCCAGAGATTACAGGTAAGGGGGTTGGTTACACTGAGGGAAGGTGTTAGCACCCAAAGTGTCATAGGTACTCCTAGGGAGCCCTTTTTTATGTGTATATATGTTTTTAGCATAAAATGATGTTTGCAATAAATAGAGTATGGGGATGAGAAAAGAATTCATTAATTATATTTTTGTGTTTGACAAAACCTTCGGACTTGTGCCTACGTACCAACATAAAAATGAGGGATCAAAACCTCGTAGTTTGTGGTATCAATTTCAAAGTGGGTTGATTGCTTTTAACAAAATTTTAAGTTTAAGAAAGAGGCACAAAATGCCTAAAAGAGTTTGAATGAGTGTTATTTCTTTTTTTATTTTGAAACTTTAAGTCCATATGATTAGATTTATTCACAAGTTTGATTTCTGGAAAGACTTTAAAGATGCAATGGCATAAGGCCAAAGTTTCTAATTTGCAATAAAGTCTAAGTTTAGAAATCACAAGAAAATAAGGCTTTAGAAAAGAGGGAGAGATTTAAAATTTAAGAAGTGGGAGGAGATGAAGAGACTAATCCTAAGCAAGAATTTAAAAGCTAAGAGTTTAAAAGATCTGACCAATGGGATGCAATCCAATAGACAAGAATGTCACATAGAAACCCACTTTTCCCTTGGACTTTAGGATCAAGAAATATCAATACACAAATAGCAAGATGAAAAGAAAGGCATCAAATAAAGATAGCCACATCCAAGAAAGCATCATCATAGTCTTCTTCATGTATCAGATGACATACTCCTTGAATGACTCAGAATAATGCATTAGACACAGGTTCAAAGTAGCATCTTCATCAAGACCATGTTGCAGATGAACTCACAAGGACTCCAACACTTGTATTAGATGAAAGCTTACATCACAATGACTTGGTTTCAAAAAAGTTGGCATTGGCCAAGTCCTTTTGCATAGGGAATGTTGTCGAATTCTAAGTTCAAAGCTCAAATCATAATCCAACAGTCCACACAAATATTTTTTAGAGTTTTTGTTGTTTATTACTTATTTTAAGGTCCTAAGACCACAAACACAAACAAAATACACAAACAAGTATATATAAACACAATATATGGCTCAAATGAGCAAAGTGAAAGGGCACTAAAATAAACAATTTAAATGGTATGTATAATGACAAATGATAAATGGCTTGAAATGAAAGTACATAGAAGTAAATGACTTGAAATTAAATGTTAGTCAAATTGTTAGTTGATTAGAAGTTAGTGGAGTTTTGCTTTTCAATTGTTTAAGTCATTCTTTGGAGAACACTCAACCCTCTATTCACAAGCATGGACCCTTGAACAAAGACATCTTCCAAAGGAAGGAAAAAGGCCAAGTTTCCATACAATACCATGAAAGGGGGGACACTTACAATCTCACTTACTAGAATTCTATGTCTTTATGTCAAAATTTAGCGCTATGTTAAGCAATCGTAATTGGACTTATGTAGAAGTCATAACTATCTGAGGTCGGACAATAAATTTTTTGGTGTTAATGCATGTTAGAGATATGGTATAATTAACCATACTCCTAAAACATACCACACACAGAAAGAAAATGATCAAAGGGTGGACCTAATCTCATCCATACTTCTATTGGTTCACAAACCAATTAGCCTTAGGATATTGAGATGTCATTGGCTAATGAGAGGAGTGGGATAGAAAGGTATTGAAGATGAAGAGGGAGGGGAAATGAGACAAACACAAATTGGTCATGGGAGGAATTTTATCAAATTAAAATCATTCATTCAATTTGGGAGATGAAATGTACATTTCATCAATCCCCTAAATCCAATGATTTTAATCCAAAAAAAGTCAAATCAACCTTGATCAAGGCCCAAACACAATAGTCAAACTCCACAAGTCAATAAAAATGGCTCAACACAATTTATTCACAATTTAACAAATTTAAAAAACAATTTAAAATGCATTAAATTAAATTATGTTTTATCAAAAAGCTAAAACCTCTTCAAAACACCAAACAATTGGCCAAGAGATTTATCATAGGTCAAACAAGGTCAAATGACCTAGGAGAAAAAAATTCACTATTTTTGAAAAGTCAGAAGTATTTTTTAAATAATTAAAAATGTGCATAAAAACAATTAAATCATGAAAAATATCAATATTGATCCAAAAAATAATTTTAATTCAGAAAATTAAACAGGAAAATATTTGAATTTTTTGGGTGAAAGTCTCATATTTTTTGGATCAATAATGAAATTAATATGAATTAATGAAAATAAAGCAATAAAAATGAAAATTCAAAAATTCAAAAATATGTGGACCATCTGATCTCCCTCATTAATTGAGGTGGCAGTTAGATGGTCTAAAGCACACGTCCTATGTGTTCCTTAGTCAAATGAGATGCACGCGTGGTAATCACTTTGGATAGTTGAGATTAGAACGTAGGACTCAGATCAAAGGGTTCTGGACAAGGCAGCACACCATCGGAGCCCTGGCTCCGGTCATCTTCTCCGGTGTGGACCACCGGACTGGTCCAAGTTCAACTCAAAGAAAAATGGAAAATGAATACACTATTTTGAAGGAAAAATGCTCAAGAGCTCGAATCTGGCCTCAATTTTGTCTAATTCCAAGTATATGAAAAGATAAAGGGAATTGAATATTGAGGATCATGAACTGAGTTGCTTCAATTTGACCTCAAAGCAACTCGATCTTCTTGCCTATATTGGTAGAACTTCAGACAACCAAAAATCAACAAGAAAAATGGAGAATTGAGTGAGAATTGAAGAGATGAAAAATCTGAAAATTCACCTTCAATGGAGCTTCAGATTGGCACGATCTTGCTTCCAATTATGCTTGGCCTTGCTTCAGATGCATGATGGAAGACAAAATAGATCAGAGAAAGGGATGGACTCTTGGAGTTTCAATCTCAAAACAGATGGAGAATTGAAACTCGATTTTCAAAGAAAATCCTCAAGTCTATCCTTCAATGGTGAGGGTTTGGGGTTTCTGAATCAAAGCTTGCGCATGAGGTCCTCAATTCTGAGCATGAGAGGCTCTATTTATAGCCATAGAGAATGATATTTGCACACTTCCAATTTTGGCAAAAATTTGAAATTCCTTTTTGCATGGTAGTAAGGCCATGCGTGAGGCCCATGAAATGATAGCATCTGATCCATAATCCAATGTGCAATGTACTGAAATCATCTTGGAATCTCATGCAAGTGTGTATGGAAATTAGACCTTGAAAATATCCAAATGGTGCTTAAACTTTCACCCATGTGCAAGTACCTCATACTTTGACGAAATGAGATGATTTTGGACTTTTTGGAAAGGTAAGATCAAGAGGAACAACTTTCATGTTGGACACGTTTTCAATTGAAGCTTGGATCATGATGAATTTTGAGATGGAAGTTTGGGAAATCAAACATATTTGAAAATTTTCTAAGTCCCAAGTCAAATGTTCACTTCTTCCACCTTGAATAACTTTTTCTATGGACTTCAAATGAGAAACGTTAGCTAATCAAAGTTGTAGCTCTTTCAAACCTATTCAATTTGATCACAAATTTGACCTCATTTGGATTTGGAATGAAGGAGTTATGCATTTTAGAAGTTGAGGAAAATCACTTGTTCAATGGTATTGGCCCAAAATGACCTATAATGTTTCCTCTTGGAACATGCATTTTCAAGTTGAATCTGCACTTCGAACAAACATAAAAGTTGAAGTAGACATCTTTAATTTAATAACATAATTTGAATGGCTTTCATATCATAAAAATTGAGGAAGGTATGGCCTTGGGAAGTTTACCTCCAAATTAGGGTTTAGACAAAATGACCTATAATCTTTCACCATAAACAATGACTTTCTAAGAAAACCTAGCTCTTGACCTCAACATGAAAGTTGTCTGTAATGTCATTTAGAGTAACGTTTCTCTTGGAATCATTTTCATATGACAAAAGTTGTAGGAGATAGGGTCTAGGGAACCCCAACCTTTACTAGTTGACTTCCTCTGGTCAACCACCGTGAACTATCTTGCTAGCTTGACATTCTATTAACTTGTGGGACTCATGGAGGATCATATATGCATAATATGATGAAATGTAAAGTATCCCTTGAGATATTTGATCAATCTCTGAGGAAACATGTTGAAGAAGTTACACAAGATACCCATATGAATTAGGGTTTCCAAGGCAAACCAACTCCGAACTCTTGATGATTTATTCATAAAAATAACATGTGAAGATCATGGGGATCCATATATGATACTTAGAGCCATAGTACACCATTTCTTGATTGAGCTCCTTACATTAAGGGTCTTAAACCCTAGATATGAGCTATACAGAGCATATGTGAGCATGCACACTACCTACAAAAAAGTTAAACTATACAAGGATATATTTTAGGTATTTAGTTAGTAAATAAAGAAAAATGAAGTATGATACAATCAAATATGCTTGGTGATCTCTCCCAATGCAAACCCAATGAATGAGGGCTAAGGAGAATGCCAAGGTGTGATCCCAATGCTAATGCATGTGATGAGATAACATGAGGGATCTTAGGATCAAAATTGGGGTCTTACACTCGGTCCAATCACAAGACTGATCTTTCCTAAGAAGCTTGAATATAGGTGCACATGTGACAGTCATGTGCGAAATGAATCTTGAGATATAATTCAAGCGACCGAGATAACCTCTGACTTGGTTCTCAGTTTTGGGCACATGAATCTCTTATATTGATTTGACCTTGGCAGAATCAACTTCAATACCCTTCTCGCTGACAATAAATCCAAACAACTTACCAGAACGAACATAAAATGTACATTTATTGGGATTCAAGTGGAGTTTTTACTTCCTCAAACGCTAGAATAACTTCAACAAAAGCTTAACGTGTTCTTCTTCATCACTGGATTTAGCAATCATATCATTAACATAGACTTCGATCTCTTTATGCATCATGTAATGAAAAAGAGTGGTCATCACTCTCTGGTATGTTGCACCATCATTCTTTAAATCGAAAGGCATCACTCTATAACAGAATGTTCCTAGGGTGTAATGAATGTGGTTTTCTCCATGTCTTCGGGTGCTATCTTGATTTTGTTATAACCGGAAAATCTGTTCATAAATGAAAAGACTTTGAATTTAGCTGTATTTTCTACCAACATATCAATGTGTGGCAGAGGGAAATCATCTTTCAGACTAGCTTTGTTCAAATCTCTATAATCAACGCACATACGTACTTTTCCATCCTTCTTCGGAACAGGCACAATATTGGCCACCTATTGCGGATATTAAGCGGTAACAAGAAAACTGACATTAATTTGCTTTTGCACTTCCTCTTTGATCTTCACTGCCATATCAAGATGAGTTCTCCTCAACTTCTACTTGACTGACCGACATTCTGGTTTCAACGATAATATATGCTCCACAATCTTATAATCCAAACCCGACATGTCTTGATAGGACCAAGCAAACACACCTGAATACTCTCGAAGAAGATCAATCAACCCCTTTTTAACCTCAGGACATAATTGAGACCCAATCTTGACTTCCTTCACATCATCTTCGAAAACCAAGTTGACTAGCTCAATCTTCTCTTCGAACGGTTGAATGGCTTTTTCCTCGAGCTCAAGTAGACAAGATAATTCATCAGATACTTATTCATTAATCTCTTCCTCCGCTTCAAGCACAGGGAAATCAAAGTTTGGAGAGGGTGTAGGATCATTGAATTCAATGGGTTTAGGAACCAACCTGCATAATGATTTGATATTTTGATTTTAGAGAAGTGAATTGTGACCAAATATTATGCAGATGGACAATTGTTATTTATTTATGATCTTTTTTATTACCATTTTCAGAAAAGCAAAAAGTAAAAAATAAAAACATCATAGATTTGGATGAATAGAATTGCATTTTATTGATGATAATTTGAAAATTCCCAACAATCTTCACTTCCCCCTTAGACATAGGAGAAGGGTTTTTCTTAAAATAATGAAAAAAGTAAATTACTTAGAACGATGGAAAATAACAGGAACATCAACAACAACCCAATTGTTGCAAGTCTTGCCATGCATCACAAAAATTGGTGCAATCTTCATCTTCATCCCCTTCAATCACAGCAACTGAGTTTTGTTCATTACGATGGATGAACCCTCCGCCACAGAAACTCGGTTGCACTTCTTCAGCTTTGACATTGAACGGCCCTTGCTGGAATCCTAATCCGGCTCTATTCTTGTTCTCGCAGACTTCTACCACACGGCCTCATTGATTTGTACTGCCATCTTCAATAGCTCTCTGAGCATCTTTGAAAGAAGACATGGGTGCCCTAGTTTTCTTTACCTCAGCAATAAGGCTTGGAACGGAGTTTCAACCTCCTCCTCAGGTTCAATGTACATGAAAGATGACATATGGCTCACCAAATGTGTTTTCTCTCCACCAACAATGACAAACTTGCCATTCTTCACAAATTTCAATTTCTGGTACAGAGTAGATGTTACAGCTCTAGCTTCATGGATCCATGGCCTTCCCAATTAACAGCCATAGCCAGGTGGATATCCATTACTTGAAAAGATATTGAAAATCACTCTGACCTATCTTCACTGGAAGGTCCACTTCTCCAATGACGGTCTTGCGAGAACCATCAAATGCCTTGACAATCACACCATTGTACCTTATAGGAGCGCATGGGTAGGATAATTTAGACAAATTTGATTTAGGGAGTACATTTAAAGAAGAATCGGTATCAACCAACACATTAGACAATGTATCCTCCTTGCAGGTCATTGAAATATGGAGTGCTAAATTTTGATTTCTGCCTTCTTCAAGAAGCTCCTCATCACAAAAGCTCAGATTATTGTAAGAAGTGATATTAGCGACAATGTGGTCAAACTGATCCACAATAACATTGTGTTCGACATAGGCTTGCTCCAACACTCTTTGTAATGCTTCTATGTATGCTTTAGATTTCATCAACAGAGATAACACCAAAATCTTCGAAGGAGTTTGGAGCAGCTACTCCACTATATTAAATTCACTCTTCTTAATTAATCTTAGTTCCTCATCATCATTGTTAGGCTTCAATTTCCTGGATTCACCAGACTGACACATTGGAGCACTAACTGGGTTTACTACATGCACATCAACCTTCTTACCAACTGAAACATCTTCTATCACTTCTTTCGGGAAACGGGACCGAAAACACGACTGCTACGGGTCACCTTCACAATATTTGCAATAATCATAATAGAATTGGTCGTAGGAAACGGAACCTCTTGATCATTCTCCACCATGGTAGCATTATACTGGTACATAATATCTCTATCGGATGTATACGGGACGGGCTCGCTAACCGTATCACTAACAACGATACTGATCTGTTGACGCTGTTACTGCTGCTGCTATCAAACTAAATCACTACCCGTTCCGGGGTTCTAAACACTGGAACAATCACATTGACATCATCACCCAAGTGGAGGGATTGAAAAATGTGAATCATACCCTCATCTATTAGTCTTTGAATATCTATCTTGACGATGATGCACCCTCAAGGGTTTACAATGCAAATCTCACAACCATCATGGTCATGCTCGCACTCACTAACCAGTTAAACGTCCTTATGCATTGTTACCAAGGACCTTCTAATAAAGAGGACGTCATAAATCTTAAACTGCCCCAGACAACCATCTACCATATTGACAGAGGAATTACCATGTGCGGGCAACAGATTGGCGCACGGTCCTTAAAGGACACCATCACACTTTTCACTAACTTCTAGACCTCATACTTCAATGGATAACAATTCTCAATATTGTGGTCGGGAGCTCCTTGATGGAAGGCACAATGGAGTTCGGGCTTATACCACCATTGAAGTGGTTCTTGAATTTGAGGCGGATTTCTTGGTTGGAGGAGGTTCTTGAGAATAAAAGATGGGTAGAGTTCAGTGTATGACATTGGAATAAGGTCGAAAGAGACCTTCTTCCTCTCGAAATTTTGTTGTTGTTGATTATTGTTGGTGTTGTTGGTTCTTGTTGTGGTTGTTAGTGAACTGGTACTGATTGATTGTTAGAAAATACTAGAATAACTGATGAAACTTGATGTTGATGGTGATGCGGTTGCGGATTTCTTTTGACATGAGGCCTCATCTGTCTCCCTACAGACACTGCATTGGTTTCCCCTTCCTTCTTTCTGGTGAAACCACTTCCATACTTCTTACTAGATAACACCTCTTCCTTAGACAGACGTCCCTCTCAGACTCCTTCCTCTAACCTCATCCCCATGTTTACCATTTCGGTAAAGTCACTGGGGGCAATAGCAATCATGCGCCCGTATTAAAACAAACACAATGTGTTTAGGTAAATCTTTGTCATCTCCTTCTCTTCCAACGAAGGACCGATATGAGCAACAAGATCTCTCCACCTCTGGCCATACTCTTTAAACGTCTCTTTATCGTTCTGAGACATAGACCTCGGCTGGTCTCTATCAGGCTCCATGTACACATTATACTTATACTGTTTCACACAAGCTTCACCCAAATCATTAAACGTGCGAATACTTGCACTGTCTAGCCCTATATACGATCTCAGAGCGACACCAGTCAGACTGTCTTTAAAATAGTGAATCAATAACTGATCATTATTAGTTTGAGTTGCCATTTTCCTGGCATAAATAACTAGGTGGCTATGTGGACAAGTATTTCCCTTATACTTTTCAAAGTCAGGGATTTTGAACTTCATCGGGATCTTCACATTGGGTACCAAGCAAAGTTCAGCAACACTCTTACCGGACAAATCTTTTCCTCTCAATGTTTTCAACTCCTTGAGCAACTCAAGGAACTGATCCTTCATTTCATCCATCTTCTCATAAACATTCGGACCCTCAGACGTCTCAGAATGGTAGATGGTGTCCTTAACACCAGGCAAAGTATGAACAACTGGAGGCGACTCAGACATGAATGGGCTAGATGCCGGCATAGAAGAAAATGTGGGTGCAAACCCTTCAGGAATAAAATTCGGTGGCATCCCCCATGGGAATCCAGCAGGCATATTTGGACTGGATTGAGTGGCAGCGACGGGTATGGTTGAGTTAGCAACCTTTGAGATGACAGTCCTCTAAGAAGGAGGAGTTAGAGGAGTTGGAGAAGACTCATTCTGAGCAGCTAGAACAAACTCGAACATAGCAGTTAGACGAGCAATCTCATCCTTCAGTTCTCGGTTCTTTGGGTCTAAGTGCTCCATGATTCTGGGTTGATTGGTGCGAGTGTTGTAGCGATGAGTCATCTTGGCTAAAGCCAGAAGAATAACCGATAAGACATCTGGCAGAAGAAAAGCTGTTTTGCAAATGATGCATGAATTGCAATGTTTTATTTAGTTTTATGTTCAAGGAACATACTATTTTTGTTTGCAAATATATAATAACAACAATTTGACTGACCATAAAATATCTTTTATTCATATAATTTGGAAGGATTACACTGAGTATAATTTCAGAAACCAAAATACAATCATTCTAAGGATCCCCTAACAACAGTGTCAGATGATCTGGTTGCTGACGCGTACTTCCTTCGGATGCTTCAAATCTCAGACTCAAAAGATGTCTTCATCTGAGCCTTCTCGAGGACAAACTGATCAACAATCTTCTTCCAAGCGCCGGAAGGCTGAGGCATACTAGAGGAAGATAGACCCTCTGGATCTCTCTGTCTCTTAACTGCTTGGTCTTCAAGAAGTTCAATAAGTGCATCCTTGTCTCTCGACTCAAGCTGCAACTCCTCATGCTTTCGGCTCAAATCATGGAACTGCTCTTCCCACATATCCTTATCTTGCTTCATCTTAACGAGTATGTCTTCAAACTCCTCTACATCTTGGTTAGGGAGAGTTGATGGCTCAACCATAACTAAAGACATAGGTCTTTCACAAGCATACGGCATCTTTAATTCCAAATCTCTCTTCTTCACCCAAGTAGTGTAAGCTTCCAAAGCTACACAGTTGCACGGACCAAGCTCGGATCTTCCTTTCCTATGCACATTATGTCAAAAATGAATTATCTTTTTCTTCAAATGTAGGGGGATCTTTACCCTCTTGATAGAAAATACCTTCTAACTGAGTGTTATTAGGTTTGTCTCTCAAGGGGAACCCAAGTTGACGACGAGGCAAAGCGGAGTTGTACAAAATGATATCCAAGCTACTCAATGCAGAGTCATACCAAATAATATCATCATTAGTGAGGGACATAAGTCTCTGAGACCACCGTAGACATTGCTTATTTTCCATAAAAGCAGACGTCTAAGGAAAATGCAAAATAAACCACATGTACAGAAGAGGAACACATCACACAATAGTTCCCCCACCTTTAGAATTCCTTAAGTGCAAAGAGAAGTACATATCGCCAACAGAGTAGGCACAGGATTCCCAATCTAGAAGATTCTAATAGCGTTAAAATCAACAAAACTGCCAATGTTAGGGAACAAAGCCAAACCATAGATGAGCAAAACAAAGATGGCTTCAAAAGCATCCACAATACCGGCTTGAGCAAAGGCACTGGCTTTCCCTATGAGAAATTCAGAAGTCAACCCAAACATTCCTCCTTTCTTCATCCAATGAGCCTCAATCTCAGACTTCTTTAGATGAAGAGCTTCAACTATAATATGATATAAGGGAATCTCCTCCAATCCACTAAAAAGCACCTTGTAAGAAATAGATATTCCCAACAGATGGGCATACTCCTCCAACGTAGGCATAAGCTGATAATCCGGAAAAGTGAAGCAACGATAGAGAGGGTCATAAAACTGAACCAACACACTCAAGAGTCCTTTAACCATATCAGTAGATAACATAAATAGAAGCTTCCCATGACGTTCCTTGAAGTTTGAGGGATCTAGTACAAAGGATGACAACTTCCTTAGCTCTTTCAAGTCAGGACATCTGAAACTGTACTTCTTAGTGTTCCTTCGGCCACAGTCCATGGTCTGAAAATGTTTGCAAATAAAACCTCATTTCCTTGAATTTATTTTTCGTGTGATGAATGTTATGATGTGCATGAATGCATGGATGCAACAATCGCAAATAAGGGATCACACACAAGTCAAACAAACAAAGGTCAAGGGATGAATTGAGTCATAGTCAAGATCAATCATACATTTTGGTGGATAATGGTTTTAACCTTATCAACACCCAAGTTCCATTGATATTGACAAGACTCGATTGGATCAACCAAGAATCAAATGGGTTTGTTGTGAGTCACGAGCATGGAGTCAGGTTAAGAACCATCCCAAAGGAGTGTACTAAGGACAAAACCTGTAGATCATGTTCTAAAAAGTTCCCAGAGTCTTAATTCCATCTATTGGATATTATAGGTTAGGATGACTGACTCATTAACCCATCATATTCTCAAGAGGAACTCGTCTGAGTGTAGCATTGCATAACAACTTTTATCAACTCTACACTTGAACAGTCTCCACACTACGTCCTAAATAGGCCAAGTTGGGTTAAATGTTCTATGGTCCTCAGCATCTCGGACCCCAAATAAGAGAAAGTAATGCCTAACCACAAATAACTTGTTTCACATTAATAGCTCAAAAAGGGTCTCCACTGAGTGGATGGGTCTCAAGCCAACTTGTTAAGGACTACTCCACACAAGTCGAACATGATTATACCATCCTCCTATCTTAATTGCACTCTGTAACACCCCAAAATTTGCCCTCCTTATTCACGCATTCATTTTTAGGTCATTTAACATTAGATACATTGCATTTCATCATGTCAATCGGGATTAGCTCCAAGAAGCTTGAACATCATCCAGGACACTTTGTGGGTTCTATTTAGATGATCAGTCAACACAAGGGAAAGACTTGAGTTACTTCCAACAGGGGTCTATTCGTCAGTCAAAACGTTAATCTTGAAGGAGCAAAGGTTTGTTCATGAGCTGTCATGCTCGCTAGGCGAAGCCCACGTGTTATGCAAACAAAAAAAAACAAAAAACAAAAAAAAACAAAAAAAAATTTAAATAAATAAATAAATAAATCTCAGACTTGGACCTCTCTCAAAAGCCCACTAAGCTACCAATATTAGGCTATAAATACTAGAGTTTTCATTGAAACAAAACCCTGGACAAAACCTGGAGAGAAACCTAGACAGAGAGAGTGAGAATTAATCTGCAGCAACCTCCAGGCAACTCTGAAAGGTTCATTCTGACTCACACACTTTCAGCTCAAGCAAACCCTAACATTGGTTTACAAATCCAGCCGTGCCATTTGATTTCAACCGATCTCTCCAATCAGGTTTGCCCTTATTCCCATTACCTTTGTGCTTTGAAGTTGAATACTCTGAATGTTTGAGGTATGATGGATGAATTTCATTAGGTTTTTGCCCACGGGTTCATAATTATGTATGAATGTATAAATAATGCCTTGAATGCTTAATCGTTTATTTATGAAGTGTATGCCACAGGGTTTGAGGTTTCTGAAACCATATTGTTATCAATGAAAAATCCAAAACTCGCAGGCGCTCGCTTGCACCTTCGCTAGGCGAGAATGCAGCGACGCTTCGCCAAGCCTTCGCTAGGCAAGACAGTAGCGATCGCGAGAGTAAAATTTGCTTTTTTTCTGTTTTGCTCTAATCTGACTTACGTTTGTCATGGCATGTTTTCTCCTAATCCTTATCGTGTTTCACTAACCCTTTTGTTGAGTTTTTGTGAAGGCTCACATGACTTTTGCAGGGATAGCTCGCTGGATATTCCACTTTGCTTGTGGGATACCATTTGGGAGATTTATTTTGATTGCCTTGTTGGCACGTTTACTTTACACATGTTTGTTTTGTATGTGTTCGTATCCCCACAGGTAGCGCGGTTCCTTCGTCAAGGACTGCCTTTTTGCATGAGCATCCCTAACCCTACCAACTCATTGATTTTTCTTCTCCTAAGAACACGTTAACTCCTTCTACTACAGGCGAGTAAGTCTCCAAAGGTCGAGCATCCGGTAGATTGCGTAGTAACGTCGCTCGTCCAAAACCCAATACATAACCCCGTAGTTAGCCGAACAACGGCTTGCTCTGATTCCTATTCCAGATGAGATACGTAGGCATAAGACGCGATGTCTTAGCGAGCACAATTACCCTTAACCCCTAGGTAGCCGAGCTACGAAGACTCTGATTCTCATATTCAGATGAGATTCATATGCAGTGGATGCGACATCCGTGCGAGTCATTTTCTTTTGACCCTTTTTTTTAGTAAATAACACATTAGATAAACCCACACCCTTTAGACAAGAGCTACAAAAGTGGATCCCGTAGAGTACTACGGATGCGTAGGGGTGCTAATACCTTCCCTTCGCATAATCGACTCCCGAACCCAGGATTTGGTTGCGAGACCCTGTCTTGTCCTTTCCTTTTTCCAGGTTTACTTCGAGCGTTTCCTTTCCCTCCTTTGGGATAAATAACGCACGGTGGCGACTCTCCTGTCTTTCTTCGCCGGTTGTTTTTTTTCGCATTCCATTTTTCAGGTTGCGACAGCTGGCGACTCTGCTGGGGACCCGATTTCCCTAAGCGAGTCCCTCCTAGCTTTTATAGGTTGTTTGTTTATTGGGTGTTTATTCTTTTGTACAATTATTTATCTTTCAGCATTTACCTGCTTTATTGCATTGTGTACATATGACTGCCGTATCTGCTGGTTCTGTTTGTGAGATGAGTTCTATACCCGAACTCCAGTGCATTTAGGATAGGAGAATGGCATAGTCTTGTTGACTTGTGTGGAGTTATTCCTTAGCAAGTTGACTTGCAAGCCCATTCACTTGGTGGAGGTCATGTTGGGATCAATAATGTCACACAAGTAAGTTGTGGTTAGACATTACTTTTTCCAATATAGACCTTAGAAGCCAAGGACCTTAGTTTACCAAACCCATCTTGGCCTATTCGTAGGACGTAGTGCGAAAGTCATTCAAGTGTAAGATTTGATACGATTGTTACGCGATACTACACTCATAAGAGTCTCTCTTGAGAAAATTTTTGGAATACGAGTAGTCGTTCCTCCGATAATATCCGAAAGATGGGATTATGACTATGGGAACCTTTTGTAGAACATTTTTGGCAGGTTTAAACCTTAGTACACTCCCTTTGGGTGGTTCTTAACCTAAACTCCATGCTCGTGACTTGCAACAAACCCTTGATTCATGGTTGATCCGTTCAGGTATCCTTAATATCAATGAAACTTGGGTGTTGATAAGGTGTAAACCATAATCCACCACAAATGGATGGTTGATATTAAGGATAACATGATCCATCCCATGACCTTTGTTTGGTGTGCTTTGCTTGATCCTCTTAATTTTTCTCCAGGCAGTGCAACCTGGCAGATGTTCAAGCGGATCCAGCAATTCTGATTGACATGCCATTGCATTGCATAACATCATCTGCATATTTGCATCCAACATCTCAGGCTTATTCATTTGCAGGGTATTCCCTTTTTAAGGGGGGGCCTTAAAATCGAATAAGCAGTGCATCGCATACCATACATACTAACCCTTGTTTGTTTTGCAGGTGTCACCGCAGTGTCTAATGTTTGTTCCCTGTTGCAGGAAGTTATTGGTCCCAAGCGAGTTCACAGGTACCCGACAAAGGAAAACCGTCCACGACTAGCAATGGACCAGATACAAAAACAACTGGCTGATATGCGTGAAAGGATGGATCAGTTCATGACATTGATGACTGGTATGGCAGAAGGCCAGGCGAAGCTAAAGGAATTGGTTGAGCAACCGAGGCCCGACCAGAGGTGGAAATACCAAGTGTTAAGGGGAACCCTGGTAACTCTGGGAACCCTGGTAACCCTGGGAACCCTGGTAACCCTGGGAACGTTGATAACCCTGTGAATACTGGAAACGCGGGTAACGCAAATGTTGATGGAAACCCGAGTAATGTTGGAAACACGGGAAATGTTGGGAATGGTATTGGCGGAAGGTACAATGTGAATCAAGGGATTCAGATTAACGGGCGCCCCGTTACTGAAGATTATCAGTATGATCAATTTTCTTTGCACGACGAGGCCCTCGAGACCACTCGCCGTATGGATGAGCTTGCTGAGAAGCTCAAATCTTTGGAGTCTCAAAATTCCTTAGGTTTTGATGTCACCAATCTTGGTCTGGTTCAGGGAGTAAGGATCCCTCACAAGTTCAGACCCCCTACTTTTGAGAAATACAACGGGGCTTCTTGCCCATGCACTCATCTCCAATCTTATCTGGGAAGGTTGGGAGCTCACACTGAAGATGAAAAGATATGGATGTACTATTTTGAAGACAGTTTAACTGGAGCTTCTCGTGAATGGTATTCTCATTTATCTCGTACTACCATCAAGAGTTGGAAAGACTTGGCAGAGGCTTTTGTCAAGCAATATCAATACAACTTGGATATGGCTCCAAATCGGACCTTGTTGCAAGGAATGTCTCAGACTGCCAAGGAAACCTTTAGAGAATATGCTCAGTGTTGGAGACAAATTGTTGCATCCGTCCAACCCCCTATGTCTGAAAGGGAGATGGCGGACATGTTCATGAACACTCTTCAAGGCAATTATATTGAGAGATTGGCTGCTTGCCCGTTAATCAGCTTTGCAGAGATAGTGATTGCTGGAGAAAGGATCGAGAGTCTGTTGAAGATGGGCCGAATTCAAGACAACAGTGCTTCCAACTCATCAGTTCCCAAGAATCTGTTTGCTGGTAACGGTCAGCGAAGAAGAGAAGGTGAGACGAGCGTTGTATATGCCGACAGAGGCAGGGGCAGAGGACACCCTAATTATTATCAAGATCAAGTGGCCGCAGTCACTATTCCAACACATGTTCCTTAATCGCAGTATCATCCGCAACAGCAACCCAGGTACAACAATCAACAACAAGGAGGTAATCCGGGTCAGCAGAGACCCTATCAACAACGTCCAAGGCAGGCGGACCGGGTCATTGAGCCAATCCCAATGCCTTATTCTGTATTACTTCCCAAGCTGATTGACATGAATCTGGTTATGTTGTGAACTCTGGCCCCACCGGTCGATCCCAACAATCTGCCTAGAGGTTATGATGTCAACGCCAGATGTGCTTTTCACTCCAACGCACCTGGCCATACTACAGATAATTGCAAGGCTCTCTAGCTAAAGGTACAAGATTTGAGAGATGCCCATGCCATCAATTTTTCTCCGGTGCCTAATGTTATCCAAAACCCGATGCCAGCTCACGGCGAGCAAAGGATTAATGTTATTGATAGTGGGGAAACTTTGAATTTGGTTTATGATGTGACTAAAGTGAAGACTTCGCTATCGGTGGTCAAAGACCGACTCTTGAAAGGATGGATTTTCCCGGGCTCTAGGGAAAAGTGCAGAAATTGTCAAGACGCCGAGAACGGATGTGATAGTTTGAGAAGGGGTATTCAGCAACTGATAGATAAAGGTTGTCTTCATTTCGATCAGACTCGTCCAGTGAAGAATGATGTGTCGATAGTAACGTTTTATTTCACTCCTGAAGAAATATATGTTCCCGAGAGACCCGCTCCGACAACAATATATTTCCCAGAAAGTCCAACACCAATTTACTCTGACAACCCTCAACCGACTTTGATTGGTCTGGTCACCATGACGGTACCAGGACCTGTTCCGTATGAGAAAGACAGTGCTATCCCGTGGCACTATGGGGCTGATATCTACTGCCAGGGGCAGAAAGTTAACGAAGAATACATTGACATTGGTAGCTCCGCTGTAGACAATGTTGGAGGAATTGGTGGCTTCACTCGCAGTGGACGCCTATTTGCACCATCAACATTGCGCACGAATGCTGAAGCTGAGGCAGCTGCCAAGGCTAAAGGAAAACAGGTATCCACCGAAGAGGTTACTACCGAGGAAGCTCCTCCTAATACCGCATTCGAGAAGGAAGTGGATGAGTTTATGAGGATTATCAAGAAAAGTGACTACAAGGTAGTCGACCAGTTAAATCAGACACCCTCAAAGATCTCCATTCTCTCATTATTGATGTGCTCTAAGGCTCACAGAGCAGCCTTGTTTAAAGTACTGAATATGGCCTATGTTCCACCAGAGATAACTGTTAACCAGCTGGAGTCGGTAGTTTCAAATGTAAACGCTGGCCATGGGCTAGGTTTCACCGACTATGACCTGACATCTGAGGGCAGGAATCACAACAAAGCCTTGCATATCACAATGGAATGCAAAGGGGTGGTGCTTTCCCATGTTTTGATTGATACAGGCTCTTCTCTGAATGTTCTTCCAAAGAAAGCCTTAATGAAGTTGGATTGCGATGGCATCATCCTGAAGCCAAGTAATTTAGTTGTGAGGGCTTTTGAGGGCTCTAAGAGAGCTGTCTTTGGCGAAATTGAGTTGCCAATTAAGATTGGACCGCAGGTATTCAAGAGTACCTTTTATGTGATGGATATCCAGCCTGCCTATAGCTGTCTGCTTGGTTGACCTTGGATTCATGCTGTCGGTGCTATTACTTCTACTCTCCACCAGAAGCTCAAATATGGACTAGAAGGTCAGATCGTCACCGTCTGTGGTGAAGAGGATATTTTTGTTAGCCACCTGTCTACATTTAAGTATGTGGAGATGGATGGCGAGATGCATGAGATGCTGTGTCAGGGCTTCGAAGCCATAAACATCAGCGAGGTCGCACCCGAAACTGTCTTTTCACCTGAGTCTGAGAAGGTCAGGACTTCTATCTCTTCATACAAGCAAGTTGTTGAAGTGGTTAAGGCTGGTAATGCCCAAGGCTGGGGCAAATTTGTGGAGCCAATCATAAAAGAAGACAAGTTTGGATTGGGGTATACTCCGGGGTCTCAGAAGAATGAAGTCGGTACTTTCTCCAGCGGGGGTTTGGTTTCTTCCCACATCGTCAATGCTGCAGATGAAGACAAGGCTGACAGAGACTGTGACTTAGATAGCTGGATTTGCCCGTGTGTCCCAGGAGAAAAGCTCGACAATTGGTCGTCTGAAAAAGTCGTCCGGTTTACTCTACTGAAGGAGTAATTTTCATTGTTTTCCTTTTATCACATGCATAACAAAGTCTTACACTTTGACCAAGGTGTAATGACTCATCTGTAGGGCCATCCATTTAGTTACATTTCGCAATTATTTTCATCATTAATAAAGGACAGCTTTTGCAAATAATTTTGTGTTCTCTTTCTTTCAATTATTTTTACTTTTACAAAAACGGCAATGTTTCTTTTTCATGTTTCTTTTTTGTTTTTCTTTCCAAAAAACACCTCGTAAAACTGATCACCCGGATCTCACTGCTAACGAAACTGCTATGGCCAAGTATGACTTCGACAATCCTATCTATCAAGCCGAAGAAGGGGTTGAGGAAGATTGTGAATTTCCTGAGGAGTTAGCCAGGTTGTTGAAATAGGAGGACCGAGCTATCACACCTTATCAGGAGGTGGTTGAGACTATCAACATTGGTACCGAAGACGACAAGAAAGAGATCAAGATCGGGGCCAGTCTACAGGCCGAGAGGAAAAGACCGTTGATCATGTACTTGACTGTGTTAGAAAGGTCAATGGGTTGTGTGCTCGGTCAGCATGACGAGTCAGGTCGAAAAGAGCATGCAATATACTACCTTAGCAAAAAGTTTACCGACTGTAAACAAAGATACTCACTGCTCGAGAAAACTTGCCGCGCTTTGGCATGGGCTGCTCGCCGACTAAGACAGTATATGTTGACTCACACGACTCTATTGATATCAAAGATGGAGCAAGTCAAGTATATTCTTGAAAAGCCAGCAGGGTTGCTAGGTGGCAAATGATGCTGACAGAGTATGACATCCAATACACTTCACAAAAAGCCATCAAAGGAAGTGTCTTGTCAGACTATCTTGTCGCGCAACCGATTGATGATTACCAACCTATGAGGTTCGACTTTCCTGATGAGGACATCATGTTTCTCAAATCGAAAGATTGCGAGGAACCACTCCTGGAGGAGGGGCCTGACCCTGAATCCAAATGGATTATGATGTTTGATGGGGCGGTCAACGTCAATGGTCGCGGAGTTGGTGCAGTGTTGATCACACCGGAGGGGGTTCATATGCCATTTTGTGCCAGAATAACTTTTCCCTGCACCAACAATGAAGTCGGACGAAGCAGAATGGGTCCGTTCTCGATACAATCAGCTAAGCCTAGTTGAGGAAAAGAGACTAGCAGCTATATGCCATGGCCAGCTATATCAGACACGGACGAAGAGAGCGTTTGATCAGAAAGTGCGCCCTCGGGAGTATCAAGTCGGTGAATTGGTACTCAAAAGAATTCTTCCTCCCAACACAGATCACAGGGGCAAATGGACACCGAACAACAAGGGTCCATACGTGGTTAAAAGAGTTTTCTCTGGCGGAGCTCTGATGCTAACAACCAAGGATGGCGAAGAATTCCCGTCCCCTGTCAACTCAGACGCAGTTAAAAAATACTTCGCATAAAATAGACCCGCTGGACAGTAAAAAGAATAGTCCAGGCAAAAAAGGGGCATCCCGACGAACCAAAGAAAAGAATGAAGAGGTTCGGGCAAAAATTAGGGATATAAAAAAAATGTACACCCGGTGAGTCGAAAACCCGAAAGGGCGGCTCAGGCAAAAAAGGGTATCCCGGTGGATTGAAAACCCAAAAGGGCGGTCCACGCAAAAGTTAGGGAATAAGCGAATAACTGCGATCTGAGTTCATCCGTGTTATATCACCGTTTCATTCAATCCGGCAATCTTCGAAGGTAAAAGATCGACTAATCATCCACTTCAGAAAGGTTTGTTCATGAGCTGTCATGCTCGCTAGGCGAAGCCCACGTGTTATGCAAAAAAAAAAAATTTAAATAAATAAATAAATAAAAGAAAAAATCTCAGACTTGGACCTCTCTCAAAAGCCCACTAAGCTACCAATATTAGGTTATAAATACTAGAGTTTTCATTGAAACAAAACCCTGGACAAAACCTAGAGAGAAACCTAGACAGAGAGAGTGAGAATTAATCTGCAGCAACCTCCAGGCAACTCTGAAAGGTTCATTCTGACTCACACACTTTCAGCTCAAGCAAACCCTAACATTGGTTTGCAAATCCAGCCGTGCCATTTGATTTCAACCGATCTCTCCAATCGGGTTTGCCTTTATTCCCATTACCTTTGTGCTTTGAAGTTGAATACTCTGAATGTTTGAGGTATGATGGATGAATTTCATTAGGTTTTTGCCCACGGGTTCATAATTATGTATGAATGTATAAATAATGCCTTGAATGCTTAATCGCTTAATTTCTGAAGTGTATGCCACAGGGTTTGAGGTTTTTGAAACCATATTGTTATCCATGAAAAATCCAAAACCCGCAGGCGCTCGCTAGCACCTTCGCTAGGCGAGCATGCAGCGACGCTTCGCCAAGCCTTCGCTAGGCAAGACAGTAGCGATCGCGACAGTAGCATTTGCTTTTTTTTTGTTTTGCTCTAATCTGACTTACGTTTGTCATGGCATGTTTTCTCCTAATCCTTATCGTGTTTCACTAACCCTTTTGTTGAGTTTTTGTGAAGGCTCATATGACTTTTGCAGGGATAGCTCGCTGGATATTCCACTTTGCTTATGGGATACCATTTGGGAGATTTATTCTGATTGCCTTGTTGGCACGTTTACTTCATACATGTTTGTTTTGTATGTGTTCGTATCCCCACAGGTAGCACGGTTCCTTCGTCAAGGACTGACTTTTTGCATGAGCATCCCTAACCCTACCAACTCATTGATTTTTCTTCTCCTAAGAACACGTTAACTCATTCTACTACAGGCGAGTAAGTCTCCAAAGGTCGAGCATCCGGTAGATTGCGTAGGGGTGCTAATACCTTCCCTTCGCATAATCGACTCTCGAACCCAAGATTTGGTTGCGAGACCCTGTCTTGTCCTTTCCTTTTTCCAAGTTTACTTCGAGTGTTTCCTTTCCTACCATTGGGATAAATAACGCACGGTGGCGACTCTCCTGTCTTTCTTCGCCGGTTTTTTTTTTCGCATTCCATTTTTCAGGTTGCGACACACTCGAGTTTAGATTATAACTTATCTCACCACTCTTAGTTCACCAAGCATAACAAGCGAATTATATCATACAAACATCAAATATACAATTATACACACATAAAAAAGTAGGCTAAACCCACTGAGGACTACACCCAGCAGAGTCGCCACTTAATTTCTGTAGCGGTAAATTCATGGGCATTAAACTATGGATAAGTTTAACATTAATAAAAACAGAGTCGGCACCGTGCTTTTATTGTTTCCAAAGGAAAAGGGAAAAGTACAAACAAAACCCAAAGATAAGAAGTTTTCAAATCAAAACTAATAAAATACAAGAGATTAAAAGTAAGGGGGTTGGTTACACAGAGTGAAGGTGTTAGCACCCAAAGTGTCCTAGGTACTCTTAGGGAGCCCTTTTTAATGTATGTATGTGTTTTTAGTATAAAAGGGGTTTGAAGAAAATAGAGTGTGGGGATGCGAAAAGAATTCATTAATTATATTTTTTGTGTTTGACAAGACCTTCGGACTTGTGCTTACGTACCAACATAAAAATGAGGGATCAAAACCTCGTAGTTCGTGGTATCGATTTCAATGTGAGTGAATTGTTTTTAACAAAACTTTAAATCTAATAGAGGCACAAAGGGCCTAAAAGAGTTTGAATGAGTGTTAGTTCTTTTTGTCTTTTAAAATTTTAAGTCAATGTCATTAGATTCATTTACAAGTTTGATTTAAAAAAGGATTTTAAAATGCAATGGCATAAGGCCAAAGTTTCTAGTTTGCAAAAGAGTCTAAGTTAGAAATCACAAGCAAAGAAGATTTTAAAAAGGGGTGAGAGATTTTGAAATTTAAGAAATGGGAGGAGATGAAGAGGCTAATCCTAAGCATAAAATTAAAAGTTAAGAGTTGAAAAGATCTGACCAATGGGATGCAATCCAATAGACAATAATGCCATATAGAAACCCACTTTTCCTTTGGACTTTTTAAATCAAGAAATATCAATAAGCAAGTAGCAATGTGAAGAGCAAGGCATCAAATAAAGATAGCCACATCCAAGCAAGCAACTTCATAGTCTTCTTTATCTCCTGATATATCAGATGACATACTCCTTGGTTGGCTCAGAATAAGGCATTAGACACAGGCTCAAAGTAACAGTTATATCAAGACCATGTAGCAGATGAATTCATGTGGATCCCAATACTTGCATCAGATGGAAGCCTAAATCACAATAGTCAATCCCCTAAATCCAATGATTTTATTCCAACAAAAGTCAAATCAACCTTGACCAATGCCCAAACTTCACAAGTCAATAAAAATGGCTCAACATAATTTCTACATAATTAATCAGATAAAAATCAAATTAAAATGCATTTAAATTAAATAATGTTTGATCAAAACCTAAAACCTCTTCAAAACACCAAATAAATGGCCAAGAGAGTTATCCTAGTTCAAACAAGGTCAAAGGACCTTAGACAAAAAAATTCATTATTTTTGAAAATTCAAAAGTATTTTTAAAAAATTAAAAATATGCACAAAAACAATTAAATCATGAAAAATATCAAAACTCATCCAAAAAATAATTTTAATTCAGAAAATGAAAGAGGAACATATTCAATTTTTTTTTTTGTGAAAGTCCCATATTTTTTGGATTAAAAATGAAATTGATATGAATTAATTAAAATAAAAGGATTAAATAGAAAAATCAAAAAATCAACAAAACATGGGCCATCTGATCTCCCTCATTAATTGAGATGGCATATTAGATGGCCGTGGGCGCACATTCCACATGTACACGAGTCAAACGCGTTGCAGGCATTGTAATCACAATGGACGCGTGAGATTAGAACCTGAGACTCATATCAGATGGTCTTGGACAAGCAAACACACCACGGGAGCCCTAGCTCTGATAATCTTCTCCGGCGAGCACCACTGGAGCCCTAGCTCCGATCATCTTCTCTGACGAGCACCACCGGTCTTGTTCAAACTCAACTCAATGTAAAATGAAAAGTGAATACACTAATTTGAATGAAAAATGCTCAGGAGCACGAATCTGGCCTCAATTTTCTCCAATTCCAAGTATATAAAAAGATACAGGGACTTGAATTTTGAGGATCATGAACTGAGTTGCTTCGATTTGACCTCAAAGCAACTCAATCTTCTTGCCTACATTGATAGGAATTCAGACAATCAAAAATCAACAAGAATGGTGAAGAATTGAGGGAGAATCGAAGAGATGAAAATTCTAAAAATTCACCTTCAATGGAGCTTCTGATTGGCATGATCTTGCTTTCAATTATGCTTGGCCTTGCTTCAGATGCTTGTTGGAGGTGATTAGGATCAATTAAAGGTATGGACTCTTGGAGTTTCAATCTCAAAATAGATGGAGAATTGAAACTCGATTTTTAAAGAAGATCTTCAAGCTTATCCTTTAAGGGTGAGGGTTTGGGATTGCAGGTTTAAAGCTTGGGCATGAGGTCTTTAATAATGAGCAATGATGCTCTTATTTATAGGCCATGAGATTGATTTCCACACACTTCCAATTTTGGCAAAATTTGAAAATTCTCTTTGCATGCTTGCATGGGCGTGTGATAGGCCCATCAAGTGATGCAATTAGGTCCACAATTGAATATGAATCATGCCGAAACCATGTAACAAAGCCATGCAATCGTGTATGAAAAATGGATGTGAAAATTATCCAAATGGTTCTTCAATTTGCACCCATGCGCAAGTCCTTCATCCTTTGGCCAAATAAGATGATCTTCGACTTTTTGGAAAGGTTAGATCAAAGGGAACAACTTTCATGTTGAACACTCTTTCATTTTAAGCTTGGATCATGATGAATTTTGATGTGTAAGTTTGGGTAATCAAACATATTTGAAAGTTTTCTGAGTCCCAAGTAGAATGTTCACTTCTTCCACCTTGAGTAACTTTTTATATGGACTTTAAATGAGAAACTCTCCTTCTTAAAGTTATATCTCTTTCAAACCTATTTAATTTGGTCACAAATTTGACCTTATTTGTATTTGGCATGAAGCAGTTATGCATTTTAGAAGTTGAGGAAAATCACTTGTTCAATGGTATTGGCCCAAAATGACCTATAATCTTTCCTCTTGGCACATGCATTTGAAAGTTGAATTTGAACTTCCTCCAAACATAAAACTTGAAGTATACATCTTGAATTTTATTATGGAATTTTAATGGCTTTCATCTCATAAAAAATGAGCAAGTTATGGTCTTGGGATGTTGACCTCCAAACTAGGGTTCAGACAAAATGACTTATAGTCTTTCACCATAAAAAAATGACTTTCCAAGCAAACTTAGCTCTTGACCTAAACATGAAAGTTGTTTGGAATGTCATTTTAAGTAAATTTTCTCTTGTAATAATTTTCATAGAGTCTAGGGAACCCCGGTTTTGACCAGTTAACTTTCTCTGGTCAACCACCATGAACCAACTTGTTAGCTTGACATTCTCTTTACTTTTGGGACTCATGGAGGATCATATATGTGTAGGATGATGAAATATCAAGTATCCCTTGAAATATTTGATCAATTGTTTAAGAAACTTGTTGAAGAAGTCACACAAGATACCCAAATGAATTAGGGTTTCCAAGGCAAACAAACTCCAAACTCTTGATGATTTCTTGATCAAAATAACATGTGAATATCATGGGAGTCCATATATGATGCTTAGAGCCAATGTGAACCATTTCTTGATTGCACTCCTTGCATTGAGGGTCTTAAACCCTAGATATGAGCTTGATAGAGCATAGGTGAGCATACATGCTACCTACAAAAGCAACAAACTATACGTTGACATATTTTTGGTATTTTGGTTAGCAAATAAAGAAAAATGAAATATGATACAATCAAAAGTGCTTGGTGATCTCTCCCAATTTAAGCCCAATGAATGAGGGGTAAGGAGAATGCCAACGTGTGATCCCAATACTAATGCATATGATGAGATAGCATGAGGGATCCTAGGGTCAAAATTGGGGTCCTACAAGTGCCAACACACCACTGGAGCCCTAGCTTCGGTCTTCTTCTCTGGTGGACCTCACCGGACTGGTCCACCACCAACCTCTATAATAATAAAATGTGAGTACGCTAATTTAAAGGAAAAATCCTTAGGACTCTGAATCTGACCTCAACTTCTTCCAATTCCAAGTATATTGAAAGATATATGGATTTGAAATTTGAGGAGTATGATCTGAGTTGCTTTGATTTGACCTCAAATCAACTCAATCTTGTTGCCTACATTAGTAGGACTTTATGAAGGAGAAGAGCGATCCAAAACGCAACGGAATTTAAAAATTTCTCCTTTAGTGATCCATACGAATGGGCATGATTAGTGATAGAATCATTACCTCTTGTGGTGATTGAAACCTTTGATGCAGATCTACAGAGCGATCATGAACGTTGAATGGTGACAACGCCTCTACTTAGTCCACACGAACGGATTCCTTCAATCTCAGTGCTAGTTGCTACGAATGAAGGCTTTGAGTGTGAGAGAGAGAGAGAGAGAGAGAGAAACGAAATTACAATTGCATAAGTGCTTCTGTACAAGGGTTCTATTTATAGAACCACTTGTGTGGGCTGCAAGCTAAAAATCCCACTTAAGTGTATGTGGCCTATATCTTATAATATTCCAAAATCACTTAAGCGCGTGGTACCTTACCATATTTCGTATTCTACTTAAGTACACCATACCTTACGATGTTCTACAATTCACTTAAGTGCAGCGTACCTTACGATGTTCCTTAGTTACTCTATCTCTCATCAATCCTTCCTTTTGTGTGTGACCCTGTAGGTTTTCGCGGCATTGGCAATTATATTAAATCACGTAATTAACATAATAAACAGTGAGCGGTATCTAGCAACACATCACTGCTACCCAAGACACGAAAATGTCATGTGATCTAACAAATCCTTTTGTGATAATACTTATGTGTACAATTACCCTTTTGCCCTTATGTATATATTGAACACAAAGCATATACCATGTCATCCTTGTCCAGTTCGATATTGGGCCCGTAGACATTTATCCTGTTATGCAGGATGGGAAAATTCCATCTAGGTCACTCATGTCCCTCAGCATGCTTCGTGGAGTACCCATCAACTGTCTTTATGGTCATCCAGTTACAGATAATGTTTGATCAGCAATAAGGCACTCGACTATACATCTAGGGTCCATAGTGGTTTCAGGTCGAAGGGTGGTATACACCATTATCACCATGAGAATAACTTATGACACTTTGCATAACATTCTATATAGTATTCTCATAGCGGGTCAATCCAGTATAAATATTACTCTTAATATTTATACTTGTGTTTAAGACTTGATAACTCCTTATCCATGATCCATGAGATGTGATCATCAGTCTATATACATAATAGTCTTAATGCTTTAATGTTATCCCATTTCACCATAAATCTCGACTACGAATACTTTAAGAATAATGTCCTTATGTTTAATGGGATCTCATGATTAAGTCACACTTGATACATTACACGGCCTAGCTATTCTAGGGACTTTGTTAAACAAACATAATAAAGACAAAGCCTTTTATTATTAATAAATAATTCGATACAAGTACCAAAAGTATTGGCCTCTAGGGCTTACACCAACACTTCAGCCAACCAAAAACCAAGTGAAATGATGGAAAATTAAGGGAGAATTGAAGAAGGAAAGTTTCACAAAATTCACCCTCTTATTGCAGTGATGAAGCTCGATCTGGATCTCAATTTGCTTGGGCTTGCTTTCACTAGCTTGCAGGAGATGAAATGGATGCTCAAATGGTTTGGACACTTGGAATTTCAACGTCAAAACAAAAGTTAAATTGAAACTCGACTTCAAATGAAACCTTCAAGTTTATCCTATCAATGAATGATGGGGAGGTTGCAGGAGCAAGGCTTGGGGTAGGTGTCCTTAATTCTGAGCAGGAAGGCTTACATTTATAGGCTTGGCAATTGATTTCCACACACTTCTATTCAAATGCCAAAAATAGTAATTCAAGTGTGCATGCTTGCGTGGGAGTGTGGTAGGCCCATGAAAATTCAAAAGTATTTTTAAAAAATTAAAAATATGCACAAAAACAATTAAATCATGAAAAATATCAAAACTCATCCAAAAAATAATTTTAATTCAGAAAATGAAAGAGGAACATATTCAATTTTTTTTTTTGTGAAAGTCCCATATTTTTTGGATTAAAAATGAAATTGATATGAATTAATTAAAATAAAAGGATTAAATAGAAAAATCAAAAAATCAACAAAACATGGGCCATCTGATCTCCCTCATTAATTGAGATGGCATATTAGATGGCCGTGGGCGCACATTCCACATGTACACGAGTCAAACGCGTTGCAGGCATTGTAATCACAATGGACGCGTGAGATTAGAACCTGAGACTCATATCAGATGGTCTTGGACAAGCAAACACACCACGGGAGCCCTAGCTCTGATAATCTTCTCCGGCGAGCACCACTGGAGCCCTAGCTCCGATCATCTTCTCTGACGAGCACCACCGGTCTTGTTCAAACTCAACTCAATGTAAAATGAAAAGTGAATACACTAATTTGAATGAAAAATGCTCAGGAGCACGAATCTGGCCTCAATTTTCTCCAATTCCAAGTATATAAAAAGATACAGGGACTTGAATTTTGAGGATCATGAACTGAGTTGCTTCGATTTGACCTCAAAGCAACTCAATCTTCTTGCCTACATTGATAGGAATTCAGACAATCAAAAATCAACAAGAATGGTGAAGAATTGAGGGAGAATCGAAGAGATGAAAATTCTAAAAATTCACCTTCAATGGAGCTTCTGATTGGCATGATCTTGCTTTCAATTATGCTTGGCCTTGCTTCAGATGCTTGTTGGAGGTGATTAGGATCAATTAAAGGTATGGACTCTTGGAGTTTCAATCTCAAAATAGATGGAGAATTGAAACTCGATTTTTAAAGAAGATCTTCAAGCTTATCCTTTAAGGGTGAGGGTTTGGGATTGCAGGTTTAAAGCTTGGGCATGAGGTCTTTAATAATGAGCAATGATGCTCTTATTTATAGGCCATGAGATTGATTTCCACACACTTCCAATTTTGGCAAAATTTGAAAATTCTCTTTGCATGCTTGCATGGGCGTGTGATAGGCCCATCAAGTGATGCAATTAGGTCCACAATTGAATATGAATCATGCCGAAACCATGTAACAAAGCCATGCAATCGTGTATGAAAAATGGATGTGAAAATTATCCAAATGGTTCTTCAATTTGCACCCATGCGCAAGTCCTTCATCCTTTGGCCAAATAAGATGATCTTCGACTTTTTGGAAAGGTTAGATCAAAGGGAACAACTTTCATGTTGAACACTCTTTCATTTTAAGCTTGGATCATGATGAATTTTGATGTGTAAGTTTGGGTAATCAAACATATTTGAAAGTTTTCTGAGTCCCAAGTAGAATGTTCACTTCTTCCACCTTGAGTAACTTTTTATATGGACTTTAAATGAGAAACTCTCCTTCTTAAAGTTATATCTCTTTCAAACCTATTTAATTTGGTCACAAATTTGACCTTATTTGTATTTGGCATGAAGCAGTTATGCATTTTAGAAGTTGAGGAAAATCACTTGTTCAATGGTATTGGCCCAAAATGACCTATAATCTTTCCTCTTGGCACATGCATTTGAAAGTTGAATTTGAACTTCCTCCAAACATAAAACTTGAAGTATACATCTTGAATTTTATTATGGAATTTTAATGGCTTTCATCTCATAAAAAATGAGCAAGTTATGGTCTTGGGATGTTGACCTCCAAACTAGGGTTCAGACAAAATGACTTATAGTCTTTCACCATAAAAAAATGACTTTCCAAGCAAACTTAGCTCTTGACCTAAACATGAAAGTTGTTTGGAATGTCATTTTAAGTAAATTTTCTCTTGTAATAATTTTCATAGAGTCTAGGGAACCCCGGTTTTGACCAGTTAACTTTCTCTGGTCAACCACCATGAACCAACTTGTTAGCTTGACATTCTCTTTACTTTTGGGACTCATGGAGGATCATATATGTGTAGGATGATGAAATATCAAGTATCCCTTGAAATATTTGATCAATTGTTTAAGAAACTTGTTGAAGAAGTCACACAAGATACCCAAATGAATTAGGGTTTCCAAGGCAAACAAACTCCAAACTCTTGATGATTTCTTGATCAAAATAACATGTGAATATCATGGGAGTCCATATATGATGCTTAGAGCCAATGTGAACCATTTCTTGATTGCACTCCTTGCATTGAGGGTCTTAAACCCTAGATATGAGCTTGATAGAGCATAGGTGAGCATACATGCTACCTACAAAAGCAACAAACTATACGTTGACATATTTTTGGTATTTTGGTTAGCAAATAAAGAAAAATGAAATATGATACAATCAAAAGTGCTTGGTGATCTCTCCCAATTTAAACCCAATGAATGAGGGGTAAGGAGAATGCCAACGTGTGATCCCAATACTAATGCATATGATGAGATAGCATGAGGGATCCTAGGGTCAAAATTGGGGTCCTACAAGTGCCAACACACCACTGGAGCCCTAGCTTCGGTCTTCTTCTCTGGTGGACCTCACCGGACTGGTCCACCACCAACCTCTATAATAATAAAATGTGAGTACGCTAATTTAAAGGAAAAATCCTTAGGACTCTGAATCTGACCTCAACTTCTTCCAATTCCAAGTATATTGAAAGATATATGGATTTGAAATTTGAGGAGTATGATCTGAGTTGCTTTGATTTGACCTCAAATCAACTCAATCTTGTTGCCTACATTAGTAGGACTTTATGAAGGAGAAGAGCGATCCAAAACGCAACGGAATTTAAAAATTTCTCCTTTAGTGATCCATACGAATGGGCATGATTAGTGATAGAATCATTACCTCTTGTGGTGATTGAAACCTTTGATGCAGATCTACAGAGCGATCATGAACGTTGAATGGTGACAACGCCTCTACTTAGTCCACACGAACGGATTCCTTCAATCTCAGTGCTAGTTGCTACGAATGAAGGCTTTGAGTGTGAGAGAGAGAGAGAGAGAGAGAGAAACGAAATTACAATTGCATAAGTGCTTCTGTACAAGGGTTCTATTTATAGAACCACTTGTGTGGGCTGCAAGCTAAAAATCCCACTTAAGTGTATGTGGCCTATATCTTATAATATTCCAAAATCACTTAAGCGCGTGGTACCTTACCATATTTCGTATTCTACTTAAGTACACCATACCTTACGATGTTCTACAATTCACTTAAGTGCAGCGTACCTTACGATGTTCCTTAGTTACTCTATCTCTCATCAATCCTTCCTTTTGTGTGTGACCCTGTAGGTTTTCGCGGCATTGGCAATTATATTAAATCACGTAATTAACATAATAAACAGTGAGCGGTATCTAGCAACACATCACTGCTACCCAAGACACGAAAATGTCATGTGATCTAACAAATCCTTTTGTGATAATACTTATGTGTACAATTACCCTTTTGCCCTTATGTATATATTGAACACAAAGCATATACCATGTCATCCTTGTCCAGTTCGATATTGGGCCCGTAGACATTTATCCTGTTATGCAGGATGGGAAAATTCCATCTAGGTCACTCATGTCCCTCAGCATGCTTCGTGGAGTACCCATCAACTGTCTTTATGGTCATCCAGTTACAGATAATGTTTGATCAGCAATAAGGCACTCGACTATACATCTAGGGTCCATAGTGGTTTCAGGTCGAAGGGTGGTATACACCATTATCACCATGAGAATAACTTATGACACTTTGCATAACATTCTATATAGTATTCTCATAGCGGGTCAATCCAGTATAAATATTACTCTTAATATTTATACTTGTGTTTAAGACTTGATAACTCCTTATCCATGATCCATGAGATGTGATCATCAGTCTATATACATAATAGTCTTAATGCTTTAATGTTATCCCATTTCACCATAAATCTCGACTACGAATACTTTAAGAATAATGTCCTTATGTTTAATGGGATCTCATGATTAAGTCACACTTGATACATTACACGGCCTAGCTATTCTAGGGACTTTGTTAAACAAACATAATAAAGACAAAGCCTTTTATTATTAATAAATAATTCGATACAAGTACCAAAAGTATTGGCCTCTAGGGCTTACACCAACACTTCAGCCAACCAAAAACCAAGTGAAATGATGGAAAATTAAGGGAGAATTGAAGAAGGAAAGTTTCACAAAATTCACCCTCTTATTGCAGTGATGAAGCTCGATCTGGATCTCAATTTGCTTGGGCTTGCTTTCACTAGCTTGCAGGAGATGAAATGGATGCTCAAATGGTTTGGACACTTGGAATTTCAACGTCAAAACAAAAGTTAAATTGAAACTCGACTTCAAATGAAACCTTCAAGTTTATCCTATCAATGAATGATGGGGAGGTTGCAGGAGCAAGGCTTGGGGTAGGTGTCCTTAATTCTGAGCAGGAAGGCTTACATTTATAGGCTTGGCAATTGATTTCCACACACTTCTATTCAAATGCCAAAAATAGTAATTCAAGTGTGCATGCTTGCGTGGGAGTGTGGTAGGCCCATGAAATTATTGGAAATGGTCCAAAGTTATGTGTAAATCAACCTAAAACAATAGCATGAAGTCATGCATTAGTGAAATGGAAGTTGAGTATGGAACTTACCAAATGAGGTCATGCATTGCACCCATGCGCAAGTCCATCAAAATGCTCCAAATGCCATGATCATGGATGATTTAGAAAGGTAACATGAACAGGGATAAATTTTATGTTTAAGACTTTTCCATTTGGAGCTTGGATCATGATGAATTTTGAGGTGGAAGTTGGAGGAATCAAACATAGTTGAAAATTTTATAAGTTAAAAGTCAAATGACCATATTTTCCACCTTGAATAACTTTTGCTATGAGCTTCAAATGAAAAAGGTCCCTTCATCAAAGTTGTAGCTCTTTCAATACAATTAAAGTTGGTCACAAATTGGACACCATTTTAATCTTGAATGATGTAGTTATGGATTTTATAAGTTGAGGAAAAATGCTTGTTCAATTACGATAGCCCAAAATGACCTATAATATTTCCTCTTAGTACATGACCTTGAAAGTTGAATTTGACATTTCTCAAAGACTAAAAGTTAGAGAAGACATCTTGAGTTTGATCATTACACTTGTATGGCCTTCATATCATAAAAAATGACTTTCCAAGCAAAACTAGATCTTGATTCAAGCATGAAAGTTTTTTGGAATGTCACAAAGAGTAACTTTTATCTTGTAATAATTTTCATATGACAAAAATTGTGGGATATAGGGTCTAGGGAACCCCAATTTTGACCAGTTGACTTTCTCTGGTCAACCTCTTTGAACTAACTTGCAAACTTGAAATTATTTTTTCTCTTTCGGGCTCATGGAGAATCATATATGCATAATATGATGTATCATGAAATATCTCTTGAAGTCTTTGACCAATTGTTGAAGAAACTTGTTGAGGAACTCACACAAGATACATAGATGAATTAGGGCTTCCAAGGCAAACTAGCTTCAAATTCTTGATGAATTCTTGATCAAAATGACAAATAATGAACATGGGGATGCATATATGATATCTATAACCATTGTGAACCTTTGATAACTTGATCCCTTCCATTGAGGGTTTCAAACCCTAGATATGAGCTTGATATGGCACAAATGGATGCACACACTACCTACAAAAGAAATGAAACTACACTAAATTATTTTTTTTTTTGGTAGGTAAACAAATAATAATAAAGTATGATACAATCAAATGTGCTTGGTGACCTCTCCCAATGCAAATCCAATGAATGACTAGTAAGGAGGATACCTAGTTGAGATCCCAAAGCCAATACAAATGATGAGATAGCATGAGGGATATTAGGGTCAAAATTTGGGTCTTGCATAAACAAACTACTTTCATGTTTTTTAGGTATGATAAACATAAACAAGACATGACAGAGGTTCATATAACACCATAAAAGATAGTACTTGAACAAGTATGAGATTCATATTCAATTGTTTTGGAAGTTTATGAAGGAAATACTTGAATGAAATGATAAATAATTACAAGATATGGATATAACATCGCAAATTAGGATATAATTACAAGAAATGGTTTAAACAATTACATTATTTAACACAAGGGTATCAAACCAAATAAGACAAGTATCATAATAAAGATATATGGTTGTCAAGTCAATTTGTGACAAAAGAAAGATATTCAAAACATGGATCATATGAACCTGGTATGGACAAAGTAAAACCATAAGTGTATCACTATGCATAAAAGTTAAACAAGAGGCAAGAACATGTTAGGGACAAGTTTGGACCTAAACCCTAATCATGGAATGAATAAGAAACAAGCAAATGGAAACCCTAATCACCTCTTAATCATTCATTCAACCATGTTTTCAAGATGAATCAATTAAGTAAAGGTATGGAACTAATAAAGTTTATCATGTTAAGGACAAAAATCATCATTTAAAGAGTGTGCTATAGTCATACAAACATTCAACAATAAGAGCAACCAAGAGATGAACCAAAAGGAATTGATTAAGAGACTTAAAAAACACTTAAAAGCACATGTTTTCAATTCAATCAAAAGTGGTGAAATAAATAATATTTTTTTGGGTTTTTTGAATCATCATAAAGTAGACATCCTCATGAACATATGGCAAAAAGAATGGGTCAAAAAGGCTAAAGGATCATGAAGTTATGGATTTTTGAACTTTGGAAGAAAAATGGAAATTTAAACAAAATGAGAGAAGTAACCATTACATTGGCCAGGTTCGAACCCACGCTCTTGGGGTTATATACACTGCTTGAAAAAATAAAAAACAAAACCAAAGGCTAGGGTGAGGGGGATTCGAACCCCAGACCTTCTGGTTAGTCTTAGAACAAGATTTTGATTCTGCAATATCTCTCTAAGTTTTGAGGAAAACAAAGAATAAAACAATTTGACACACTAATAAATTTCTCTATGTGTGCATGGTTCTAAGGTAAAATGAATCTGAGGAAACGAAGAAACAAATATCTGGCATCTGATGTAGTCCAGAAAAGCTGAACTAGCTCGAAGAAATCATATATGACTCTGAATAAGAACACTTCTAAGAAGCAATCACATACAGAATTTGATGTTGTAGTTCAACTTTGATATCTGAAGACTCTACATATGAAGCTTATTTAGATGCTCTTTTTGAAGCATGGCATAAAGGAAAATTTTCTAAAACAACCTTCAAAACCAAAAAAGTTGTTTTTACCTCTAAATATCTTGAACTTCTACACATTGATCTTTTTGGACCTATTAAGACAACGTCAGTCAATGGTAAAAAGTATGGACATGACATTGTTGATGATTATAGTCGTTTGACATGGGTAAAAAATTTAAGGCACAGGAATGAGTCACATTCTATGTTCACCGGTTTCTGTTCAAAAGTGCAAAATAAATTTGACTCTAAAATCATCAGAGTCAGAAGTGATCATGGTGGAGAATTTGAAAACAAAATTTTTGAAGAACTTTTTGACTCTAATGGAATATCCCATGATTTCTCCTATCTTAAAACTCCACAACAAAATGGATTTGTAGAAAGGAATAATATGACTCTCCAAGAAATGGCCAGAACCATGACCAATGAAACGAATGTGTCTAAGCACTTCTGGATAGATGTTGTGAATACAACATGTTATATTCAAACTAGAATCTTTGTCACACCTATTCTGGAGAAGACTCCTTATCAACTGGGCAAGGGAAGAAAACCCAACATTTCATACTTCCATCCTTTTGGATACTCTTGTTTGATCATGAATATTAAAGATAATCTGAACTAGTTTGACTCCAAGGCACAAAAGTGTATTATATTAGGATACTCAAAACATTCTAAATGATATAGAGTATACAATACAGAAACACAAATTATTGAAGAATCAATACATGTCAGAGTTTATGACAAGCTTGACTCTGAAAAGTCAAAGCTAGTTGATAATTTTCTAGATCTGGACAAAACACTTGTAGGTTCTGACAAAAAGTCCAAAGAATCTGAAGAAGCATAAAGAGGAACTTCATAAGCACCTGAAATCATAATCAATCAGAAAAGACCAACAAATTTGTAGAATGTTTTTGAAGAATTGATTCTGGGAAACAAGAATGAACCTGTTAGAACAAGATCAACATTCAAAGTTTCTGAAGAGACACTTTTAGGACTAGTATCTCTTATAGAGCCAACATCCTATGAAGGAGCTCTTTAAGACAAAGAATGGATTATGGCAATGAAAGAAGAACTTGATCAGTTTTCCAAGAATGACGTTTGGGATCTTGTACCAAGACCCAAAGGAACTCATGTGATTAGAACTAAATGGTTCTACAGAAACAAGCTAAATGAAAAAGGTGAAGTGGTTAGAAATAAAGCACGGCTGGTGGCACAAGGTTATAGTCAACAGGAAGGTAATGACTACAATGAATCCTTTGTTCCAATCGCAAGTTAAAAATCTATTCGTTTCCTTGTATATTTTGTTGTAAATTACACCATTAAACTGTATCAGATGGACATCAAAAGCGCATTTCTGAATGGATACATTTATGAAGAAGTGTATGTCCACCAACCCCTTGGTTCTGAAAATTCAAAATTTCCAAAACATGTTTTTAAACTAAAAAAAATCTCTCTATGGTCTGAAACAAGCTTCTAGAGCTTGGTATGAAAGACTGAGCTCATTTCTTTTGGAAAATGACTTTATCATAGGCAAAGTGGACTCCATTATCTTCTGTAAAACCATCAGAAACGATCTTATGATTTGTCAGATATATGTGATGACATAATATTTGGTTCTCCTAACCCCTTTGTTTGCCATGAATTTTTTAAGCTAATGTAAGCAGATTTTGAAGTTTTAGGGAATCCAAATCAACCAAACATCAGAAGCCACATATGTATATCAAAGAAAATACATAAAAGATATTTTGAAGAAATTTGACATGTCAGAAAAAAACTAGTGAACACTCTCATGCATCCCACTTACATTCTGGATAAAGAAGAGGTAAGTCAAAATGCTTTTCAAAAACTCTATCATGGTATGATAGGTTCTCTCCTCTATCTGACTGTTACACGTCCATATATATTATTCTGCGTATGTCTTTATGCTAGATTTCAGTCAGATCCAAAGGGAACTCACTTAACTATTGTTAAGAGAATCGTTAGGCATCTGAAAGGAACAGCTAACATTTGCCTGATGTATAAGAAAACATCAGAGTATAGGCTTTTTGGGTACTGCAATGCAGATTACGCTGGAGACAGGTTGGAATGTAAAAGCACATCTGGGAATTGTCGGTTTTTGGGAAGAAACCTCATCTCATGGGCAAGCAAAACACAATCAACCATTGCATTGTCAACTGTAGAATTATAATACATTTCAGCTTCACTGTGCAACACTCAGGTGCTATCTTTTGTGACAATATTGCTGCTATATCTTTAAGCAAGAATCCAATTTTACATTCCAAAGCGAAGCACATAAAAATTAAACATCATTTTATCAGAGACTATGTTAATAAAGGAATAATAATTTTAAAATTCATAGGTACATACCATCAATGGGATGATATCTTTACAAAACCCTTAGCTGAAGATAGATTTATTTTCATTTTGAAACATTTAAATGTGTTAGATTGCCCAGAATGAATTTGAACATGTGTTTCTCCTCTCTAATGTTAAATCATACTCTGACTCAAACATGTGTTGTTTATCTGATTCTGATTCTGATACTTCTACAAGTTAGAAGATATCTGGATCACAAACCTTCTGAGTCAGAAACCTTTTGGTATTCTTGACTCTAGAAATATCAACACGTGGTCTGTAAAACGTGTGGCTTTGGATCTTTTAGACATATGTCTAGCTCAGAACTCCAGAGCCAAATTGTTGAGATCCCCTCGAGCAGTGTGCATATTTTTAAGATTAGATAACCATCATTATCTGCATTTAATTCTCCCTACGCTTGTCAACTCATATTTTAACAATCATAATTACTTTTATCCCCTCTTAGTCTAACATTGTCTTTTTACATGTGTTTTGGACTTTGTACATATATTACCATGATTCCCACATTCACACTTTTTAGCCTCACAACCTACACAAACCCTTACCTTCAACTTCTCTACAACTTCTTTTCAAACTTCATCTCCTCCGACAAACAACATGAATCCTCAACAACAACAAGTGTTCGAATACTCACAAGAAATGAATGTTGTTGAGCAACAAGTTGAAGCCTCACAACAAGTTACAAACCGAACTAATACGCCTTCAACAACCACCTATCAAGAACCCCATGTTCTTGATGGTCCTCCTCACATCAACCTTGCTACGCCATTTGAGAAATTGTAAGTACTTTATGAGCTATTGGTTGATTTCGACAACCTCATGAAGAATGGTATGGACTTAACTGAAGAACTGGAGAATCAAGGATGGGCTAACTACTTCAATCGTCTTTATGGTCCCATTTACTCATACCTGGTAAAGGAGTTCTGGAGATTCGCATATTGTGATGACCACTACATATTCTCTCACGCTCTGGGAATGAAAATGGTGATAACTGAGAAGTCCATAGTAGCTCTTTTAGACATGGAAAAAGATGGGGGAAGAAGGATCTACAATATCAACCGTAGGGAAAAATATAGGTCCTAGGAAGTTATCCCTCCTGTTTTCTCTCAGAACCCAGAAGGCCGAACCTCAAAGAATAATGAGCTTCATCAACATCTAAAGAGTATGGCTAAAGATTATTCTTAGAAGCGTCCATCATCATCCTGCGTCCAGCTCCTCTGAATACATCAACATGGACCAGAAATGCATTCTCTACTATCTGCACAAAGGTCTGAAGCTGAAACTTCCCTCCCTCCTCTTCAAGTATCTAAGGGATTCCGTCAGAGACACCAGAAATAACATGAAGCCCAAGAACTACATCCCTCTGGGAAGATTCATTTCATATGTTCTGGTAGAGAGTGGTCTGGTGGACCATATCATCTCCCTGAACCTGATGGAAGACGTCATCATACACATGAGGAAGCCTCTGAACGAGAGGAATTTGGAAAACATGGGTTTAATTGACAAGGTCAGAGTCATACCCACAAAGGACACCTCTTGGGAAGCTCTGAGGGATTAGAGCAAGATATCTAATTGGATGTATCTCTTCTCGAAGATTGATCCCCCAAGAGGTAATCGCGTGCTACCTTCAGGATCTGGAAGCACAATGCATTGACATTTTTGGGTTCAGCTTGGATTGGCTACCATATCAGCCACCTAACATCATGAAGCGGAAGAGATAGCCCTTTGAGAAAAGAAAAAGAAGAGTCTAAAGCTGGGAGAATCACCAGCAACTCAGAAGCAACTTGTGCCTCTGAGCTCTTTAGTACCTAGTAAGTCCCCAATCTCAAAAGCTCATTTACTTTCTGGTTCTAGAAAAATCCTCTCTTCTTTACCTCAACCACCCCACCATCTCTCCCTCTGAACCAACCATCTCTGTACCTACCCCTCCTGAACCAAACACTTCTGAACATCTCACTTCTGACCCTAAACCATCTTCACCTCCACTACCCAAATTCAATCTCACTACAACATCCAACCCCGTATCTGAATCCATCTTGTTAAACAAACACATATCACCCCTTCCTCTACCCTTATTTCCCCTCCCTACTACTACGACCTAACCTCAAACTCTGAACATTCAAATATTCCTAACCCATCTTTTCCAACTCTTGTAGAACTTCAGTCCACAGCTGAATCTGAAAAGGCTTTGTTTGTACCAAAACCTTTTGAACGTATTCCACCTCTCTTTCAACCCATTTCTGAACCCATTCAAAAACCCTCTGAACCCACTTCTCAACCCTCTGAACCTGACCTCACCTTTCCCATTTATGAGGTTTTTGCCAAGTTCTCGGAGAACTCTGCTTCAAGACTAAGGCATTTATCTGAAGAATCCAGGCTCAGTGCCAATCCTTCTAAAGCAAGGACTCAATGGAATGTGTTTCTCAGGTGGATGACATATGAAGTCTTTAAACTGAAAGGACTTTCTGAACAAGTCACAGATGACTACATCAGAAGTGCTGAAGAGAGGCTGGAAGAGCGTCTAGCGTAGGAAGCTACTGAAAGGGCTAGGAGAGAAGCTGAAGAAAGAGTTGCTGCTAAGGAGGTAGTTGAGAAAGCTGCTGCAGAGGATAAAGCTAAAGCAAAAGTTGAAGTTGAAGTAGCATTGGCCACTGAAGTTGCTCGCAAAGCCGCAGAAGACGCTAAGAAGAAATCTGAGGTTGCTATGACTCGAGGTGAGTCATCAACATCTGATTTACCTCTTATAGTCCTCAATACTATGGAAGATCTACTGAAAGAATAACAATTGGTCAGAGTTAGACTCGACCAACAGGATCAAGTCAACTCGAGCATCCAGAGTCAGCTTGCTCACCTACTTCAGAGGATGGTGTAAGACCCCAATTTTGTCCCTAAGATCCCTCATGGCATCATATCATAACATTGCATTGCCTCAAGGATCATTGGACACCTTGCTTCCTTCCCTGTGGGTGGGTCATCTTTTTGAGAGTGGTTCTTGATCACCAAACATGTTTACATTTGTATATCATTGTTTTTCTTTTTATCACTAACCAAAAAGTACAAAAATATGTCATTTAACCTTTGTCTTGCAGATGAAGCATTAACAGGTCAAGGCAATCAAAGGCATTAATTGAGCAATAGATGGTGGTCATTCTTGAGATTTGGACCCCACAATCATTCACAAGAGTTCATATGAGTCATGATGTCATTTTGAAGCAAAATCCCAAGTGGTAGAGGCCTGAATTTCATCAGAACATTTTCAGGTCATCTGAAGACCTAGAAAGTCAACTGCAAAGTCAACTATGGATTTGGAAGTGGGAAGTGATTAGAAATACTTCATTCATGTTCAAACAAGTCTCATTTGACATTTCAAACACTCACATTGAAGAATTTGAAGTCAGGTCAAGAATTTCCAAAAATAGCAAGTGACCTATAATTTGAACTTTCCAAAAATGGAAAGATTTTGGACCAACTTCAACTCAATATTACATCATCAAGAAAGCTTCAAAAGAAATTTTGTTGAACATGAAAGTTGTAGATCTTTCTCTCCCATTTCCAAAATGTCCAAGATCATGAATTTCTAATGTGTGGTTGAGGAGATATGATCAAATCATGGCAAAGTGTGTTTGAAAATTCAAATGGACATAACTTTTGAACCAAAGCTCAAAAATGAGTGGTTCTTTTTGCAATATTCTCCTCATGACTTGTAGTTTCTTAACATCTCATTACATGGCTTGAATTCCATTTGCATTATCATGTGCTCAATCATGAAGTTTTTGAAGAGAAATTTCATAAAATCAATTTGGTTGATCATATGCATAAAATACCAATCCATAAGCTTGCATGGGCCTTGTTTAAGAGGTTTTGGATCAGCATTGTGCACTGTTCACGCATGCATGAAGTGCATGAGGTGAAAAACCATTTTTGTACATACACCTCATAAGTTGCTAATCTCATTTGCATTTGGCTTAAACTTGATTTCAGCATCATTAGCAGGACCTATATATTGTTAATCATAATTGCATTCTTCATTAACACTCATTCTCAGATCTAGATTCAAGAATCATCAAATTTTTTCTCTCAAAATATTTTTCAAATTCTTCACACAAGAGCATTCTCTATTGATTGATTCATGCTCAGGATGTGTTTTTGAGGAGATTTGAACGTGGAATTGGAAGGAATCGTGCCATATTTGTTCATACTCGAAGCTTGAAGCATCCATGGAATTTTCAAAATCTACTGGATTCACGTGCAATTGAGCTTCAATCTCACCAGCATTCATCTCCACAAGCATCATAGAGGAACTTTGAGCCATTACAAGCCTTGTATCACGCGATTCCAGCTAGCTGTTCTTCAAGAGGTCAGGATTCGATCTCAATAATTCTTGAATTCATTAGGATATTGTTGTAGATCTTGTTGTCCTGATGAATCTGAGCTTTGAATCGTGTGATTTGGTGTTGTTTTGAGTTAGTTATGGATGATTGAATATTTGACATGTTGAAATGATTCTCTTTGATCCGAACTTGTTTTGATGTTTTTGCATGAATTGTTTATGGATCTTGCATGTGCGTGTGATGATGATTCGAATGGTATAATTTTGGTTGGATTCTGGAACATTTTGTGATTTTCTGGAAACTCACATGAAGATCATCATGATCTTCATCTTCAACCTATGAAGTTCATAGCGTTTCCAGATTCGCTATGAGTTTGCTAGGATTTTGCTACGAAATGTTCATAGGATTAGCTACGAATTCTGGAAACGCGCAGGTTTAGGGTTTAAGACCAAAACGTGGTCGTTTTAGGTTGGCGCGCCAAAATTTGAATGTGTGCTCGGTTCGATACTGAGCGAAGGAACTTTTCAAACTGCCTCGCCATTTTTCATGTTTCCCTCCTATTTTCAAATGCTATTTCCATTTTTTACTTCAAATTTTTTCCTCAACTTCAAAAAATCATATAAAATAGAAAACTCATCCAATTTCATCCCAATTTTTTGCAAAATGCTCCTTATTCTGTCTAGTTTTTTATGAGCATGAATTTGAAAGTTGTGCCTGGCTGGAAAAATAATTTGTTCTAGGTTGATTGATCATATGTCTAATTGTGACCTTGCCTTGCTTATCTTATCATAAAATGCTTGTTTCTTATCCAATGAATGTGAAATTTTGCATGTTGATTCTAGACACAATGCTTGACATTTTGGTTTTGGTTTGGTATTTTTCCTATGCTCCATTGCTGTTTTATGCTTGTGCTAACTTGGTGTGACAATTTGTGTCACACCTTTGATTGACCAACTTGTGCAACTTGATTTCTATGCCAAATGATCTCTGATTCCCCTGATTTTTTGTATGTTGATCATGTTAGATGTCTTGAATGTGCATGATTTTTTCCAGATTTATTTGAATCATTTCTGTTTTGATTTGAATTTTTCATTCATGTTGATCACATATGAGCTTTGAAATTGCCTTGAACTTCCCTTGATCATGAAATGCTTTTGGTGATTGATTTTGATGTGAGCCTTTTTAGGATATGTCAATATGTGTGTGAAGTTACTTTGTGTTGAATTTCAGCCCCTGTTTCAAATTGTTTCTCCATCTTTGACCCTAGGATTTGACCTAGTGGTTTGTTGCTTATATTTGAGTTTTGATTTCAGGTTAAAGCATCCAAGTTCTCTAGTTGATGATGCTTCATCTTGTGAATATTGACATTGGCTTTTGATTACTAACACTTGTGTGTTTTGTAGGTTGATGCTAACTCATTTGAGTTTACCTTATGGCTTACACATTTTGTACATTGAGATCATCTGTTGCTTATTGACTGTTGTCTGTTTGTCTGAGTATTGTACTGATCTGTTTAGTGTTTCCACAGGTACCTAAGTTGCTTTAAGTTCATTCGAACTTTGCTTTTGCTTGGTTACTTAACCACTTAGGTATAATCTCTAATCTTCATGTAGTCTGGAAGACCTACTGTTATTGGTAGGCACCTGTCTGAAGCCCTCCTTAAGAGGCAATGTTTGTGCTTGTTTAATTTTGTGCCAAGCAGGTAAAGTCCTCTTATGAGGCAATTGGCATATAAAAGAGATGTGTAATCCATCTCCTGCTACTCAGTGTGTCATTCACCTTGCTCACACCATGTGTTGATGCATGGTGAATAATAACCCAAGATCTTATAAAGTCCATTTGTGGAGAAGAGTTCCAACTTTTTGAACTCCCACACTTTCCATTGATCAAAGCTCTCCCTGACCAGGGATAAGCGCTATGAGGCACACCCCTCATCTCCATTTCATCCGCTTCACCCTAACTCTCAATGTTAGGGTTAAGAGCTCAAAATACCCCATTCCAGCTGGCTGTAAAGCCTAACCTTGCTTGAGCCTAATTGATTGTGTATAGTGTGTGCTAATTGGCTTGTTTGTTTGCTTACTTGATTCATCTGTGCATATTTGGTTGAGTTTGCCTTTGTGCATTTATCATCATTACTTGTATATCATTTCATAAACTTTGCTTTGTAACATTTTGTTTTGTCCATGGAGGAGGCAAGCATAAGTCCATTGCTTGGCAGTTGTTTCCCATGATATGGTAGGAGACTAGTATAAGTCCATTGATTGGCATCTGGTATCCATGTTTGCTCTTTGCTTTAGGAGATTGGAATAAGCCCATTGATTGGCTTCCGGTATGCATTTTGTTTTAGGAGACTAGTATAAGTCCATTGATTGGCATCTGGTATCCATGTTGTTTTAGAAGATTGGTATAAGTCCATTGATTGGCATCCGGTATCCATTTTGTTTTGTGAGATTGGTGTAAGTCCATTGATTGGCATCCGGTATCCATTTACTTTGTTCATCTGTTATTTGCTTGTTGCCTCATTCCAAAGGAATCACTTGAATCATCTACATATGATCTCAAGAGGTGAACATCTAAGAAGTTTTACTTCCTTAACCCTCCCACCTTTTATTGCTTTAAACCTCCATTTGCATGTTAACCCAAAACCTGAAAACTATTGTGCAAACATTTTCATTTGTTCTTCTCAAATTAGAAACCTAGGCCTTAAGCCTCTGATTTTTCAAACTTCATTTTCATAATACTTCTTTTGAATTGAATTCTAATCATACTTTGACCATCTTTTGTGAATAAATTCTAATTGATTAATTCCACTCATTCAATTGTTTTGTGGCTCAAGTCCACTTTCTTGATAAGTTTTCATGCATTAGCCATATGTTTGATTTATCCTAGTTGGTTGATGTTAATCTCACCTTTTGTCCTTAGTGATTGAATTGTAAGACTTCCTTGCTTATTATAGAGTTAACCCCTCACTAGCAAGTTGAAGCTTTTCTCACATGGTGGACTTGTTGTTTGTATAGGTTGAGTTTTCTCCCGTGGATAACGAAAGACCTTAGGGCTTTTGTTCTAAAATCAATTCACTTACTTTTGGAAATCTTTTAGCCGAACTACGGAGTTTTGATCCTTACCTTCCATGGAAAGGTACTTAGGCAACGGGTTCATCCGTTCAAACACAAAAATAATAACTTATATATTCTTTCTCTCATCCCTTCAATCCATGTTTGCACAATAAATATTTCATAAACAAATAACATTTCATACAACAAGTTGTGAAAAGGGCTCCGTAGGAGTACCTAGGATGGTTTGGGTGCCTAACACCTTCCCATTGCGTAATTAACCCCTTACCCAGATCTCTGATCTTTTCATTAGTTTTCTATGTGTAAAAAACTTCTTAGGCTTTTGTTCGCTTTTTAGCCATTCCTTTGGATAAATAAAAGTGCAGTGGCGACTCGATCCTTTGTATGCTTTGCTTTTGATTTAGTCAATAAATCATAAAGTGACGAATACACCGCTACAGAAAAGTGGCGTCTCTGCTGGGGACCATCCTTGGTGGTTTTGCCTACTTTTCACCCTTGTTGTATGATATTGTTTATCTGTTATATGACATATTTTTGTACAATTTGGGATTACTGTATTGATTGTAATGTTTGAATTGCTTGATATACAATTGATGTTTGCTTGGTGATCTCTGTGAGATGAGTTCTATACCCGAACTCGAGTGCACTTTAGGATAGGAGAATGGCATAGTCTCATCGACTTGTGTGGAGTATTCCTTAGCAAGTTGACTTGCGAGTCCATTCGCTTGGTGGAGGTCATGTTGGATTAATAATGTCACACAAGTTATTTGTGGTTAGGCATTATTCTTTTAACATGTGCCTTAGAAGCCAAGGACCTTAGTTTACCAAGCCCATATTGGCCTATTTTTAGGACGTAGTGCGGAGGTCGTTCAGATGTAAGATCTGATGCGATTGTTACGCGATACTACACTCATAAGAGTCTCTCTTGAGAATATTTTTGGAATACGAGTATTCGTTCCTCCGTTAATATTCGAAAGATGGGATGATGACTATGGGAACCTCTTGTAGAACATGTTCGGCAGGTTTAAACCCTAGTACACTCCCTTTGGGTGGTTCTTAACCGAGACTCCATGCTCGTGACTCTCAACAAACCCGTGATTCATGGTTGAGTCGTTCAGATATCCTTAATATCAATGGAACTTGGGTGTCGATAAGGTGAAAACCATAATCCACCAAAATGGATGATTGATATTAAGGATGATTGAGCCGGTTCATGTATCGTTAATATCAATGGAACTTGGGTGTCGATAAGGTGAAAACCATAATCCACCAAAATGGATGATTGATATTAAGGATGCTATGAGCTTTCCCATGACCTTTGTCTGGTGTGATTTGCTTGATCCTTGAGTGTGATTGTTGCATTCATACATTAATGCATTCATCTGCATTCATGTCATCAGCAAAATCAGAAAATTTTCAAGGAACTTAAAGGGTTTATTTGCAAAATTTTCAGACATGGAAAGACCAAAAAGGCATACAAAGAAGTACAACTTTAGACAGCCCGATCTAAAAGAGTTAAGGAATCTGACATCTTATGTATTAGATCCCTTGGGTTTCAAAGCTCGCTATGGGAAGCTTCTGCCTTTGTTGACTACTCAGGTTGATGAGTACTTTGGCGCAGTTCTATGATCCTCTGTATCACTGCTTCTCTTTTCCGGACTTTCAGTTGTTGCCTACGCTCGAGGAGTATGCTCATCTTGTGGGTATCCCTATTCTGGATAAGGTGCCGTTCAGTGGCTTAGAGAGTATTCCGACTTCTCGAGAGATTGCAGACTTGTTGCACATAGATGAATCCCTTATTGAAGCGCATATGACCACCAAAGGTGGAATTCGAGGCCTTCCTTCTGATTTCCTTATCGCTCAAGCTACCGCTTATGGGAAGGCCATGAGTGAGGATGCCTTTGAGGCCATATTCGTGCTGCTCATCTATGGATTGGTATTGTTCCCCAACATCGACAAATTTGTGGATGTGAACGCCATTAGGATCTTTTCTGTTCTTAATCCCGTTCCTACTCTGTTGGGTGATGCCTATTTCTCTTTGCATCTGAGGAATGCAAAGGGCGGAGGAGCTATTGTGTGCTGTTTGCCTCTGTTGTATAAGTGGTTTATTTCTCACTTACCACAGACGGTCGCTTTCAAGGAGAACAAGGGATGTCTACGGTGGTCTACGAGACTTATGTCTCTCACTAATGACGATATCTCTTGGTATGATCGCGTGTATGATACAGTTCAGATCATTGATTATTGTGGTGAATTCCCTAATGTGCCTCTTCTTGGTACATGTGGTGGGATCAACTACAACCCTATCTTAGCACGTCGCCAGCTTGGGTTCCCCCTAAAAGATAAACCTCATAACATTCTGTTAGAAGGTGTGTTCTTTCAGGAGGGTAAAGATCCCCAAGGTCTGAAAGCCAGGATGGTCCGCGCTTGGCGCAAGATTCACAAGAAGGGTAGAAATGAGTTAGGACTGAAGAACTGCATTGCTTTGGAGCCGTATACTTCTTGGGTCAGACAGAGAGCCTCTGAGTATCTTATGCCATATGATTATCCGTGACCTACACCGTTGGTTGTGGCTGGGCCTTCAACCCTCCCTAACCAAGGCGTAGAGGAGTTGAGAGATGAAGACCTTTCACGTGCCAGGATCCGTGAAAGAGAAGAGTTGCTTCAACAGCTTAAGGAGAAGGACGCTCTGATCGAATTCCTCGAGCATCAGGTGATAGACGATCCGAATGATACCTGGACTTCTCTGCTTCCTCAGTCTTCCAAATTCTGGAAGAGGAAGTATGATCAACTTGCTAAGGAGAAAGCGGATATGGAAGCAGCATATGAGAGAGAGATCAAGAGGCTTTGTGCATCTCGTCTTCCAGCATCTCGAGCTTCTAGGGATCCATAGGATGTTTATTTTCCTTTTCCCTTGTAATATGATCAACAATGTTGTACTTCTTTGTCTCGAATATATTAGATGAGATATTTTTCCATATGCGGTTAAATGTTTTAAAATTTCAAAATTTGCAAATGATACCCTAAAAGTTCCTTGAAATAAAAACAGAGCATATGCACGAGCATTGCATGCATCATCTCGCATAAGCAGGTGTTGTTCTGGTCTTCTTGTCTATGGCCTAACTTTGTGCTCTTCATTTATTTTGAAGACAAGCTAACTCATCGGTACTACACCCGAGCTAATTCTGCAAGAGTGATGGATCAGTTGGAACAAGAGAACCGTGAGCTGAAGGAAGAAGTTGCTAGACTGAGTGCTCTGATGGAGCAATTCTTGGCTGCTCAGAATCAACCATCTCCACCTCCTGCAACTCCTCCCTAGAGGACTGTTATATCTGAAGTAGTCGCGTCAACCGTGCCAGCTGCTAATGCCCACTTTGTGCCAGCCATGCCAGCCGGGTTTCTGTGGGGTATGCCTCCTGGTTTTATGCCTGATATTCCAGCTCCTACATTTGCTTCCATGCCGGCATCTAGCCCGGTCCTTACGATGCCTCCTCCTGTCGTGCATACCATTCCCAGGGTAGACGACACCATCTATCATTCTGAGTCGTCTGAGGGCCCAGATGTTAATGAAAAGATGGATGCGATGAACGACCAATTTCTTGAACTCTGCAAGGAATTGAAGACCCTCCGAGGGAAAGATTTGTTCGGCAAGTCTGCTGCTGAATTATGCTTGGTTCCCGGTGTTAAGATTCCTGTCAAATTCAAAGTCCCTGACTTTGAGAAGTATAAAGGGAACACCTGCCCTCTCAGCCACCTGATTATGTATGCCAGCAAAATGTCTACTCAGACGGATAATGATCAGCTGCTGATTCATTATTTTCAGGATAGTTTGTCTGGTGCAGCTCTTCGGTGGTATATGAGCCTTGATAGTGCAAACGTTCGTTCCTTCAACGATCTTGGCGAAGCCTTCGTCAAGCAATACAAATATAATGTGGATATGGCTCCTGACCGTGATCAACTCAGAGCTATGTCCCATAAGGACAAAGAGACATTTAAAGAGTACGCCCAGAGGTGGCGAGAGCTGGAAGCTCAGATTACTCCTCCGCTGGAAGAAAAGGAGATGACTAAGATCTTTTTGAAAACTCTTAGTTCATTTTATTATGAGAGGATGGTCGCTAGTGCTCCCTCTGATTTCACCGAAATGGTGAACATGGGGATGCGATTGGAGGAAGGAGTCCGGGAAGGACGGTTATCTAAGGATGAAGGCTCTTCTAAACGATATGGGGCGTTTAAGAAGAAAGATGGGGAGGCACATGCTGTGCAATCCCATGTTAAACCTAGAAGACCCTCTGCCAAGAGGAAGCATGTGCGCCATGCCAGCAATTAGCATCAGGTGGCTCATATAGCACCTGTCTTCAGAGACAACAATCAGCATAATCAGCAACAACCTCAGTATCAACAAAAACATCGCCCACAGCAACAGGCTTACCAGCCTCGTGGCAACAGTAATCAGGCTAATTTGAATTATGATAGGAAGAAGATCACTTTCGATCCTATTCCTATGTCATACGCTGAGCTATATCCCTCTTTAATAGAGCGGAAACTGATTACCCCGAGGGATCCTCCGGTTGTACCTGCTAACCCGCAGTGGTGGTACAAGCCCGACCAGCATTGTGTTTATCATTTTGGTGCTCCCGGTCACAATATAGAAAACTGCTATCCATTGAAGACTAAGGTGCAAGACCTTATGAGATGCGGCATTCTGAGCTTTGAGGACTCAGGCCCCAATGTTACGAAGAACACATTGCCCGAGCATGGGAAGTCGGTTAACATGGTCCAGGGTTGCCCTGGCAAATATAAGGTCAAATATGTAAGCCATATTCGACAGTCATTGGTTGAGTTGCATCGTCTGCTATGTGATTACAGTCATATGGAGCACGACCATGACAAATGCCGTATTTGCTCTGTCAATCGTCTGGGTTGTCGCCAAGTGCGCAGAGAGCTTCAAGAGCTGTTGGATGAGGGTACTATTGAGATTCTTCAAAACAGAAACGTTGATGAAGATGAACCAGAAGTAAATGTGATTTCTCCTGTGTTCAAGATTCCTGAGCCTGTTGTCATCCGTTATGATGGTAGCAAGCCGAAGGTCTCTCCTTCTTTGGTGATCAAGCCTGCAGGCCCTGTGCCTTATTCTTCTGAGAAAGCGATTCCCTTTCGTTACAATGTTGTTGCTGTGGAAGATGGGAAAGAAGTGCCTTTGCCTTCAACTTCTGTGGTAAATATTGCTGATGTGAGCGGGTTGACCCGTAGTTGTCGTGTGTTTTCTGCACCCCCGAAGCCTCATGTTGTTTCTGATTCTGTTGTGCGTCTGGTTGGGACTGCGGTGAATGTTCCGAACCCGACACTTGTTGTTGCTAAACCCTCATCTGTACAAAAGACTCTTGTTTCTTCTGTTGGCCCGAGTGGCATTGTGAGCGAAGACTGTGATGAGATGCTGAGGCTCATCAAGAAGAGTGAGTACAACGTTGTAGACCAGCTTCTACAAACGCCGTCCAAGATCTCCGTACTATCTTTGCTTCTGAATTCAGAACCCCATAGGGAGGCTCTGCAGAAAGTATTGGATGTGGCTTATGTTGATCATGACGTCACTATTGAGCAGTTTGACAGTATAATTGCAAACATCACTGCTTGCAACACTTTGAGTTTCTGTGACGCTGATCTCCCTGAGGAAGGAAGAGACCACAACATGGCTTTACATATTTCTATGAACTGCAAGAACGACGCCATGTCCAACGTGCTGGTGGACACTGGGTCATCTTTGAATGTATTGCCGAAGACCACTCTTTCGAGATTGTCATATCAGGGGCCTCCCATGAGGCAGAGTGGTGTTGTTGTGAAAGCTTTCGATGGGTCGCGTATGACCGTGATTGGGGAAGTTGATCTCCCAATCAAGATTGGACCAAGTGATTTCCAAGTTACCTTTCAGGTTATGGATATCCACCCATCTTATAGTTGTCTCCTTGGCAGACCATGGATTCACAAGGCTGGCGCCGTGACATCCATCCTACACCAGAAGCTGAAATTCGTTAAGAATAAGAAATTGGTTGTGGTAGGGGGAGAAAAGGCTCTCCTGGTTAGCCACCTGTCTTCTTTCCCATATATTGATGCTGAGGATGAGGTTGGAACGCCTTTCCAAGCTTTGTCTATTGCTGAGCCGATTGAGAAGAAGTCTCCTTCATTTGCTTCCTATCGTGACGCGAAACTGGCCATCGAATGTGGTGCAGTTGCTGGTTTAGGGAAGATGATTGAGCTTGAAGACAATAAATCCTGGGCTGGCATTGGCTATTCTTCTGGGGCATTCAACGAGCAAGGGCTGTTCAAGAGTGGAGGTTTCATCCACGTCGATCAGACTGAAGAAACTGCTGCTATTCTGGAAGAGGATGTAGAGGATTTGAGCAACTTCGTTATCCCTGGCGGGATCTGCCATAATTGGGTCGCTGTGGATGTTCCTATGGTCATTCATAAGTCAGCGTAATTTGTTCACTTTGTTTCAAAACCCTTCTCCCATGCCAAAAGGAGAAGCGAGGACATTGTTGGCAGCATTTATGCAATGATATTTCATTCAATTAATGCATTGTTAAACATTTGTTTTTCCATTTGTTTTCACTTTTTGCTTTTGCATGAAATCGGTGATCACAAAAAACCCTAAAAACAAGAATAAAAGCAATTTTTTTCATCTGCATAATGATTTGTTTGTTTAAATTCTAAAGCTTTTTATTATCCAAAATCATTATGCAGGCTGATTCTAAAACCCATTGAACATAATGATCCAACGCCATCTCCTAATTTTGAATTCCCTGTATTCGAGGCAGAGGAAGATGATGTTGAAGGGATTCCTGATGAGATTTCCCGTCTCCTTGAGCACGAAGAGAAGATCATTCAGCCGCACCTTGAGAATCTGGAAACAGTCAACTTGGGGTCTGAAGATTGTGTTCGTATGGTGAAGATTGGTGCACTTCTTGAAGAGTCTGTTAAGAAGGGGTTGATTAGTTTGCTACGAAAATATTCCGATATCTTCTCTTGGTCGTATGAAGACATGCCAGGTCTAGATAAAGATATTGTGCAACATTTCCTGCCTTTGAAGCCTGAGTGCGTGCCTGTGAAGTAGAAGCTCAGAAGAACTCATCCAGATATGGCAGTGAAGATCAAAAAAGGAAGTTCAGAAGCAAATTGATGCAGGGTTTCTGGTGACTTCTATATATCCTCTATGGGTGGCCAATATTGTGCATGTGTCTAAGAAAGACGGAAAAGTCCGTATGTGTGTTGATTACAGAGATTTGAATAAAGCTAGTCCGAAAGATGATTTCCCTCTACCACACATTGATATGTTGGTAGACAATACAGCTAAATTCAAAGTCTTTTTGTTTATGGATGGATTTTCCGGTTATAATCAAATCAAGATGGCACCCGAGGATATGGAGAAGACAACATTCATCACACCTTGGGGAACATTCTGTTATCGAGTGATGCCCTTCGGTCTGAAGAACGCCGGAGCCACGTATCAACGAGCTATGACTACCTTGTTTCATGATATGATGCACAAGGAGATAGAGGTCTATGTCGATGACATGATTGCTAAGTCCCGAACGGAAGTTGAACATGTTGAACATTTGTTGAAGCTTTTTGAGCATTTGAGGAAGTACAAGCTTCGTCTGAATCCGAACAAATGTACATTTGGAGTCCGTTCTGGCAAGTTGTTGGGTTTTGTTGTCAGCGAGAGAGGTATTGAGGTTGATCCTGCAGAGGTCAAAGCAATACAAGAGATGCCTGCGCCCAAAACTGAGAAGCAAGTCCGAGGTTTTCTTGGCCGCTTGAACTATATTTCCAGATTTATATCCCACATGACTGCCACATGTACGCCGATATTCAAGCTCCTCCGGAAAGATCAGTCTCTTGATTGGACCGAGGATTGCCAGAAAGCTTTCGACAGTATCAAAGAGTATCTGTCTGAACCTCCGATCTTGTCTCCGCTTGTGGAAGGAAGACCTCTGATCATGTATATGACTGTTCTTGAAGACTCGATGGGTTGTGTACTCGGTCAGCAAGACGAATCAGGAAAGAAAGAATCTGCTATCTACTACCTCAGTAAGAAGTTTACTGATTGTGAGTCTCGATACTCTATGCTTAAGAAGACGTGATGTGCTTTGGCTTGGGCTGCTAAGCGTTTGCACCAGTACATGATAAATCATACAACTTGGTTGATATCCCGAATGGATCTAATCAAGTATATTTTCGAGAAGCCTGCTTTAACTGGGAAGATTGCCCGTTGGCAGATGTTGTTGTCTGAGTATGATATCGAGTATCGAGCTCAGAAAACTATTAAAGGTAGTATCTTGGTTGACCATTTAGCGCATTAGCCGATTGAAGATCATCAGTCTGTTCAGTACGACTTCCCGGATGAGGAGATTCTGTATTTAAAAATGAAAGATTGTGATGAGCCTACACTTGATGAAGGTCCGGAACCTGGTTCCAGATGGACGATGGTGTTTGATGGCGCTGTGAATCAGTACGGAAATGGAATTGGGGCAGTAATCATTACTCCTCATGGCACACATATTCCGTTTACAGCAAGGCTAACTTTCAAATACACGAATAATATGGTTGAGTACGAAGCCTGCATTTTGGGATTAGAAGAATGCATTGATCTAAGGATCAAGCATCTTGATGTGTATGGTGATTCGGCCCTAGTTGTCAATCAGATCAAGGGTGAATGGGAGACGAATCAGCCTGGTCTCATTCCATATAGAGATTATGCGAGGAGGATTTCAACGTTCTTTACTGAAGTTGACTTTTATCATATTCCTCGAGAAGATAATCGGATGGCAGATGCGCTTGCTACGCTTGCTTCGATGATTGTAGTCAAGTATTGGAATGAAGTTCCTAATATCACCGTGATGCGCTTGGATAGACCAGCTCACGTGTTTGCAGTTGAAGAAGTGAATGATGACAAGCCTTGGTATTTTGATATCAAGAATTTCCTCCAGAACCAGGTTTACCCGCTTGGGGCATCTGTGAAAGATAGGAAAACTCTGAGAAGGTTGTCAGGCAGTTTCTACCTCAGCGGTGAAGTGCTGTATAAGCGAAATTTTGACATGGTTTTGCTCAGATGCATGGATAGACACGAAGCAAACCTGTAGATGACTGAGGTCCATGAGGGTTCATTTGGTACTCATTCCAATGGACATGCCATGGCTAGAAAGATGTTGAGAGCAGGCTACTGTTGGCTGACAATGGAGTCTGACTGCTGCAAATATGTGAAGAGATGCCACAAGTGTCAAATTTATGCGGATAAGATTCATATTCCTCCGACACTTCTGAATGTGATTTCATCACCATGGCCTTTCTCTATTTGGGGAATTGACATGATCGGCATGATTCAATCGAAAGCGTCCAACGGACACAGGTTTATTCTCGTAGCAATTGATTACTTCACCAAATGGGTTGAAGCCGCTTCGTATGCGAATGTGACCAGACAGGTGGTCGTGAAGTTTATCAAGAATCAACTTATTTGCCGTTATGGTGTGCCTGATAAGATCATTACTGATAATGGATCTAATCTGAATAACAAGATGATGGAAGAGTTGTGCGCTGAGTTCAAGATTGCACACCATAATTCCTCTCCTTACAGACCCAAGATGAATGGGGTTGTTGAAGCTGCTAACAAGAATATCAAGAAGATTATCCAGAAGATGGTTGTTACGTACAAAGATTAGCATGAGATACTGCCATTTGCTTTGCATGGATATCGTACATCTGTTCGCACTTCAACAGGGGCAACCCTTTTTTCTCTTGTTTATGGCATGGAGGTTGTTCTCCCAGTAGAGGTGGAGATCCCATCAATGAGAGTCTTGATGGAAGCCAAGTTGACTGATGCTGAATGGATTCAGAGTCGTTACGACTAGTTAAATTTGATTGAAGAGAAGCGATTGACTGCCATGTGCCATGGTCAGTTGTATCAGCAGAGAATGAAGAAAGCATTCGATAAGAAGGTCAAGCCTCGTGTGTTCCGAGAAGGTGACCTCGTGCTCAAGAAAGTCTTGTCTTTCGCGCCCGATTCCAGGGGCAAGTGGACTCCCAACTATGAAGGTCCATACGTTGTTAAGAGAGCCTTTTCAGGCGGTGCTTTGATGCTTACAACAATGGATGGGGAGGATTTCACTTGTCCTGTGAATTCAGATGCAGTCAAGAAATACTTTGCCTAAAAAAAAGAAGTATATGAAAAACAGAATAGCTCGCTAAGTTGAAAACCCGAAAGGGCGGCTTAGGCAAAAATGAGTGTCTCAGTGGAAAACCCAAAAGGGCGATCCAAGCAAAAGTTAGAGACATGATAAAAAATGATATTTGCATCCCGCTAGATTGAGTACCTCACCCTGGGGCAATCTAGGCCAAACTTAGGGATTTGGCAAGTAACTGCATCCTGACAAGACTTTCCGCTCCACAACTGTCTTTTCGTTAGAAATTCTCGATTCGTCGTCAACTGAAGCTTCGAATACATCGGATTCAAATTGGTAGAGAAAAGATCATTATGTTCAATGTAGCCCTCTTCCAATATATATCACTGATTTCAAATTTGTACATATCTATGGAGTCTCGCCATTCGCAGACTACCATTCCATCAAATCAATTTGAGCTTTTATCCAATTATTTGCACTCTTATTTGTTTCAATTCAACAAATGTTTTGCATGTTTTAACTGATAAAATGTCATTGTTTTAAACAAATAAATTTTTCAAATTGTTGTTTTAAACAAAGTGAACATTCACAATGATAAAAGAATACTTAAGAATTTCTCAGTGCTCTCCCAAGGGTGGCATGATTTCCAACACGGTAAGACATTTGTTCATATTCCTAGCATTGGTTGTATCCTCTTTATCCGGATTGTTGTTGGGGTTGTTCCCTAAGCAGAGTTTCTGTTAAGATTTTGTGTTCCCATATCAGAGTGCTTGATGGAAACTTCACAATCCTCTCCAGCAGCATTCTCTCCCCAGCATGGTTGCTTTCCTTTTGGAAGATTCGGTAGTTGGTGGGTTGACATCCCGGTACTTCGTCTGTTTCCTCAATAAAGTTTCCAGCGGAGGTGTTGGCATGATGTACTTCATCTATGCTATATCTCCCCATCAGAGTGCTTGTCGAGGGTTTTCACCTTTTATCCCTTCAGCAGAGCAGTGATTATTTCCTCCTCAGCAGTTGGTGGTTTCTTCTTGGAAGGTTCAGCATTTGGAGGTTGATCCCCAGCTCTCCTTCTCTTCCTCAGATAATTCGCCAGTAGATTCGTGGTACGGTGGATTGTGTCTGTGATGTTTCCCTGCAGAAGTTTCGTGATTTCCCTGCAGTATCCCCAATAGAGTTGGTATCCTCAACAGAGTTGCTTTTGTGGCAGTCTCTGCTTGTTGTGAACTTCTGTTCCCCAGTTGGGTTGTTTGGTGATCTATCATTTATAGATTTGGTTGATTTCCTGATGTTTTGATCCCCAGTAGAGTGGCTTGTGGCAGAATCTACTTGTGTGATCTATTTTCCCTCAGTGGGTTTATCCCCAATGGAGTGGCTGGCAGTATCCCCAGTAGAGTTGCTTGTGCGACTAGATTCTACTTGTGTGTTCTGTTCTCTTCAGCAGTTCTTGCTTGTGCAGTGAACTTTTGTTTCCCAGTTGATACTGAGGATCCCCCTGCAGAAATCTCGGGATTTCTCCGTTTCCCCAACGGATTTTGTCTTTGTGGCCGTTTCTGCCTGTTGTGAACTTTTATTCCCTAGTTGGGTTGATTGATGATCCGTCACTCAGAGATTTTGTGATTTCTTTGATATCTCTGATCTTCTGTTTTTCCAGCAGATCTTTGCTTTTTAGCATGTAGATCTCCAGCAGATTCGCTTTCCAGTTGGATTTCTTTGGATTTTCCTCTAGAAGTGTAGTACCGGGCGTTTGATTCCTGGACCTGTTTGTGTTAGATATGTCTGTTTTGTCAGCATTCATCAAACATAAATTACGCATATTCATGCATACTTTCAACATTCAGATATTCATGTTGCATTTTTTACCATATATCTTTTGTTTGTTGTCTCCTGCTAATGGTGATATAGATCTCTCCAGTAGATCTTCCCAAGCAGATGTCGGGTGTCTAATCTCTCAATATAGAGTCAGCCCCATAAGCAGAAAGTGTCTGTCTTTTCTTCTGCAATTCCCCACTGAGATATATCCTCGTGGATGACGGTTGTTTCCGTTTCCTCCCAACACATATATTGGGATGAACCTTCCTATTGAGTTACATCCTCATTAGGACGAGTCTTGATTCAGTTTGCCTTTTTGGTTTGATCCTGAATTGGCATTTTTTTCAACTGTCTCTTGTACTCCCCTGTGGAATAAATGAATGAATTGCCCAGTAACCGGCAATAATTCTTTTTATCCCCAGCGGAGTTTAGGCCTCTACCCAATAACCGGTAGTTGTAAGTCCTATGTTCCCTTTTCTTCTTGGTGGAATTTGTGGTTATATACCTTTTATTCCTCAGTAGAATTGTTGATTTTCTACCATGTATTCGGTAGTTATAAGTCCTATCTCTTTTCCCCTAGCAGAGGTAACCTTTGTGGTTCATTCTGGTTGATGGTGGTTTTTTGTGGTCTTCTACCCAGTATTCGGTAGTTGTAAATCCTATGTTGTTGTTGTCTCCCTAGCGGAGTCTGTGTTTGCTTGTGGGTGATTGCCGTATGCTAGCAATTGTATCCCCATCAGATCTTTCCTTATGGATAATTGCCGGATGCTAGCAATTTTATCCTCAGCGGGTCCTTTCACCATATGCCAGTGATTTGTTCCCCGGATCATTGATGTTTATCAATGTACCCCTGGTGAGTTCTCTTTCATTTACCCTTTTGTCGGTAATGATTGTTGCTCCCTTTGATCGGTCATCATTATATACCTAATTTTGGTATCCCGATGCCTTTCTTTTCGGTTGATTTATCCTTTATTAACCCAGTAACCGGTTGTGGATAATCTTCCATGCGAGTATTTTATCCACGATCTGACGGTAATGGATAATATATCTCATGCACTCTTCGGTCGAAGCCTGTTGTGTTTCCCAGTCGAGTAAGATTCGTATTCCTTTGTGGAATCGGATATTCTTTGTTCTCCTCCTTTGAGTGTATCTCCCAGTAACTGGTGATATGTCTCCTGGATGATTGCCGGATGCTTGCAATTTATCCCCTGTGAGTTATCTTTCGTTTACCCTGTTGGTGTTAGTAACGATTGTCTCTCTTTTCGGTCGGTCACCTATTATATACCCAGTAACCGGTATCCCTGGTTTTCCTTCCATGCGAGTATACTATCTACGTTCTGACGGTAATAGATAATATATCTCATGCGAGTATACTATCCACGTTCTGACGGTAATGGATATTATATCTCATGCGCTCTTTGGGTTTTTTCCCCAGCCGAGTAAGATTCGCTTTCCCGTTGCGGAGTCGAATGTCCATCCCGTAAGTCGATTTGCTTTTTCAAGCCCTCCTTTCGGATGATGAGTGTTTTGGCATATATACCAATTCACGCTTTGGTCGGTCACCTATTATATACCCAGTAACCGGTATCCCTGGTGTTCCTTCCTTTCTGCTCCCTATTATGACCTTGGTCCCCTGTGGAGTCAGATTTTCCTGAGTTGATGTACCTTTTCCAGGTCTTTCTCAGATGTTTGGTTGATTGATATCTCTCACCCTTATACCGGTCTTAGATATTCATTCTTCCTGAGCTTGTTGTTCTTTCACCCAGTAGCCGGTGTTTAGATCACATGTCTCTTTGAGTTTGTTACCCAATAACCGGTAACACCTCATCTTGCAGATTTTTCTCCAGGAGAGTCTCTTTGTTAGACATTCCCCAGTGGAGTTTCCGTTGTGATTTTGCCCTTTTGCTGTATTGGCGTTTTCCCCAATATATGCAGTTTTCCCCGGCAGGGAGATTCTGTGTGAATCTTTTTCCCCAGTCCGAGTCCGGATTTTCATCCGAAGTATCCTTCGTGGATAGTTTGAGTCAGCTTGAGTCTTTCCAATGGATGTGTCTTCCTTTGGAATTCTTTTTTCCCAGTTTGAGTCCTTTACTCCCCAGTAAGGTCTCCAATCCAGTCGTGTCTTGTTCACGCAGCGTCAGTTTCCCCTAATTCGGAGTCGTGTCCTGCTCACGCATTCTTTTTGTCTTGTTCTTATCCCCATGAGAGTTCTGTTAGAGTCTCTGTCCCTGGTAAGTGTATCACTCTGATGGATCGTCTTTTCTTTGTGGACCAGTATTCCCCACAGAGGTTGTTTCTTTGCATGCATACATTTGCATCATGAGGTCTATTAGGGACCAAAATTTGTCTCATTACTGTTATTTAAGCCCATTCTACCGCGTCGGGATGAAGATTTTAACCTTCACTTCTCCGGCTAGAATGACCTTAAATAGGGGCATCTGTAAGACCCCAATTTTGTCCCTAAGATCCCTCATGGCATCATATCATAACATTGCATTGCCTCAAGGATCATTGGACACCTTGCTTCCTTCCCTGTGGGTGGGTCATCTTTTTGAGAGTGGTTCTTGATCACCAAGCATGTTTACATTTGTATATCATTGTTTTTCTTTTTATCACTAACCAAAAAGTACAAAAATATGTCATTTAACCTTTGTCTTGCAGATGAAGCATTAACAGGTCAAGGCAATCAAAGGCATTCATTGAGCAATAGATGGTGGTCATTCTTGAGATTTGGACCCCACAATCATTCACAAGAGTTCATATGAGTCATGATGTCATTTTGAAGCAAAATCCCAAGTGGTAGAGGCTTGAATTTCATCAGAACATTTTCAGGTCATCTGAAGACCTAGAAAGTCAACTGCAAAGTCAACTATGGATTTGGAAGTGGGAAGTGATTAGAAATACTTCATTCATGTTCAAACAAGTCTCATTTGACATTTCAAACACTCACATTGAAGAATTTGAAGTCAGGTCAAGAATTTCGAAAAATAGCAAGTGACCTATAATTTGAACTTTCCAAAAATGGAAAGATTTTGGAGCAACTTCAACTCAATATTACATCATCAAGAAAGCTTCAAAAGAAATTTTGTTGAACATGAAAGTTGTAGATCTTTCTCTCCCATTTCCAAAATGTCCAAGATCATGAATTTCTAATGTGTGGTTGAGGAGATATGATCAAATCATGGCAAAGTGTGTTTGAAAATTCAAATGGACATAACTTTTGAACCAAAGCTCCAAAATGAGTGGTTCTTTTTGCAATATTCTCCTCATGACTTGTAGTTTCTTAACATCTCATTACATGGCTTGAATTCCATTTGCATTATCATGTGCTCAATCATGAAGTTTTTGAAGAGAAATTTCATAAAATCAATTTGGTTGATCATATGCATAAAATACCAATCCATAAGCTTGCATGGGCCTTGTTTAAGAGGTTTTGGATCAGCATTGTGCACTGTTCACGCATGCATGAAGTGCATGAGGTGAAAAACCATTTTTGTACATACACCTCATAAGTTGCTAATCTCATTTGCATTTTGCTTAAACTTGATTTCAGCATCATTAGCAGGATTCGATCTCAATAATTCTTGAATTCATTAGGATATTGTTGTAGATCTTGTTGTCCTGATGAATCTGAGCTTTGAATCGTGTGATTTGGTGCTGTTTTGAGTTAGTTATGGATGATTGAATATTTGACATGTTGAAATGATTCTCTTCGATCCGAACTTGTTTTGATGTTTTTGCATGAATTGTTTATGGATCTTGCATGTGCGTGTGATGATGATTCGAATGGTATAATTTTGGTTGAATTCTGGAACATTTTGTGATTTTCTAGAAATTCACATGAAGATCATCATGATCTTCATCTTCAACCTATGAAGTTCATAGCGTTTCCAGATTCGCTATGACTTTGCTAGGATTTTGCTACGAAATGTTCATAGGATTAGCTACGAATTCTGGAAACGCGCAGGTTTAGGGTTTAAGACCAAAACATGGTCGTTTTAGGTTGGCGCGCCAAAATTTGAATGTGTGCTCGGTTCGATACTGAGCGAAGGAACTTTTCAAACTGCCTCGCCATTTTTCATGTTTCCCTCCTATTTTCAAATGCTATTTCCATTTTTGACTTCAAATTTTTTCCTCAACTTCAAAAAATCATATAAAATAGAAAACTCATCCAATTTGAAATTCTGGTGTAGTCAGGATTCAGATGTTCTACTACAAGTTATGACATCTGATCTAACATTGTACCTATTACAGCAAGACAGTTATTACACTCTGTACTACTGTGCACCTTTTCACAGTGTCACGACCTCTCCTTCTATGTCATCCTAGAATGGAGGGACACCTAGTTATGTGCACCTTATCATTCACTTCTGTTGTTTTCCTACACAGATATCTGCAAGATGTCTCAATCCTGTTTTGGACATTATCTGTTACATTGTTCCAGTTTGTTGGTCATGTACTTGTGTTTCCTAAATTAAAGGTTGTAACAAGTTAAACTAATCTCCACTTATTAAGGAGCTAACAAATAAATTATTTGCCAGGTTCATTAATCGAAGCTTAGTTGTTAGTTTCCTAGATTTTAGATCAGCTGGTGGATTCCTGAAGAATAGCCTGAGAAAAATCCTGAAACAGAAAAACTAACCATCCAACAATTTAGCATATGCAGTCAGGAGTGAATGTCACAACATTCCATTTGACATCCAAGTCCAGAACCATATGCTAAGTCTGCTTGGTTTCTGAAAACAGACTGTGCTAAATTTGCTGTACTGTAAAAGACCAACCAGTCTCTACTTCAGTATCAACTTACTGGAAGAACTGTCAAGACATCCAGTTTGACAGTTTCACACTGATCTTTTGGCCAGGTCTGTTGTGCTTTTGAACTCCAGACTTCACTACATACTGAACTGAAATCATCAGCTTATTAAACAGTATGTGCTGTTGTTGATGAATGTCAAAACATTCTGATTGACATTCCAACAGAGGGCTATGTATCAGGTCTGCTATTATCTTGATGAACAGACTGGAATACATGCTTAGTTATGGCAGACAAGATTATATCATACAGAAGGAAAACAAACACAGGAAATTGTTAACCCAGTTCAGTCCAACATGACCTACATCTGGGGGCTACCAAGCCAGGAAGAAGATCCACTATTAGCAGTATCAATTCAGAGTTAAACTCACCCGTTTACAACTCCTCACTTAATCCCTACCCAATGCAATCTATACCTAGGAACTCCTAGATAGAAACCTCTAGTTTCCATTCCTATCACTACAAATACAATGTAATGTTACCACACCTTGAACTTGCTTCACTGCTTCATTCAAGAACAAAATCACTCTTGCCTACAGGCTTCGAGTTACAAACATTCTCAGGTTTACCACTGAGAAACACATGGTAACCTTCCCACAGATTGGGAGGTTTACCTTACACACACCCCTAAAAATTCATTCTAAGAGGCTTACAAATACTAGATTACAATCAGCTATTTATAACCTAATCACCCAACTGGATTTGGGCCTTCAGAAAATTGCAGCAGACTTGTTCTTGCTGTTGCAACTTCAGTAGAAAAATTCTGCTACAAACAAGGTCTTCAAGTTCCTAAATTCTCTCCATATATATCTCCATATTTAGAGCCTATATATATTCTGATTTAGTCTTCAAGACCTCCACAAGGGAGTTAGGATATTCACCAGATATCCTTGCTGATCCCATGACATATACTAAATTAATTAATTCAGTTTCCTACACATGTGCGATGTCACAGACCTGATGTCGTGACATCGTACATGACATGTTGGTCCAGATGTTGAATTTCTTCAACCCAACATATTAAAACAACAGAGATGATTACATTATTTGTTTTCTAAAATTAATGCCAATCCTAAGGAATCAACACAATTTCATCCCAATTTTTTGCAAAATGCTCCTTATTCTGTCTAGTTTTTTATGAGCATGAATTTGCAAGTTGTGCCTGGCTGGAAAAATAATTTGTTCTAGGTTGATTGATCATATGTCTAATTGTGACCTTGCCTTGCTTATCTTATCATAAAATGCTTGTTTCTTATCCAATGAATATGAAATTTTGCATGCTGATTCTAGACACAGTGCTTGACATTTTGGTTTTGGTTTGGTATTTTTCCTATGCTCCATTGTTGTTTTATGCTTGTGCTAACTTGGTGTGACAATTTGTGTCACACCTTTGATTGACCAACTTGTGCAACTTGATTTCTATGCCAAATGATCTCTGATTCCCCTGATTTTTTGTATGTTGATCATGTTAGATGTCTTGAATGTGCATGATTTTTTCCAGATTTATTTGAATCATTTCTGTTTTGATTTGAATTTTTCATTCATGTTGATCACATATGAGCTTTGAAATTGCCTTGAACTTCCCTTGATCATGAAATGCTTTTGGTGATTGATTTTGATGTGAGCCTTTTTAGGATATGTCAATATGTGTGTGAAGTTACTTTGTGTTGAATTTCAGCCCCTGTTTCAAATTGTTTCTCCATCTTTGACCCTAGGATTTGACCTAGTGGTTTGTTGCTTATATTTGAGTTTTGATTTCAGGTTAAAGCATCCAAGTTCTCTAGTTGATGATGCTTCATCTTGTGAATATTGACATTGGCTTTTGATTACTAACACTTGCGTGTTTTGTAGGTTGATGCTAACTCATTTGAGTTTGCCTTATGGCTTACACATTTTGTACATTGGGATCATCTGTTGCTTATTGACTGTTGTCTATTTGTCTGAGTATTGTACTGATCTGTTTAGTGTTTCCACAGGTACCTAAGTTACTTTAAGTTCATTTGAACTTTGCTTTTGCTTGGTTGCTTAACCACTTAGGTATAATCTCTAATCTTCATGTAGTCTGGAAGACCTACTGTTATTGGTAGGCACCTGTCTGAAGCCCTCCTTAAGAGGCAATGTTTGTGCTTGTTTAATTTTGTGCCAAGCAGGTAAAGTCCTCTTATGAGGCAATTGGCAGATAAAAGAGATGTGTAATCCATCTCCTGCTACTCAGTGTGTCATTCACCTTGCTCACACCATGTGTTGATGCATGGTGAATAATAACCCAAGATCTTATAGAGTCCATTTATGGAGAAGAGTTCCAACTTTCTGAACTCCCACACTTTCCATTGATCAAAGCTCTCCCTGACCAGGGATAAGAGCTATGAGGCACACCCCTCATCTCCATTTCATCTGCTTCACCCTAACTCTCAATGTTACGGTTAAGAGCTCAAAATACCCCATTCCAGCTGGCTGTAAAGCCTAACCTTGCTTGAGCCTAATTGATTGTGTATAGTGTGTGCTAATTGGCTTGCTTGTTTGCTTACTTGATTCATCTGTGCATATTTGCTTGAGTTTGCCTTTGTGCATTTATCATCATTACTTGTATATCATTTCATAAACTTTGCTTTGTAACATTTTGTTTTGTCCATGGAGGAGGCAAGCATAAGTCCATTGCTTGGCAGTTGTTTCCCATGATATGGTAGGAGACTAGTATAAGTCCATTGATTGGCATCTGGTATCCATGTTTGCTCTTTGCTTTAGGAGATTGGAATAAGTCCATTGATTGGCTTCCGGTATCCATTTTGTTTTAGGAGACTAGTATAAGTCCATTGATTGGCATCTGGTATCCATGTTGTTTTAGGAGATTGGTATAAGTCCATTGATTGGCATCCGGTATCCATTTTGTTTTGTGAGATTGGTGTAAGTCCATTGATTGGCATCCGGTATCCATTTACTTTGTTCATCTGTTATTTTCTTGTTGCCTCATTCCAAAGGAATCACTTGAATCATCTACATATGATCTCAAGAGGTGAACATCTAAGAAGTTTTATTTCCTTAACCCTCCCACCTTTTATTGCTTTAAACCTCCATTTGCATGTTAACCCAAAACCTGAAAACTATTGTGCAAACATTTTCATTTGTTCTTCTCAAATTAGAAACCTAGGCCTTAAGCCTCTGATTTTTCAAACTTCATTTTCATAATACTTCTTTTGAATTGAATTCTAATCATACTTTGACCATCTTTTCTGAATAAATTCTAATTGATTAATTCCACTCATTCAATTGTTTTATGGCTCAAGTCCACTTTCTTGATAAGTTTTCATGCATTAGCCATAGGTTTGATTTATCCTAGTTGGTTGATGTTAATCTCACCTTTTGTCCTTAGTGATTGAATTGTAAGACTTCCTTGCTTATTATAGAGTTAACCCCTCACTAGCAAGTTGAAGCTTTTCTCACATGGTGGACTTGTTGTTTGTCTAGGTTGAGTTTTCTCCCGTGGATAACGAAAGACCTTAGGGCTTTTGTTCTAAAATCAATTCACTTACTTTTGGAAATCTTTTAGCCGAACTACGGCGTTTTGATCCTTACCTTCCCTGGAAAGGTACGTCGGCAACAGGTTCATTCGTTCAAACACAAAAATAATAACTTGTATATTCTTTCTCTCATCCCTTCAATCCATGTTTGCACAATAAATATTTCATAAACAAATAACATTTCATACAACAAGTTGTGAAAAGGGCTCCCTAGGAGTACCTAGGACGTTTTGGGTGCCTAACACCTTCCCATTGCGTAATTAACCCCTTATCCAGATCTCTGATCTTTTCATTAGTTTTCTATGTGTAAAACTTCTTAGGCTTTTGTTCGCTTTTTAGCCATTCCTTTGGATAAATAAAAGTGCGGTGGCGACTCGATCCTTTGTATGCTTTGCTTTTGATTTAGTCAATAAATCATAAAGTGACGAATACACCGCTACAGATGGCTCCTCCTCCAAACCCTTAGGCACTCTAGGAAGTTATTTGAGTGTATTTTTTTTCTAAGAGTTTTTTCCTATGAGGCCCCTTTTTCTTCTACTTACGTCTATCTTTATTAATGAAATTTTTCCTTCTCTGAATTCTTCTTCTATTTTTATTAACTTTTTGAGTCTGACAAAAAGGGGGAGAAATAAATAGAAGTATTTTTTTATCAAATAACATATCTAACTCTCAAAATTCACTTCTTACATTCTGACATTAAAATCTATTGCGCAGTCTAAGTGTTTTATAGGGTCTATCTGAACAAAGAAGAAATGGATTTGAATCTGAGAAACAAATAAAAACAAGGCAAGCAACCTAAGAAGATCTTGTAAGAAGCTCTCTACCCCCAGAAACCCTTTTTTGATACAAATGCCATTAAAAAATTTTGAAGTATCAGTCTTAGGGGGAGACTGCATATCTCAGGGGAAGTCATACTCTATCTGACTCTGATTCATTTATATCTGTATCTTTGTAAAGTGCCATTGTTTCATCAAAACTCTGAGTTTTTGTCATCATCAAAAAGGGGGAGATTGTTAAAACAAGATTTTGATTCTGCAATATATCTCCATGTTTTGATGATAACAAAGAATTAAACAATTTCGTACCCTAATAAATTTCTCTAAGTGTGCAGGGTTCTAAGGTAAAATGAATCTGAGGAAGCGAGAAAACAAATATCTGGCATCTAATGTAGCCTCTAAGAACCCAATTTCGACCCTAAGATCCCTCATGTTATCTCATCATTTGCATTGCCTTTGGGATCACACCTTGGTATCCTCCTCACCCCTCATTCATTAGGTTTGCATTGGGAGAGATCACCAAGCATATTTTGATTGCATCATATTTTATTTTATTTTGTTTACTAACCAAAATACCAAAAATATGTCTATGTATAACTTTGTTTCTTTTGTAGGTAGCGTGTGCATCCACCAATAGTCTATCAAGCTCACAACTAGGGTTTGAAATCCTTAGTGCAAGGAGATCAATCAAGGAATGACTCACAATTGTTTTAAACAACATATATGGATCCCCACGATCTTTATTTATCATTTTGATCAAGAATGCATCAAGAGGTTGAAGCTTGTTTGCCTTGAAAGCCCTAATCCATCTGGGTATCTTGTGTGACTTCCTCAACAAGTTTCTTTAACAATTTGTAAAATATATCATGGGATACTTAATTATACATCATCATATGCATAAATGATTCTCCATGAGCTCTAAAGATCTAGATAACTTCAAGTTTGCATGTTGGTTAAAAGAGATTGACTAGAGAAAGTCAACTGCTCAAAACTAGGGTTCCCTAGACCCTATCTTCTACAATTTTTGTCATATGAAAATGATTCCAAGAAAAACCTTACTCTTTATGATATTCCATACAACTTTCATTTAGACATCAAGGGCTATTTTTTCTTGGAAAGTCATTTTTTATGGTGAAAGATTATAGGTCATTTTGTTTGTGCCCTAGTTAGGAGGTCAACTTCCAAGGACCATAACTTTCTTAATTCTTATGAGATGAAGGTCATCCAAGTTTCATGATCAATTTCAAGATGTCTTCTCCAATGTTGATTCTTTGAGAAACTTCAAATTCAACTTGCAAGGGCATGTGCCAAGAGAAAACATTATAGGTCATTTTGGGCCATCATAATTGAACAAGCAATTTTCCTCAACTTTTAAAATGCATAACTCCCTCATTCCAAATCCAAACGAGGTCAAATTTGTGACCAAATTAAAAAGGTACGAAATAGCTACAATGTTTGTGAAGAACCCATTTCCATTTGAATCTCATAGCAAAAGTTATTCAAGGTGGAAGAAATGGTCATTTTGACTTGGTACTTAGAAATTTTTCAAATATGTTTGATTTCTCAAACTTCCACCTCAAAATTCATCATGATACAAGCTCCAAATGGAAAAGTGTTCAACATTAAACTTGCTCCCCTTGATGTCACCTTTCCAAAAAATTAAATATTGCCTCATTTGGATCAATATTGAGGGTCTTGGGAATGGTTCCTTTCATAGGTTTGTTTAGGCAAGATTTGAATTCAAATAACCATTTCCTACTCCATGCTTACATGTTAATGTTTCAGTACTCATTGTGCATAAATAGGAGCAAGATTACATCATGACTTTGGACCAAATCAATGCCCATGCATCCATGCACCAAAGTTATTAAATTTGGAAAAAAAATTAAGTGTGTGAAAAGCAACTTGATACCCTATAAATACATGGCCATTATGATCAGAAAGAGGACCACTGCTTGCGTAAACTTTGAACCATTTCCTCCTTAACCTCCATTAAAGGATAAACTTGAAGATTTCAATTGAAATCGAGTTTCAAATCTCCTTCTGTTTTGAGATTGAAACTCCAAGAATCCAAGCCTCTCTTTGATCCATTTCACTTCCTGCAAGCTTCTAGAGTCGAGCCGAGGCCAATTGGAAGCAGGATCAATCCAGATTCAAGCTACCCGAAGATGATTTTTCAGAAACTTTGAACCTTCGATTCTATCTCAATTCTTCACCATTCTCTTTGATTTTTGGTTGGCTGAAGTCCTACCAATGTAGGAAACAAGATTGAGTTACTTTGAGGTGATGTTGAAGCAACTCAGATCATGAACCTCAAATTTCAAATCCATGTATCTTTCAATATACTTGGAATTAGATGAAATGGAGGTCAGATTCAAGCTCTTGAGCATTTTTCCTTTGAAACCATGTCATAAGTTTTCATTTTTGTAGTGGTTTCTGGTGGACAAGTCCGGTGAGGTCCACTGGAGAAGATGACTGGAGCTCTAGCTCCGACGGTATGTTGGCACCTTCTAAACCATCTGATCCTTTTAAAATGTTTTAATCTTGGCCCTTGGTTCTGATTACCATTGGTGCGGCGCATTGACTCAGGTCTTTGGTGAAACGCGCGCGCTTGGCCATCAGATCTGCCTCCTCAATTAATGAGGGAGATCTGATGGCCCTTGTTTTTTTTTTGTATTTTCTGAATTTCCATTTCATCCACTTATTTTATTTAATTCATAGAAATTTCATTTTTAATACAAAATATATGGGACTTTCACCAAAAATCTTTAAATATTTTTCTCTTCGATATTTTGAATTAATATTATTTTTTGGATTAATTTTGGTATTTTTCATAAATTAAATTTTTCTGTGCATATTTTTAATTGTTTTAAAATACTTATGACTTTCTAAAAATTGTGAAATTTTTTGTCTAAGGTCCTTTGACCTTGTTTGACCTAGAATAAATCCCTTGGCCCTTTATTTGATGTTTTGAAGGGATTTGAGGTTTTGACCAGATAAAAATGCATTTTAATTCATTTTTAAATAGATTTTTAATTCATTAAATGTTTAAAAATTAAGTTGAGTCATTTTTATGGTCTTGTGATGTTTGACTTTCTGTTTGGGTCTTGGTCATGGTTGATTTGACTTTTATTCGATCAAAACCATTGGATTTAGGGGATTGATGAAATGTACATTTCATCTCCCAAAATGAATGGATGGTACTGATCAGATGATATTCCTCTCATGATCAATTTGTGTTTCTATTTCCCCTTCCCTCTTCATATTCATCCCTATTATTCCCCATACCCTTATTTGACCAATGAAATCTCTAATGTCTAAATGCTAATGGATTCATCAATGACCTTGTGTTAGATAAATCAATACAACTCTGACTGACATAGGTCCCTCCCATTTTTTAGTGTGCGGTATTTGTGCAACCTGAAAAATACAGTGTGCAAAAAAAACAACCGGCGAAAGAAAAAGACAGAAGAGTCCCCACCGTGCGTTATTCGTCCCAAAGGAGGGAAAGGAAACGCTCGAAGTAAACCTGAAAAAAGGAAAGGACAAGACGGGGTCTCGCAACCAAATCTTGGGTTCGGGAGTCGGTTATGCGAAGGGAAGGTATTAGCACCCCTACGCATCCGTAGTACTCTACGGGATCCACTTTTGTAGTTTTCGTCTAAAGGGTGTGAGTTTATCTTGTGCTGTTTACCAAAAAAAAAAGGGTTAAATGAAAATGACTCGCGCGGATGTCGCATCCACTGCATACGTATCTCATCTGAATATAAGAATCAGAGTCTTCGTAGCTCGGCTGACCTATGGGTTGAGGGATGTGTGCTCGCTAAGACATCGCGTCTTATGCCTACGTATCTCATCTGGAATGAGAATTAGAGCAAGCCGTAGTTCGGCTAACTATGGGGTTATGGATTGGGTTTTGGACGAACAACATTACTACGCAATCTACCGGATGCTCGACCTTTGGAGACTTACTCGCCTGTAGTAGAAGGAGTAAACGTGTTGCTTTGGGTTTTAGGGTTTGTTGCGTTGTAGGAACGCGCATGCAAAAGGGAAGTCCTAGGCGAAGGAACAGTGCTACCTTAATTGGCATGCAGACGGGAGACTATCCGAAGCCTCACATCCTATGGGGGAACGATCACACCACACAAAACATGTATCTTAAAGTAAAATGCCACCAAGGGGCTCAAACATTTCCTCCTATCGAGGTCTTCCAGCTAAGAATGCGATAAAGTACGAGAAAGGGAAAAAATTACCACACGGATAAAGATCCAAAGTCACAGCAATTAAAGGATTAGCAACCCTGAGATCTCTCCAGCTAGATCATCAAAGAAAATCAGTCAATACGAGTAATCAAAATAAACCTCCGAATGGTATCCCTGCAAGAGTGCGTGAGCCCTCACGAAAACTCAACAGAAAGGTTAGACAAACAAGATGAAATCCAAGCAAAACAATGCCATGGCAACACAAAGACATGTTAGAACAAAACAAAACAAAAAAGAGCGAATGCTGTCATATTCGCGCCTGCATCGCCTAGCGAAAGCTTGGCGAGGCTTCGCTACAGGCTCGCCTAGCGAAGCGGCTAGCGAAGGCCTGCGGGTTTTGGATTCCTCCTTGATAACAGTTCGATCTCTATAATCCGAAACCCTGTGGTATCCATCTCATAAACGAAAACGATTAAGACATTCAAGGTATTGTTACACATATTCATACACAAATATAAACCCGTGGGCAAAACCTGATATCACCTCATACATTCATAATATTCAAATTCAAGGCGTAAAGTAATAGGAACAAAGGCATACCTGATGAGAGAGACTGATTAGGATTGAATGGTACGGCTGGATCTGCAAAATAGTACTAGGGTTTGTGTGAGGCGGAGTGCACTTCTCAGAGCTGCCTGAAGGTTGCTGCAGAGTAATTCCTAGGTCTCTTTTCTCCAGTCTCTGGTCTTTTCTGTTCAGCCAGTGTTCAGGGTTTATTTCATTGACCACTCTGGTATTTATAGGCCAAATTTCACAGCTTGTGGGCTTTGAACGAGGACAGCTCAAGCCCAAAACTTTTCTGTTATGTTCTGCAATACGCGCCCTTCGCCTAGCGAACATGACAGTACTCTTCGCTAGGCGAAGCATCTGCTCGCCTAGCGAGCATGACAGCTCAGCAGCAGATTCTTGCTTCTTCAGACTCGGTGATTTGCACGGTGAATGGGCCCCGTTTGGTCCTGTTGGTAGTACCTCAAGTTTTTTTCTTGTGTTGACTGATCATTTGAATAAAACCCACAAAGTGTCCTGGATGACGTTCAAGCTTCTTGGAGCTAATTCTGATTGACATGATGCAATGTAATATGAAATACTAAATGAATGCATGAATGAGGAGGGCAAATTTTGGGGTGTTACAGCTGCCCCTATTCAATCATCAGCTAAACCGAGTAGGATGAAAGCGAACAGCTTATCAGACAAACGAGGTGAGCTGTGATTGAATACCAAAGATAGACCGAAAATTTACGCTCCGAGAACACCACAAAAACGCGAAATACACCGTGCTGTTTATTTTTCTTCCGATCATCTGGCTTAATCTGGAGTTTCGATCCTCTGGCTGAACCTATACTCAATTTAGTCCTCTGGTTGGATATTAATTTTGATCCTCGGGCTGGATACGATTTCGATCTTCTGGCTAGATCTTCTTTGATCTTCTGGCTAGATCTCCTCCGTTTCGATTCTCTGGCTGAATCTATTCCCTTTGATTCTCTGGCTGAATCTACTTCGATCTTCTGGCTAGATCTGAATTGTTGCGATTTTCGATCTTCTGGCTAGATCTTCTTTGTTTCGATTCTCTGGCTGAATCTACTTCGATCTTCTGGCTAGATCTGGATTGTTTTGATGATAAATTCCCGTCATTAGGATCCCGCATCTGAGGCATGTGCTGGTTGACCCTCTTTTGAAATCTACACCTAACCTTCATATTAGATATGCAGTTTCGAGAATATTCCACTTTTGGGCTTCGTACATATTCTTCGGGCTAGAACATGTTGTAACGACTCCTCAATTAGACTTGGGCTTGCTGGGGAAATAAAGCTTGTAGGCGACTTCACTGGGGAATCTTCAAATTGAGCCTTAGGCTGGCTTACTGGAACACGATTCTCAGGCTGAATCTTTGAAATGACCCTCAGGCTGGATCACCGGAACACGATTCTCCGGCTGAATCTTCAAAATGGACCTCAGGCCGGATCACTGGAACACGATTCTCAGGCTGAATCTTTGAAATGACCCTCAGGCTGGATCACTGGAACACGATTCTCAGGCTGAATCTTCGAAATGGACCCTCAGGCTGGATCACTGGAACACGATTCTCAGGCTGAATCTTCAAAATGAACCTCAGGCTGGATCACTGGAAAACGATTCTCAGGCTGAATCTTCAAAATGACCCTCAGGCTGGATCACTGGAAAACGATTCTCAGGCTGAATCTTCAAAACGACCCTCAGGCTGGATCACTCACGCTTGATCCTCTGGCTGGATCTCATGACCTTGGTTGTAAAGTAATTCTTCAGTCTGCTTGGGAGAACCTGTTTATCAGCTTATGTGTATGCTTGATATGATATGCATGCAAATGCAAATGTTATGCATGGTGTAAAAAGAAATCTGCTTGGGGAAGCAAACTCCGGTAGGGAACAGATCGCTGTATCAATCCTTGAATGCTCTGTGGGGAATGATCCGTTTGCCGGGACCAATGAGCCACCAAAAATAAATTGGCTGCTTGAAAAGTTGACCTTGCGGGGGGAGTATTAACTATGGAAACTTTGTTCGGCGAGGCTCTGTGAGGAGAGTCTGTGGGGAAAACACTTCTTGGGGAAATGTCGTAGGAAACGACCTTTGCTGGGGATATGAACTTGCTAATCGTCCTTGTAACACCCCGATAATAATATAATAATTATTTAAATTAAGTTAATAATATGTTTATTAATTTAAGTAGATAATTGAATTATTATTATTATTATTTGGAATAATAATTATTGGGATAATTATTTATTGGAATAAAATAAGTTGGAATAATAAAAAGTCCCATTTTTGGTAAAAAGGGTTTGGCACGTGAAAAGGAAAACACAGAGAAGCGGTTGAAAGTGGAAAAAGGGCAAAAAGGCAGAGCAAGAGAAGAGGAAAAAGCTTGGAGCTCAGAGATTGCTGGATTAACTCAGGTAAGGGGGGTTTATCATCGATTAACGGGTATTATGGGATGATATGTACTGGGTAGTAAGAAACTATTGTTCTACCTCTGATTAGATTGATGCATGATGAACTGTGAACCCTTTTGGATGAACGAAATTGGGGTATAATTGAGAAAGAATTCGTAGGAATTAGATGTAAAAGTGTCAAATTTTGTGTAATCGAATAAGATACGAGTTGTGTTGAAAATATGAATGATTTCTGTGTAGAAATTGGACTGTGGAAGGTTGGTTTGAGTAGATCTCGTAGCAGAGAAAGCCATTGCAGATCTGAGAGTTCTGGTCTCTGGTCATACGCGTATGGCACTAGGCAATACGCGTATGAGATGGCTGGTACGCGTATGGCACTAGGCAATACGCGTATGGATGAGGAAGATGAAATTTTGAACGTGAAATGGTCTCTGGTGGTACGCGTATGGGGAAGTGATACGCGTAGCATACGCGTATGAGACAGGTGATACGCGTATGGGTTGGGCGAGGAAATGCGCAATACGCGTATGAGAGTGGGCATTACGCGTATGGATTTAGTCAGGCGTGGGCAATACGCGTATGGGCATAGGCAATACGCGTATGGGCAGAATTGTGAATTTTCTGTGCTGTTGTTGTGCAGTTTCTGGTTGTTTAGGCTGAGTGTTGTAATTCAGCTAATGTATGACATATTAGGGATCATTTCCCGTGGCTTTGAGTAGTATAGGTATTAGTAGAGTGTACTAATACTGTGGTTGTTGTTTGGCATGATCTGATATGCTTATGTGATAAAATATTGATAATGTATGATGATATGCATGTTGTTGTGAATGTATATATTATGCATGTATTTGTGAATGGACTGTTGTATGACTTAGAGTGTGAGCACAGGTCCATTGTGGATTGTTGTTGATGCTGCATTTGCTAGATGATTAGCATGCATGGCATAGCCTGTGGGGCTGTAGCTAATTCCCATGGTGAGGAATTAGTGAGTGAATTGTTATGGAATTGTTGTTGATGTTTGCATACTAGATGATTAGTGTGCACAGTCTAGCCTTTGGGGCTGTAGCTAATTCCCATGGTGAGGAATTAGTGAGTGAGTCATTAGATCTCAAATGAGTGGGACTAGTGAGCTTAGTAGCCGTATCTGGAGTTGATCGGTGAGCTTGAACTGTATGTTCAAGAATAGTCGGTACCGCATATGTTGAGTCTCATTGCATAATGAATGTATGACATATAATATGAATGGATGTATTCCAGTATTATATGGTTATTATGTGTTGTGTTGTTGATGATTGAGTATGGTTTGAGATTATACATATGATATATGTTATTGTTGGGTATGATGTTTGAGTTGGTACTGCCGTTGCTGAGTGTGTAGTCTGGTTAGGGTGAACAAATGCGTATTTACTTAACATTACATAATGTTGTATAATGCCTATTATATTGATTGAGAAACTCACCCTTATAACTATGTTTTCAGGTAACGAGCAGAGTTGAGTAGAAGCTAGTGCTAAGGAGTCTAGTGTCGTCCTTAGTGGGTCATGCTCTGGTAGATGTAACATCGGGAGGGAATGTTTGACTATGTTTTAATTTAGTTGTTGATTCAACTTTACATGTAATGTAGTACATGATTTGAATGTCGATGTTTTGTACCCGCTGCGAATTATGCAAAAGAGTCTTATTTTGATTTAATAAATGAGCATGGCAGGATATTTTGATAAATGTTGTGAAATGATTGTGTGACACCCTTCGGGGCATAATTACTCTGATTTGATATGTTATATATTTTAATTAAATAATTTGGGGTATTTAGAAGGGTGTTACATTAGTGGTATCAGAGCATAGTCGGTCGAGTCGAGTCGTAATTATTCTGTTTCCCCTGTACGGGATAGGTGTTGTGTAACACTATCAGTACTTATTGTTTAGTTTGTTTGGGTTTTTCAGAATAGAGATGGCTGGAAGAGGTAGAGATGATGCTGCGATTGCTGAGGCTCTGGGTATGCTAGCTGGAGTACTTGGAGGAAATCCAAATGTTGTGGGAATGGGAGCTGCTCGTCAACTGAGTGAGTTCCAGAAGAACAATCCTCCAATGTTCAAGGGAGCATACGATCCAGATGGCGCTCAGAAGTGGTTCAAGGAGATCGAGAGAATCTTCCGAGTAACTGAGTGTGCCGAGAACCAGAAGGTCAGGTTCGGTACGCATATGCTATCAGAAGAAGCTGATGATTGGTGGGTTGCTACCCGCACTGAGTTGGAAACTGCTGGGAATGCTGAGATTACTTGGGCAGTGTTCAGAGAGAGATTTCTGAGGAAGTACTTTCCAGAGGATGTCAGAGGGAAGAAAGAGATAGAGTTCTTGGAATTGAAGCAGGGTAACAAGTCTGTTACAGAGTATGCTGCTAAGTTCACAGAGCTGTCGAAGTATTACACTCCCTATAATGAGGCTGCTGGAGAATTTTCTAAGTGTGTGAAGTTTGAGAACGGGCTGCGTCCCGAGATCAAGCAGGCGATTGGATATCAGCGGATCAGGGTGTTTTCTGATTTGGTTGACTGTTGCAGGATTTTCGAACAGGATTCCAAGGCTAGAGCAGAGAGCTATCAGCAAAGGGTTGATAGGAAAGGCAAGAGTCAGAATGACCGTGGAAAACCGTATGCAGCTGGCAAAGGTTTTCAGAGACAGAGTGGGATGAAGAGGCCTAGTGGGGGAGACTCTAGTGCTCCTGTTAAGTGTTATAGATGTGGTCGGGCTGGACATCGTGTCCATGAGTGTACCAGTGCTGAGATGAAGTGTTTCAAGTGTGGTAAAGGTGGTCATTTGGTTGCAGAGTGCCGGTTGAAGACTGTAACTTGTTTCAACTGTGGAGAAGTGGGTCATATCAGTCCACAGTGTCCTAAGCCGAAGAAAGAGAATCAGTCAGGAGGCAAGGTCTTTGCTTTATCGGGTTCTGAGACTTCTGCAGATGATCGTTTGATCCGAGGTACGTGTTATATTAATGGCTTTTCTCTTGTAGCTATTATTGACACAGGCGCTACTCATTCTTTTATATCTTTGGATTGTGCTGTGAAACTTAAGTTAGAGATATCTGAGATGCGTGGTAGTATGGTGATTGATACTCCTGCGAAGGGTTCAGTGACTACTACTTCAGTTTGTTTGAATTGTCCTTTGAGTATTTTTGGTAGAGACTTTGGAATGGATCTTGTGTGTCTTCCACTAGTACAGGTTGATGTTATCCTGGGTATGAACTGGTTAGTGTTTAACCGAGTCTATATCAACTGTTTTGATAAGACTGTGACTTTTCCTGAGATTGAGGAAGGAAAGAATTTGTTCCTATCTGCAAGACAGGTGAATGAGGCAGTAGTAGATGGGGCAGAGCTGTTTATGCTGTTAGCGACTATGGAAGCTAAAGATAAACTGGTGATTGGTGATCTAGCTGTGGTGTGTGATTTTCCTGATGTGTTTCCGGAAGAGGTGAATGAATTGCCGCCCGAGCGTGAAGTTGAGTTCTCGATTGATTTGGTACCTGGTACTAGACCGATATCGATGGCTCCATATCGTATGTCTGCTGTTGAGTTAGCTGAATTGAAGAGTCAGCTGGAAGACCTGTTGGATAAGAAATTTATTCGTCCGAGTGTGTCACCGTGGGGTGCACCAGTGTTGTTGGTTAAGAAGAAGGAAGGTACTATGAGGTTGTGTGTGGACTACAGGCAACTGAATAAAGTGACGATCAAGAATCGGTATCCTTTACCGAGGATTGATGATTTAATGGATCAATTGGTTGGTGCTAGTGTGTTCAGCAAAATAGATTTGAGATCTGGGTATCATCAGATACGTGTGAAAACTGAAGATATTCAGAAGACTGCTTTCAGAACAAGGTATGGACATTATGAGTATTCTGTAATGCCGTTTGGTGTGACTAATGCGCCTGGAGTATTTATGGAGTATATGAATAGGATTTTCCATCCGTATCTAGATCAGTTTGTCGTGGTGTTTATTGATGACATTTTGGTGTATTCGAAATCTGAAGAAGAGCATGCTGAGCATTTGAGAGTGGTTTTAGAAGTTCTCCGAGAAAAGAAGTTATTTGCTAAACTCTCTAAATGTGAATTTTGGTTAGAAGAGGTTAGTTTTCTTGGCCATGTGATTTCAAGAGGTGGTGTTGCTGTTGATCCTTCTAAGATAGAAGCGGTGTCTAAGTGGGAAGCTCCGAAGTCAGTTTCTGAGATAAGGAGTTTTCTTGGACTTGCAGGTTATTATAGAAAATTCATTGAGGGGTTTTCCAAGTTGGCGTTACCGTTGACGATGTTGACTAGAAAGGGGCAAGCATTTGTTTGGGACTCAAAATGTGAAGAAGGTTTCCAAGAGTTAAAGAGAAGGTTAACTAGTGCTCCTATTCTGATATTACCAAGTTCGTCGGAATCATTTGAGGTTTACTGTGACGCTTCATTGTTGGGTTTGGGTGGTGTGTTGATGCAGAATAAGCAGGTTATAGCTTATGCTTCGAGACAGCTAAGGGTTCACGAGAGGAACTATCCGACACACGATTTAGAGTTGGCAGCTGTGGTATTTGTTCTGAAGTTATGGAGGCATTATTTGTACGGATCAAGATTTGAGGTTTTCAGTGATCATAAAAGTTTGAAGTATTTGTTTGATCAGAAAGAGCTAAATATGAGACAGAGGAGATGGTTAGAATTTCTGAAGGATTATGACTTTGGTTTGAATTACCATCCGGGTAAAGCAAACGTAGTGGCTGATGCATTGAGTCGGAAATCATTGCATATGTCTATGTTAATGGTTAAAGAGTTGGATTTAATTGAACAGTTTAGAGACTTGAGTTTGGTGTGTGAGAGTACTCACAATAGTGTTAAATTGGGAATGTTGAAATTAACAAGTGGTATTCTGGATGAGATCAGAGGGGGTCAGAAATCCGATATGCTTTTGGTTGATAAGTTGACTTTAGTGAATCAAGGTCAAGGTGGTGAATTCAGAGTTGATGAGAATGGTGTCTTGAAATTTGGTAATCGGGTGTGTATTCCGGATGTTACCGAACTTAAGAAGAGTATTCTTGAGGAAGGACATCGTAGTGGTCTGAGTATTCATCCTGGAGCTACGAAGATGTATCATGATTTGAAAAAGTTATTTTGGTGGCCGGGAATGAAAAGAGAAATTGCGAGTTTTGTTTATTCCTGTTTGACTTGTCAGAAGTCAAAGATTGAGCATCAGAAGCCGTCTGGGCTAATGCAACCGTTGGCTATTCCAGAGTGGATGTGGGATAGTATCAGTATGGATTTTGTCTCTGGGTTGCCGAGGACAAGTAAGAATTTTGAAGCTATTTGGGTGATTGTTGACAGATTGACGAAATCGGCTCATTTCATTCCGATCAGAATGGATTATCCGTTAGAGAGATTAGCCGAGTTGTATATTGAGAAGATTGTAAGTTTGCATGGTATTCCGTCGAGTATTGTTTCGGACAGAGATCCTAGATTTACATCGAAGTTCTGGGAAGGGTTGCAGAGGGCTTTGGGAACTAAGCTGAGATTGAGTTCTGCATATCATCCGCAGACTGATGGTCAGACTGAGAGGACGATTCAGTCGTTAGAGGATCTTCTGAGAGCTTGTGTGTTGGAGAAGGGAGGTGCTTGGGATGGTTATCTGCCTTTGATTGAGTTTACCTACAACAATAGTTTTCATTCGAGTATTGGTATGGCACCGTTTGAAGCTTTGTATGGTAGGAGATGTCGGACACCTTTATGTTGGTATGAGTCCGGTGAGAGTGATGTGGTTGGACCGGAGATTGTTCAACAAACTACGGAAAAGATTAAGATGATTCAGGAGAAGATGAGAATTGCTCAGAGTCGTCAGAAGAGTTATCATGATAAGAGGAGGAAGTCACTTGAGTTCCAAGAGGGAGATCATGTGTTTCTTCGTGTTACTCCGATAACTGGTGTTGGTCGAGCTTTGAAGTCGAAGAAGTTGACACCTCGTTTTATTGGTCCTTATCAGATTTTGGAGAGGATAGGAGAGGTAGCCTATCGTATCGCTTTACCGCCGTCGCTTGCGAATTTGCATGAGGTTTTTCATGTGTCTCAGTTGAGGAGGTACATTCATGATCCGTCGCATGTAGTCCAAATAGATGATGTACAGGTGAGAGATAACCTGACTGTGGAAACATCACCTATGAGGATCGAGGATCGAGAGTTGAAGCAGTTGCGGGGTAAAGAGATTGCCTTGGTGAAGGTAGCTTGGGGAGGACCAGCAGGTGGCAACGTGACTTGGGAACTGGAGAGTAAGATGAAGGAGTCTTACCCAGAGTTGTTCGCTTGAGGTATGTTTTCGAGGACGAAAACTCTTTTAGTGGGGGAGAGTTGTAACACCCCGATAATAATATAATAATTATTTAAATTAAGTTAATAATATGTTTATTAATTTAATTAGATAATTGAATTATTATTATTATTATTTGGAATAATAATTATTGGGATAATTATTTATTGGAATAAAATAAGTTGGAATAATAAAAAGTCCCATTTTTGGTAAAAAGGGTTTGGCACGTGAAAAGGAAAACACAGAGAAGCGGTTGAAAGTGGAAAAAGGGCAAAAAGGCAGAGCAAGAGAAGAGGAAAAAGCTTGGAGCTCAGAGATTGCTGGATTAACTCAGGTAAGGGGGGTTTATCATCGATTAACGGGTATTATGGGATGATATGTACTGGGTAGTAAGAAACTATTGTTCTACCTCTGATTAGATTGATGCATGATGAACTGTGAACCCTTTTGGATGAACGAAATTGGGGTATAATTGAGAAAGAATTCGTAGGAATTAGATGTAAAAGTGTCAAATTTTGTGTAATCGAATAAGATACGAGTTGTGTTGAAAATATGAATGATTTCTGTGTAGAAATTGGACTGTGGAAGGTTGGTTTGAGTAGATCTCGTAGCAGAGAAAGCCATTGCAGATCTGAGAGTTCTGGTCTCTGGTCATACGCGTATGGCACTAGGCAATACGCGTATGAGATGGCTGGTACGCGTATGGCACTAGGCAATACGCGTATGGATGAGGAAGATGAAATTTTGAACGTGAAATGGTCTCTGGTGGTACGCGTATGGGGAAGTGATACGCGTAGCATACGCGTATGAGACAGGTGATACGCGTATGGGTTGGGCGAGGAAATGCGCAATACGCGTATGAGAGTGGGCATTACGCGTATGGATTTAGTCAGGCGTGGGCAATACGCGTATGGGCATAGGCAATACGCGTATGGGCAGAATTGTGAATTTTCTGTGCTGTTGTTGTGCAGTTTCTGGTTGTTTAGGCTGAGTGTTGTAATTCAGCTGATGTATGACATATTAGGGATCATTTCCCGTGGCTTTGAGTAGTATAGGTATTAGTAGAGTGTACTAATACTGTGGTTGTTGTTTGGCATGATCTGATATGCTTATGTGATAAAATATTGATAATGTATGATGATATGCATGTTGTTGTGAATGTATATATTATGCATGTATTTGTGAATGGACTGTTGTATGACTTAGAGTGTGAGCACAGGTCCATTGTGGATTGTTGTTGATGCTGCATTTGCTAGATGATTAGCATGCATGGCATAGCCTGTGGGGCTGTAGCTAATTCCCATGGTGAGGAATTAGTGAGTGAATTGTTATGGAATTGTTGTTGATGTTTGCATACTAGATGATTAGTGTGCATAGTCTAGCCTTTGGGGCTGTAGCTAATTCCCATGGTGAGGAATTAGTGAGTGAGTCATTAGATCTCAAATGAGTGGGACTAGTGAGCTTAGTAGCCGTATCTGGAGTTGATCGGTGAGCTTGAACTGTATGTTCAAGAATAGTCGGTACCGCATATGTTGAGTCTCATTGCATAATGAATGTATGACATATAATATGAATGGATGTATTCCAGTATTATATGGTTATTATGTGTTGTGTTGTTGATGATTGAGTATGGTTTGAGATTATACATATGATATATGTTATTGTTGGGTATGATGTTTGAGTTGGTACTGCCGTTGCTGAGTGTGTAGTCTGGTTAGGGTGAACAAATGCGTATTTACTTAACATTACATAATGTTGTATAATGCCTATTATATTGATTGAGAAACTCACCCTTATAACTATGTTTTCAGGTAACGAGCAGAGTTGAGTAGAAGCTAGTGCTAAGGAGTCTAGTGTCGTCCTTAGTGGGTCATGCTCTGGTAGATGTAACATCGGGAGGGAATGTTTGACTATGTTTTAATTTAGTTGTTGATTCAACTTTACATGTAATGTAGTACATGATTTGAATGTCGATGTTTTGTACCCGCTGCGAATTATGCAAAAGAGTCTTATTTTGATTTAATAAATGAGCATGGCAGGATATTTTGATAAATGTTGTGAAATGATTGTGTGACACCCTTCGGGGCATAATTACTCTGATTTGATATGTTATATATTTTAATTAAATAATTTGGGGTATTTAGAAGGGTGTTACAGTCCTCAAGCTGGGGATCAGAACAAATCTGTTAGAAATAATCTGCTGGGGATGAGATGAACACTGGGAACACCACCCTCTTGTCCGTTGGGTATGCAACCACTCCGCTGTTGCTAGGAAGATACAGTCTGACACTGTCAACTCCGCTGGGGATATATAGTCTGGATACTGTCAACTCTACTGGGGATAGACAGTCTGGATACTGTCAACTCTGTTGGGGAACATGCTCTGAGGAGAGACTTTGTCAACCGCTTGGGGATGAGGATTCATGACTTGGCATCCGGTTCCTGTGACCTGCAACCAAAAATACACGTATGCCTCGGGGGAATTACTCGGTTTGAATTCACCGTTCGGGATTAAGCACATTCAAAGAAATTTTAAATGTTTTCCTGTGCAAATCATCTGCAAAAGCCACCATTATGTTCATATGCAATATGTTTTATCAAAAATTCGGACATTTTTGCAAACAAACTGATAAATGAAAAATAAAGAGGCTCTTTAACTGAATTATTCGACTCTTAATGGGGAGAAAATTTGTGCCAGGAATAGGCGAGGGTATCAGGAAGCTGATCCCTGAAAAGAGGTGATCGCTATAAAAAGAGAACTATCCTAATGACAACGGGGATACGGGGTCCCACTGAGTTTCGACTCTGCTATGACTCGTATGTCCTCAAGACGCTCTGCTCATCTTGCTTTCTGAAGTGGATGATTAGTCGATCTTTAACCTTCGAAGATTGCCGGATTGAATGAAACGGTGATATAACACTGATGAACTCAGATCACAGTTATTCGCTTATTCCCTAACTTTTGCCTGGATCGCCCCCTTTTCGGGTTTTCAATCCATCGGGATACCCATTTTTGCCTGAGCCGCCCTTTTGGGTTTTCGACTCACCGGGTGTACTCTTTTTTTATATCCCTAATTTTTGCCCGAACCTCTTTATTCTCTTTTTTTGGTTCGTCGGGATGCCCTTTTTTTGCCTGGACTATTCTTTTTATCGTCCAGCGGGTCTATTTTATGCGAAGTATTTTTTTTTAACTGCGTCTGAGTTAATAGGGGACGGGAATCCTTCGCCATCCATGGTTGTTAGCATCAAAACTCCGCCATAGAAAATCCTTTTAACCACGTACGGACCCTCATAGTTCGGTGTCCATTTGCCCCTGTGATCTGTGTTGGGAGGAAGAAATCTTTTGAGTACCAATTCACCGACTTGATACCCCCGAGGGCGCACTTTCTGACCAAATGCTTTCTTCATTCGTCTCTGACCGAGATACGTCAATTCTGGGTACGTAGTTCCAGCATAGCACCTTAATCATCGAAGACAAGGTAAGCAAAGCATCAGCAAATTGGTTTTCTTCAAAAGAAAGTCAACAATCTTCTCGTGTAGTCTCTGTAAGGAGCCAGATGAGGCTGAGGTGTATACCATTTCCCGTTGGTTTGATTGATGACCAAAGCTGAATCCCCATATACATCCAGGGTTTTAATCTGTATATTGACGGCTTCCTCAAGTCTTAGGATACAAGCTTCGTATTCGGCTTCATTGTTGGTGTAGGGAAAAGTTATTCTGGCACCAAATGGCATATGAACCCCCTTCCGGTGTGATCAACACTATACCAACTCCGCGACCATTGACGTGGACCGCCCCATCAAACATCATAACCCATTTGGATTCAGGGTCAGGCCCCTCCTCCGGGAGTGGTTCCTCTCAATCTTTCGATTTGAGAAACATGATGTCCTCATCAGGAAAATCAAACCTCATAGGTTGATAATCATCAATCGATTGCTCTGCAAGATAGTCTGACAAGGCACTTCCCTTGATGGCTTTTTGTGAAGTGTATTGGATGTCATACTCTGTCAGTATCATTTGTCACCTAGTAACCTTTCCAGTAAGTGCTGGCTTTTCAAAAATATACTTGACTGGATCCCTTTTTGATATCAATAGAGTCGTGTGAGTCAACATATACTGTCTTAGTCAGCGAGCAGCCCATGCCAAAGTGCGGCAAGTTTTCTCGAGCAATGAGTATCTTTGTTCACAGTCGGTAAACTTTTGCTAAGGTAGTATATTACATGCTCTTTTCGACCTGACTCGTCATGCTGACCGAGCACACAACCCATTGACCTTTCTAACACAGTCAAGTACATGATCAACAGTCTTTCCTCTCGGCCTGTAGACTGGCCCCGATCTTGATCTCTTTCTTGTTGTCTTCGGTACCAACGTTGATGGTCTCAACCACCTCCTGATAAGGTGTAATAGCTCGGTCCTCCTGTTTCAACAATCTGGCTAACCCTTCAGGCAATTCACAATCTTCCTCAGCCCCTTCTTCGGCTTGATAGATAGGATTGTCGAAGTCATACTTGGCCATAGCAGTGTCGTTAGCAGTGAGATCCGAGTGGTTGGCTCTGCATGATGGAGGATCATGCTTTACCTTAGAATGAGAGATTTTTTTTTTGAAAGAAAGGAAAAACGAAAAAAGAAACATTGCCATTTTTTTTGTAAAAAGTAAAAAAAAATTGAAAGAAAGAGAACACAAAATTGTTTGCAAAAGCCGTCCTTTATTGATGATAAAAATAATTGCGAAATGTAACTAAATGGATGGCCACTAATGTAACACCCTTCTAAAATACCCCAATAATTAGTTAAAACGGCAAAATATGAATCAGAGTAGATATGCAATTTCAGGGTGTCACACTTGACACTTCACACCATTCACCAAAATAACTTGTCATGCTCATTTATTAATCAAAATAAAACATTGCACAATTCGCAGCGGATAGAAATCTAACAACATGCAAACCATGTAACACTTTTCATGTAAAATTATTCAACAACCAAAAGTGAAAACAAAGTAAAACATCCCGTCCCGATGTTACATATACCAGAGCATGACCCACTAAGGAACTACACTAGACTCCAAGCACTAGCTTCTACTCAATCACTGCTCGTTACCTGAAACATAGTTGTAAGGGTGAGTTCCTCAATCGATATAATAAGCATTATAAAATATCATGTAATGCTAAGTAAATTAACACATTCATCACCCTAATCATATCACACATTCAGCAACGGCAACATCAACTCATAATCATACTCAACACAAACACAAAACACACGTATAATATTGGAATACATCCATTCATATTATACGCCATACATACATTATGAAATGAGACTCCATGCATGCGGTACCGACTATTCGTGAACACATAGTTCAACCTCACCGATCAAACCTAGATACGGCTACCAAGCTCACTAGTCCCACTCATTTGAGACCTAGTGACTCCCTCACTAATTCCTCACCATGGGAATTAGCTACCACCATAAAGGCTATGCTATGCACGCTAAATCACCTTGCATGCAAACATCAACAACAATCCACAATGGACATATGCTCACACTCTAAGCCATAAACAGTCCATCCACAATTGCATACATAATAGATATATTCACAGCATTATGCATACCATCATACATCATCAGCATATTTATCACAGAATCATATCATGTCATGCCAAATAATAAATCACAGTATTAGCACACTCTACTAATACCTATACTGCTCAAAACAACGGGAAATGATCCCTACTATATCATACATCAGCTAAATTACATCACTCAGCTGAAACGACCAAAACTGCACAACATTTAAATATCAATTTTTCACTATTATAACAGTGTTAACGGTTAACGCCCTGGGTTAATCGGTTAACGCAAAACAGAATGCGCTTCTTGGCAATTTTTAACAGTGTTAACCGGTTAACGCCCTGGGTTAACCGGTTAACGCAAGACAGAAATTAATTTTTAATTATCATAACAGTGTTAACCGGTTAACGCAAGACAGAAAGCTGTTCCTGCGCTAACAACGAACAGAATGCAGAATTACCCGCATTTTTTGCCGTTGGAGGACTTCCGGACCTCCGATTTCGATTCCGTAAAAAGCTACACGTCCAGGAAATTACGACTCACCAAATATAGATTCATTCACAGTTTTAACATAATTTATTCATCACAATTTCTAACCTTATTACATCTAATTCCTACGAATTTTTCTTCAATTATAAACCCATATCTCATTCATCCATAAGTTTACAATTTGCAGCATTCATCATCCTAATTAGAGTCGATTCAATGGCTTATTACTACCCATTACATGTTAACCCATAATGCCCATTAAACGACGATAAACCCCCCTTACCTGAGTTAATCCGGCAAATCCTTTAACTTCAAGCTTTTCCCTTCTTCAACCCTTCTTCTCTTGCTCTTCCTTTTTGCCCTTTTTCCACTTTTTAGTCGCTTCTCTGTTTTCACGTGTAAAAACCTTTTTATAAATGGGACTCTTTACTGATTCCAAAAATCGTTCCAATTCCAACTTTATTATTCCAATAATAATAATTCAATAATATTCAAATTATTTAATTAAATTAATAAATATACTAATAATAATATATATGAATGGTTTATCTTTTATTTTGAAAAATAATACCCTCTCATTCATATTATCATCATAATATACTATTAAACTTAAATTAAATAATTATCATATTTTATCGGGGTGTTACAACTCTCCCCCACTAAAAGAGTTTTCGTCCTCGAAAACACACCTCAAGCGAATAACTCTGGATAAGACTCCTTCATCTGACTCTCAAGTTCCCAAGTCACATTGCCACCTGCTGGTCCTCCCCAAGCTAACTTTACCAAAGCAATCTCTTTACCCCGCAACTGCTTCAACTCTCGATCCTCGATCCTCATAGGTGATGTTTCAACAGTCAGGTTATCTCTCACCTGTACATCATCTACTTGGACCACATGCGACGGATCAGGAATGTACCTCCTCAACTGAGACACATGAAAAACCTCATGCAAATTCTCAAGTGACAGCGGTAAAGCGATACGATAGGCTACCTCCCCTATCCTCTCCAAAATCTGATAAGGACCAATAAATCGAGGTGTCAACTTCTTCGACTTCAAAGCTCGACCAACCCCAGTTATCGGAGTAATACGAAGAAACACATGATCTCCGTCTTGAAACTCAAGTGACTTCCTCCTCTTGTCGTGATAACTCTTCTGACGACTCTGAGCAATCCTCATCTTCTCCTGAATCATCTTAATCTTTTCCGTAGTTTGTTGAACAATCTCCGGTCCAACCACAGCACTCTCACCGGACTCATACCAACATAAAGGTGTCCGACATCTCCTACCATACAAAGCTTCAAACGGTGCCATACCAATGCTCGAATGAAAACTATTGTTGTAGGTAAACTCAATCAAAGGTAAATAACAATCCCAAGCACCTCCCTTTTCCAAAACACAAGCCCTCAAAAGATCCTCCAGTGACTGAATCGTCCTCTCAGTCTGACCATCAGTCTGCGGATGATATGCAGAACTTAATCTAGCTTAGTTCCCAAAGCCCTCTGCAAACCTTCCCAGAACTTCGATGTAAATCTAGGATCTCTGTCCGAAACAATACTCGACGGAATACCATGCAAACTTAAAATTTTCTCAATATACAACTCAGCTAATCTCTCTAACGGATAATCCATTCTGATCAGAATGAAATGAGCCGATTTTGTCAATCTGTCAACAATCACCCAAATAGCTTCAAAATTCTTAATTGTCCTCGGTAAACCAGAAACAAAATCCATACTGATACTATCCCACTTCCACTCTGGAATAGCCAACGGTTGCATTAGCCCAGACGGCTTCTGATGCTCAATCTTTGACTTCTGACAAGTCAAACAAGAATAAACAAAACTCGCAATTTCTCTTTTCATTCCCGGCCACCAAAATAACTTTTTCAAATCATGATACATCTTCGTAGCCCCAGGATGAATACTCAGGCCGCTACGATGTCCTTCCTCAAGAATACTCTTCTTAAGTTCGGTAACATCCGGAATACACACCCGATTACCAAATTTCAAAACACCATTCTCATCAACTCTGAATTCACCACCTTGACCTTGATTCACTAGAGTCAACTTATCAACCAAAAGCACATCGGATTTCTGACCCTCTCTAATCTCATCCAGAATACCACTCGTTAACTTCAACATTCCCAATTTAACACTATTGTGAGTACTCTCACACACCAAACTCAAGTCTCTAAACTGCTCAATTAAATCCAATTCCTTAACCATTAACATAGACATATGCAATGATTTCCGACTCAATGCATCAGCCACTACGTTTGCTTTACCCGGATGGTAATTCAAACCAAAGTCATAATCCTTCAGAAACTCTAACCATCTCCTCTGTCTCATATTCAGCTCTTTCTGATCAAACAAATACTTTAAACTTTTATGGTCACTGAAAACCTCAAATCTTGACCCGTACAAGTAATGCCTCCATAACTTCAGAACAAATACCACAGCTGCCAACTCCAAATCGTGTGTCGGATAGTTCCTCTCATGAACCTTCAGTTGTCTCGAAGCATAAGCTACAACCTGCTTATTCTGCATCAAAACACCACCCAAACCCAACAATGAAGCATCACAGTAAACCTCAAATGGTTCCGACGGACTTGGTAATATCAGAATAGGAGCAGTAGTTAACCTTCTCTTTAACTCTTGGAAACCTTCTTCACATTTTGAGTCCCAAACAAACGCTTGCCCCTTTCTAGTCAACATCGTCAACGGTAACGCCAACTTAGAAAATCCCTCAATGAATTTCCTATAATAACCTGCAAGTCCAAGAAAACTCCTTATCTCAGAAACTGACTTCGGAGCTTCCCACTTAGATACCGCTTCTATCTTAGAAGGATCAACAGCAACACCACCTCTTGAAACCACATGACCAAGAAAACTAACCTCTTCTAACCAAAATTCACACTTGGACAGTTTAGCAAATAACTTCTTTTCTCGTAGAACTCCTAAAACCACTCTCAAATGTTCAGCATGCTCTTCTTCAGATTTCGAATACACCAAAATATCGTCAATAAACACCACAACAAACTTGTCTAGGTACGGATGGAAAATCCTATTCATATACTCCATAAATACCCCAGGCGCATTAGTCACACCAAACGGCATTACAGAATACTCATAATGTCCATACCTTATTCTGAAAGCAGTCTTCTGAATATCCTCAATTTTCACACGTATCTGATGATACCCCGATCTCAAATCTATTTTGCTGAACACACTCGCACCAACCAACTGATCCATCAAATCATCAATCCTCGGCAAAGGATACCGATTCTTGATCGTCACTTTATTCAGTTGCCTGTAGTCCACACACAACCTCATAGTACCTTCTTTCTTCTTAACCAATAACACTGGTGCGCCCCACGGTGACACACTCGGACGAATAAATTTATTATCCAACAGATCTTCCAACTGACTCTTCAATTCAGTTAACTCAATAGCAGACATACGGTACGGAGCCATCGATATCGGCCTAGTACCAGGTACCAAATCAATCGAGAACTCAACTTCACGCTCTGGCGGTAATTCATTCACTTCTTCAGGAAACACATCAGGAAAATCACACACCACGGCTAGATCGCAAATCACCAGTTTATCTTTAGCCTCCAAAGTCGCTAACAGCATAAACAACTCTGCCCCATCTGCTACTGCCTCATTCACCTGCCTTGCTGATAGAAACAAACTCTTTCCTTCCTCAATCTCAGGAAAGATCAACAGTTGATATAAACTCGGTTAAACACCAACCAGTTCATACCCAGGATAACATCAATCTGCACTAGTGGAAGACACACGAGGTCCATCCCAAAGTCTCTACCAAAAATACTCAAAGGGCAATTTAAGCAAACTGAAGTAGTAGTCACTGAACCCTTCGCAGGAGTATCAATCACCATACTCCCATGCATCTCAGATATCTCTAATTTAAGTTTCACAGCACAATCCAAAGATATAAAGGAATGAGTCACACCTGTGTCAATAATAGCTACAAGAGGAAAGCCATTAATATAACACGTACCTCGGATCAAACGATCATCTGCAGAAGTCTCAGAACCCGATAAAGCAAAGACCTTGCCTCCCGACTGGTTCTCTTTCTTCGGCTTAAGACACTGTGGACTGATATGACCCACCTCTCCACAGTTGAAACAAGTCATAGTCTTCAACCGGCACTCTGCAGCCAAGTGACCACCTTTGCCACACTTGAAACACTTCTTCTCAGTACTGGTACACTCATGGATACGATGTCCAGCCTGACCACATCTGTAACACTTAGCAGGGGCACTGGAGTCTCCCCCACTAGGTCTCTTCATCCCACTCTGTCTCTGGAAACCTTTGCCAGCTGCATACGGCTTCCCACGATCATTCTGATTCTTGCCTTTCCTATCAACCCTCTGCTGATAGCTCTCCGCTCTGGCCTTGGTATCCTGTTCAAAAATCCTGCAATAGTCAACCAAGTCAGAAAACACTCTAATCCGCTGATACCCAATAGCCTGCTTGATCTCGGGACGTAACCCGTTCTCAAACTTCACACATTTTGAAAATTCCCCAGTAGCCTCATCATAGGGAGTGTAATACTTCGACAGCTCTGTGAACTTAGCAGCATACTCAGTAACAGACCGGTTGCCCTGCTTCAAATCTAAGAACTCTATCTCTTTCTTTCCTCTGACATCCTCTGGAAAGTACTTCCTCAGGAATCTCTCTCTGAACACCGCCCAAGTGATCTCAGCACTCCCAGCAGCTTCCAACTCAGTGCGGGCAGCAACCCACCAATCATCTGCTTCCTCTGACAGCATATGCGTACCGAACCTGACCTTCTGGTTATCGGCACACTCAGTCACTCGGAAGATCCTCTCGATCTCCTTCAACCACTTCTGAGCACCATCTGGATCGTATGCTCCCTTGAACATTGGAGGATTGTTCTTCTAGAACTCACTCAGTTGACGAGCAGCTCCCAATCCCACAACATTCGAATTCCCTCCAAGTACTCCAGCTAGCATACCCAGAGCCTCAGCAATCGCAACATCGTCTCTACCTCTTCCAGCCATCTCTATTCTGAGTTAATCCAACAAGCTAAACAATAAGTAATGATAGGGTTACACAACACCTATCACATACAGGGAAACAGAATATTTACGACTCGACTCGACCGACTATGCTCTGATACCACTAATGTAACACCCTTCTAAAATACCCCAATAATTAGTTAAAACAGCAAAATATGAATCAGAGTAGATATGCAATTTCAGGGTGTCACACTTGACACTTCACACCATTCACCAAAATAACTTGTCATGCTCATTTATTAATCAAAATAAAACATTGCACAATTCGCAGCGGATAGAAATCTAACAACATGCAAACCATGTAACACTTTTCATGTAAAATTATTCAACAACCAAAAATGAAAACAAAGTAAAACATCCCGTCCCGATGTTACATATACCAGAGCATGACCCACTAAGGAACTACACTAGACTCCAAGCACTAGCTTCTACTCAATCACTGCTCGTTACCTGAAACATAGTTGTAAGGGTGAGTTCCTCAATCGATATAATAAGCATTATAAAATATCATGTAATGCTAAGTAAATTAACACATTCATCACCCTAATCATATCACACATTCAGCAACGGCAACATCAACTCATAATCATACTCAACACAAACACAAAACACACGTATAATATTGGAATACATCCATTCATATTATACGCCATACATACATTATGAAATGAGACTCCATGCATGCGGTACCGACTATTCGTGAACACATAGTTCAACCTCACCGATCAAACCTAGATACGGCTACCAAGCTCACTAGTCCCACTCATTTGAGACCTAGTGACTCCCTCACTAATTCCTCACCATGGGAATTAGCTACCACCATAAAGGCTATGCTATGCACGCTAAATCACCTAGCATGCAAACATCAACAACAATCCACAATGGACATATGCTCACACTCTAAGCCATAAACAGTCCATCCACAATTGCATACATAATAGATATATTCACAGCATTATGCATACCATCATACATCATCACCATATTTATCACAGAATCATATCATGTCATGCCAAATAATAAATCACAGTATTAGCACACTCTACTAATACCTATACTGCTCAAAACAACGGGAAATGATCCCTACTATATCATACATCAGCTAAATTACATCACTCAGCTGAAACGACCAAAACTGCACAACATTTAAATATCAATTTTTCACTATTATAACAGTGTTAACCGGTTAACGCCCTGGGTTAATCGGTTAACGCAAAACAGAATGCGCTTCTTGGCAATTTTTAACAGTGTTAACCGGTTAACGCCCTGGGTTAACCGGTTAACGCAAGACAGAAATTAATTTTTAATTATCATAACAGTGTTAACCGGTTAACGCAAGACAGAAAGCTGTTCCTGCGCTAACAACGAACAGAATGCAGAATTACCCGCATTTTTTGCCGTTGGAGGACTTCCGGACCTCCGATTTCGATTCCGTAAAAAGCTACACGTCCAGGAAATTACGACTCACCCAAATATAGATTCATTCACAGTTTTAACATAATTTATTCATCACAATTTCTAACCTTATTACATCTAATTCCTACGAATTTTTCTTCAATTATAAACCCATATCTCATTCATCCATAAGTTTACAATTTGCAGCATTCATCATCCTAATTAGAGTCGATTCAATGGCTTATTACTACCCATTACATGTTAACCCATAATGCCCATTAAACGACGATAAACCCCCTTACCTGAGTTAATCCGGCAAATCCTTTAACTTCAAGCTTTTCCCTTCTTCAACCCTTCTTCTCTTGCTCTTCCTTTTTGCCCTTTTTCCACTTTTTAGTCGCTTCTCTGTTTTCACGTGTAAAAACCTTTTTATAAATGGGACTCTTTACTGATTCCAAAAATCGTTCCAATTCCAACTTTATTATTCCAATAATAATAATCCAATAATATTCCAATTATTTAATTAAATTAATAAATATACTAATAATAATATATATGAATGGTTTATCTTTTATTGAAAAATAATACCCTCTCATTCATATTATCATCATAATATACTATTAAACTTAAATTAAATAATTATCATATTTTATCGGGGTGTTACAACTCTCCCCCACTAAAAGAGTTTTCGTCCTCGAAAACACACCTCAAGCGAATAACTCTGGATAAGACTCCTTCATCTGACTCTCAAGTTCCCAAGTCACATTGCCACCTGCTGGTCCTCCCCAAGCTAACTTTACCAAAGCAATCTCTTTACCCCGCAACTGCTTCAACTCTCGATCCTCGATCCTCATAGGTGATGTTTCAACAGTCAGGTTATCTCTCACCTGTACATCATCTACTTGGACCACATGCGACGGATCAGGAATGTACCTCCTCAACTGAGACACATGAAAAACCTCATGCAAATTCGCAAGTGACGGCGGTAAAGCGATACGATAGGCTACCTCCCCTATCCTCTCCAAAATCTGATAAGGACCAATAAATCGAGGTGTCAACTTCTTCGACTTCAAAGCTCGACCAACCCCAGTTATCGGAGTAATACGAAGAAACACATGATCTCCGTCTTGAAACTCAAGTGACTTCCTCCTCTTGTCGTGATAACTCTTCTGACGACTCTGAGCAATCCTCATCTTCTCCTGAATCATCTTAATCTTTTCCGTAGTTTGTTGAACAATCTCCGGTCCAACCACAGCACTCTCACCGGACTCATACCAACATAAAGGTGTCCGACATCTCCTACCATACAAAGCTTCAAACGGTGCCATACCAATGCTCGAATGAAAACTATTGTTGTAGGTAAACTCAATCAAAGGTAAATAACAATCCCAAGCACCTCCCTTTTCCAAAACACAAGCCCTCAAAAGATCCTCCAGTGACTGAATCGTCCTCTCAGTCTGACCATCAGTCTGCGGATGATATGCAGAACTTAATCTCAGCTTAGTTCCCAAAGCCCTCTGCAAACCTTCCCAGAACTTCGATGTAAATCTAGGATCTCTGTCCGAAACAATACTCGACGGAATACCATGCAAACTTAAAATTTTCTCAATATACAACTCAGCTAATCTCTCTAACGGATAATCCATTCTGATCAGAATGAAATGAGCCGATTTTGTCAATCTGTCAACAATCACCCAAATAGCTTCAAAATTCTTAATTGTCCTCGGTAAACCAGAAACAAAATCCATACTGATACTATCCCACTTCCACTCTGGAATAGCCAACGGTTGCATTAGCCCAGACGGCTTCTGATGCTCAATCTTTGACTTCTGACAAGTCAAACAAGAATAAACAAAACTCGCAATTTCTCTTTTCATTCCCGGCCACCAAAATAACTTTTTCAAATCATGATACATCTTCGTAGCCCCAGGATGAATACTCAGGCCGCTACGATGTCCTTCCTCAAGAATACTCTTCTTAAGTTCGGTAACATCCGGAATACACACCCGATTACCAAATTTCAAAACACCATTCTCATCAACTCTGAATTCACCACCTTGACCTTGATTCACTAGAGTCAACTTATCAACCAAAAGCACATCGGATTTCTGACCCTCTCTAATCTCATCCAGAATACCACTCGTTAACTTCAACATTCCCAATTTAACACTATTGTGAGTACTCTCACACACCAAACTCAAGTCTCTAAACTGCTCAATTAAATCCAATTCCTTAACCATTAACATAGACATATGCAATGATTTCCGACTCAATGCATCAGCCACTACGTTTGCTTTACCCGGATGGTAATTCAAACCAAAGTCATAATCCTTCAGAAACTCTAACCATCTCCTCTGTCTCATATTCAGCTCTTTCTGATCAAACAAATACTTTAAACTTTTATGGTCACTGAAAACCTCAAATCTTGACCCGTACAAGTAATGCCTCCATAACTTCAGAACAAATACCACAGCTGCCAACTCCAAATCGTGTGTCGGATAGTTCCTCTCATGAACCTTCAGTTGTCTCGAAGCATAAGCTACAACCTGCTTATTCTGCATCAAAACACCACCCAAACCCAACAATGAAGCATCACAGTAAACCTCAAATGGTTCCGACGGACTTGGTAATATCAGAATAGGAGCAGTAGTTAACCTTCTCTTTAACTCTTGGAAACCTTCTTCACATTTTGAGTCCCAAACAAACGCTTGCCCCTTTCTAGTCAACATCGTCAACGGTAACGCCAACTTAGAAAATCCCTCAATGAATTTCCTATAATAACCTGCAAGTCCAAGAAAACTCCTTATCTCAGAAACTGACTTCGGAGCTTCCCACTTAGATACCGCTTCTATCTTAGAAGGATCAACAGCAACACCACCTCTTGAAACCACATGACCAAGAAAACTAACCTCTTCTAACCAAAATTCACACTTGGACAGTTTAGCAAATAACTTCTTTTCTCGTAGAACTCCTAAAACCACTCTCAAATGTTCAGCATGCTCTTCTTCAGATTTCGAATACACCAAAATATCGTCAATAAACACCACAACAAACTTGTCTAGGTACGGATGGAAAATCCTATTCATATACTCCATAAATACCCCAGGCGCATTAGTCACACCAAACGGCATTACAGAATACTCATAATGTCCATACCTTATTCTGAAAGCAGTCTTCTGAATATCCTCAATTTTCACACGTATCTGATGATACCCCGATCTCAAATCTATTTTGCTGAACACACTCGCACCAACCAACTGATCCATCAAATCATCAATCCTCGGCAAAGGATACCGATTCTTGATCGTCACTTTATTCAGTTGCTTGTAGTCCACACACAACCTCATAGTACCTTCTTTCTTCTTAACCAATAACACTGGTGCGCCCCACGGTGACACACTCGGACGAATAAATTTATTATCCAACAGATCTTCCAACTGACTCTTCAATTCAGTTAACTCAATAGCAGACATACGGTACGGAGCCATCGATATCGGCCTAGTACCAGGTACCAAATCAATCGAGAACTCAACTTCACGCTCTTGCGGTAATTCATTCACTTCTTCAGGAAACACATCAGGAAAATCACACACCACGGCTAGATCGCAAATCACCAGTTTATCTTTAGCCTCCAAAGTCGCTAACAGCATAAACAACTCTGCCCCATCTGCCACTGCCTCATTCACCTGCCTTGCTGATAGAAACAAACTCTTTCCTTCCTCAATCTCAGGAAAGATCAACAGTTGATATAAACTCGGTTAAACACCAACCAGTTCATACCCAGGATAACATCAATCTGCACTAGTGGAAGACACACGAGGTCCATCCCAAAGTCTCTACCAAAAATACTCAAAGGGCAATTTAAGCAAACTGAAGTAGTAGTCACTGAACCCTTCGCAGGAGTATCAATCACCATACTCCCATGCATCTCAGATATCTCTAATTTAAGTTTCACAGCACAATCCAAAGATATAAAGGAATGAGTCACACCTGTGTCAATAATAGCTACAAGAGGAAAGCCATTAATATAACACGTACCTCGGATCAAACGATCATCTGCAGAAGCCTCAGAACCCGATAAAGCAAAGACCTTGCCTCCCGACTGGTTCTCTTTCTTCGGCTTAAGACACTGTGGACTGATATGACCCACCTCTCCACAGTTGAAACAAGTCATAGTCTTCAACCGGCACTCTGCAGCCAAGTGACCACCTTTGCCACACTTGAAACACTTCTTCTCAGTACTGGTACACTCATGGATACGATGTCCAGCCTGACCACATTTGTAACACTTAGCAGGGGCACTGGAGTCTCCCCCACTAGGTCTCTTCATCCCACTCTGTCTCTGGAAACCTTTGCCAGCTGCATACGGCTTCCCACGATCATTCTGATTCTTGCCTTTCCTATCAACCCTCTGTTGATAGCTCTCCGCTCTGGCCTTGGTATCCTGTTCAAAAATCCTGCAATAGTCAACCAAGTCAGAAAACACTCTAATCCGCTGATACCCAATAGCCTGCTTGATCTCGGGACGTAACCCGTTCTCAAACTTCACACATTTTGAAAATTCCCCAGTAGCCTCATCATAGGGAGTGTAATACTTCGACAACTCTGTGAACTTAGCAGCATACTCAGTAACAGACCGGTTGCCCTGCTTCAAATCTAAGAACTCTATCTCTTTCTTTCCTCTGACATCCTCTGGAAAGTACTTCCTCAGGAATCTCTCTCTGAACACCGCCCAAGTGATCTCAGCACTCCCAGCAGCTTCCAACTCAGTGCGGGCAGCAACCCACCAATCATCTGCTTCCTCTGACAGCATATGCGTACCGAACCTGACCTTCTGGTTATCGGCACACTCAGTCACTCGGAAGATCCTCTCGATCTCCTTCAACCACTTCTGAGCACCATCTGGATCGTATGCTCCCTTGAACATTGGAGGATTGTTCTTCTAGAACTCACTCAGTTGACGAGCAGCTCCCAATCCCACAACATTCGAATTCCCTCCAAGTACTCCAGCTAGCTTACCCAGAGCCTCAGCAATCGCAACATCGTCTCTACCTCTTCCAGCCATCTCTATTCTGAGTTAATCCAACAAGCTAAACAATAAGTAATGATAGGGTTACACAACACCTATCACATACAGGGAAACAGAATAATTACGACTCGACTCGACCGACTATGCTTTGATACCACTAATGTAACACCCTTCTAAAATACCCCAATAATTAGTTAAAACAGCAAAATATGAATCAGAGTAGATATGCAATTTCAGGGTGTCACACTTGACACTTCACACCATTCACCAAAATAACTTGTCATGCTCATTTATTAATCAAAATAAAACATTGCACAATTCGCAGCGGATAGAAATCTAACAACATGCAAACCATGTAACACTTTTCATGTAAAATTATTCAACAACCAAAAATGAAAACAAAGTAAAACATCCCGTCCCGATGTTACATATACCAGAGCATGACCCACTAAGGAACTACACTAGACTCCAAGCACTAGCTTCTACTCAATCACTGCTCGTTACCTGAAACATAGTTGTAAGGGTGAGTTCCTCAATCGATATAATAAGCATTATAAAATATCATGTAATGCTAAGTAAATTAACACATTCATCACCCTAATCATATCACACATTCAGCAACGGCAACATCAACTCATAATCATACTCAACACAAACACAAAACACATGTATAATATTGGAATACATCCATTCATATTATACGCCATACATACATTATGAAATGAGACTCCATGCATGCGGTACCGACTATTCGTGAACACATAGTTCAACCTCACCGATCAAACCCAGATACGGCTACCAAGCTCACTAGTCCCACTCATTTGAGACCTAGTGACTCCCTCACTAATTCCTCACCATGGGAATTAGCTACCACCATAAAGGCTATGCTATGCACGCTAAATCACCTAGCATGCAAACATCAACAACAATCCACAATGGACATATGCTCACACTCTAAGCCATAAACAGTCCATCCACAATTGCATACATAATAGATATATTCATAGCATTATGCATACCATCATACATCATCAGCATATTTATCACAGAATCATATCATGTCATGCCAAATAATAAATCACAGTATTAGCACACTCTACTAATACCTATACTGCTCAAAACAACGGGAAATGATCCCTACTATATCATACATCAGCTAAATTACATCACTCAGCTGAAACGACCAAAACTGCACAACATTTAAATATCAAATTTTCACTATTATAACAGTGTTAACCGGTTAACGCCCTGGGTTAATCGGTTAACGCAAAACAGAATGCGCTTCTTGGCAATTTTTAACAGTGTTAACCGGTTAACGCCCTGGGTTAACCGGTTAACGCAAGACAGAAATTAATTTTTAATTATCATAACAATGTTAACCGGTTAACGCCCTGGGTTAACCGGTTAACGCAAGACAGAAAGCTGTTCCTGCGCTAACAACGAACAGAATGCAGAATTACCCGCATTTTTCGCCGTTGGAGGACTTCCGGACCTCCGATTTCGATTCCGTAAAAAGCTACACGTCCAGGAAATTACGACTCACCCAAATATAGATTCATTCACAGTTTTAACATAATTTATTCATCACAATTTCTAACCTTATTACATCTAATTCCTACGAATTTTTCTTCAATTATAAACCCATATCTCATTCATCCATAAGTTTACAATTTGCAGCATTCATCATCCTAATTAGAGTCGATTCAATGGCTTATTACTACCCATTACATGTTAACCCATAATGCCCATTAAACGACGATAAACCCCCCTTACCTGAGTTAATCCGGCAAATCCTTTAACTTCAAGCTTTTCCCTTCTTCAACCCTTCTTCTCTTGCTCTTCCTTTTTGCCCTTTTTCCACTTTTTAGTCGCTTCTCTGTTTTCACGTGTAAAAACCTTTTTATAAATGGGACTCTTTACTGATTCCAAAAATCGTTCCAATTCCAACTTTATTATTCCAATAATAATAATCCAATAATATTCCAATTATTTAATTAAATTAATAAATATACTAATAATAATATATATGAATGGTTTATCTTTTATTTTGAAAAATAATACCCTCTCATTCATATTATCATCATAATATACTATTAAACTTAAATTAAATAATTATCATATATTATCGGGGTGTTACACTACAAATGAGTCGTTACACCTTGGGCAAAGTGTAAGACTTTATTATGCATGTAATAAAGGAAAACAATAAAAATCACTCTTTCAGTAGAGTAACCCAGACGGTTTTTTCAGACGACCAATTGTCGAGCTTTTCTCCCGGGACACACGGGCGAATCCAGCTATCTAAGTCACAGTCGCTGTCAGCCTTGTCTTCATCTGCAGCATTGACGATGTGGGGGGAAACCAAACCCCCGCTGGAGAGAGTACCGGTTTCATTCTTCTGAGATCCCGGAGCATACCCCAATCCAAACTTGTCTTCTTTGATGACTGGCTCCATAAATTTGCCCCAGCCTTGCGCATTACCTGCTTTAACCACTTCAACAGCTTGCTTGTATGAAGAGATAGAAGTCCCGTTGTATTTCTCAAAAGTAGGGGGTTTGAACTTGTGAGGAATCCTCACTCCCTGAACCAGACCAAGATTTGTGACATCAAAGCCTAAGGAATTTTGAGGCTCCAAAGATTTGAGCTTCTCAGCAAGCTCATTCATACAGTGAGTGGTCTCGAGGGCCTCGTCGTGCAAAGAAAATTGATCATACTAATAATCTTCAGTAACGGGGTGCCCGTTAATCTGAATTCCTTGATTCACATTGTACCTTCCGCCAATACCATTTCCAACATTCCCTGTGTTGCCAACATTACCCGGGTTTCCATCAGCATTTGCGTTACCCGCGTTACCAGTGTTCACAGGGTTATCAGCGTTCCCAGGGTTACCAGGGTTTCCCTCAGCATTTAGTATCTCCACCTCAGGCCTCGGTTGCCCAACCAATTCCCTCAGCTTTTCTTGACCTGCTGCCATACCAGTCATCAATGTCATGAACTGATCCATCCTTTCACGCATATCAGCCAACTCTTTCTGTACTTGGTCCATCGCTAGTCGTGGACGGTTTTCCTTTGTCGGGTATCTGTGAACTCGCTTGGGACCAATAACTGCCTGATACAGGGAACAAACATTAGACACTGCGGTGACACCTGCAAAACAGACAAGGGTTAATATGCATGGTATGCGATGCACTACTTGTTCAGTTTTAAGGCACCCCCGTTTTGAAAGGGAATACCCTGCAAATGAATAAGCATGAGATGTTGGATGCAAATATGCAGATGATGGTATGCAATGCAAAGGCATGTCAATCAGAATTGATGGGTCCGCTTGAACATCTGTCAGGTTGCACTTCCTGGAGAGAAATTCACTGAGGAATATAATACAAGACCAAAACTCTGCTCCAGAAAACCGGGTTGGTTGGAGGTTAAGGTTTCCTGAATTTAGCCCACCCCTCACTGGTAGGTTCTAAGAACAGAAGTTCGTCAGCTTCAGCCCTTCAGTCGTGAATAATACGTTTACCACTGAAGGTTTGGCATTATTACGGGATAAAAGACCTCCACTGACTCCCCTCAACAGGACATCCTAAAGCAAGTTCCTAGTCTCGGGGTCCTCGGATTGATCAGCGAGAATGCGCCCACCAGAGCTAACATAATCACGTCTCGGAGGAGAGGCCTCGACTGAGTTCTCGGGAAATGGTCACCAGAGTCGACGATTTCTAAAGAAACACCATGTCGTTACGGAACATCCGTAGGACATAATATATCCAAAAGAAACCTCGTCTGGGTGTGGTTCTTCACGAACGACTTAACGTAGCAACATGTCACGCAAGCCTCATGATCATCCACTCTAAAACCTATGTGTACACTCAAGCCTGGGTAATGGGCTTATCTCTCATAGAATATCCCATCCCAACAAACAAACAAACAGATCCAATAGATACAACAGATGCATGCAAGCAGGTAAGCAAATAAATGTACAAAAGCATGAACACCCAATAAGAGGTCAACTTCTTAGTCCCCAGCAGAGTCGCCAGCTGGTGCAACCTGAAAAATACAGTGTGCGAAAAAAACAACCGGCGAAAGAAAAAGACAGAAGAGTCGCCACCGTGCGTTATTCGTCCCAAAGGAGGGAAAGGAAACGCTCAAAGTAAACCTGAAAAAAGGAAAGGACAAGACGGGGTCTCGCAACCAAATCTTGGGTTCGGGAGTCGGTTATGCGAAGGGAAGGTATTAGCACCCCTACGTATCCGTAGTACTCTACGGGATCCACTTTTGTAGTTTTCGTCTAAAGGGTGTGAGTTTATCTTGTGTTGTTTACCAAAAAAAAAGGGTTAAATGCAAATGACTCGCGCGGATGTCGCATCCACTGCATACGTATCTCACCTGAATATGAGAATCAGAGTCTTCGTAGCTCGGCTGACCTATGGGTTGGGGGATGTGTGCTCGCTAAGACATCGCGTCTTATGCCTACGTATCTCATCTGGAATGAGAATCAGAGCAAGCCGTAGTTCTGCTAACTATGGGGTTATGGATTGGGTTTTGGACGAACAACGTTACTACGCAATCTACCGGATGCTCGACCTATGGAGACTTACTCGCCTGTAGTAGAAGGAGTAAACGTGTTGCTTTGGGTTTTAGGGTTTGTTGCGTTGTAGGAACGCGCATGCAAAAGGGAAGTCCTAGGCGAAGGAACAGTGCTACCTTAATTGGCATGCAGACGGGAGACTATCCGAAGCCTCGCATCCTATGGGGGAACGATCACACCATACAAAACATGTATCTTAAAGTAAAATGCCACCAAGGGGCTCAAACATTGCCTCCTATCGAGGTCTTCCAGCTAAGAAAGCGATAAAGTACGAGAAAGGGAAAAAATTACCACACGGATAAAGATCCAAAGTCACAGCAATTAAAGGATTAGCAACCCTGAGATCTCTCCAGCTAGATCATCAAAGAAAATCAGTCAATACGAGTAATCAAAATAAACCTCCGAATGGTATCCCTGCAAGAGTGCGTGAGCCCTCACGAAAACTCAACAGAAAGGTTAGACAAACAAGATGAAATCCAAGCAAAACAATGCCATGGCAACACAAAGACAGGTTAGAACAAAACAAAACAAAAAAGAGCGAATGCTGTCATATTCGTGCCTGCATCGCCTAGCGAAAGCTTGGCGAGGCTTCGCTACAGGCTCGCCTAGCGAAGCGGCTAGCGAAGGCCTGCGGGTTTTGGATTCCTCCTTGATAACAGTTCGATCTCTATAATCCGAAACCCTGTGGTATCCATCTCATAAATGAAAACGATTAAGACATTCAAGGTATTGTTACACATATTCATACACAAATATAAACCCGTGGGCAAAACCTGATATCACCTCATACATTCATAATATTCAAATTCAATGCGTAAAGTAATAGGAACAAAGGCATACCTGATGAGAGAGACTGATTAGGATTGAATGGTACGGCTGGATCTGCAAAATAGTACTAGGGTTTGTGTGAGGCGGAGTGCACTTCTCAGAGCTGCCTGAAGGTTGCTGCAGAGTAATTCCTAGGTCTCTTTTCTCCAGTCTCTGGTCTTTTCTGTTCAGCCAGTGTTCAGGGTTTATTTCATTGACCACTCTGGTAGTTATAGGCCAAATTTCGCAGCTTGTGGGCTTTGAATGAGGACAGCTCAAGCCCAAAACTTTTCTGTTATGTTCTGCAATACGCGCCCTTCGCCTAGCGAACATGACAGTACTCTTCGCTAGGCGAAGCATCTGCTCGCCTAGCGAGCATGACAGCTCAACAGCAGATTCTTGCTTCTTCAGACTCGGTGATTTGCACGGTGAATGGGCCCCGTTTGGTCCTGTTGGTAGTACCTCAAGTTTTTTTCTTGTGTTGACTGATCATTTGAATAAAACCCACAAAGTGTCCTGGATGACGTTCAAGCTTCTTGGAGCTAATTCTGATTGACATGATGCAATGTAATATGAAATACTAAATGAATGCATGAATGAGGAGGGCAAATTTTGGGGTGTTACAGGTATGTTTTAGGAATTTGGTTCTTTATACCAAATCTCTAACATGCATTAACACCTATATTTTTATTTTCAGGCCATAGATAGTTGTGACTTCTAAATAAGTCCAATTACGATTGCTTAACATAGAGCTAAATGTGACCCTCAAAGCATAACATTCTAGTAAGTGAGATTGTAAGTCTCTCATTATTCATGGAATTATGTGGAATACTTGTCGAATTATCCAAGTTGGAGCCCTTCTCATGGAAGATGTATTGGTTTAAGGATTTATACTTGTGAATGAATGGTTAAGTGATATCCAAAGAATGACCTAATCGATTAAAATTCACCACTAACATTTGACTAAAAATTGACTAACTATTATTCATTATGCTTTTACTTTCAAGTCATTTACTTTATGCAATTTAAATTTTAGTCATTTACCATTCATCTGCCATTTACAATTCATATAACTTGTTTATGTTTCAAGTGCTTTTCACTTTGCTCATTTGAGCCATATCTTATGATTGTATATATTGTGTGTTTGCCTTTGTTTTGTTTGTGATCTTAGGACCTTAAAACACCTAATAACAATAAAAACTCTAAAACACATTTGGTGGACTGTTGGACTTGATTTGAGCTTTTTGGACTTAGAATTAGGCAATATTCCCTATGCTAAAGGACTTGGACAATGCCAACATCTGAGACTAAGCTATCTTTGAATGTGCCTTCATCTGATGCAAGACCTTTGGTGCCCTTGATTCATCTGCTACTCTATCTATGTGCTTAATTGTCTTATTATTGTCTATGTCTGATGTTTTGCTCTGAGTTGATCAAGGAATATTTCATCTGCTACATTGAAAGGCACTAAATACTGCTAGCTATTGGAGTGCATGCTTGGATTTGGATATCTTTATTTAATGCCTTGGTTTTCACTTGATGCTTTGATGTTGCTAATTTCTTATTTCTTATTGCTAATCAAAGTCCAAAGTAAAATGGGTTTCTATTTGACATTCTTGTCTGTTGGATTGCATCCCATTGGTCAGATCTTTTCAACTCTCAAACTTTTAAATTTTTGCTTAGAGTAGTACCTTCATCTCCTTCCACCTAATTAATTTCAAAATCTCTCTCTCTTTTCAAAAACTTTATTTGCTTGTAAATTTCAAACTCAGACATGTTTTAATGATTAGAAACTTTAGCCTTATGCCAATGAATTTTCAAACTTTTCTTAATCAAATTTTTAAAAAAACTTAACCATATTGACTTAAATTTCAAAAGACAAAAATAATTAACACCTCATTCAAATCTTTGGCCACTTTGTGCCTTTTCATTTAAATTTTTGTTAAAACTAACTCACCAACCTATTTGAAATTTTTATCACAAACTACGGGGTTTTGATCCATCATTTTTATGTTAGTACGTAGGCATAAGACCGAAGGTCTTATCAAACACAAAAATATAATAAATGAATTATTTTCTCATCCCCTCACTCTATATTTTATAAAACACCATTTATACCAAATCACTTGCATAGAAAAAAAGGCTCCCTAGGAGTACCTAGGACACTTTGGGTGCTAACACCTTCCCTCTGTGTAACCAACCCCCTTACCAGTAATCTTTGGAATTTTATTAGTTTTTATTTGAAAACTTCTTATCTTTGGGTTTTGTTCATACTTTTCCCTTTTCCTTTGGAAATAATAAAAGCGCGGTGGCGACTTTGGTTTTATTGATGTCAAGTTTATCCATAGCTTGATCGCCGTGAATTTACCGCTAAAGAAATTAAGTGGCGACTCTGCTGGGGTGTAGTCCTCAGTGGGTTTAGCCTAATTTTTTATGTGTATATATTTGTATATTTGATTTTTGTATATGTTGATTGTGTGATATAATTTTTCTGTTGTGCTTGCCGATCTCTGAGTGGTGAGATAAGTTCAAACCCGAACTTGAGTTCAATTAAGAAAGGAGGATGGTATAGTTATGTTCAACTTGTGTGGAGTAGTCCGTAACAAGTTGCCTTGAGATCCATCTACTCATTGGAGAACTCTTTAGAGTCACTGATGTCACATAAGTTTTTTGTGGATAGGTATTACTTTCTCTGATTTGGGGTCCGAGAAGCTGAGGACCATAGAACATTTAACCCCACTTGGTCTATTTAAGACATAGTGCGGAGACTGTTCAAGTGTAGACTTGATAACACGATACTACACTTGGACGAGTTTCTCTTAAGAATATTATGGGTTGATGAGTTAGTCATCGTAACCTATAATATCTGATAGATGGGATCAAGACTCTGGAACTTTTTAGAACATGATCTATAGGTTTTTATCCTTAGTATACTCCTTTGGGATGGTCCTTAACCTGACTTCATGCTCGTGACTCGCAACAAAGCTTTTGATTCTTGGTTGATCCGATCAAGTCTCATCAATATTATTGACAGTTGTGGTAAGTTCTCCAATGTGTCTTTCATTGGTACGTAAGGAGGAATCAACTACAACCCAACATTGGCTCATTGTCAACGTGGGTTCCCCTTGAGAGATAGGCCTAATAACATTCATTTAGAAGGTCTATTCTATCAAGAGGGTAAAGATCCCCAACTTTTAGAGACAAGGATGATACATGCCTTGCATAATGTGCATAGAAAAGGAAGATCTGAGCTTGGTCCATGCAACTGTGTAGCCTTGGAAGCTTACACTATTTAGGTGAAGAAGAGAGCTTTGGAGCTGAAGGTGTCGTACGCTTGTGAAAGACCTATGTCTTTGGTTGTGGCTGAGAAATTAACTCTCCCCAACCAGGATATAGAGGAATTGGAAACCGCACTTGCCAAGATGAAGCAAGAGAGAGATATGTGGAAAGATAGGTTTCGTGCTTTGAGCCGAAAGCACGAAGAGTTGCAACTTGAGTCGAAAGAAAAAGATGCACTTATTGAGATTCTAGAAGACCGTGCAGTAAAGAGACATAGAGAGCCAGATGACTTATTTTCCTCTAGCATACCTCCAGCCTTCGGTGCTTGGAAGAAGACAGTTGATCAGCTTGTCATCGAGAAGGCTCAAATGAAGACATCCTTTGAGTCTGAGATTCGATGCATCCGCATGAAGTCTACGCCTATAGCTAGATCATTTGATGTTGTTGCTAAGGATCATTGGGATGATAGCTTTTGTTTCTCTTGTATTTATACTTTGGTTTCTGAAATTGTACTCAGTGTAATCCTTCCAAACATTTATGAATAAAAAGAGATTTTATAGTCAATTGAATTGTTATTGTTTATATTATTATTATTATTTGCAAATAAGACTTTATATATTCTTTGAAATTAAAAAAAAAATCAAAAACATTGCATTGCATGCATCATTTGCATAACAGGTTTCTTCCGCCAAATGTCTTATCAATTCTTCTTTTGTGCATCAGCCAAGCTGACTCGCCACTATAACACTAGTGTTAATCGACTGAAGAGAATGGATCATCTAGAGAAAGAGAATAGAGAGCTGAAGGATGAGATCGCTAGACTTACAACGCTGATAGAGTCAGTCATTGTTGCTTTGAACCAGCCGTCATCGTCTCCTGCAACTCCTCCTCCTCAGAGGACTGTCATTTCTGAGATTACTTCTCCGTTTGTAACTGTGACAACTGCCATCCAGCCCATTCGTGCTATTCCTATTGTACTCCCTTAGGGAATACCACCAAATTTCATGCCAGAGGGCTATGAGCCCATGTTTGTTTCTCTGTCGATATCTAGCCCGGTCATGTTAGTGCCTCCTCCCATCGTTCATACTTTGCCTCATGTTGAAGAGACTATCTACCATTTTGAACCGTCTGAAGGTCCAGATGTCTACAAAAAGATGGATGAGATGAAAGATCAATTTCTTGAGTTGCGCAAAGAATTGAAGACTCTGAGAGGAAAGGACTTGGTTGGCAAGAGTGTTGTTGAACTCTGTTTGGTTCCCAACACTAAGATCTTGGTGAAGTTCAAGGTCCCAAACTTTGAAAAATACAAAGGGAATACTTTTCCATTGAGCCATCTTGTTATGTACGCCAGGAAGATGTCTACCCAAAATGATAATGATCAGCTGCTGATTCACTACTTCCAAGATAGTTTGACTAAGCTGCCCTGAGGTGGTATATGGGCCTGGGCAGTGCTAGCATTCGTACTTTCAATGACTTAGGTGAGGCCTTTGTCAAGAAGTATAAGTACAATGTTGATATGGCGCCAGATCGAGATCAATTAAGGTTGATGTCTCAGATGGACAAGGAGATATTTAAAGAATGTGCTCAGGGGTGGAGAGAGCTTGCTGCTCAAATTAGTCCACCGTTGGAGGAAAAAGAGATGACCAAAATTTTCCTGAAGACGTTGAGTTCATTTTATTATGAACAATTTTACTGAAATGGTAAACATGGGGATGAGATTAGAGGAAGGAGTCCGTGAAGGACGTCTGTCCAAGGATGAAGCGTCAAGCAACAAGAAGTATGGTGGTAGCGTCTCCAAGAATAAGGAAGGAAAGACTAATGCAGTGTCATCAAGTAGGCAGAGGAGGCCTATTGTAAGGAAATGTTCTCAATCCCGTCAACTTCAACACCAAGTTTCATCAGTAATTCTGGTTTTTTTCCAACAATTCCAACAATCAATCAGTTCCAATCCAACAGCAACAAAGAACCAACTGCAACAACAATAACAATCATTAACAAAACTTCGAGAGGAAGAAGGTATTTTTTGACCCTATTCATATGACCTATGCAAAATTGTATCCGTCCTTGGTACTCAAGAATCTTATTCAGCCAAGAAACCCTCCGCAAAATCCTGAGCCATTACCATAGTGGTCCAAACCGGATCTTCATTATGCTTTTCACCAGGGAGCCCCTGGTCATGATATAGAGAATTTTTATCCCCTGAAATATGAAGTTCAGAAGCTTGTGAAGAGTGGTATGGTGTCCTTTGAGGAAAAAGCGCCAAATGTCAAAGCGAATCAGTTGCCTGCTCATGGTAACGCTTCTGTCAACATGGTGGATCATTGTTTCGGGAATTTCAGAGTTTTTGATGTGAGGAGTATCTGAAGATCTCTGCTGGAAATACATAGAACTCTGGGTTTGATTAGTGATTGTGAACATGACCATGATGGTTGTGTCATTTGCAGTGTGAACCCTCGTGGGTGTATGATTTTCAAGAGGGATATCTAGAAGTTAATGGATGAGAATGTAGTCCAGATTCAAAAGTCAAGGGATATGGGAAATGATGTGAATGTCATTGTATCAGTGTTTAAGACCCTGAGCGGGTAATCATTTAATTGATAGCAGCAACAACAATAATGTCAACAGATCGATATCTCTGTTGGTAATACGGATAGTGGGCTCTGTCCCCTATGCACCCGATAAAGTTGAACCATATCAATATAATGCCACAATGATTGAAAATGGTCAAGAGGTTCCTCTACCAACTGCAAACTCAGTGGTAAATATTGCAGATATTGCGAAGGTGACGCGTAGTGGTCGGGTGTTCAGTCCGGTTTTTCCTAAGATTGTGAAGATGTTTCCATGGGAAAAAAGGCAGAAGTTCCTGCAGTGGGTCTAATTAGTGCTCCAATGTGTTAGTCTGGTGAATCCATCAAATTGAAGGCTAACAATGATGATGAAGTATTATGATTGATTAACATAAGTGAATTTAACATTGTGGAGCAGCTGCTTCAGACACTGTCAAAGATCTCTGTGTTGTCATTGCTGATGAATTCTAAGGCACACAGAGAAGCATTGCAGAGAGTGTTGGAACATGCCTACAAGGAACAAGATGTTACTGTGGATCAGTTTGACCACATTGTTGCCAACATCACTTCTTGTAACAATTTGAGTTTTTGTGTTGAAGTACTTCCTGAGGAAGACAGAAATCACAATTTAGCGTTGCACATTTCGATGAATTGCAAGGAGGACCCTTTGTCCAGTGTGTTGGTTGATACAGGTTCATCGTTGAATGTGTTAACAAAGTTAACTCTATCAAGACTCTCCTATCAAGGCGCCCCGATGAGGTACAGTGGTGTGATTGTTAAAGCGTTTGACTGTTCTCGTAAAATTGTCATTGGAGAAATGGACTTTCCAGGTAAGATAGGTCCGAGTTATTTCCAAATTACTTTCCAGGTAATGGATATCCACCCGACCTATAGTTGCTTGATGGGGAGGCCATGGATTCATGAAGCTGGAGTTTGACGTCTACTCTACACCAGAAGCTGAAATTTGTGAAGAACGACAAGCTTGTCATTGTTGGTGGAAAGAAGGTATTGTTAGTAAGCCATTTTTCATATTTCACGTATGTTGATGCTGAGGAGGAAATTGGAATGTCGTTCCAAGATTTATCCATTATAGATGATCTAAAGAAAGTTAGGCCACCCATGTCTTCTTTAAAGGATGCACAAGAGGCTATTCAGGATGGAAGCATTGATAAATGGGGTCGTGTTGTAGAAGTCGCTGAGAACAAGAACACGGCAGGACTCAGATTTCAACCAGGGCCATTCAACGCCAATGTCAAGGTTATGCAACCAAGTTTCCATGGTGTAGGGTTCATTCATGAGAATGATCAAGACTCAGTTGTAATTATAAAGACAATGGTGATGAAGACAAAGTTTGTGACAACTTTGTGACGTATGGCCAGACTTGCAACAATTGGGTTGATGTTGATGTTCCTACTTTCATTCATTGTACTAAGTAATTTTTTTTATTATTTTTGAAAAAAAATCCTTCTCCTATGCCTAAGGGAGAAGTGGACATTGTTGGGCATTTTCCTGATTATAATCAATGAAATACAATTGCATTAATCCACATCCATGATGTTTTATTTTTTACTTTTTGCTTTTTCTGAAAATGGTAATCACAAAAAAAAACTTTAAAAAATAATAATAATAATCTTTCCATCTGCATAATATTTGTTTACACTCCAGTTCTCTAAAATCAAAATATCAAATCATTATGCAGGTTGGTTCTCAAACCCATTGAATATGTTTGAAGCCTAGGAAGAGAATGATGATGAAGAAGTATATGATGAGCTATCCCGTTTTCTTGAGCACAAGGAAAAAAAATCATCCATTTGAAGCGCAGATTGAATTAGTCAACTTGGGTTCCGAGGATGATGTGAAAGAAGTCAATATTGGGTCTCAACTGTGTCTAAAAGCTAAGAAGGGGTTGATTGATCTTCTCCGAAATTATTCTGATGTGTTTGCTTGGTCCTATCAAGATATGCCTAGTTTGAATTCTGAGATTGTGGAGCAGAGATTACCGTTGAAACCAGATTGCCCGCCGGTCAAGCAGAAGTTGAGAAGAAATCATCCTGATATGGCAGTAAAAATCAAGGAGGAAGTGCAGAAGCAGATTGATGCTGGTTTTCTTATTACCTTCGAGTATCCCCAATGGGTGGCCAATATCGTGCATGTTCTGAAGAAATATGGAAAAGTACACATGTGTGTTGATTACAGAGATTTGAATAAAGCTAGTCCCAAAGATGATTTTCCTATGCCACACATTGATATGTTGGTAGATAATACAGCTAAATTCAAAGTCTTTTCGTTTATGGACGTATTTTCTATTATAATCAAATCAAGATGGCATTTGAAGTTATGGAGAAGACCACATTCATTACACCCTGGGGAACATTCTGTTATAGGGTGATGCCTTTCGATTTAAAGAATACTGGTGTAACGTACCAGAGAGCCATGACCACTCTTTTTCATGATATGATGTATAAAGAGATTGAAGTTTATGTTAATGATATGATTTCTAAATCAAGTGATGAAGAATAGCATGTTGAGCATTTGTTGAAGGTACTCCAGTGTTTGAGGAAATATAAACTCCGCTTGAATCCCAATAAATGTACCTTTGGTGTTTGTTCTATAAGTTATTGGGATTTATTGTCAGTGCGAAGGGTATTGAGGTTGATCTTGCCAACGTCAAAGCAATACAAGAGATGCCTGCACCCAAAACTGAGAAGCAAGTCAGAGGTTTTCTAGGCCGCTTGAATTATATCTCGAGATTTATATCACCTATGACTGCCACATGTGTTCCTATATTCAAGCTTCTTTGGAAACATCAGTCATGTGATTGGACCAAAGATTGCCAGAAAGCTTTAATAGTATCAAGGAGTATCTGCTTGAGCCTCTGATTCTATCACCGCATGTTGAAGGAAGACCATTGATCATGTATTTGACTTTGCTTGAAGAAAGTATGGACTGTGTTCTTGGTCAGCAAGATGAATTTGGGAAGAAAGAATATGCAATTTACTACCTCAGTGAGAAATTCACCGATTATGAGACTTGCTATTCCATGCTTGAGAAGATATGTTACGCATTGGCTTGGGATGCTAAGCGTCTGCGCCAGTATAGGTTAAATCATACTACCTGGTTGATATCCAAAATGGATCCAATCAAATACATTTTTGAGAAGCCTGTTTTAACTAGGAGGATTGCCAGTTGGCAGATGTTGTTATCAGAGTATGATATGGAATACCGATCTTAGAAAGCTATCAAAGGTAGTGTCCTGGCTGACCATTTGGCTCACCAACCTATTGAAGATTATCAGTCAATACAATATGATTTTCATGAAGAAGAGATTTTGTACTTGAAGATGAAAGATTGTGATGAACCATTGCTTGAAAAAGGGCTAGAACGTGGTTCCCGTTGGGGCATGGTATTTGATGGAGCTGTTAATTCGTATCGTAATAGCATTAGAGCAGTGATTATTACTCCTCACGGCACTCATTTTCCATTTACATGTAGATTGACCTTCAAGTGTACAAACAATATGGCTGAGTATGAAGCTTGCATTATGGGGCTTGAAGAGTCCATTGATCTCAAAATTAAATATCTTGACGTCTATGGAGATTCAACTTTGGTTGTGAACCAAATCAAAGGTGAATGGGAGACGAATCAGATCGGTTTGATACCATATAGAGATTACACGAGGAGGATTTCAAATTTCTTTACAAAGGTTGAGTTTCATCATATCCCTCGAGATGAAAATCGGATGGCAGATGCTCTTGCAACGTTGGCTTCAATGATTGTGGTAAATTTTTGGAATGCAGTTCTGAATTTGACTGTGATGCGTCTTGATAGGCCAACTCATATATTTGCTATTGAAGAAGTCAAAGATGAAAATCCATGGGATTATGATATCAAATGTTTCCTCCAAAGTCAGATTTACTCGTCAGGGGCATCTTTGAAAGATAAGAAGACTTTGAGGAGATTAGCTGGGAACTTCTACCTGAATTGTGATGTGCTTTACAAGAGAAACTTCGATATGGTTTTCCTTAGATGCGTGGATAGACACGAAGCATACATGTTGATGACTGAAGTCCATGAAGGTTCCTTTAGTACTCGTTCCAACGGACATGCTATGGCAAAGAAGATGTTGAGAGCAGGTTACTATTGGCTGATAATGCAATCTGACTGTTGCAAGTTTGCAAAGAAATGCCATAAGTGTCAAATTTATGCAGATAAGATTCATGTTCCTCTGACACTGTTGAATGTCATCTCCTCTCCATGGCCTTTCTCCATGTGGGGAATTGATATGATTGTCATGATTGAGCCCAAAGCATCAAACAAATATTGTTTCATTCTAGTGGCTATTGACTACTTCACAAAGTAGGTTGAAGCAACATCGTATGCAAATGTGACCAAGCAAGTTGTTGTATGGCTTATCAAGAATCAGATTATATGTCGTTATGGTGTGCCAAGTAAGATCATTACTGATAATGGATCTAACTTGAATAATAACATGGTAGAAGCTCTTTGCAAATACTTCAGGATTATGCATCATAATTATTCTCCTTACAGACCTAAGATGAATGGGGTTGTTGAAGCTACAAATAAGAACATTAAGAAGATTATCCAGAAGATGGTTGTGACATACAAAGATTGGCATGAGATGCTCTTATTTTTATTTGCATGGGTACCTTACATCCATCCGCACTTCAACAGGGGCAACCCATTCCTCTCTTGTTTATGGCATGGAAGTTGTGCTCCCCGTGGAGGTGGAGATCCCATCATTGCGTGTTTTAATGGAAGCCAAGTTGGTTGAAGCTTAATGGTGTCATACCAAATATGATCAGTTGTGTTTGATTGAAGAGAAGAGATTGACTGTCATGTGTCATGGTCAGTTGTATCAGCAGAGAATGAAGAAAGCATTTCATAAGAAGGTCAAGCCTCGTGTGTTTAGAGAAGGTGACCTTGTTCTTAAGAATATTTTATCCTTCAAACTTGATACTAGGGGAAAATGGACTCCTAATATGAAGGCCTATATGTTGTTAAGAGAGCCTTTTCATGCGGTGCTTTGATTCCTATAACTATGGCTGGTGAAGAGTTCACACATCTTGTGAATGCCGATGTAGTCAAGAAATACTTCACCTAAAAAAGAAAAGAACAACTCGCTAAGTTAAAAACCCGAAAGGGAGGCTTAGGCAAAAATGAGCATCTCGGTGGATTGAAAACCCGAGCGATCCAGGAAAAAGTTAGAGACGTAAAATAGAAAATTTGTCCTGGTAGATTGAGTACCCCACCTTGGGGAAATCTAGGAAAAAAATTAAGTACTATGGCAAGTAATTGCATTCAGCTGGTCTTCATCTTTGAAGCAGCTTTGAATAGTCATTTGGTTCTGATTCGGCATTCTCAACCAAAGGCAATCATAGCAGATTTCAAAGTTAGAAAGGAGAGTAGTGATCATTGTATTCAATGTAGCCCTTTCCCATGTAAATTACCATTTCTCAAACTTTGTAAATATCCATGGAGTCCCACCATTTGCGAACTATCATTCTATCAAATAAAGTTGAGCTTTTATTCAATTATTTCCATTCTTATTTGTTTTTGTTTTAAAATTGAATTTTTATGATGATAATTTTGAAATAAATCAATGAATAATTATTTTTCTTAAAAAAAATAATAAAAAACATTAGGAATAATCGATTTCAGCAAGGAATGTCAACAGCAATCTAAGAACAGGTAAGTCTTGAAGTGGGAAGCATTTGTTGTCTTCCCCAAGCAGTTGGTTTGGAAACCTTTTCCTCCCCAACAATTTGTCGTTCGTTCCTAGCATGGTTAAGAAGTTTCTCCCCGAGCGACCTAATACCCCTGGTTGAGTTGATGATTGGTCCCGTTTGCAATTCATCTTCCCCTGTTGAGATGTTCGTGTTCTGCATTCCCTAGTTTTTAACCTGATGGTTGGACCCTGGATATCTCTGAAACTTTATTTGGTCTCCAGATCCCCATTTGCATTTGTTTGTATTGACAAACCGTGACAGTTTCTCCCCTATGTGAGTCAGATCTAGTTATCTTTGCCTTGGAATTGGTTTATTTCGCAATTTCCAAAAAGAATATGATGATTATTAAGACTGTGATGATCTTTGATTTTGTTCCAATAATTCACAATATCCCTAGCAATTTGCTCAAATCCCCATTCAATGTTTTATCTCTTGTTTCCCCGGCGGGGTTCGTCTTCTGATGGAAGTTCCCTTGTTCCCGGTAGTGTTTGGTTCTGAGCAGTATTGATTTTTTTGTCCCCTGCAAGGTTGTCTCTCATTTGACATGGTGTTGACTTAAAATTCCCCACAGCGTTGGCTGATTTGGATCCTCAGTAGATCCTTCTCTATCCTCGGCATGTTCGGTTGATTATTCTTCAGCAGTGCTCTCTTCCCCTGTGGAGTTTTCCATGATTTATTAGGAGCATGTTCTCCATGTCTTCCTCAGCCAGAGTTGATTTATTTTGAGCTAGACTATTTTTCTTCCCTAGTAAATTCTCCAGTTGGTGTTTCCATCTTGTTGAGATTAGCCAAGTGTTTTTTAGTGATAATTCAAATCTTCGTTATTTGTATCTTTTATGTTGTTTTGTTAGCATAATCATAATCACATTTATACATATTCATGCATAAAACACAGTATCAAATATTTCATTATGCATTTTATCGCATTGATTTTTCTTCTGATCCCCTGCTTTGGTGATATTTTTCCCCATACATATTTGGTGGGTTTGTCCCCCTTCAAATGTAGAGTGTCGGCCCCTTAAGCAGAAAGAGTTTATACTTTCTCATTCCCCACTGAGTTATTTCCTCGTGGATGATGATTATTTTAGTTTCCTCCCTAGTTTATCATCTGGATGGAACCACTCCCCTTGAGTTATATCCTCATTAGGATGTGTCTTTATTTGACCGTTTCTTTCTAGTTCTTACCTAGATAGATCTTTTGGTCTCTGAGAGTCTATTACCCAGTAACTGGTAGTATTATTCTTGATGTTAAGTACGTTACCTTTACCAAATACCCGGTTAAAAGTAATCTACTTTATTTGTTTCCCCAGCGGGTTCATTTTCACATTTCCCCGGTAAGTCTATTCTTGATATGTTCACTTGAATCAGTGACAAATATTCTTCCTGCTTAGTTTTCTACCAGGTATAAAGGTAGTTGCAATCCCTATTTTATTCCCCAGAGAGTCTATCCTTGATATGTTCACTTTAATCGGTGACATATTTTCTCTTCTTTGTGGTATTCTACCCAGTAACCAGTAGTTGTAATTCCTACTTTCCCCTGCAGAGTCTATCCTAGATATGTTCATCCTAACCGGTGACAGATATTCTCTCTTTGGTATTCTACCCAGTAACTGGTAGATATAATTCCTAATTCTTCCCGACAGTTTATCCTTGATATGTTTACCCTAATCGATAGCGGATATTCTCCCTCATTCCCCAGGTGGTCTATCCTTGATATGTTCATCCTAACCGATGACAGATATTCTTCCTTTGAGTTTATCCTGGATATGTTCACTTTAACCACTGACGGATACTCTCTCTTTGGTCTTCTGCCTATTAACGGGTAGTTGTAAATCCTATTTGATCTTTTTCCCCAGTAGGTCATTCTTACCCAGTAACTGAAAAATGAATACGCCTCTTTTTCCTTAGCGAGTCATCCTTGATATGTTTATCCTAACTGGTAACAGATGACCCTCTATCTGAGTGTATTATCTTCCCACCCAGTAATCGGTAATATATACTACATCTCTTTTACTCCTGTGTTGGAGTTCATTTTTTCCCCCAATAGAATTTGAGTGTGTATTTCCCCAGTGAAGTTGTCAATCCTATGTTTGGTTTGAGTATTTTGATTTTCTTCTGATTTATTCCTATCCCTTGCAGATTAACCATATCCTCGGACTGAGTCTTTCCATTGATTTATTTTCATGGAAAATCCCTCGTGTCTCTAGCATTTTTCAAGTCGTAGCCTGGCCTACGCATATCATTTTATCCCTTAAAGTCTTTGTCACCTCAATGAGTTTTCCTTATGGAATGCATTATGCTCCTTTGGACTTTCAGTCTCTCCAAATTCTCTTCCTTTGTGGAAATATATTCCCCATAAATATTACTTTAACATTCATGTCATATGCATCATGAGGTCTCTTAGGGACCAAAATTTGTTTCTTGATGTTGTTATTTAAGTCCAATCTAGTGAGTTGATACGAAGATTTTAACCATCACATCCTCAGTTAGAATGTCCTTAAATAGAGCTATAAGACCCCAATTTTGACCCTAAGGTCCCTCATATTATCTGATCATTTGCATTGGCTTTTGTATCACACCTTGGTATCCTCTTTACCCCTCATTCATTGGGTTTGCATTGTGTCGCAACCTAAAAGATAAAGGATGCGAAAAATTAACCGGCGAAAAAAGAAATGACAGAAGAGTCGCCACCGTGCGTTATTTATCCCAAGGGAGGGAAAGGAAACGCTCGAAGAAAACCTGAAGCAAGAAAAGGAAAAGACAAGGTCTCACAACTAAATCTTGGGTTCGGGAGTCGATTATGTGAAGGGAAGGTATTAGCACCTCTACGCACCCGTAGTACTCTACGGGATCCACTCTTGTTGTTCTTGTCTAAAGGGTGTGTGTATATCTAATGTACTATTTACTAAAAGAAGGTCAAAAGAAAATGATTTGCACGGATGTCGCATCCACTGCATACGTATCTCATTTGATCATGAGAATCAGAGTCTTCGTAGCTCGGCTACCTATGGGTTAAAGAGAAGTGTGCTCGCTAAGACATCGCGTCTTATGCCTATGTATCTCATCTGGAATGAGAATCAGAGCAAAACGTAGTTCAGCTAACTACGGGAACAACGGTCTCGATTGCAACTAGGGCAAGAGAAAGGGAAGGTCTCGATCGCAACGAGGGCGAGAGAAAAGAAACGCAACGAGGGCAAAAGAAAAAAAGGATTAGTTGTTAGTTGTCAGTCAAAAAAAACTCGGCAAGACATCGCATCTCGTGCCTACGTATCTCATCTGAACATGAGAATCAGAGTTGTCGTAGTTCGACTAACTAGGGGTTAAGGATTGCCATCTGAACATGGACTTACAAAGGGGGACACCAGTTGTATCAAAGATGAGTGGACAATGTGTTCACGTCCTAGCAGTAGGTGTCGCAGCTCGCTGAATCGAGTCTTAGGCAGTTACCTCTTTGCAATAGAACAGACTGACATGCCACAAGATCGGAGACGCACGGAAGGTCTAAAAGGTGGGGAAGCTCTGCCCTAGAGTTGTCATGCAATATGGACCTATATGTTAGGATTTATAAATGGGAACATTTACCTAATGTTAGCATGCAAAGAATAAAGGAATTCTACCTATGTTATCATACAAAGAATAAGGGAATGCTACCTATGTTATCATACAAAGGGTTCTACCTAATGGGTGCTACCTAAACGGAACAAGAGTCGACGGATGGAGCAAAGAGAGGAGCCAGGGATAAGGGTAGATGGCGATGCATGAAGCAATCGACTTACAGGTAGATGGCGATGCGTGAAACAATCAACTTACAAGAGAAATGGCGATGCATGAAGCAATCGACTTACAAAAGGATAGATGAATACGTGTTGGTTCTGTTGAGTTTTGAAAATAATTACTCGACGTTGGATCGAGATCTTGATCTTGTTTTGAAATGGTTATCGGATGTTCGTTTTAATTCTTGTATTAACAGATGAATAAAGAATGAAAGAATAAACATTATACACTTCATGGGAGATGGGTACATTTGTTATGAATGGGGGTTGTTCATGGCAAACAGACAATAAAAATATATGCCTCATACATCATACAAGTAGGCAACAGTTATCAATCAATAAGATATATAAACAAGTATATGATCAAATCAAATAATCAAAGAATGAAATAATGAAGCATTAGACAATGCATGAGAAGTATAAACATGTTAAGCAATCAAACAATAGAAGCATGGATGAAAGAAACAAGTATAAAAAATATCAGATGGGTTAGACAGATGAAACTATGCACACAAAGGATCACTGAATAATTTAATCGGGAAATGATTCAAGGATCAAATAAAATCAAGATGAAAGGCCTCTAATATGTGGCATATGAGTTGAACAAGGGAGGATCAAAAGATCTCTTCAATTTCCCTAAGCAATCCCTAAGTCAAACATCGATCATAGAAAAGTCAACTGAAAAGTCAAGTCAACTTAAAAAATATGAAATAAATAGTAAATTAATCAAGAAAATCATGAAAAATTAAACTAACTAAGGTAGGGTCTGGACATCATCATCCCTCTAAAAGATTTTTAAAATAATGTGAATTAGTGTATAAATTAATTGAAATAAAACAGAAGTCAAATGAAAAGTCAACCAAACAAACTAGGTCAAAAATAAATCCAAATAAATTGAAAATGAGAAATAAAATCTCAAGAAAAGGTCAGGCTGACAATGGGACATTGGTCAACCCTCATCCCAAAAATCAGAATCTAAAAATAATTTTAAGTCATGAAAACAAAATTAATAAAAATAAGTGTGTTACAAAGATCCACTTGAAATAAATAATTGAAATAAAATATTAACATTAAATAAATATGAAAATAAAAATTAAATAAAATTAAGTAAAACATTAAGAAATGTGAAAAGTATTTTTTGGTATTTTTATGAATAAATAAAATATTTTTATTAATAAAAAAACAAAACAGAAAAATAAAATAAGAATAAAAAATGGAAATGAAAATCAAATGGTATAATAGTAATGGGCCAGGCGGGTGGTGTCAACAGCAAATTAACCAAGGTCCAGTCCACACGAAATGAGGCTCAGCGTGATAGCCAAAGTGTACATTTATTAAAAATAATTTATGTAACATGCGCATCAATAGGTCACCTTGGCACTTAAGTCATAAAAGACAAAATAATGGTTGGACGGGTAAGATTAAAAGCCAGGCGCGGAATCAGACGACACGTCTCACCTTCATGAAAAGCAAACCCTAGTCCCATGCAAAATGCAGAAAAACGCGAAAAACGCAGCCAATTCTTTCAATCTTCCACACGACAATGCTAACAGTGTAGTGCACCAAATGGCATGGTATAAAAAGCAAAGTTCAAGTATGCAATGAGTAGAACATAATGGTGTCTTGTTTCAATGAAAATAATGGTCTTATCATGAAGAAATATGGACAACAAGACAGGCATATGAACATGGATATAACAGAAAACAATAGCATAAACTCAAGCTCAAAAACAATGCCTCATGGTGAGGGCTTCATGGCTAAGCATGGCACAATAACAACATGATGATGAACATGGTATAATGGAAAAATAATATGAAGTAAGCATGGTGAGCATGAAATGAATAAGTAATGAACAATGGTAAGCATAATGATAAGCATGAAATATTGCCATGGAAGAGAGTGAAAAGCTTACCTAGTGGATGCAAGGTCCACCGCCTCTTGGTATTGGAGAGGATGGATGGAAAATGAGGTACTTTGAAACTTCAAGAACTTAGCAGCCACCCTTTTTCAGATTAGGGTTTAGAAGCTCTTATATATGTTGGATTAAAAGTGTCTAATGGGCTTGCAATGTTTGGTTTTGATTCATGCAAAATGATGCAAAAAGTGAGGTGGTGAAAGCAAGTTCTAATTGTGGCAAAACTTAAGTAAATGAACAACAAAAGTACATGGACAAATGAGGTAAAGAGTGTGTTGGTTGATTTTGGGGTCTGGCTGTAGCAGGGCATGGCTTGAAAATAAGTTCAAGAGGGTGACTTTAGGACTATGTATCTTGATGAATACATGACCAAATGACAAGGCAATGCAAACAGTAGGAAGAGTGCATGGAGCTTAACATCTTTCATGTTGAACAAAAGTTGAAATGGTGAGTAGAAATAGGTGAAAAATGGCCATGAAATCGTGTCTCATCATCTACAAAATGGCTGGGCCAGTTTGGCCTAAATGCTGCCTAAAAATTCAGTTCATGATGCCAACTTTAGATGAGTGAATCTCTCAAACCAATGATCCAAATGGGATGATTCCAAAAGGATGTTAAAGATGACATGGCAAGGTGAAATTGTTATGAAGAAAGTATTTTCAAAATATGCCTTGAAGTGCAAGAAAACTGGCCAAGAAGTCTTGGCAAATTTTGCAGATTTTGGATTTAGAAAATTTTCTAAGTGTCCTAAAATAATGTCTCACTTTGACCAAGCATAACGTTCTCAATTTTAATCCAAATGGAGCAAACTTTATATCTATAGAAAGCTTAGAACAAGAGGAACAACTTTCATGTTGGAGAAATTTTCAAATGGAGCTTACATCTTGATGGAAAATGGGCCTAAAGTGGGTGCAACAATCATGAAAACTTGCCCTAAATGGAAAGTCAACTATTTCCAAATTTAGTAACTTTTCCAACTTCTGATTAAATGATGAATCCATGATTCAACCTTGATCAAATTTCACATGTAGGCTCCCTTAGGCATGAATTTTGAGATTCCACTTTCAAAATGTCAGGAGTTGACTTTTTTGGCCCCACAGTTTACTTTTCCCAAACTGTCTGATTCCCGATTCCATTGATCAATTGAAGCACCTCTAGCTCAAATAAAGAGCTGATTTTTTGTATGTAGACCCTTGTGGACATATGGAGGGTCATGGAAAAGAGTTTCACCCAAGGAATCAGAAATAAACCGATTTTATACCAAACCCTAGTTTTAGGGCAAAATGATCAGGAACTGATTGCACTGATTGCCAATGGATCTTTCCGAGATAATTGTAAATCTTCCTAGGTCAAGATGCTTCTATAATCATGACATGAATGAGCCCCTCTACTTCCCACCAAAACCTTGCATGTTGCAGGTAGCCATGAAACCCTAATTTTTGATTAAGTGCAGATGCACACTCTGAGAGCTCTGAATCTTCCACTGATGAACTATAGACCACCATAAGATACCTGGACCACCTTCAGACTTGTATATTTGGAGAATGAAGTTCAATTCTCAGTCTTGCTTTGTGTGGGCTCCTTCTGTTAAGGAGTGAGCAATCAAACCCTGATTTCCAAGTCACTAATGCAGTATGCAATGAGTATGACCTAGTATGATGCTAATGCAATGTGAAACAATCCCATGCTTCTAGGAAAAAATGAAAGGGTAAATTTTGGGGTATTACACATTGGGAGAGATCACCAAGCACATTTTGATTGTATCATATTTTATTTTATTTTATTTACTAACCAAAATACCAAAAGTATGTATATGTGTAGCTTTGTTTATTTTGTAGCTAGTGTGCACATCCACCAATACCCTATCAAGCTCACAACTAGGGTTTGAGACCCTCAATGCAAGGAGATCAAACAAGGAATGGTTCACAATTGTTCTAAACAACATATATGGATCCTCGTGATCTTTAGTTATCATTTTGATCAAGAATTCATCAAGAGTTTGAAGAATACATCATATTATGCATATATTATTCTCCATGATCTCTAAAGATCAAGAGAACATTCAAGTTTGAAAGCTGGTTCAAAGAGGTTGACCAGAGAAAGTCAACTGGTCAAAACTGCAGTTCCCTAGACCTTATCTCCTACAATTTTTGTCATATGAAAATGATTTCAAGATAAACTTTACTCTTTATGACATTCCAAATTGCTTTCAATTACTAGTTTTTCTTGGAAAGTCATTTTTTATGGTGAAAGATTATTTGTCATTTTGTATGTGCCTAAGTTAGGAGGTCAACTTCCAAAGACCATAACTTGCTCAATTATTATGAGATAAAGACCATTTAAGTTTCATAATCAATTCCAATATGTCTTCTCCAACTTTTTTTCTTTTAGAAACTTCAAATTCAACTTACAAGGGCATGTGCCAAGAGGAAACATTATAGGTCATTTTGGGCCATCCTCATTGAACAAGCAATTTTACTTAACTTTTAAAATACATAACTCCCTCATGCCAAATTAAATTGAGGCCAAATTTGTGACCAAATTTAAGAGGAATGAAAGATATACAACTTTGGTGGAGAACCTCTGCAGGGTTTGCAAAGCTGATATTTATACTGGTACTTTCTGTAACGGTTTCCAAAAGTAGTCCGCGTCAAAGGTCTTCACGTAGCGAATGGTTAGGCGTGCAAATAGGACTCAACGTCTCTGAAGGAAAAAATATAGGGGAATGGTGTGACGTCCGTCACACCATGTGTGACGCTCGTCACAGGAGTGTGCATAGCGTGACGCTCGTCACAGCCTCTGTGACGCTCGTCACAGGCACAGCGCCTGTGCTTTTTTGGGCTGGGCTTTGGCTTTTGATATTTGTTTCCAAAAACTTCTTTCTGCACCTCCTTTTCTTCCCTTTTTTACTTGTGCTTCAAATAAACTACCTGAGATAAATAGAAAGGAAATACCGAGTAATATCGAGTAAAATGAAATAAATTGAAGCAAATAATAATATAATTTAATTGAATTAAGTCCTAAAATGTGATATAGTTTCATGTTATCAAGCAACTCAGATCATGAACCTCAAATTTCAAATCCATGTGTCTTTCAATATACTTGGAATTGGATGAAATGAAGGTCAGATTCGAGCTCCTGAGAATTTTTCCTTTAAAACCATGTCCTTAGTCTTCATTTTGATGGTAGTTTGTGGTGGACCGGTCCGGTGAGGTCCACCGGAGAAGACGACCGAAACCCTAGCTCCGGTGGTACGTTGGCACCTTCCAAATCATCTGATCCTTTTAAAATATCTTAATCTTTGCCCTTGGTTCTAATTACCATTGGTGTGGGGCATTGACTCAGGTATTTGGTGGAACGCGTGTGCTTGGCCATTTAATCTAATGGGCCTTGTTTTTTTGTATTTTATGAATTTCCATTTAATCCACTTATTTTATTTTATTCATAGAAATTTCATTTTTAATCCCAAAAATATGGGACTTTCACCAAAAATCTTTAAATATTTTTATCTTCCATATTTTGAATTAAAATTATTTTTTGGATTAATTTTGGTATTTTTCATGTATTAAATGTTTTCGTGCATATTTTTAATTATTTTAAAATACTTCTGACTTTCTAAAAATTGTGAAATTTTTTGTCTAAGGTCCTTTGACCTTTTTTAACCTAGGATAAATCCCTTGGCCATTTATTTGGATTTTGAATGGATTTGAGGTTTTGACCAAATAAAAATGCATTTTAATTCATTTTTAAATTGATTTTTAATTGATTAAATGTTTAAAAATTATGTTGAGCCATTTTTGTGGTCTTGTGATGTTTGACTTTATATTTGGAGCTTGGTCATGGTTGATTTAATTTTTGTTTGATCAAAACCATTGGATTTAGGGGATTGATGAAATATACATTTCATCTCCCAAAATGAATGGATGGTATTGATCAGATGAAATTCCTCTCATGATCAATTCGTGTTTCTACTTCCTCTTCCCTATTCATATTCATCCCTATTATTCCCCATACCCTCATTTGACCAATGAAATCTACAATGTCTAAATGCTAATTGATTCATTAATGACCTTGTGTCAGATGAATCAATACAACTCTGACCTAGATAGGTCCCTCCCATTTTTTAGTGTGTGGTTTGTTTTAGGAATTTGGTTCTTTGTACCAAATCTCTAACATGCATTAACACCTATATTTTTATTGCACGACCTTAGATAAGTGTGACTTATACATAAGTCCTATTACGACTGCTTAACATATTGCTAAATTTGACCCTCAAAGCATAGCATTCTAGTAAGTGAGATTGTAAGTCTCTCATTATTCATGGAATTATGTGGAAACTTGACTTTTTTCCTATCATGAGAGCTAGTGGCATACTCGTTGAATTATCCAAGTTGGAGCCCTTCTTATGGAAGATATCTTGGTTTAAGGATTCATACTTGTGAATGAATGGTTGAGTGGTCTCCAAAGAATGACTTAATCAATTAAAGTTCACCACTAACATTTTACTAAACATTGACTAACTCTTATTCATTATGCTTTTACTTTCAAGTCATTTACTTTATGCAATTTAAATTTCAGTCATTTACCATTCATCTTCCATTTACATTTCATATAACTTGTTTATGTTTCAAGCGCTTTTCACTTTGCTCATTTGAGCCATATATTATGATTGTATATGTTGTGTGCTTGCCTTTGTTTTGTTTATGGTCTTAGGACCTTAAAACCCCTAATAATAATAAAAACCCTAAAAAAACATTTGGTGGAGTATTGGACTTGATCTGGGCTTTTTGGACTTAGAATTAGGCAACATTCCCTATTCTAAAGGGCTTGGTCAATGCAAAAATATGAGACTAAGTTATCTTTGATTGTGCCTTCATCTGATGCAAGACCTTGAGTGCCCTTGATTCATCTGATACTCAGCCTCTGTGCTTAATTGTCTTATTATTGTCTATGTATGATGTTTTGTTCTGAGTTAATCAAGGAATATTTCATCTTCTACATTGAAAGACACTGAAGATTGCTAGCTATTGGAGAGCATGCTTGGATTTGGCTATCTTTATTTGATGCCTTGGTTTTCACTTGATGCTTGGATGTTTCTCATTGCTTATTTATTATTGCTTATCAAAGTCCAAAGGAAAACGGGTTTATATATGACATTCTTGTCTGTTGGATAGCATCTCATTGGTCAGGTCTTTTCAACTCTTAAAATTTTAAAGTTTTGCTTAGGTCCCTTCATCTTCTCCCACTTCTTTAATTTCAAAATCTTTCCCTCTTTTTAAAAACTTTATTTGCTTGTAATTTTCAAACTTAAGCATGTTTTAATGATTAGTGTTAGTTCTATGTGTTGGCAGCAATTTTGGTAAAACCTAGAGTGTTCACAAGGTGTCACAAGTGTTGTCTTGACATAAGATAACTTGTACCAGCGGGATGTTTAAAATGTGAATATGCAGGATTTTACTGAGATGTCAGACCCGATGTCATGATATTTGTATACAGAACATTCAGTCTGAATGTTATGTATTGCGTGATTGTGTTTCTTATTCTAATTTATGTATGATTGAAGAGATGATTAAACGCACATTCAATCAGTAATTACAACCAGATTGACTTATTTTCCAACGAGATATAATCAGCTGTCATGAGAAGATATGAATGGAAAATAGTTTTAGGGTTTTATGATGTCCAAGCCCAGCCAAACAATTCTATAAATAGGGCATGGAAAACCTGGTTTTATACACAAGAAATAACGAACGAAATATTGAGAGAGAATAAGGGTTTTAGTCTTGTGTAGTCATGTGAATTATAAGCCATCCATTCATCCATAGATGATTGAATTGGGCTAATTTTTGAGTTGTAATTTGTCCACTCTAAGCTTTGAAGCATGAGTGTTTGTTTACTTGATTGAAACTTTTAAGCAAGATCAAGTATGTGTCTTTGAAGAGTGTCTTCTTTTCTTTGTAATTCTTGTTTTATATCACTGTTGTGATTGAGGGGGAGTGAGTAGGATCTCATATCTAAGAGTTCTTAGGTAGAAGTCACACGGGTACAAATTAGGTGAAAAGACTATAACTTGAAGTTGTTTACTGAGAGTCTTTGAACTGATTCTGTTTAGTGGATTTCCTTCCTGGCTTTGTAGCCCCCAGACGTAGGTATGTTTGCACCGAACTGGGTTAACAATTGCTTGTGTCTCGTGTATTACTGTTCTATATCTTTTATCCTGTTTGTATTGTTCAAATATTGGTGTCGTGACATTACCTTCGACATCTCATATCTGATACCAGAATTTCAATTGGTATCAGAACAGGCATCATGCTCTGGTTCTAGGTGAGATCTAGGGACGTTACTTTCTGGTACTATGGATAGAGACGGAGTATCTATTCACAGACCACCTATTTTGGATGGATCTAACTATGACTACTAGAAACCGCGAATGGTAGCCTTCCTAAAATCTTTGGATAATAAGGCTTGGAAGGTTGTTTTAACAGGCTGCGAATATCCAGTTATTACTAAGGAAGGAGAAGCTACAACTGATAAGAAGGTTGAGGAACAATGGACCAAGGAGGAGGATGATCTAGCCCTTGGGAACTCTAAAGCATTGAATGCTATATTCAATGGAGTAGATAAGAACATCTTCAGATTGGTAAACAACTGTGAGGTGGCTAAAGATGCTTGGAATATTCTCAAAACCACTCATTAAGGCACCTCTAGAGTGAAGATGTCTAGACTGCAGCTGCTCACTACCAAGTTTGAAAATTTAAGGATGAAAGAAGATGAAAATATTAATGAATTTCATATGAATATCCTTGAAATTGCTAATGCCTCAGGAGCCCTGGGTGAGAAGATGACAGATGAAAAACTAGTAAGGAAAATGCTCAGGTCACTTCCTAAGAGATTTTCCATGAAAGTGACAGCCATAGAAAAGTCTCAAGACATTTCCAATATGAGAGTTGACGAGCTAATTGGATCCCTTCAAACATTTGAGATGGGAATGTGTGATGGATCTAAAAAGAAAGTCAAAAGCATAGCCTTCATGTCAAACACTGAAGAGAAAGAGGAAGAAAGTGGTCAAGATACTGATGAAGATCTGGCAAATGATGTAGCATTACTGGGAAGACAGTTCAACAAACTTCTGAAAAAGATGGATGTTAGGTCTAAGTCTAATGTCAATAACATCTCATCTGACATCAGTAAGTCCAATAATGCTTGAAGAAGAACAAGATCTGATGAAAAGTCCAAAGAAGGAAAAGGAGTTCAATGCCATGAATGTGATGGGTATGGACACATTAGAGCTGAATGTGGAACCTACCTCAAGAAACAGAAGAAGAGTCTTGTTGCTACTTGGTCTGATGAAAATGAAACAGAAGAGTCTTCAAATCTTGTGACTGCCTTGACTGGAAGATGGGGTTCTGATGAAGACTCAAGTGATGATGAAGTAACCTTTGATGAGTTAGCCACTACCTACAGAAAGTTGTGTCACAGAAGTGAAGAAGTGTGTCAACAAGTTGAAAGTCAGAAGAAAGTGGTAACACAACTGGAGAATGAAAAGGTAGAACACTTGGAAACCATCTCTAAGTTAAAGACTGAAGCGGTGTTCTTGAATTCCAAACTGGATGAGATGACAAAGTATGTCAGAATGCTAAACAATGGATCTGAAACCTTAGACAAAATTCTCCAAACTGGACAAATGGCAGGAGACAAGTCTGGCATTGGGTTCAATGAATCCAAACCTGAATGAAGTTACACTGGTAGCAAACCAAAATCCAAACCTGAGTGCAGTCACACTAGTAGCAAACCAAAGATGTCACATCATATGTCACAACATCATAAAGGAAGACAGCAGAAAGGGAAACATCAAAGATGGAGATGTCATTACTGTGGAAAATTTGGCCACATAAAACCATTCTGCTATAAGTTGTATGGCCATCCTAGTCTTTCTCATCATCAACCTAGACCCAAACATCACATACCTGTCAACAGAAAACAATGGGTTCCTAGGACTGGTGTTACAAACCTGATAGCTCACACTTCCTTCAGAGTTTCAGCCAAAGAAGACTGGTACTTTGACAGTGGGTGCTCCAGACACATGACTGGAAACAAAAACCTGCTAACTGGATTTCATCCTCATGCCACTAGCTATGTAACCTTTGGTGATGGAGCAAAGGGTGAAATCAAGGGGATTGGTAAGCTTAACTACCCTAGAGTCCCTAACCTTGACAATGTCCTACTCGTTAAGGGACTGACTGCAAACCTAATAAGCATCAGTCAACTATGTGACCAAGGTCTAACTGTAAACTTCACAAAAACTGAATGTCTGATTACTAATAAAGAAAATGAAGTGATCATGAAAGGAGTCAGGTCTAAGGACAACTGCTATATGTGGAGTTCTCAAGAAACTGGTTATTCATCAATGTGTACTCTAGCCAAAGAAGAAGAAGTGAAGATATGGCATCAAAGATTGGGCCATCTGCATCTTAAAGGAATGAAGAGGATTATATATGTTGAAGCTGTTAGAGGAATTCCAAACTTGAAGATTGATGAAGGAAGAGTTTGTGGGGAGTGTCAGATTGGAAAACAGACAAAGATGTCACATCAGAAGCTCATACATGACACCACCTCCAGAGTGCTGGAACTTCTCCATATGAACTTGATAGGACCCATGTAGGTGGAAATTCTTGGTGGGAAGAAGTATGCTTATGTAGTGGTAGATGACCTCTCCAGATACACCTGGGTCAATTTTATAAGAGAAAAATCTAATGTATTTGAAGTCTTCAAAGATCTTTTTCTAAAACTTCAAAGAGAAAAAGAAAGTAAGGTTATCAAAATCAGAAGTGATCATGGGAAGGAATTGGAGAACAACAAATTTGCTGGATTCTGTGCATCAGAAGGAATTAGTCATGAGTTCTCATCTCCCATTACTCCTCGGCAAAATGGTGTGGTAGAAAGAAAAAATAGAACTCTCCAAGAATCATCCAGAGCTATGATTCATGCTAAGAAATTGCCCTACCACTTCTGGGCTGAAGCTATGAACACAACCTACTATGTTCATAGCAGAGTAACCTTGAAGAAAGGGACTCCTACTACTTTATATGAAGTCTGGAAAGGGAGAAGACCTACAGTCAAATACTTCCATGTGTTTGGTAGTAAATGTTATATCTTGACTGATCGTGAACAAAGAAGGAAGATAGATCCCAAGAGTGGTGAAGGAATATTTCTGGGCTACTCAACAAACAGCAGAGCATTTAGAGTCTTTAATTCTAGAACAAAAGTAATGGTGGAATCTATCAATGTTGTGATTGATGATCAGCAGACCGATGTCGCAGACGATGTTGAGACATCCCTAAATGATTCCCCAGCTGATTTCCCATACAAAAGTAATGAGAGTGAACTCACTCAAGCTGAACCTGAACCTGAAAAAATTAATAAGGGACCCTCTATCAGAATTCAGAAGGATCATCCTAAAGATCTCATTATAGGAGACCCAAATAAAGGGGTCACAACTAGATCAAGGGAAGTGATCTCACATGGCTATTTTGTGTCCAAGATTGAGCCTAGGAATGTCAAGGAAGCCTTGACTGATGAGTTCTGGATCAATGCCATGCAGGAAGAATTAGGCCAATTCAAGAGAAATGAGGTATGGGAACTGGTTCCAAGACCTGACGGAATAAATGTCATTGGAACAAAGTGGGTGTACAAGAATAAATCTGATGAACAAGGGGTGGTTACTAAAAATAAAGCAAGATTAGTACCACAGGGATACACTCAAGTTGAAGGAGTTGACTTTGATGAAACATTTGCCCCTGTAGCTCGCCTTGAGTCCATTAGACTATTGCTTGGAGTGGCATGTATTCTGAAGTTCAAACTGTTCTAAATGGATGTAAAAAGTGCCTTCTTGAATGGCTACTTAAATGAGGAAGTATATGTTGAACAACCTAAAGTATTTACAGATCCAAATCTTCCAAAGCATGTGTATAAGTTGAGGAAAGCCCTTTATGGTTTGAAACAAGCTCCTAGGGCTTGGTATGATAGACTCACAATGTTCCTCACTAACAATGGATACAGGAAGGGAGGCATTGACAAGACCCTATTTGTTAAGAATGAAGGAGGAAAACTCATGATGGCTCAAATATATGTGGATGATATTGTGTTTGGTGGGATGTCATATCAGATGGTCGAACATTTTATTAAACAAATGCAGTCTGAATTTGAAATGAGCCTTGTTGGATAACTGACCTATTTTCTTGGGCTACAAGTCAAGCAGATGGAAGATTCTATATTTCTATCTCAAAGCAAATATGCCAAAAACATTGTTAAGAAGTTTGGCATGGAGAATGCAAGTCATAAAAGGACACCTGCTCCTACACATCTGAAAGTCTCCAAAGATGAAAATGGTGTTAGTGTAGATCAAAGTCTCTACAAAAGCATGATAGGAAGTCTCCTATATCTCACAGCAAGCATACCTTACATTGCTTTTGCTGTAGGTGGTTGGGCTAGAAATCAAGCTGAACCAAAAGTCAGTCACATAAACCAAGTGAAAAGGATGCTGAAATATGTCAATGGCACCAGTGACTATGGGATGTTGTATACTCATGGATCTGGGTCTATGTTGACTGGGCTGGAAGTGCTGATGATAGGAAAAGCACATCAGGAGGATGTTTCTTCTTGGGGAACAACTTAATATCATGGTTTAGTAAGAAACAAAATTGTGTGTCCCTGTCCACTGCTAAAGCTGAATACATAGCAGCTGGAAGTAGATGTTCTCAACTGGTTTGGATGAAATAGATGTTGACTTAATACAATGTCACACAATATGTCATGACATTGTACTGTGACAACCTGAGTGCTATAAATATTTCTAAGAATCCTATTCAGCACAGCATGACAAAACACATTGATATTCGTCATCACTTTATTAGAGAACTAGTGGAAGAGAAAATCATAGCCCTGGAGCATGTTACTACTGAAATGCAATTAGATGACATATTTACAAAGGCTTTGGATGCTAATCAATTTGAATGTCTAAGAGGGAAATTAGGGATTTGTATCTATGAGAATTTATAGTAATTAATTTGGAGTGGAAAAGGTAATAAAAACATTGTCGGCCCACTTAAAAGAAAGTTCCCCATTTATAGTAAATCATTACCTAGTATTGGAACTTCCATTTATAGCATTTTCACACGCAACCTCAGCTCAAACATTTCCACTTTCCTCAAACTTCGTGAACCTTCTCTGCTAGGGCAATAGAAATCCTTCCACAAGCTCAACAAGATGTCACAACATCCTTCATCTTATGGTTCTAAAAACACCAAACCTGCATACAAAGCTAGAACACCCTCTATGGACTTTCTTAATGGAGACATTTTGGAAGTGATTCCCCTATCAGTCATCCCAGGTGACGCTCCTGATCCATCCTCCACTGCAGGACATACTCAAGGTAACAGTTCTGATAACCCTAGCTCTAAGGATGACATGCATCATACTGATTGTGTCATTAGAAATCTTGTCACGAGGATCCCTAATGAAGGACACTCAGTAAAGGGAGTTTCGACTCCTCTATCGAGAAGTGACCCCTCTCTTGAGGGTGAACCTCACAATGAGAAAGATGATGAGTTATCTAGGTCTGAAAAAGATATAGTTGCTGAAGGATTATGCTCTTTAGGGCAAACTTTGCCTTGTAAGAAATCTGTAGATGCTTCTCAGTCTAAGAAGCATGACTCTGCTTAGAAGGTGATTGACTTGGAAGATGAGAGCTCAGATGATGAAGATGATAGCTTGCTTCATCACTTAAAGCCAAGTGTTTCTAAGAGGATGAAAAACAGAGAGGGTAGGTATGTGGCTAAGATGATGACATCCAAAACTGGTAAGAAGGCTACTGCTGTAGGCCCTTCAAAGTCTCGAAGTAAAGTGGAGGTAAAGAAGAAAAAAGAAAGAGAAAGTTCTGATTCAGAGGAAGATGTTGAAGACGATGTCCCTGACATCTCTCCTGTCAAAAAGTCAATTGTTAGAAAATCTCCTGCTAAGGTTGATGTTGTACACTTGGATAACATTTCCTTCCATCTTGAAGATGGTGCAGCAAAGTGGAAATTTGTAATCCAAAGGAGAGTGGCTGTGGAAAGAGAACTGGGAAAGGATGTTGTGGAGGTTAAAGAGGTCATGGACCTGATTAAGTCTGTTGGATTAATGAAAACGGTTAGTGGGTTATCTCAGTGTTTTGAAGGTCTTGTTAAAGAATTTGTGGTGAAAATCCCTGAGGACATTGCTGACAAGAACAACAAAGAGTTTTGTAAGGTGTTTGTTAGAGGAAAGTGTGTGGAGTTTTCTTCAATCGTGATTAATAAGTTCCTAGGAAGAGGAACAAAAGGTGCTGGTGAACTAGAGGCCACAGACAATGAGGTCTGTAGGGAAATCATTGTTGGACAGGTCAAGGAGTGGCCTAGCAAGAAGCATCTCTCTACTGGAAAACTAACTGTGACATATGCTATCTTGCACAAGATAGGGTCAGCAAACTGGGTACCAACAAATCACATCTCTACAATCTCAAATGCTCTTGGAAGGCTCATATTTGCTATTGGAACCAAGCTTAATTTTGATTATGGTAGATTCATGTTTGAACAAATTATCAAACTTGCTTCTACAAATGCAGTGAAGCTGCCCATAGCTTTTCCCTCAATAATTTGTGGGATAATCCTAAGCCAGCAACCTGGAATTCTGAGCACAAGTGATATCCCTAGTAGAAGAAAACCTCCCTTGTCAATTCATTAGAAATTATTTGAAGGCAGTCATGTCAATGACATTGTCATGACATCAGCTATGAAGAAGCCAGCCTCTCAAGATGGTCTAATTGTTGAACTGAAAGAGACCTGTAAGGAATTGGAGACTGGGATAAGGGTGGCTAAAGCTAGGAAAGAAGCTTTGGAGGTTCTGATTAATAGCTTGGAGAAAGGAGATATAGATAATGTTGGTCAAGCCAAGGAAACAGAAGCCCACACCTCTAATGAGAGGTCTGAATCTCAAGATAAATCAAGTGGCAGTTCTGGGTCTGAAGCTGATGAAGATGCTAGCTCCTCTGACTGAGTGTTGGTGAAGGTTGTTCCCTTGTTATGATGATGTGATGTTCTGGATACCTTGATGTTTGATGTTTTTTGGGCAGTCTTATTTTGATGCCTTGATGTAATTTATTGGGTTCTTTGTGATTTCTCTGGATTCTTTTTATCTCAGCTTATACAGCTATGTATATTTGTGGTTCTGTAACATCTGACAATATGTTTTAACATTCTATGTGACATTCTCTGTTGGACTAATAGACATTTATTTTGTATCATTGGTCTCTTTGGTCTATTTTGACTAAAAAGGGGGAGAAGTAGCTAAAGGAGAGCTACAATTAGTGTGTGCTATGAAGTAGCTATGCTATAAACAGATGACAGATGATGTTGAACAGGATGTTTTGTATAGTACAGGTGATGTTGAAGGTGATGTCAGATGAGGTGATGTATGTTACAGGTGTTGTTGAAGGAGATGTCTGTGTTGAACAGACTGAGGGGGAGAAGAAACACATATATGTGTTTAATGTGTGTTTACTAGTTGCTATTATAGATAGTAAATGTGTGGTTTATTACTTCTGCTGCTAAACTACTAATATGTTTTACTTGTGAACAAATGGTCTGATATATGTTTTAGCCAAAATTTGCCAAAGGGGGAGTTTGTTGGTTCTATGTGTTGGCAACAATTTTGGTAAAAGCTAGAGTGTTCATAAGGTGTCACAAGTGTTGTCTTGACATAAGATGACTTGTACCTGCAGGATGTTTAAAATGTGAATATGCAGGATTTTACTGAGATGTCAGACCCGATGTCATGACATTTGTATACAGAACATTCAGTCTGAATGTTATGTATTGTGTGATTGCGTTATTTAGGCTAATTTATGTATGATTGAAGAGATGATTAAACGCGCATTCAATCAGTAATTACAACCAGATTGACTTATTTTCCAACGAGATATAATCAGCTGTCATGAGAAGATATGAATGGAAAATAGTTTTATGGTTTTATGATGTCCAAGCCTAGCCAAACGATTCTATAAATAGGGCATCGAAAACCTGGTTTTATACACAAGAAATAACAAACAAAATATTGAGAGAGAATAAGGGTTTTAGTCTTGTGTGATTATGTGAATTGTAAGCCATTCATTCATCCACAGATGATTGAATTGGACTGATTTTTGAGTTGTAATTTGTCCACTCTAAGCTTTGAAGCATGAGTGTGTGTTTACTTGATTGAAGCTTTTAAGCAAGATCAAGTATGTGTCTTTGAAGAGTTTCTTTTTTTCTTTGTAATTCTTGTTTTATATCACTGTTGTGATTGAGGGGGAGTGAGTAGGATCTCATATCTAAGAGTTCTTAGGTAGAAGTCACACGGGTACATATTAAGTGAAAAAACTGTAACTTGAAGTTGTTTACTGAGAGTCTTTGAACTGATTTTGTTTAGTGGATTTCCTTCCTAGCTTGGTAGCCCCCAAACGTAGGTGAGTTTGCACCGAACTGGGTTAACAATTGCTTGTGTCTCGTTCATTACTGTTCTTTATCTTTTATCCTGTTTGTATTGTTCAGATATTAGTGTCGTGACATTATCTTCGAAATCTCATATCTAATACCAGAATTTCAATTAGAAACTTTGGCCTTATGCCAATGAATTTTCAAACTTTTTCTTAATCAAATTTGTAAATAAACTTAACCATATTGACTTAAATTTCAAAAGACAACAAGAATTAACACTCCATTCAAATATTTGGCCACTTTGTGCCTTTTCATTTAAATTTTTGTTAAAATTAACTCACCAACCTATTTGAAAATTTTACCATGAACTACGGGGTTTTGATCCCTCATTTTTATGTTGGTATGTAGGCATAAGACCAAAGGTCTTGTAAAACAAAAAAGTATAATCAATGAATTCTTTTCAAATTCCCTCACTCTATATTTTATCAAACATCATTTATACCAAATCCCTTGCACACAAAAAAAAGGCTCCCTAGGAGTACCTAGGATACTTTGGATGCTAACACCTTCCCTCTATGTAACCAACCCCCTTACCTGTAATCTATGGCATTTTATTAGTTTTGATTTGGAAACTTATTTTCTTTGGGTTTTGTTTGTATTTTTCCCTTTTCCTTTGGAAATAATAAAAGTGCATTGGTGACTCTGGTTTTATTGACGTCAAGTTTATCCATAGCTTGATGGTCATGAATTTATCGCTACATAGTCCAGAAAAGTTGAACCAGCACGAAGAAATCAGATATGACTATGAAAAAGAACACTTCTAAGAGGCAATCACATACATAATATGACGTTGCAGTTCAACTCTGATACAGTGCAATTCTCTTTAAGGAAATTCTGGATTACGTTCCAAGACGGCTATGGAAAGGACAGGGAAGTTAATACCTTTAATTCCCATAGTTGGCAAGAAATCTCCAATGATTTCCCTCCAATGGTATCATCCCAAAGTACTATATAAAGGTCTCATCATAACATGTTGAACACACCTGAATACATAACACATCGGTCTACAACTCTCAATCCACTACATATATTCATATCTCTCTTTGTAATATTCAACATTCACACAAGAGTTTTGGTTCATATTGTATGGTCATTGTATCATTGTTCTTAACTTGTCTTCATACTGCTTACCTAGAAGCTTTAAGATAAAACTCTTGTATTTCTCCAATTTGTTGATATTTCTCAAGTGACTTATTTAAGTATGTAGACTTGAGAGGTCTAAGCGATTGTTAAACTCTTAGACGTTTATGTAATCTATTGAAATTATTGGATTAAGTCCTTATTGAAGGAGAAATCACTTTGGCCAGGTGATCTGGAGTAACTTTGATTTTAAAGTGAACCAGGATAAACTCCTTGTGTTGTTAGAATTTATCTTTGTGTGTGTGGTGTTACAAAAAGTTTTTAATCACTGAGAAAATAATTTGAACACCCCTTTCTTGTTTTTCTCTACGTTCACTTACAAGTGACTTAAGGCGCGCGCTTCTACAACTTGTGTGGCGATACATCCGTTCATTAAAATGCAAACATAAGTATATATTATATAACGCGTCATGTTTTGAAATGTCAACGCCACATCAGCATCTTCTTCAACCTCACGCTCTCTTTCTTTTTTTCGTTTTTTTCTTTCATCATTTTTTCCAAATTTTCTAGCAAACATATCTCTCTGATTTCTCAACCATTTTTTATGAAATAAAGATAAAAATGCTTAGAAAAATGTAAGGAACACAATGGTATGATAGGTTTTAGCTAATACTCAAAGATGAAGATGAACGAAGGCCAAAACCAGAACTGGAACTTTAGGTTTCATGCGACTTAAATTCACATAAACAACAAGATAAATGGCATATGAGTTAATGATTAATCTTAACATAATAAATGCTACATGTTTTCTTTAGAAATCACATGGAAATTATGCATGTATAGTGGGTTTCAAAGTGCAAGAATATAATTATTGGAGAGAGGTCCAATTCCTCTTCAATACAATTTCCAGGTACTATTTGATGCTTCACCTAATGCTTATGAACTCCTAGAAGACGATTGGAACCCTTGGTTGGCAGAATGCACGAGCAAAATAAGAGAATGGAGGTTAAGGTTGAAAAGCTCTCAATAATGGAGTTTCACTTGGAAAGTTTGGTGTGTGGATAGTTGAGGCTTTGTCCTCTATTTATAGGTATCCTTGATGGTTCAAGAAACCTCGGATATCATAAAATAATCGTGGTTTGTACTCCATTGCTTGCTTGGTTGGTTCTTGCATAATTAACCAAGTGGGAGCATGGAAAAAGCAAGGAGTTCATGGAGTATTTTGTGTTGTCCTTTCTGAAGCATAAGAGTTGACTTGAGGTTTGGAGTTGGTATGGATCAGATCAAATCCATTTGGGAGCTCAATGATACTTCTTATTGGATTAAAGCTACGTTATGCAAAAAAAGTGGAATAGTTCATTGTGTATTGGTTTAGTTACTTAGATAATAGCTCAAAAGTGGGTGAAATCTCCTGATTAGGATGCGATTTGGAAGCAACAAGTACATGTACTTGTGGATTTGTTTGGATTTGCAATGTGCTTTGGTTTGGAATTCGACCTTTGAACCATTCCAAAATTCGATTCTCTTAGCTCAAGCATGGGAAATTCTTGCTCTTGGATATTTTGGAAAGACGGAATCATGATCTATAACTTTAATGTTGATCACTTTGCTTGAATCAGCTGGGATCTTGGTGAAGAATTGACATAAAGTTGGTCACTTGACTAGGTCAGCATGCTGGAAATTTTACTAGTGTTTTATTACTTGAAGAGTAAATGAATCCCCTACTTCATAGCCTCATATCTTCTAATCCATGCATTTTCAGGGTTTCATCACCTAGGACAAAGTTGAAGTATGAAATAAGACCTTTAATCTGATCATTGGAGAAAAGAAAATGTTGGCTTGGATCACAAGTTATCGCCTTGTAAAGTTGGGTACTTGGACATGATTTTTAGGGACTTTAGCAAAAATTCCAATTTCTCCATCTTTGCCCCTTTTGCAAGTAACCTTGATTTTCTTGATTAAACTTGATAAAATGACTTCATTGATCATATTTTTATGATCCTTGACTTGAGAGGTCCATAATTAACCAAAAATCTTAAAAGTCAAACTTTGACTTTAAGTATCTGTTGACTTTTCATCAGTTGTGTTCAAAACTTTCATCTGCCCATGAACCTAACTTCTTGGACCATTTGAATCTTACGAGTGTGTTATGAGGATACATTTGAAGACCTTGGATCATGCCCCAATCCATAGGATCATGCTGTGGTCAATGAGTCAACATTAAGTTGACTTTGACCAAAATCCTAATTTGGAGTGCCAGATAAATTGTGGCTTGATGAACTTGAATTGAGGTGAGTATAAAATTTGATTGTTGATGGAGGGAGACTCTTGATCACCTTGAGATATTTATAATCACACTAAGCCTTGATTGACCCATCCCTTGAACTTCTTGATGCCAAAATCCTAACTTGCAAACAAAGCAAAACAAGGCATATATATTTTTGTATTTTTGTGGGGTTGCAAAGCATAAGGATATACACAAATCATTTGTTGACCTTGATGTTATGCAAATAATACAATTGATAAGGGATATTAGGGGTGAAAATTAGGGTATTACACATTCTACAACCCTGATCACTCTCTTTATTGATTCATCTAGCTTAGCGAACCAGTTTTTATTATTAGTCATATGATTATCGCATCCAAAGTCCAGGTACCTGATAACGCGAAAATGTATCGTATTTTTGGATCCATATGCATTGCTTTTTAATCAGTTAACACTTATCATTGCGCAGTATTTTATGTTTATTGCAGGTATTTATCGATTAAAAGGTTTACCGCAAGTAAAATGGAAAATAGCAAAAAGGAAAGAAAAAGGGAAGAAAAAGAGAAGAAAATGAAGCTTTCAAAGAGATAATGGGCCACCAAAGAAAATGGGCTTGTGGCGCCCATTATCCAAGGAGTGTGGCACCCGCCACATTGGCCCAAGAGGTAGGTGGCACCCGCCACATTGGCCCAAGAGGTAGGTGGTACAAAGGTGGCGATCGCCACTCATTAAGAAGCTAGGGTTGTGGCAACCGCCACAACCTAGTCTTTCACTATTTTCTCCATTTTTTCAGCCATGATTGCCACCACCTTGCTACATTTGAGGGATTACGAAAAAGATATAAAAGTGGAACCTCTCAGACTCACGGGGAGGCTCTCTTCTTCCAGTTTTCAAGTTTACGATTATTTTTTCATTCTGCATTATTTTCTTTTAGTTTTCTAGGTAGTTTTCTTACTCTGTAAAAGTGATTGTTCTCCATATCGGGGACTATTGCGTTTATTATTTTACACATTTGGGATTCAATTGTAAGGATTATTCATTGCCAAAGTCTGCCGGAATTATTTTAATCAAAGATTCAAGATTCAGTTCCAGTTCTTAATTCGCAATCCAGTTTTATTTTGATTACTGTTTTATTGATTTATGCCTTATTGCATGTTTAATTTCCCAAATACCATGTCTGTTACCGGATCCATTTCCGGCTAAACCCTTAGGTATCGGTATGTAAAGACCGTCGAAACGAAGGGGTTCAGTAAATAGTTGGTGTTAGTTTTTATAAAACTTATTTTTCCGGTTTTTAGTTTCTTATTTTAATCAAATTGTTTTTCGTACGAGAGTACAAAACAAACTAAGGTTATGATCAACAAGAACAAGAGTTTGAGATTTTAACCAGATAGCTGAGACTAGGCATTAATCCTAAACACAGCGAGAGCGCTTTAGGATTAATTAGAGTTTATTTATATTCAAAAATTACTTTTAAATTAAAAATGAGACCGCGAGAGCCAAGCATTCTGGTTTAGGAGTATGGTCAGAGTCAATAAAAACGAGAGTGTGAGACTAAGTCCTTTCTATAAATAATTTCTACTGAAGAATATTTTAACCAATAAGATTATACCAACTATCTATCGAATCCCCGATGTTTGAGGTATTACATACCGATATCCCCTATATCCCATATCTTTATTCTATTTACGTTATAGTTATTTCTCTTCATCCCTCCAATCATAGAATAATCATTTGCCTTAGATTTACATAGCAACATTAGACCACGATACGTTCGATTACTAGTCCTTGTAGGTTTGATAATCTTTAAAACTACGCAATAGGACTGTGCACTTGCAGTCACGATTCACATAGACTTACTAAGTCACGATCAAGTTTTTGGCGCCGTTGTCGGGGACTAATTTAGTCGATTTCGTAACTCTAGCGTTACCCAGTATAGAATAAGGCAAATAATTCTTTTTCCCTTTCTACATTTGTCGAGTGTATGCCAATACTCGCTCTCAAGGCGAGAAATTAAAGCTACAGTTTGACGAACCCGAGTTTTATCTTAGATTAGAACGCAGGATACGAGACTTGATACGGGAACATCGTATCAAGCTAAATCCTCCTGACCTTAACATTCCTACTTCTGAATCAGTTGTTCAACCAGAGATGGCCGAATCAGTGCAAAACCGTCCTCTTAAGTATTATGCAATCCCTTCACAGGATGAACCTCATAACAGCATCGCTGCCCCTGCAATCGAAGCCAACAATTTCGAGCTAAAACCCTCACTGTTGTCATCCGTACAGCAAAACCAATTTTCAAGTAGTCCCACGGAGGACCCCGAACCTACACTTGTCAGTATTTTTGCAATACACAGACACGGTGAAAGAGAATGGTGTCAGCTCAAAAGCTATAAGACTCTGTCTTTTCCCATTTTCATTAAAAGATAGAGCTAGAGCTTGGCTCCAGTCTCTACCATCCAACTCTGTCACTACATGGAACAAGTTGAAGAAAGTCTTCTTAGCCTGATATTTCCCACCTAGTAAGACGGTTATGCTAAGAGCCCAAATAGACGGGTTTAAACAAAAGGATAACAAATCACTTTTTGAAGCTTGGGAGAGATACAAAGACATGATGAGGCTATGCCCATATCACGGTCTAGAAGAATGGCTGATCATTCACACCTTTTATAATGGTCTCTTGAATAATACAAGATTGACAATAGACGCCACCGCATGTGGCGCACTGATAGATAAACCATACCATGAGGCCTATCAACTCATCGAAAGTATGGCCCAGAATCATTACCAATGGGGAAGTGAAAAAACCTCTGTAGAGAAACCTCAACCGAAGGGCGACATGTACGAATTAAGCAGTCTTGACCATGTCAACGCCAAGGTAGATGCCCTGACTCAAAAGATAGACTGCTTGACCATAACACCAGGAGCCACCATGCCTGCCATAGCACCAAACTGTGAGATATGTGGAGTTCAAGGGCATACTTCCCCAGAATGTCAACTCTTGACAGGAACCTCCATTGACCAGGTGAACTATGCTCAAGGAAACCCTTACTCAAATACCTATAACCCAGGTTGGAAGAATTATCCTAACTTCTTGTACAAAAATTATAATGCATTGTATGCACCTAACCAAGCACCTGCTGTACCACCAAGATATCAAAAAGATGCCACAAATACTCAAAATACTCCTAGGAAATCAAACATAGAAATAATGATGGAAAACTTATAGCTACCCAAGCTCAAACAAATAAGGATTTCCTAAATAAAAACATACACACTAGTGAGCAAATCAAGCAGTTAGCGAACAAGGTAGACGCATTAGCCACCCATAACAAAATGTTGGAAACACAAATCTCACAAGTGGCTCAACAACAAGCACCTACCGCTGCTCCTGCAGGTACATTTCCTAGACAGCCGCAACCAAACCTGAAAGGTCATGCAAATGCTATCATACTACGAAGTGGGATAGAACTAGACGGACCGACCGACCCTAGAACTCAAAACCCATCCATGCATCAAGACCCAGGTAAGGTAACTAAGAAGGAAGACGAACAAGAGGAAGATAAAAATGAAGAGGCCGTAGAGAAAGAAGAACCTTATGTGCCTCCACCACCGTATAAACCCCCTATCCCTTATCCTTAAAGACTTGTTAAATCTAAAAGTGTAGGGCAATTTAAAAAATTTGTAGAGCTTCTAAAACAATTGAATATCACAATACCCTTTACAGAAGCCATAACTCAAATGCCCTCATATGATAAGTTTCTCAAAGAAATCTTATCTAACAAGAAGAAGATAGAGGATAACGAAATCGTTACACTTACTGCTGAGTGTAGCGCCATAATACAAAATAACATGCCTCCTAAGCTGAAAGACCCAGGTAGTTTCTCCATACCCTGTGTAATCGGAAAGTTTGTCATCGACAAAGCACTATTCGACTTAGGAGCCAATATTAGTTTAATGCCCTTGTCCATATGAGAAAGGCTAAAAATGGGAGAACTAAGACCTACGAGGATGTCCGTACAACTGGAAGATCGTTCTGTTAAATTTCCTGTAGGTATGCTAGAAAACGTTCTGGTGCGCATAGGACAATTTTATATTCCTACTGATTTTATAATCATGGATATAAAAGAGGGTTCAAATATCCCTATCATATTAGGAAGACCATTCCTAGCTATAGCCGAATTTATCATAGATGTTAAGAAAGGAAAGCTAACCTTCAAAGTTGGTGAGGAAAAAGTCAAATTCATTTTGACTCTATTCCTAAAGGCACCAGCTATAGACGACACTTGTTGTCTGCTAGATGTCATCGACGAATGCATAAGAGAAATGGAGAATGAATAAACATCATACTCCGAAATACTGAAAAATTCCAAGGCCTCCTACTTTTGAAGATGAAAATTTAAGTAAGGAGTACCAAGATGATAGCCTAAGCGAATGCATAACACTAACGCCTGATCATGTGCCTTGCCCAAAGAAACCAGCCCTAGAACTTAAGACGTTACCCAAAAATCTAAGGTACGAATTCCTAGACACTAAACTATAGCGACCTGTAATAATAAATGCAGACTTAAGGCAGATAGAGACCGAAAAGCTTCTACACATTTTGAGAAAATACCCAACTTCTTTAGGCTACAATATCTCATATCTAAAAGGAATAAGCCCTTCCATATGCATGCATCGCATAATGCTAGAGGAAGACAGTAATACCTCTAGAGAACATCAAAGAAGGATAAATCCCATTTTGAGTGATGTAGTAAAAATAGAAGTGCAAAAGCTGTTAGAAGCAGGTATTATCTACCCGATATCCGATAGTCAATGGATCAGCCCAGTGCATATCGTACCAAAGAAGGGAGGCGTCACAGTTGTGAATAATGAAAAAGGAGAATCTATAACACAAAGAGTGGTTACTGGAAGTAGAATGTGTATTGATTATAGAAAATTAAACAAAGCCACTCAGAAGGATCATTTTCCTTTACCGTTTATCGATCAAATGCTTAAAAGATTGGCTAAGCATTCTCACTTCTACTGCCTAGACGGTTATTCTGGATTTTTCCGAATTCCAATTCATCCCGACGACCAAGAAAAAACTACCTTCACATGCCCATATGGTACATTCGTCTACCGACGAATGCCATTCGGACTGTGTAACGCTCCCGCAACAGTCCAAAGATGCATGATGTCAATTTTCGCTAATTTCATAGATGACATCATGGAAGTCTTCATGGGTGATTTCTCTGTATGCGGACAGAGCTTTGAAGGTTGCTTATCGAATCTTGAAATGGTATTAAAAAGATGCGTAAAAGTCAACCTAGTGCTAAATTGGAAAAATGCCATTTCATGGTCCGACAAGGAATCGTGCTCGGATACATAGTATCCAACAAGGGGATTGAAGTTGACAAGGCCAAAATAGAAGTTATAGAAAACCTCCAGCCTCCGAAAATCGTAAGAGAAATACGAAGCTTCTTTGGACACGCCAGTTTCTACCGGCGACTCATTAAAGATTTCTCAAAAATCACCAAACCACTGACTGGCTTATTGATGAAAGACGCCGAATTCATCTTTGATGACAAATGCATAGTGGCATTTGAACAACTGAAAACAGCTCTTATTACCGCACATATCATGCAACCACCCGATTGGAGATTACCTTTTGAAATCATGTGTGACGCTAGTGACTATGCTGTAGGCGCAGTCTTAGGACAAAGAAGGGACAAGAAACTTCATGCAATATAATATGCAAGTAGAACCTTAGAACCTACACAGATGAACTATGCCACCATAGAAAAGGAACTTTTAGACGTAGTGTTCGCTCTGGATAAATTCCGTTCCTACCTAGTAGGAGCAAAGATAATTATCTATACCGATCATGTTGCAATTAGATACTTGTCAAACAAAAAAGACGCCAAACCAAGACTCCTAAGGTGGATCTTACTATTACAAGACTTTGACCTAGAAATCAAGGATAAAAGAGGCACTGAAAATGTCGTGGCCGATCACTTTTCAAGAATGGAAGGTATTGAACCCGGACGAGTTCCTAAACGATGATTTTCCGTACGAAAGACTCATAGTCCAACTGAAAAGCAATACAGCTAAAGATGCGTAAACCCATAAGGATACCAGAACAAACGAAGTAGTGGAAGCAATCTACAACCAAACCAAACTACCATGGTACGCTGACTTCATCAACTACTTAACAGCTAGGGTGCTTCCGCCAGACTTGACCTACCAACAAAAGAAAAAATTCTTCCACGATCTTAAACACAACTATTGGGATGAGCCTCTACTTTTCAAGAGTGGAGCCAACGAAATTTTCCATCGATGTGTCCCAGACGATGAGGTAGAAAATGTAATTTCCCACTGTCATCCTGCTCCTTATGGAGGACATGCAAGCACCTCGAAGAATTGTGCTAAGATCTTGCAAGCCGGCCTCTTTTGGCCTACTCTGTGGAAAGATGTCCACATTGCGATCACAAATTGCAATCAGTGTCAACGCACTGGCAACATATCTAGACGCGAAGAAATGTCGCTTAAAGGAATTTTGGAAGTAGAAGTCTTCGATGTTTGGGGAATCGATTTTATGGGACCTTTCCCATCTTCTTTTAGTAACAAGTATATCCTTGTTGCGGTCGATTACGTATCAAAATGGATTGAGGCCATAGCCTCTCAAAAGAACGACACACGAGTGGTAATTAGACTCTTTAAGTGAATAATCTTCCCTAGATTCGGAGTGCCGAGACTTGTCATCAGTGATGGTGGCTCCCATTTTATTTGAAGAATTTTTGAAAAGCTATTACTGAAATACGGAGTCCGGCACCGCGTAGCAACACCCTATCACCCACAACGAGTGGGGAAGTAGAAGTCTCAAACCGAGAAATTAAACAAATCTTAGAAAAGACAGTTGCCACCTCTAGGAAAGATTGGTCCTCAAAATTACAAGAAGCCCTGTGGGCATATAGGATAGCTTATAAGACCCCAATAGGAACCACACCTTTCAAGTTAGTTTATGGAAAATCATGTCATCTGCCGGTAGAATTAGAACATAAAGCATATTGGGCAATTAAGACCTTTAATCTCAATTATACTGCCGCAGGCGAGAAAAGAATATTAGATATCCACGAACTAGAAGAACTTAGGCTAGATGCGTATGAGAATGCCCGAATCTATAAAGAAAGAACAAAAAAATGGCACGACAATCGCATATTAAGGAAAGAGTTTAACCAAGGCGACAAAGTACTCCTATTTAACTCCCGCCTTAGACTCTTTCCCAGAAAACTTCATTCTAGATGGTTCGGTCCCTTCGGAATTACCAATATTGTTCCGAATGGAGCAATAGAGATAAAAGGAAAAACAAGCGAACCATTCATAGTAAACGCCCAACATTTGAAACATTACCACAACATTGATAACAATGATTTCATTGCAAATCTTAAGCTTGCAGAGCCTCGTGCTCATTCAAAAGAATAACGCCTATCTTATTTCTGTCGAGCTTACGACAATAAACAAAGCGCTTGGTGGGAGATAACCTACACTTTGTCTTTAACTATTTAATTTTATTACCCAAATTTATAATTATTACTATTGCTTAATTTTTATTTCTTTGTTTTCTTCTTTATTTATTTCTCATAAAGTTAATCGGTACATTTCTATATTATTGACCATTACTAACTTAATGCTATTATCTACTTGATTTTATCTAGCTACTGACTATCACAATGCAACAAGTAGATTACATGGATAGAGTCTTCAGAGGCAAAGCTCAAAGGAGACGTTTTAAGACTCTATTTCAGAGAGAAATGACACTAACCTTATACCCAGATGAACACACCATGACCAAATTAGGTATAAGAGACAGTGTTATGTTCCTAATTAACCAACTAGGTTGGGCACCTTTGCTATCAAGAGAAAATTTAGTTCCATCAGTAGGTTGACTTTAGAATTCCTAAGCTCCCTAGTGTACCTGCCAAACCATGGTATGGGATTTAACAAAGGCCTAATCACCTTTAGGTTGTTCGATAAATACTACCGCTACACCCACAGAGAAATGGCTGAACTCCTAGGATGTCCTAATGGCCATGATACCTTTACCATTAACCAGGAAGACATACTTGTGGACCATAAATTAGACCTCTTTTGGGGTAGCATCACCGGAAATAACCATCCCGAGCCAGACCTTATGCAATCAGAGAACATCCATAACCCTGCCATTCGTTACTTTCATAAGATCCTAGCTCACACCCTATTTGGAAAGGAAAAGAACATAACCTTTGTGTCCAAAGATGAACTATTTCTAATGTACTGTACATCACAGGCCCGACCTGTTAACGCTGCTACGTTTATGATAGCTACTCTGTATCGTATAGCAGAAGAAGACTATGGACCAATCTCAGTGGGAGGCTGAGTGACCATGATAGCGCATGCAATGGGACTGCATTACCCACTCGTCAGGGTTATACGACCTATGAACATCCGATTTTGTGTCAACACTGGTATCATTAGGAACCTAGGCCCGGATGTGTTTGAATTCCTCATTAACAACGAAGTTGTACACCTGTTTACCCTGCCAGACCATAGGACGAGTGTACATGATAGAAACAACTGACTCTATGATTTGTATGGACCACCACCCCAAATCTATGATCACCATGACAAGTATCTCTCTGATGCTGAATCACATGTCCCAGTTATACTTGATGCACCTCTCATCGATCATGCTGCTGCCATCGAATTTGTTCAGACAGACGTCACCAATTTGAGAGGCGAGCTGAACACCCTGCGCATGGAATTCCATGGCTTTATGGATGTAGTGACAGAGAACCTGGATCACATTTACCAGCACTTCTACTCGTTCTCTCCTCCTACCAGCAGTCGCCGTAATGGCTAATTTATTATAGTATTACCGATTTACTGACTTTTATTTTATTTTATTTTCTTGTTTGGAATTTTATTGTTATTTGCTGTTACACATTGGGATCTATTTAATTATTTCATTCCTTTTTATTCCAGTAGACAAATTATTTCAATTTTTTCCGTCTACTTGATTATTTTGTGCGTCAATTTTGCGATTAAATTCCATTCCACTATATCATGTTTATTATTCCCATACACTATATATTATTGGTAAACTAAATTCCATAGAAATTCTATGGTCAAAGCAAATAAAGGCACACACATGGGAAACCACACTACATGTGGTGCCTACCACACACAATTGTGGCGCCCATGTGAGGGATGTGGCGCCCGCCACCAACACCAAAAGTGGCGCAAGCCACTACACAAGCCTGCACGCGCAGGCTGTGTATTTTGACCATTCATATCACTTTTATGGTGTTGTCCCTTGCATGAAAAATATTGCCTTAATGTCATTCAACCACTTTCAACCACGCTTTGACCAAGACATAAAAAACTGTAAATGCAATTTACTTACCAATTAATTTTCCAACCACCATCACCTCTATATAAACCATCAACGTTGCCTCAACAAACCACACCTCTCATTTACATATTTATCTCCTCTCTTGCTCTATTCTCACTATTACACAAGGAGTGTGAAATCCATTATGGCACAAACGAGGGAATATGAAATAGTGTTCAGAAATGGTCAGTGGGGAGAATTACAAGAGGAGACGTACACGTCTCTAAGCGCCAGAAAGATCGAATCAACAAGGTACGCCGATGAACACTATTTATATGCCTTAGGAATTCAAGATAGTGTTAACTATATGCTAGATATGTTAAATTTAAATTATTTTCTATCTCTCAAGGACCCTATTTATGCTCAACTAACATTAGAATTCCTGAGCTCATTAATTTTTAGTCCCACACCCAACACAAACTGCTCCAGTGGAACTGTCTAGTTTCGTTTATTTAATGTCGAATATGCCCTTACATTTTCCCAACTAGCGGACTTGCTACATTTCCCCCATGGGGATGGCGTAGTAAGTGAGGTCCCAGATACTGAGGGTTGGCAACGCGCCTTCCAACCATTTTGGAGGGCAATAACAGGTACAGTCACCCATAGTTTTGAGGGAAACAAAGCCACTTTAATTCAAAACCCGGCTATTCGATATTTCCGCCAAATATTGGCGTGCACCATTTTTGACCGAGAAAATTCTAACAAGGTGAACGAAAAAGAACTCTTTTATTTGTTCGCCACATTTTTGCTACAAAAGGTAAATACCGTTCCGTTTATGCTATCTCACATGCAGGTCATTGTCAATGCAAAGCGAGACCCGATTATTTTTGGAGGTTTAATAACCTCCATAGCCAGAGTCCTAGGACTCGAAAAAAATTCTCCAGGCTAACCCCGCTCCCGCATCATGCCATTGACATTGACATGGCAAGAAGCACGAAACTAGTAAAACGAAGGAGTGACGGTAGATTTAATTTAATAATTGCTAATAATGTGTTACAAGATTTTATCCTCCCAAATCCAAATCGTACAGATGTGCGCAACCCGGATAATTATTGTTATAATAATGATCTGGTGCCTAACCAAGTCCCCGCGCATATTCCTGAGAATGTAGCTGCTGGCGGGGACACCGATGAGGATCACATTCCGGAGCAAACTGCTCCCGCTACTGACCCACACACCATACACAATTCATTTGAAAATGTTGCAGGTACATCTTCCAGTCAAAGACCAAGAGGAAATGTGGCACCAGCCACTCTTGATGAGATCTATGCTGAACTACTGCAGCGTAGAGAATTAGACGCTCAGCGAGACCTACAGATCTAAACCATGGGAGCTCAGCAAACTGAAATGATGCAAATCCTTCGCCAAATGCGGCATGATCAACACGACTCGCTTTCAGAACCGAACAGAACATGTCTGGCTTGATCGATGAAATGGCAATGTTGACAATGCGCGTGGAAGATCTCCAAAACTATACGCCACCTCACCAGCCAGGAAACGGTGGACATCCACGTACACGTGGCATAAGGCGTCCGTAGCAGAATAACCAGGTTCTACCTTTCTTTCCTATCTGATGTTGTTGCATTAGGGACAATGTAATTTTTAAGTATGGGGGAGGAAGCTTTACCGCGTTTTATTTACCGCTTTCTAGTTAGATTTAAAATATTGTTATTTCCTTCTGTTATTTTATAATGTTTTTGGTTATTTTAATTTTTTGTTAAAGTGTCAGTCAAGTTAAATATCAATGTGTTGTCGAGTCTTTATGCGTGGTTTCCGTTATTTAATAATTCTCCTATTTACTTAAGCCATACAAATTTTTTGCAAAAATCTAGACTTAGAGATACAGTGCATCTTTTGAAAATTCTAAACTATAAATAAAACTGAGGTTGAATTGTAGAGATTTGGAAAAACTTTATAAGATCGGTATCATTTTAACACCTTAAATCTCCCAAGTATAAGATCGATTTGAGTACTTGTCATGCCATAGCCTTAAATTCTATCCTTTAATATTTTCTTAAGTAGTTTATCTAGCAGTCAACACCATCCTAAGCACACACTACACAAGAAGTCGATGCAAATAAGTGTATGATTTTAGGCTTAAAAGAAGAAAAGATTACGAAATGTATGAAAAATGTTGTTCCCTCTAAGTTAGGTGATTCTCACCCGGTCATTTAGCACAACGGTATAACCATCTTCAATTGTTATTTGAGCCAAAGTGCGAAAAATAAATAAATAAATAATGATGAGATCATAGTCACTAACAGATTATCTTGCTAGGAATGTGAAAGGATAACAGGCTTAATTTGATTGCGCCAGAACGAAAAAGGATAAAAAGAAGGTTTAGTAAGGTAGGCTTAGGCATGACAACATGATTCGGATTGGTTTGTATATAAGGGAGACTTATGGTTGCAACATTGCGACTGTGTGTTCTAACGATACCCTTAGTGTGGAAGTGAGTACCTGTTAATACAATTTTGAACCAAAGTAAAGTTTATAGACTAGAAAGAGTATCTGAATGCAACTGTGTTTTCTACGAGTCTTGATAATATATGTTGTAAGTATTTTATAAAACTTTTTATTCATGTACGCAGCATTTGCTTGAGGACAAGCAAAGGTTTAAGTATGGGAGAGTTTGATAACGCGAAAACGTATCGTATTTTTGGCTCCATATGCATTTCTTTTTACTCTATTAACACTTATTATTACGTAATATTTATTGTTTATTATAGGCATTTATCTATTAAAAGGTTTACCGCAAGTAAAATGGAAAATAGCAAAAAGGAAAGAAAAAGGGAAGAAAAATAGAAGAAAATGAAGCTTTCAAGGAGATAATCGGCCACCAAAGCAAATGGATTTGTGGAGCCCATTATCCAAGGAGTGTAGCGCCCGCCACATTGGCCCCAAGATGTAGGTGGTGCCCGCCACCAGCCCTTGAGAAAGGGTTGCTACAAAGGTGGCGCTCGCCACTCATTAAGAAGTTAAGCTTGTGGTAACCGCCACAACCTAGTCTTCCACTATTTTCTCCACTTTTTTAGCCACGGTTGCCACCACCTTGCTACATTTGAGGGATTGCGGAAAAGATATAAAAGTGGAATCTTTCAGACTCACGGGGAGGCTCTCTTCTTCCAGTTTTCAAGTTTACGATTATTTTTTCATTCAACATTATTTTCTTTTAGTTTTCTAGGCAGTTTTCTTACTCTGTAAAAGTGATAATTCTCCACATCGGGGACTATTGCATTTATTATTTTACGCATTTGGGATTCAATTGTAAGGATTATTCATTCCCAAAGTCTGCCGGAATTATTTTAATCAAAGATTCAAGATTCAGTTCCAGTTCTTAATTCGCAATCCAAGTTTTATTTTGATTACTGTTTTATTTATTTATGTCTTACTGCATGTTTAATTTCCCAAATACCATGTATGTTACAGGATCCATGTCCGGCCAAACCCTTAGGTATCGTTATGTAAAGACCGTTGAAACGAAGGGGTTCAATAAATAGTTGGTGTTAGTTTTTATAAAACTTATTTTTTTGGTTTTTAGTTTCTTATTTTAATCAAACTGTTTTTCGTACGAGAGTACAAAACAAACTAAGGTTACGGTCAACAAGAACGAGAGTTTGAGATTTTAACCAGATAGCTGAGACTAGGCATTAATCCTAAACACAACGAGATCGCTTTAGGATTAATTAAACTTTATTTATATTCAAAAATTACTTTTAAATTCAAAATGAGACCGCGAGAGCCAAGCATTCTGGTTTAGGAGTATGGTCAGAGTGAATAAAAACGAGAGTGTGAGACTAAGTCCTTTCTATAAATAATTTCTACTGAAGAATATTTTAACCAATAAGATTACACCAACTATCTATCAAATCCCCGAAGTTTGAGGTATTAAATATCGATATCCTCTATATCCCATATCTTTATTCTATTTACGTTATAGTTATTTCTCTTCATCCCTCCAATCATAGAACAATCATCAGCCTTAGATTTACATAGCAACATTAGACCACGATACGTTCAATTATTAGTCCTTGTAGGTTCGATAATCTTTAAAACTACGCGATAGGACCGTGCACTTGCAGTCACGATTCACATAGACTTACTAAGTCGCGATCAGTACCACATATTGGTTTGTTCATTGTTCGGCATAGTATTTTCCATGAGTAGCATATTGTCATAGTCATTTTATCCACCATGCACATATTTTACTTCGTCATTATATTTTTCTCTTGACTCCTTCTCTCTTCGACAATCTCGAGCATAATGACCAAATCCTTGATAGTTGTAACACTGCACCTCCTTCATCTCAACTTTCTTTCCCGAGTACTTGTTGCTCATGTATTTCTTGGTTGAAACAAAGTCATTATTTAAATTCTTGTTTGACTTCTCATCATTAGCAAGATTTTTTCTCTGTTTTTCCTTTTACTTTCCAGACTTCTTAATGAATCTTGCTTGCAACACTTATTCATTCACCGTTTTCCTTTCTAAGTTCCTCTACTTCAGCCTCATCTCATGAGCCTCTAGTGAAGCTTGAAGTTCTTCTAACCTCATCTTAGTTAGGTTCTCAGACTCTTCAATAGACACTACAATGTAATAATAATTTACAGTCAGAGATCTCAACACTTTCTCAATCTTCTGCAAATCAGTGATCGATTCGCCACATCCCTTCATCTGGTTCATGATTAACACTAATCCAGAGAAGAAATCAGCAACGATTCATCTTATTTCATCTGTGTCATCTCAAACTTCTTTCTCAACGTCTCCTACTTCGCCCTCTTCAGTTTTTCATCTCCGTCGTACAAGTGTTTTAACTTTTCCCACGCTCCTTTGGATGTTTCTTCTTCAATGATCTTCTCGAAGCGTTAGGATGCACTAATTGATTAATCAAGAAAAAAACTTTTCCATCTTTTTTACTTTGTTCCTTGGGTGCAGCCTTTTGAACTTCATTTGCATTCACTACCAATGCAGGTACTCCATCACAGACAATTTCAGACACATCTTGGTATCTGACAATATAGACTGACTCAATCATCTGTCGAATTCTCCTTCTTATTAAGTTTGTGACTTCACATCAACAAAACTTCTACTACACTTCCAAACATAATTTCGACCAAACCATAATTATTAATCGAAAACACAACTCATTATAAAATTTTGAAATACAAACTTCTATTATATGTTATGATGCGCAAATAATCAGCTCTTATCGGATTGTATGCTCTATTTCAATTTTAAGGAATTGTCATAAGAAAAATGTGATTATTATTTACTTTATTTTTAATTATTAAAGATCAAATTTACATAAATCAAATGTGTTTTGGTTATGTTATTTAACAAGTACAATAATTTATTTTTAGAACTTATTCTTTTTTATAATTTTTAAATACATGATAAATAATAAATGTAGTAACAAAATAAATAATTATAATTGAGATGCTAGTTCGCTGGAATATCATATCTTTGTAGTTCGCTAGATTATCATATATTTGTAAAGGAGCAAATTCAAATTTCCTCGGAGGTTGTAAAATGATCATCAGTATCATTCAAATTTTTAAAAAAAATATCACCAATTTTAAGAAATATAAATAATTAATCAACTTCATTATATTATATTTATTTATTAAAGTAGCTTATTGTAATTTTGGAGTGGTGTTTCTTTTTTTTGGCTATATCTTCCACGACCAAAAAACAATGAACATACATGCATATTATAATATTACACTTTTGAACTTTCATAAAAATTGGTAAGTTATAGAAACATAAATCATATTTTAAATTACAAATATTATGACATAGAAAAGCAATAATACACTTAGGGTAACCTAGTTATTTTTACCTTAATTAACCAGTTCGCCGATAATCACAAAATTTATCAACACACCTTGAAAAATGATATAACACCTTTGGACAATCACGATCGAAATCGCAAGGAACGTCACCTACATGTTGTCAAACAAGAAAAATAAATAGTTACTTACAGGTGATAAAATATCGAATCTAAGAAAAGTTGGAGAATTTTAAAAACGGTGTGAAAAATAACATACTTCTACCGATTATAACAAGAAATCGAGAAAAAAATATGATCAAAGAATAAATAAACATGAGAATAGGAGTCATGTTTTCCATCATTTGCATGTAAAAGACATTATATTTTTGATCGCACTATAAGTTAAAAAGTCATGATTTATTAACTTCAATTAAATCTATTTTAGCACTTAAGAGTTACTAGAAGTCATTTATAAAATGATCAATATGTTACTTGTATACCTTTAAATAACTCAATTGATCACTTAACCTAAATAAACATATGACATAAGAATCTTTATAATCATATAGTTAATTATTATTTTACTAAAATTAATTATATATTTTTTATTTATAATTTAACCTTTCATAATTGATAGGGAAACATTCCAAAATAGAAAAAACAATTGTGATGGTTAATGATTAAAAAGTTAGATGTATAAGACAAGACCCGTGGCAAGAGATTTTCAGCAAAAACCTGGTATCAACTTCGACGAAGTCGATGCTCCCGTGGTAAGGTTGAAAACCATCAGGATTATTATGTCGACCGTAACATACAAAGAAATGTAAGATACATCAACTAGATGTAATGTCAGTATTTCTGAATGGACCTCTGGAAGAAGAGGTCTATGTCAATCAACTACGAGGATTCGAAATCAAAGGGCAGGAGCCGAAGGTGTACAGAATGAGGAAACTATATATGGTTTGAAGCAAGCCCCAAGGGTTTGGAATAAGAGAATGTATAACTTTCTTATCGAGGCAAATTTCACAGTGTGTTTCAAAACATTCAAAACATGAAGTGCATGTCAACAAAGCAAGCAGGCTCAGTCGAGTCATTAAATGCTTATATGTGGATGACTTTCTTATTACAGGGGCAGATGAAGCAAAAATAGAAAGGGCCAAGTTGAAACTAATTTAGGAATTTGAGATGTCCGACATAAGGAACTTGTCATATTTCTTAGGGATGGAGTTTAAAGACACAAGTGAAGGGTTGTTTGTGCATCAAATGAAGTATGCCCAAGAGATATTAAAAAGGTTCAAGATGAGTAATTGTAATGCAATTGTCACACCATTGGAGACTAGAGAAAATTGATAAAATATACAAATGATGAGTTCGTAAGTTCAACATTGTACAAGAAAATCATTGCATCCTTAAGGTATATATGTAACACCAGGCCAGATATTTGTCAAAGTGTCGGGCTGTTGAGTAGAATCACGGAGAAGCCATAAGAATGCCATCTCGTTGCAGTCAAAGCAGTGTTAAGATACATAAAAGGTACCATCTCTCATGGTGTATTGATGCCAAGGTAGAAGAATACCAGTATAGATGTTGAGGTACATGGCTACACTGATTCAGATTTTAGTGGAGATCAAGACGAGAAAAAGAGTATTATATGCTACATATTCATGTTAGGAGGTGCTCAAATCTCTTAGAGATCAAGAAAACAAAGCATTATGGCTTTGTCATCTTGTGGAGATGAATATGTGGCAGCATCATTTGCAACATTTCAAGAAGCATGGATAGAGATGCTGCTCAAAGAGCTCAAGATAATAGAACCTAAGACGACGAAGATGTTTGAAGATAACAAGAAACCTATCGACCTGGAAAATCATCATGTATTGTGTCATGGTCGAAGTGATCACATAGAGAGGAGGTATTATTTTCTTAGGGATCAAATAAATAGAGGAAAGCTTCTGTAAAATCGGCATATAATATACATCTAGAAAATATATTATACATAATGTACTTGATACTGAAATACACATAAGAGCATGTCGACAATATATATATATATGTGTGTGTGTGTGTGTGTGTGTGTGTGTGTGTGTGTGTGTATACACATCCAAAAGAAATATTATACATAAATGACACATGATATACAAAGGTGCCTAAACAAAACTAGGGTTTATAATAGAGCCCACATGATCCACAGTGGAAAATCATTATCCAAAAAACGCGATCACTAAAACATCATCAAGTAATCTTATCCCTGCCTTTCAATAGCAAAGAACTACCTAGAAAACAACAACAACAACAACAGTGGGATGAGATAATAATGTCAGTGACTTCCCCTATATTAGGGGTCCACTCGTCTTTAAAGGGATATCAATCTTTATCGGATCCTACTATCCATGGGCACCAAGAAATGAGCCATGTATCATGAGAGAATGATATCACGATTACCGCCTATTACAACCAGTATATACCATTCTAGCAACCAAGGATTATGGCTACATTTACAGGCTAAGCGTGTAAGCAGGCATTCTTTACGCCCATTATGCCCGAATTAATCTTTCCTCGAATATGACACTAATTCCATAGTATTCTCGTATCATCTTGTTTTATTCATACAACACATATCGCTTAATCAATTAGCATATTAAACCAAGTTACAACTTTTTCGATACTCTTAATAGTATTAATGTATCTTTACGGCTATGAATAGAAGAAAAATACTCGTATCATTTATAATCCTTCTGATAGGAACTTAGTCCCACAGCTAATTATGACCCCGCTAGGTAAGATTTAGTACTTGGCCTACTACTACTAATTACGACCCTTCCGATTGCAATTTAGTAGGTCTAGCTAGCACACTACTAATTATGACCCCACACGTTTAGATTTAGTAGATGACCTACCATTACTAATTATGTCTCATTACTATTGGAATTTAATGTGTATAAATAATTATGCCTCCATTCAATTGAATTAATATGTCACTAGGCTTGTACTAATTACGACTCTATTCTAGAAACTTAGTACTTCACCAGGCTTGTACTAATTAAAGCTACATTCTAGGAACTTAGTATTTTCCCCTCTCATGTGAATGTAGTATATTCCAAGTTCTAATCACTAACCATGAAATTAATACACATGCACAACACGACATGATACATGAAACACACATCATAGTTCATTATCATTATCCAAATAATATTTGGAACATAAGCATGGTTTCTTTTTACCAAAAGGTAGAGCATTGGACTAGTTTTTCAAAGCATTCAACCACGCGTAAGCCAGAGTCACGATTTCCGTTTTATGGTGAAAACACGAAAACTGGTCCTTTTTTAAAGCATTATAACTCTCTATTAGCGAGCTTGGGCGAGCTCCGAGCGTGACGAGGCAGTAAGTTCAAAACTTGAAATTTCCCCTTTCTCGCCTAGCAAGCTCCAAGTGAGGAGTTCAAGCGATCTCTCGCCTATCAAGCTCCTAGTGAGGATTAAGCGAGAGCTTCCAAAATGTCATTCCTTAAGAAAATCTTCTATCTCTCCTAGAAAGACCTTCCCTCACCTACTGAGAGTTACATAATAGCTTCTGCATGGGAATTGATACGCTCACTTAATGAGTTGTTCCCTTGCCTAGCGAGAAAACCAAGACAGAACTAGTAGCAAAATTCAATATGAAGAAGGGTCAAGCAAATAACAAGAACAAAATATCATACAAAACAACATCAACAACATAGATTATCACAAGTAAACATGGAAAGAAACAAGAACATCATATATTAACACTAATTTCATGATCATGGCAAAACATACAAAACCCTAATTTTCCATTCATGAATTTTCCCCCACTAAATTTATGTCTGACTAGTAACCCACCTTGAATCAATAAGTTGATTAAGGTTGAGGATGATTATTGATGAAGACATATGATTATTCCTCTTTCCAAGCCTTTCTCTTTTCTCTTCTCTACTTGCCTTCTTCTTTCTTTCTCTCTGCTTGTTCTGTTCTTCTTTCTTGCTCTTGTCTTGTTGTCTTCTTACTAACTTTCTTCTTTATTTTCCTTTTGTTACCTCTAACAAGGCAATTGGTTGGTAAGAGGAAAAAGAGAGAAAATATCTAAAAGAGATATTTCTTCTGAGAGCAATTGAGCATTCATTAATTTTACCAAAAATTACCTTCTTTTACTTATTAATAAAGGTCAATTGAATTGAGTAAGAATTAGGCTCAAAGGGTTCACTAATTTCTCTATTTGTTTGAACTTACAAAAAATAGAGCATATAAGAGCTCAATTTTTCCCAACTGACAACGAATAAAGTATTTAAGAGGATATGATACATTATAGTTTGCACTTGAGCATTGTAAGTCAGAATTGCAACTAGTGGGCATATTCACCAAGCCACTGAAGAAACTCAGGTTTGACGAGGTGAAGAGAAACATTAGGATAATAAGTATCAAAACCATGAATTAGAAGGTGTGTTAAAAAGTGTAATTCAGTGTTTTAGTACGGAAGTTGTATTCGACATAGTTGTATTTGACATACTCGAATACAACATGTGTGTAAAAATGTGTAAGCAAGTATTTGACATAGTCGAATACTACAGTTTGAGAATATCTCTTGGTTGTCTATATATATATATATATATATATATATATATATATATATATAGGTAACATTGTAAACTGTAACATACAAATTTAATTTTAATTAAATTCCAATTTTGTAATATAGTTTCTCTCTCTCTTCTATCTCTTGTTTTTCTTGTTTTTCATTCTTCTTGAAAACCAAACCCATTTCTTCCAATAATTAACACCCGAATAAAAAAATGTGCCTAAGAAAATATAATATACTCCCTATGTCGCACAACGAGTGAGCCGGTTGACTATTTCATATAGATTAAGAAAAAAGAATAAATGAAAGAGAGAGAGTGATATTTTTACTAAAGTGCCCTTGTCAAGTATTGAGAATGATGAAAGTAATATTAATTAGAAGGTAAAATTGGAAAAACTGCATTGAAAATTGAAATATGTCATTCATTTTGGAACACTCGTTTGTTCTAAATAGATCACTTATTGTGGGACAGAGGGAGTAGGTATTTACCTAAATAAAAATATCATTATATGATAAGATCTTTGTCTTTTGTCAGACAAGAGTATTACAATTTGAATGGTTAATTGGAGAATTAGTGTAGGTATAATTTTAATATTGTGTTTTTGGTTTTACTGATGTGGAGTTGGATTAGAGAATAGGTGTAGAGACATGGAGTAATATATGTGTAGTGTAGGTACTACTAGCATCATTAACTCTTTTACTTGGCTCAATATCATTAAATTTTAAGTGATGGTGTAACGATAAATTTTTTGAGATTAAGCTATTGATTAACTTAACTGATAAAGCAAGAGTCGCCACTGTCATACCCTAATTTTCAACCCTAAGATGCCACCATCATTTATATCATTTTCATGACATCTAGCATCTTTGCACTACTAACCTATTGAAAATACAAAAAGATTTTCTACTTTGTTTGTCTTAAGCTAGGGTTTTACACCAAGAGCTTTCAAAGATTGATCAATCAAGACTTGACATGAGTTTTAACATTTCAAAATCCTCATCCTTACCAAGTAATCAAGTGACTTCCATCAATAAAAATCAATTTCAAGATCATTCCATCTCAAATTTATCAAGGCCAGAGTTCATCTGATTCCCTCAGCTAAGGTTTTGACCCAAAGTCAAATGGTTGACTTTTTAGCCAAGGCACGATCCCAAAGCTTGAAGTATGGTTCAAATACTTCAAATACATCATAAGTGATCCATTCAAATTATCCAATATGCCTAAGAGATCCCATTCATTAAAGATTGCAAGAATTGGATTCATCCGATACAAAGTCAACTAAGGCAAAGTCAAAGTTTGACTTTTGACATTTTTGGTCAACCATGGACTTCTCAACTAAAGGATCATGAAAATATGGTTGATGGATTCATTTGATAAAGAGTAAACAAGAAATTTGAGGTTACTTGCAAAAAGGGCAAGATTTGGTTTTGTAAATTTTTATAAGTTTTGAAAAAATACATGTTCAAGTACCCATCTTTCCAAGGTCATAACTTGTGATCCATACCACCATTTGCTTTTCTCCAATGATAATATTAAAGGTCTACTTTATATTTCAACTTTGTCCTTGTTGATTAATTCCCAAAAAATGCAAGGATTTCAAGTTATGAAGCCATCAAGTTGGTACCATGAACTTAAAACACTTAGAAAATTTTCATACAAATCTGCCTTCAAAAAGTAACTTACTTGATCATCCCTTTTCACCATGATCCACATTGATTCAAGGAAAACTCTCAACCTGAAAGTTGTATAGGATAGTCTTAGCTTTCCAAAATGTCCAAGATCGTGAAATTATCATATTTGAGCTAGGAGTTTCGAAGAGTTGAAGTTGGCTCTCCAAATCTGAATTTTGGGTAATTTTCATGACAAATTCATCATGTAACATTGAGCCAAAGCTACATGATCTTGCTTTACAGGTTATCTTTCTTCTAAATCTCACCTTAATCAGAAGATTACACAAACCCTTGATGTATTACACAACGTATTGAGTCATTGACCAAGTCTTGATGCCATATTAGGAAGGTTTTGCAAAAAAACTTCATATCCATTTTGATAAAGGCCAAATTTTCCAACCACTCTTGCATTGAGATTTTAACTTATTTATTATGATCACACTTAACCTCTAAACCAGAAGAAACATCCTAAAAGTACCTCTAAACTCCTCCTTTCACTCCACCTTTTCATCACGATTCATTATGATTTTTTGTGCAAAATGAGACCAAGTCACCAAACTAGCATTCCAATTGAACCAAGATTGATTTCTGCAAGTTACATGAACCATATGGAGCCTCTATAAATAGAGACAAACAAGCCTCATAACTCAACACACCAAGCTTTCCAAGAAAAACTCCATTCTTGAGAGCTTTTCAACCTTAACCTCCATTCTCTCATTTGGCTCATGCATTCTGCAAACCAAAGGTTCCAATCATCTTCTGGGAACGCATAAGCATTAGGAGAGGCATCAAACAGTAGCTGGAAGTAGTGTTGAAGAGGCATTGGATCTTGCTCCAATAGGTATATTCTTTCACTTTGAAACTCATCATACATACGTCATTTGATTTTGATTTCTGAAGCAAATATGTAGCATTTATTATGTTAAGAAGGATCATTAGCTTACATGTCATTTATATTGTTGCTCATGTGAAATTATGTTGCATGAAACCTAAAGTTTAAGTTCTGGTTTTTGCCTTCGTGCATCTCCATCTTTGAGTATTATCCAAAACCTATGATACCATTGTGTTCCTTACGTTTTTCTATGCGATGTTGATCTTTATTTCATGAAAATTGGTTGAGAAATGAGAGAGATATGATTGATGGAAGATTGGAAAAATAGTGGAAGGAAAAAACAAAAATGAGAGAGAGAGGTTGAAGATAATGCTGAGTTGGCATTGAAAAAAATAAATGGAACCCCAAGGACGTGTGTTCGAACCTGGCCAGCGTAATGTTTATTTTTTCTCACTTGTTAAATGTTCATTTTTCGTCATAACTTCAAAAACCCATAACTTCATGATCCCTTAACCTTTTTGACCCATTATTTTTGCCATGTGTCCATAAGAATGTCTATTTTATGATGACATCAAAAAATACCAAAAATATTATTTATTTCACCACTTTTGATTGGATGGAAAACATGTGTTTTAAGTGTTTTTTAAGGCTCTTAATTGATTCTTTCGGCTTATGTCTTATTTGTTCTCGATGTTGAAAGTTTGTATGATTAAAGAACACTCTTTTAACTGTTGGTTGTTATCCTTAACATGTTTGAACTTGATTATTTTCATACAATGTATCAATTGATTTACTTTGAAAACATGTTTGAATGAATGGTTAGGAGGTGATTAGGTTTCCACTTAAGTTTGGTCTTATCATGAACTTTGATTCAAGTCTAATGTTTATTTTGTGAAGACTTATAGTGTGATACATCTTTGACCTAAATTGATTCATGTTGTGTTTACCATGTACCAATGGATTCTTTTACCATGTCAAGTATGATTTTGTCTTCACCATCAATATGTTGTGTCTTGTGATGTTTTGTGAAACATCGTCATGTCTTGTTTATGCTTATCTCAATGCCTAAAAAACCATGTTTAACATTGTCATCCATACCTTGTGATTGCCATTGTACTTAGCCATATTTTGTGCCATAATATTAATGTATGTTCAATATTGTTATTGTTTATATCCAAGGGAAAAGAATCATGACATTATTGTCACTTTTGCATGTGTGTGTGCATCTGCATTCTATACAACTTTGCTTCCCCTTAATCCAAAAACTTCTAGATACAATCTTAGGTTCCCCTCAATCTAAACCTTAGGATTCTATCTCTCTCTCCTTCTTATAACCACTTTCATAATAAACTTTGACTTAGGTCATTGTTTTCCCTTTTATTTCTTAATAAAATGCTTCAAAACACTTAAGCATATTCAAAGATCTTTTCATAAGACCTAAAAAACACAAACTTAATTCAAACCCTTTTGCCACTTTGGATTTTCCATGTTTAAAACCTTTTCATAAAAGGATTAGACATGAGTCATCCCTAGTTGAGATTTAAATCCCCTACCTCATAACATTGTTGAGATTGATATTGATTCTTTTCCATTTGGAAGAGGTATGTGGCATACTTGTTGATTCTATATCCAAGTGAGAGCCCTTCTTTCAATTTGATGCAAAGATCTATCTTCCACGTGTTTTTTGGTGGTTTAAAAGTGAGTTTACTCCTTAAGATGACAATTTGTCTCTTTCTCATAAAATCAACCCCAAGAAATCCCTTCTTACTTTTGAACCCGAACTACGAGGTTTTGATCCTTCACGGGTACGTAGGCATAAGACTCAATGTCTTTCCAAATCATCAAACAATAAAAAATGTTCTTTTTCTCATCTCCCCGAATCAAATAACAAACAATTTTAAACCAAACACATATATCTAAAAGGTTTCTTGTAGAGTACTACAGATGATTAGGATGTTGATACCTTCCCTTTTCATAACACACCCCCGTACCTTTAGAATCTCCCCCCATTTTGCTTAGCTTAAGTTTAATCTTCTAGCTTTGCATATACATATTGGGTTTATTTTTGAATCTTTTCCCCTTCCCTTAGATAAATTAAAGTTCAGTGGTGATATTTTAATTCATGAGTCAAGTCTAATCAATAGCTTGGTCTCCGATTCTTCCCCGTGACAGAAATGACGACTTCACTGGGGAGATAATATTAAGTGGGTGATACCTAACTTGTTTATATGTGTTTATTATTATTTGTTGCTATGTTTTCTTGGGTTTCATTATGAAGATCTATAAGTGGTGACAAAATCCTAACCCGGATTAGAGAATACAAATAAGATAGGATGGTGGTATAATCAAAGTTACATGTCTGGAGTAATCCTAAGCATGATTAACATGTGATACAACCCCGCTCAGTTGAGACCCCTTTGATGGTAAAATTTGTTGTTATGAGTAAATCGTAGTGGCATTATTATCTTCGATCTAGGAGTCTAAGAAACTGAGGACCATTAGAACCCTTTCAGTCCCTCTAAGCCTCTTTAGGATGTAATGCGGAGATTATCCAGGTGTAAGATATGAGTTAAATGTTACACGATGCTACACTCAGACGAGTTTCTCTTGAGAATATTATTGGTCCGCGATCAAGTCGTTAAACCGATAATATTTGAAAGATGGATCTATGACTCTAGGGGCCACTTTAGAACCTTATTCTACAGGTACAAAATAAATCTATTAGTTAATACATTGTGGGATGGTTAGACCCTTGGCTTCATGCTTAATGTCAAAATCCTAAACCCGTATTTGTGAAACATCCATTCATGCATTCATGCATCCATAAAAAACCTTTTTGCATAAAAACCGAGAAACTCAATAGTTTTCTTTTGCAAATATCGATAGGTAAAATGGAACTTGGAAGGAGGAATACCAAGAAATACACTTTCAAATGTCCTGACTTAACAGAGTTGAAGAAGCTTGGTTCTATGATAGTTAGTCCAGAGGATTTTAGAGCTCGGTATGGAAGACTTATGTGTATCTTGAAGACCTAGGTTGAAGATGGAGTTCTCAACACACTGGTACAGTTTTATGATCCACTCTACCATTGCTTCACATTTCCAGACTACTAGTTGATGCCTACTCTAGAAGAATACTCTTATTGTCCATCCTTGCCAGACGCCAGTTAGGATATCCTATGGCAGATAAACTCGATAACCTTCTGTTGTCAGGTTTCTTTTACCTTAACGACAAAGAGAGTTCCGGTTTGAAGGATAAAATCATACATGCTTAGCGCAACATTCACAGAAAAGGAAAAGACTGATTAGGAAGAAAGAATTGGGTTACTTTTGAGCCTTACACCCAATGGGTTTGTGCTAGAGCCAGTGAACTTAAGATGACATATGCTCTTGAGAAGCCCTCATTCCCTTATGTTATAACATCATCATCCACCATTCTTATTGAGAATAGGGAAGATTTTTAAGAAATTTTGGATAGGTTGAAATTGGAAAGAGACACTTGGAAAGGCAAGTACCATGTCTTGAATGATAAGAAGATGAAGATGGAGCAACAACTAAAGGAGAAGGATGATTTGATTGAGATTTTGGAACAAAAAGCTGTGAAGAAACAGGAGGAAAAAGAAGGTTTACTTCTCTCTAAAGTCCAGCCTTTTCATGAGTACTCCAGCATACCTCCCACCTTAGGTGCTTGGAAGGGAATCATTGACAAGCTTATGATCGAGAATGCTCAGCTAAAGAGGCAGAAAAGGAAGCATCATCCAGCAGCAGGACCTTCTACAAATGAGATTCCTTAGGACTCATAGACTTAGCTGTTTTCCTCTTGTATTATTTAGGATCGTTGAAATTGTATTTCATCCTTTGTAATCCCTTAATTGTTTAATAAAAAGAGGTTTTTGTTCAGCTTATACCAAATTTTGTCTCTATAATATTTGCAATTAATTATTGAGTTTATTAAAAATTAAAACTCATCTTTTGCATATGCATATCATGTATCATTCAAGCACAAGTTCCTGCATTTCAAGAAACTTAGATGTGTCTTCTCCCTCCAATAGTCAAACTGAATCACCAGTACAATACTCGAGCCAGTCACCGGAGAAGGATGAGTTAGCTTGAACAAGAAAACCAAGAGCTCAGGGAGGAAGTAATCACCTTGAAAGACAGTTTGGAAAGGCTTACTGCTATGATGGACACATTGGTGGCTGCTCAGAATCAGTCATCGAACAATTCTCAAGATCCATTGCAACGAACAATAATCTTTGAGAATGTCTCGACGCCCATTCCAGTGGCGGCCGCCAATGATCAACAATATCACATGCCACCTGGTTTCCATTGGGGCATGCCTCACGGTTATATTCCAATAGGATACCGCCCTCAAAACGTTGAAGCTCTAGTAGTGACTATTGTGATGTTTGTACCTCCTCCTGTGGTGCATACAACTCCTTATAATGAAGAAAACATTTTTCACGCTGCTCCAAGTGAAGTTGTGGGAGTAGATGAAAGGTTAGAGGGATTTCAAGATCATTTCTTAGAAATGAAAAGGGAAATCAATGCTCTTCGAGGTAAGGATCTTTTTGGCAAGACCGCTTCCGAACTCTGCTTGGTTCCTAATGTTCAAATTCTGCCTAAATTCAAAGTATCATACTTCGAGAAATACAAAGGAAATTCATGTCCTCAAAGACATTTGGTTATGTATGCTAGGAATATGTCCACTCAGACTGACAACCATCAGCTTCTGATCCACTACTTTCAAGACAGTTTAACTAGTGTCGCTCTTAAGTGGTACATGGGCTTGGACGATGCAAATATTCGTACTTTCAACGACCTTGGTGAAGCTTTTGTTCTTCAATACAAATATAATGTAGATATGGCTCCAGACAGAGATCAACTCCGGGCCATGTCTTAGAAAGACAAAGAGAGTTTCAAGGAATATGCTCAAAGGTGGCGTGAAATTGCTGCATAAATTTTCCCTTCACTTGAAGAGAAAGAGATGACTAAAATCTTTTTGAAAACTCTGAGTTCATTCTACTATGACCGCATGATTGCCAGTGCACCCAGTGATTTCACCGAGATGCTAAACATGGGCATGCGACTTGAGGAAGCTGTCCAAGAGGGACGTTTGACTAAGGAAGCTGGTGCTTCTAATCATGTTAAGAAATTCTCCAATAATTTCTCCAAAAAGAAAGAATCATATGTTAGTGTCGTTTCATATGGCATACAAAGAAGAAAGTATCAACATGTTGCAGCCGTTTCAGCAATCATTAGTCCACCAATGGTAGCGCCAATTTATCAGCCACAGTTCTCGCATCAACATCAACAACATTATCCTCAACAGCATCAGCAACAACAACATGTTCAACAACAACCATCAAATCAACAACATCAACATCCTCCACAACAGGCTCGCTCTCAATTCAACAATCAAAATCATATTCAAAAAAGGCCACAGTTTGATCTTATCCCAATGTCCTATGTAGAATTGTTTCCTGCACTGCTAGCTAAAAATCATGTCCAGACAAGGTCTCCACCACCTGTGCCAAAGGACCTTCCCTATTGGTACAAGGAAGATCAATTTTGTGCTTACCATCAAGGGGCACCAGGACATAGCATTGAAAACTGTTTTGGTCCAAAGTCAGATGTTCAGAGACTCATCAAGAGTGGTATCCTTTCATTTCAGGACGTAAACCCCAATGTTCAAGTTAATTCTCCGGATCTATGATGTACGGTTGTTGGGCGAGAATTTAGTAAAGAAACACGCTACATATAGCAAGAATGGTTTTGTTCCTCCACATAATTACGCCTCTTGCAGGGTTTGTTCTAGGAACTCTCAAGGATGCCTAACTGTTGTAATGGATCTCCAAGATCAAATGGACCAAGGTTTCATTGTAGCCTACCAAGTCAGAGATTATAATCAAGTCAATATGGTCAATAGTGACAATGAAGTGAATTTCATAGTTCCTCAGTTCAACGACTCTGAGCCTATATAGATTACTTATGACAGTCAGAAGACTCCTGGGACTCCTCTGGTCATTAGCTTATCGGGCTCAGCTCCCTACCAATTTGATAAAGTTGTTCCTTACAAGTACAATGCTATAATGACTGATAATGGAAAGGATGTTCCTCTACCCTTCATCGTTAATGTCGTTGATGTAAGTAGAGTCACAAGGAGTGAACGTATATTTGCAAAAGGCACCGAGGATGTCGCAGCAGGAAAGCAGGCTCATGTTGAGGTCCATTTAGAACCGGTTGGCTAATCTGATAACATGAATCCAAAAAGTGATGATGATGAGGTGTTGAAGCTCATCAGGAAAACTGAATACAATGTGGTGGAACAATTACTGCATACACCTTCCAAGATATATGTGTTATCTTTGTTAATGAACTTTGAGGCTCGCCGTGAAGCTTTACAGAAAGTCTAAGAACAAGCCTATGTAGACCATGATGTAACGGTCGGACAGTTTGATGGTATCGTCGCTAACATCACAACTTGCAATAAATTGAGTTTCAGTAATGAAGAGCTCTCCGGAGAAGGAAGAAATCATAACATGGCACTAAATATCTCAATTAACTATATGAATGACTCTTTGTCAAGTGTCTTAGTGAATACAAGCTCGTATCTCAATGTCATGTCGAAGTCGACACTTTCCAAACTTTCTTTTCAAGGTGCTCCTATGAGGAGTAGCGGGATTATTGTCAAAGCTTTTGATGGTTCCAGAAAAACAGTCATTGGAGAAGTTAACCTTCATATGACCATCGGACCTCATACTTTCCAGATAACATTCCAGATGATGGACATAAAAGTTATGTATAGTTATTTATTGGTTTGGCCTTGGATCCATGAAGCTGGGGCAGTCACTTCCACTCTGCATCAGAAGCTTAAATTTGTGAAGAACGGGAAGCTAGTGACAGTCTGTGGGGAGAAAACACTGGTTGTGAGTCACTTATCATCTTTCTCTTATCTTGAACCTGAAGAGGCTGTTGGAACTCAATTCCAAGCCTTTTCTTTGATTGACAAAGATGTCAAAAGAGGGGTATCCATCTCTTTATTCAAGGATGCACAATGACTAGTAAATGATGGTATAACCGATGGTTGGGGAACAATTTTGGATCTCCCCAAAAATAAACACCGAGAGGGTTTAGGCTTTTATCCTACTTCCAAGAAGATTGCAGAAGGAAGTAGACCTGTTCGTTCAATCAAAGAAACTTTCCATAGTGGAGGGTTCATCAATCCCACTTTGCCAGAAGTTAGTGTCGTCATTGAGGATGATGATTCTACATGGGAACCCTATTGTGACGATCTTGAATATGATCTTGAGGCAGAAGATGCATATGTGCCTTTCTACTTCCCTCATCATAGAGAACTTGAATACATCCTGGGGTCAAAAGACGAAGCAGCTGAAGCCAATGCCATTGTGGAAGACAATCCTAAAGATGCTACGGCCGACTTCGTAGCTCGCGGAGTAATTTGCCAAAACTGGACCTCTGTTGATGTTCCTGTTGTTGTTCACATTTCAAAGTAATATTTTGTTGTTTGTTTTCTTTTCAAAAAAATCCTTTCGTTATGCCTAAGGCAAAAGTGACAATGTTTAGGCTTATGTTTCAAGAATTAAATCAATGAAAATGTTATTTTGTTTCTATATTGTCGTTTTATTTGGTTTTCTATTTTTTCTGGAAAAATGGTAATCTAAAAAAAACAAATAAACACTTCCAGATAGCTGCACATAACTTCACACTTTTATTTGTTTCTAAAACAAGCATAAAATCAGATATGCATATTAATTCATGACATATCCATTAAAACCAATGAACCTATGCCCTCTTGCAACTTTGAATTCCCTGTGTATGAAGCGGAAGAAGAAGAGGAAAACATTCCAGATGAAATCTCTAGACTGCTCGAAAATGAAGAAAAGACCATTCAGCCATTCAAAGAGTCAATGGAAGTAATCAACTTGGGGTCTGAAGAGGATATAAAATACATCAAAGTTGGAGCACTGCTCGCGCCAGAGGTTAAAGAGAGGATGATAGAGCTTCTCCAAGAATATACTGATGTGTTTTCTTGGTCATACCAAGACATGCCAGGGTTGGACACCGATATTATGGAGAATCGTTTACCGTTGAGGCCAGAGTGTCCACCGATCAAGCAAAAGTTAAGAAGAACTCGGCCGGACATGGCGATCAAAATCAAAGAGGAAGTGCAAAATAAGATTGATGCATGTTTCCTTGTCACATCATAATATCCACAGTGGTTGACCAACATTGTGCCAGTTCCCAAGAAGGACGGAAAGGTTCGCATGTGCGTTGACTATAGAGATCTAAATAAAGCCAGTTCTAAGGATGACTTTCCTCTGCCACACATTGACATGTTGGTCGACAGCACCACCAAGTTCAAGGTCTTCTCTTTCATGGATGGATTTTCCGGTTACAATAAAATCAAAATGGCGCCTGAAGATATGGAAAAAACAACTTTTATTACACCTTGGGGCACATTTTTCTATAAAGTAATGCCTTTCGGCTTGAAGAATGTTGGTGCCACCTATCAACGAGCTATGACTACTCTTTTTCATGACATGATGTATAAAGAGATTGAAGTTTATGTAGATGATATGATAGCAAAATCAAAGACTGAGGAAGATCATGTTGAGTATCTTTCAAAATTGTTTCAGCGTTTGAGGCAATACAAACTCCGCTTGAACCCAAATAAATGCACCTTTGGGGTTCGATCAAGAAAGCTCTTAGGCTTCATCGTCAGTCAAAAGGGTATTTAAGTTGACCCTAACAAGGTTATAGCCATTCAGGAAATGCCAGCACCTCAAACAGAAAAGCAGGTGAGGGGATTCCTTGGACGTTTGAACTACATTTCAAGGTTCATATCTCATATGATTGCTACTTGTGCTCCCATTTTTAAGCTCCTTCGAAAGGATCAGGGTTGTGTTTGGATGGATGATTGTCAAAAAGCCTTCGACAATATCAAATAGTATTTGCTAGAACCTCATATCTTGTCCCCTCCAGTTGAGGGAAGACCATTGATTATATATCTGATTGTACTAAAAGAATCTATGGGTTATTGTCGCATCGCGAAAAATAACTGGCGGGAGAAACACAGAGAGCCGCCACCGTGCGTTATTTATCCCAAAGGAGGCAAAGGAAACGCTCGAAGTAAACCTGAAAAGGGAAAGGAATGGTCTTACGACCAGAGATTGCAAGGTACAGGAGTCGGTTACGCAAGGGGAAGGTATTAGCACCCCTCACGTCCGTCGTACTCGACGGGATCCACGCTCAAAAGAATAGGAAAAGGTTTCTAAATAAACTTCTCAAAAGAATGCACACACACTGGAATAATAAAACAGGTGAAAGAAGATGGAGGAAAGGGGACTCGGCAGGATGTCGCATCCTAGGCCTACGTAGTTTGTCAGAAACAAACATCAGAGTCAACGTAGTTTGGGAAAAGGGGAAACATGCTCGCTAGGACATCGCATCCTATGCATACGTATCTTCTCTAACCAGAGGAAGAATCATAGCACTCGTAGCTCGGCTAACGCACGCCAAAACAAAACACTGAACAGAGACGCTGAGACGTCGAACCAAACACACCAAGGAAACGGAATGCCAATAGATGGACTTAATTCCAACTCCGAACAACAAATACAAACAGGAAACAGAATACCAATGAATGGACTTACATCCGACTCCGAACAAACAAACACCAACAGGAAACAGAATGCCAATAAATGGACTTACATCCGACTCCAAACACACACGAAAAAGGAAAAAATGGTCTTGATTGCAACGAGGGCAAGAGAAAAGGAAGGTCTCGCTCGCAACGAAGGCGAGAGAAAAGAATCGCAACGAGGGCGAAAACCAGCAAGAATTAAATGTTAGTCGTCAGTCAAACTCGGCAAGACATCGCATCTCGTGCCTACGTATCTCATCTGAATATGAGAATCAGAGTTGCCGTAGTTCGGCTAAACTATTTCTGTTTGTTTTGTGTTTTTTAGGTGAACGACGTTACTACGCAATCTACCGGATGCTCGACCTTTGGAGACTTACTCACCTATAGTAGAAGGAGTCAACGTGTCCTTAAGAGAACATAGAGTTTGTTTGTGTTTTAGGAATGCTCACGCAAGAAAGGAAGTCCTAGACGAAGGAACCGTGCTACCTTAATTGACATGCAAACGAGAGACTATACGAAGTCTAGCAATCCTATGGGGATACAATAAGCAAGTCTCATGAGAGAACAATAAAAATAGGAAATGGAATGCCAATCAATGGGCTTGCATCCAACTCCAAAAACAAACGGGAAACAAAAAGTCAATCAATGGTCTTACATCTAACTCCACAAAACAAAACAAGAAACAGATAGCCAATCAATGGTATTACATCTAACTCCTCAAACAAAAGAGGAAACAGATAGCCAATCAATGGTCTTACATCTAACTCCTCAAACAAAACAGGAAACAGATAGCCAATCAATGGTCTTACATCTAACTCCACAAAACAAAATAGGAAACAAAAAGTTGAACACACTCAAAAAAACAAAAGGGTGAAAAAAGAAAAAGGGCGCCCGGAGAGATCTCGCTCAATCTCCTGCCTACGTATCTCATCTGGTATGAGAATCAGGGCGACGTAGTTCCCCTTAACAGGGGAGAAACTTTCTCCTAACCAGAGACTAAGGAGATAACAGACTAATAGGGAGACTACGACTCGAACCTAAAAGTTGTCATGCAAACGATCCCTAAGTTGAGGTCTCTAATCAGAACCTAACTCACACAGGAAGCAAGCTAGCTCAAATAGAAAATAAACATCAATCACAGGTGAACAAGTATCACACTCTATATGCAAACAAGCGGCTCATACATGGTTGGGCTTTAGTCAAGGGGTCATATCAACCTCGACAAACAAGCCAACACTGGAAGGGTACGATGAAGCTCTTAACCACTGACATTGACCGTCAGGGTGAGCAGATGAAAGGTAATGAGGGTTGGACCTCATAGCTCTTAACCCGGGCCTGGGTGAGCTTCAAATCAATGAAAACATGGGGATCCAGAATGAGGGACCCTACTCCACTTGGCTGACTCTATATACAAGGATCTTGGATTAGGTTCAAGAGCATCAGCACGTAGTGCGAGCATAATGAACGACTCAATGACTAACAGGGGATTGATTGCTAATCCCTTCTATCTGTCAATTGCCTCATCTTGAGGTCTTATCAAGTAATATGCCTCAACAAGGAGGTCTTTAGCACAAATATAAACAATCACAATCATTGCCTCTTAAGGAGGACTTCAGCCAAATGCCTGCCAAAAAAGTGACAGGACTTCCAGACTACATGGAGTGAGAGAGTGGTTACCTAGGTGGTATATCAACCACAACTAAAGCAAAGCTCAAGCAAGAGCTAAAAGCGACTAATGTACCTGTACAAAAACCAAACAGTCAATATTGTATTCAGACAAATCAACAGACAACACAACAGTGGATCTTTCCAATATGTACACAAGGTAAGTCTCATATGTAAGCACTCAAGTGAGTTCATCACATCAATGGACCTACAACACAACAAGAGTTAGTGATCAAAGCAAATGGCATCTCACATAATGAGGCCACACCAATCATTAGTGTTAAATACCTGAAACACAAACACAATTGGTGAGTACAAACCACTAGTACAAAGACTAGGGTCAAAGGCAAGTCAAATGACCAAAACAGAAGTCAACATTTCATATGAAGCACGTTCAATCAATCAAGAAGAAAGCCTCAAAAGGACCAAAGACAAATCATTAAGCAAAGCCATCAATTAATCAAGATAAGGCAAAGGCAAACAATGTGATCAAACTTGGACATCAAACATAGAAAATTCACATTAAAACAGAAATGAATCCAATGATCATGAAAATTTTTATGTGAACACAACATATTATGAACAAGCATCATACCAAAAATTAAGTCCAGAAGACAATAAATGGTGTGTGAATGAAAATGCACAAGTACAAGGTCAAGAATGTGACACCAAATGTTACAACATATATTTATGTGTCCAAAACAGTGGTATTAAATGGTAAAAATGCCAAACAAAATCCAAAACATCATGTCCCAGGTTATGATCAGACATGTCAAATTTCAAGGCAATTGGACAAAACATGAGCATTTTACAAGCAACATAGCACAACATATCAATATGGTATCATGTTCAAACAATCAAGCACATTTAAAAATCCAGCAAGGAAAAAATCAAGAAATTAACATCACAAAATAATAGACATTCAAACAAGAAAGTGAAAAAAAGTTTGAATTAATTTGGATACATATGCTATTTTTTTATGATTTTTGGAAATTGATGAACAAAAATGAAATAATATGAGAATCATGTAAAAAATGAAATGTGAATTAGAATTGGAAAAAATGCATATACCAAGACTCGAACACAGGTTATGGAGGTACAAGGCGCACTCAACAGGAAAATCAAATTGGAACTAAGGAAAATACCTGAGCTAGGGATCGAGCTCAGGTCTTGGAGGTTCATACAGCGCTCAAAATGAAATTAAAAACAACATGCTACGTGAAGGATCGAACAGATGACCATGTGGTTGCAAGCGCGCTTAAGGAATTTTTTTAAAAAAATATGTGCAGCATGGAATCGAACTGAGGACAAGCTGGTTCATGCAGCGCTCAAGACTAAACCCTAGGTTCAAATACCAGACGGCAGAGCAAGGCGGTTTCCGCCGTCTTCTCCGGTGGTACGCCGGTGACCTTCAACATTTTTTTTTTCCAGAATTTAACAAATTATATATCGTTGGAACCGTCTCGTAACGTAGATCATGAATCTCACATTCATTTTCTCTAATTCTCAATGATGTGCATGGATCGAAGGAAAACAATATGAACAACCAAACTTTAAATCCACGTATCTCACTCAATTCTCATCCAAATTCAAAGATATTTATATCAGAATCCTTAGCACAACAAGCTCTACACATTTATGGCAATAAAATGGAGAAAAGAGGTGATCGAATTCCAACCTTCTTGAAGTGCAGTGTGATGAAACAGTGTCCTCAGCTGCTATGGAGCTCCAGATTCACTTCTTTATGCATGCCTTGAAGCTTTGTGGAAGAATTGGCAATGGAAATGGCTTGAATCTTGCTTAATTTCAGAAAACCAACTTCATGAACTTGCACTTGTGGAGCTCGAATCTTGATCAAATTCTTCAAACCAGATGATGAATCCTGCTCAAAACTCTTCCATGATCATGAATCTACAAAGAAATCCTGTGTTTGTGGGAAGAAATTTCAGTTTTGATGAGAGAGAAAATTGAGAGGGAAACTTGAATTTGAGATCTGAAATTGTTATTCTGAGCCAATTCAGTTATGATTAGGCTTTTATACTTCCCACTAATCATGTTGAAATCAAGTTTAAGCATTGGCTAATTATGATTAAGGAAGAATGAGGTGCATGGCAAAATTGGTAAGTACACCTATGCATGGAAAAAGTGCACGTGAACAGTGCCATCTAATGCTTCAATTCCCCTTAAAATCATCTCATAAACATGCTTGGATTGGTATTTTGCTCATGTGATCAACCAAATTCAAATTATGCATTTTCCCTCCAAAATGTACATGCATGGACATTCGATCATATGAACTTCTTTCAAGCAAGGCAATGATTCATTTGGAAAGCATAGGTCATGAGAAGTATTTTGTAAAAAGAGTGGATCAATTTGGAGTTTTGGATCAAAAGTTATGCCATGATGAACTTTCATGTACACTTTGTGATCCTTTGGCCATAACTTCTCAACCATTCATCAGATGCTCATGATCTTGGACTTTTTGAAAAGAGGAGAGAAAGATCTTCAACTTTCATGTTCACCAAAAATCCATTTGAAGCTTATTTGATGTTGGAAAGTCAAGTTGAATGTGAACCAAAAACTTGCCATTTTTGGAAACTTGAAATTATAGGTCACTTTCCATTTTTGGAAACTTTTGATTTGACTTCAAAATCTTCAAGATAGATGTTTGACATGATAAATAGGCCTTGTATGAACATGAATGGGATGCTTCCACTCATTTTCTCAACTCAAAGCCCTCAGTTGACTGTACAGTTGACTTTTACGGCCCTCAGATGACCTAGAAGTGCACTGATGAATTTGGGCCTATACCACTTGGTACACTTGCTTCAAAATGAACCCTAGCTCATATAAGCTCAACATAATATCATATGATCCTTACCTCAAGGAAATACTTGCTCTTTTGTCTAAAGGACTCTCTTGATGCCAATTTTGACTACCATGGTGCAATGCAATATGGAATGATGAATGTCCTAAAAAATGAAATGAATGCATGAATGGGGAGGGCAAATTTTGAGGTGCTACAGCTGCCCCTATTCAATCAACTATGAACCTGAACGGATGAAAGCAGCGGCTATCAGACTTTCAAGGTAAACAGGGATTGAATACCAAAAGAACCGTAGAATTTGCACTCTGCAAGCGACGAATCAAGGAAAGCGAGGCCATTTACCGATGGCGGCTTCAAAACAAGACTTGATATTCACCCATATCAAGGAAAGCGAGGCCATTTACCGATGGCGGCTTCACTGGGGAGGAAAAAGATGTTTACCACTGGAACAAAACCAGACGCTTACTGACGACTCTACTGAGGAATTGATATTTATCAAAGAAAGGAACCACGACCAGACATCTACCAATGAATGGGAATAAAGAAACCACGACCAGACATCTACCGATGACTGGGAAGAAAGAAACCACGACCATACATCTACCGATGAATGGGAAGAAAGAAACCACGACCAGACATCTACCAATGACTGGGAAGAAAGAAACCACGACCAAACATCTACCGATGAATGGGAAGAAAGAAACCACGACCAGACATCTACCGATGACTGGGAAGAAAGAAACCACGACCAGACATCTACCAATGACTGGGAAGAAAGAAACCACGACCAGACATCTACCGATGACTGGGAAGAAAGAAACCACGATCAGACATCTACAGATGAATGGGAAGAAAGAAACCACGACCAGACATCTACTGATGAATGGGAAGAAAGAAACCACGACCAGACATCTACCGACGACTGGGAAGAAAGAAACCACGACCAGACATCTACCGATGAATGGGAAGAAAGAAACCACGACCAGACATCTACCGATGAATGGGAAGAAAGAAACCACGATCAGACATCTACCGATGAATGGGAAGAAAGGAACCACAACCAGACATCTACCGATGAATGGGAAGAAAGGAACCACGACCAGACATCTATCGATGAATGGGAAGAAAGAAACCACGACCAGACATCTACCGATGAATGGGAAGAAAGAAACCACGACCAGACATCTACCGATGAATGGGAAGAAAGAAACCACGACCAGACATCTACCGATGAATGGGAAGAAAGAAACCACGACCAGACATCTACCGATGAATGGGAAGAAAGAAACCACGACCAGCCATCTACCAATGACTGGGAAGAAAGAAACCACGACCAGACATCTACCGATGACTGGGAAGAAAGAAACCACGACCAGACATCTACCGATGAATGGGAAGAAAGAAACCACGACCAGACATCTACCGATGAATGGAAAGAAAGAAACCACGACCAGACATCTACCGATGAATGGGAAGAAAGGAACCACGACTAGACATCTACCGATGAATGGGAAGAAACTCGATGTTTACCGACATCGAACAATGATGCTTACCGACACCAAAGAAAACAGACATTACGGGGATCAACACGACACTAACCGGTATCGCCAGGATGACATCTACATATGTCAAAACAAGGCAAACACTTTTTGGGACTAAACTGGGGAGTGATAATCAAGCTTTCCTTTCACGGACGGGTGAGGAAATAAATCTCTCCGGGGTTTATCGATTCTGAATGCTGCCAAGAGCAACTACTGCAAATGTGCCATTTACTGATGTTGAGAAATGATCCGCCTCTGCTGGGGGTATGATCCAATCTGGTTTAACACATGTATGCATATGTTTGAGGTTTCTATGGCGTAATGTTCCACACTGAATGGAAATGCTACGCGATTTGAGAATGCGAATGCAAATGAGGATTACTATATGCAAGATGCAAAGGGAGGAAAACTCCTGCTGGGAAAGCAAATGGTCACTTTGCTGAGCACACAATTCCGATTCGATCTTCCAACTTTGTAGGGAGATACAACAATTCTGCTGAGGAACCTTACTGATCTGACATTCTCGGAACAGCAGAGAAACCAACTCAACTAGGGAGTCACCTGTTGGGAAAACACCAACTTCTCGACCATGCTGGGGAATAGCACTGCTGTTGGGGAAAGGATAATCCTCATTGGGGATAACCTCCACTGAACTCGGTCTGCTTGGGGATTTCGTTGGGGAACAAACCACCAACGCACACCTCGACTGGGGAAACAACAGCCTTCCGACTTGCTGGGTAATAACTACCAACGCAAACCTCCGCTGGGGGGAGACAACCAACCTCAGGCCTGGCTACCGAGGAAACACCGATCTCGAATCCGCTGGGGAGGTACGGAATTTTGACATGGAACACCTGTCGACTTGTCGAACACTGGCATTCATCATCTAATCACAGTGTCAATTTTTCACTTTTGAGAGCTCCCATACTCAACTGGTCTCTTCTGATTCATCACCTTGTATCCTCGGCTTTTCTCTACTTCGAGACAATCGATCTCCTCAGATCCGGGCCAACCCTCTAATCCTCAGACTTTGAAGAGTCTTCTTGATTACCCTCTAGGATCGTCGCCATTCTTTCGCCGTCTTTTCACCGTTCTTCTATCCCTCGTCCCTGATTGGACTTCAAAGGATTCTTTTGCCAAAAGGCTTCATATCACAACCTGCAAGTGAGTGAGAATAACCAACAGCACCTGCAAAAGAGATTGTTAGATAAAAACGTGCCCCCGGCGTGCCAAAATTTCAACACCTAGGTCACTCAAGCTTCCGAATAAGATTTCCGGTTTTCAATCTTATAAACATGCATTGGAAGGGACCCCTATGTCTCAAAATGAAAAGATTCTTTATCAAAATAAACTGATGTTTTTGCAATCAAAGCGGTTATAAAAACAAAAACAAAATTATTTGACTGAATATGCATTTATTGATTGAAAAAAGTGGCTCGTAACTGAGCAATTCACAGGAAGCAATCCCTGAAAAGAGGTAATTGCGCACAAAAGGAAAATTTATCCTAATGGCAACGTGAACCCGCGATCTCATCGAGTTCCAACTCGGTTACACCCCATATGTCCTCAAGACTCTCCGTGCTTTCTGCCTTCTGAACAAGACGCTTCCGACCGATCTTTGTCGGGGATTATCCAGGTGTCATAACCAAAGTACAAACGATCATGCTGGACGCAGTTGTTCGTTTCAATCCCTCTTTTGCCTGGACCGCCCTTTCGGGTTTTCAGTCCACCGGGATACCCTTTTTTGCCCAAGCCGCCCTTGTGGGGTTTTCGACTTGCCGGGTGTACAGTTTTTCCTTTTTATCCCTAATTTTTGCCTGAACCTTTTTCAATTTTTTTTTGGTTCGCCGGGATGCCCCTTTTTGCCTGGACTATTTTATTCTTTTCGTCCAGCGGGTCTCTTATACGAAGTATTTTTTTAACTGCGTCCGCATTCACAGGGGATGGAAGATCCTCGCTATCCATGGTCGATCAATAACAAGGCTCCGCCAGAGAAAACCTTCTTGACCACGAATTGACATTCATAATTGGGTGTCCACTTTCCCCAACGATCGTTCTGAGGAGGAAGGATCCTTTTCAACACCACGTCTCCCACATGATACCCACGAGGTCGCACCTTTCGGTCAAAATCCCGCTTCGTTCGTTGCTGGTACAACTGCCCATGACAAATGGCTGCCAGCCTCTTTTCCTCAATCAAGCTCAACTCTTCCTACCGAGTCCTTACCCATTCAGCCTCTTCTAATTTCACGTCCATCAGGACTCTCAACGAAGGAATCTGGACCTTAACCAGTAACACAGCTTCCATTCCATACACTAGCGAGAAAGGCGTTGCCCCAGTAGACGTACGCACCGAGGTTCGATACCCAGGATACAAGCTTCGTACTCAGCCACGTTGTTGGTGCATTCAAATGTTAGCCGGGCAGCAAAAGGAATGTGGGATCCCTTCAGCGTAACCAAAACAGCACCAACTCCACTACCATTCACATTAACGGCCCCATCAAACATCAGAATCCATTCGGATTCAGGGTCAGGCCCCTCCTCCGGGATCGGTTCCTCACAATCTTTCGATTTGAGAACCATGATGTCCTCATCAGGGAACTCAAATTTCATCGATTGATAATCCTCAATGGGTTGTTGGGCGAGGTAATCAGACAATACACTCCCCTTTATTGCTTTTTGAGAGGTGTACTGAATATCGTATTCAGTCAAAATCATTTGCCGTCTCGCAACCCGTCCGGTCAATGCTAGCTTCTCAAATATATACTTGATCGGATCCATCTCGGAAATCAACGAAGTGGTATGAACCAGCATATGAAGGTGAGAAAAACAAGAAAGGGGGGGTTTGAATTGTTTGAAAAATAAGCGCTTTTGCAAAATGAAATCACACAATGATTTTATACTGGTTCGCTTATAACACAAAGCTACTCCAGTCCACCCGGCCAAGGTGATTTCGCCTTCAACAAGGACTTAATCCACTAATCTTGAAAGATTACAAACAACCCCTAAGAGAGAAGAAAATCTCTTAGTCCTCTCAAGTCTACAGACTACAAAGAGTCACTTGAGGAAATCAAATAAAAATTAGATACAAGATGTGTAATCTAGAGTGCTTCTAAGAAAGCAAATATTACAAACTTAAGAACAAATTTTTCACTTGATAAGCAAAAGCTTAGTGAAATTCTTTGAAGAACAAAGATGTTTTTCTTGAGCGTGATATAATTTCAGTATAGTTTTGGCTAGTGATTTCTTGCTTACTGAATGTTGATTTCTTCTCTATTTATAGGAGTTGAAGTAGAGTTGAAGTAGCGTTGAATCTGTTGGATATTGAGATGTAGTTACGCCATTCCATTAATAGCTTCTGCAGTAGACTTTTTCTCTTAGAAGTGACTACTTACCACAATTAGTATCTTCTCTCTTGGAAGTGGAGATTAACGTCTCTTTCTAATTAAGGAAATCCATTTGCAGAACTTTAACTTGGCTTAAACGTTACTTCATCATGATTAACAATTCTGATTAGAGTCTTTGTGTATCTGGAGAAACTGGCTTCTGATGTTATCTCTTGAAAGTTCAGATGGCGCTGATAACTTCAGAATTTACAGAAGGCATTTGTTCAGAGTCAGAGCTTCTAGACTTTACTTCATGTTCAGATGCTTCTGATACTTTGTAGTTTTGTCCAGAGTCAGAGCTTCTTGAAACGAGATTCCACTTTAGATGCTTCTGATACTTGAGATTTTGCATCTGATCTTGTTGTGCATCTGATGACATCATCAGATTTATTTCTTCTTTCTTTAGAACCCTGCACACTTAGAAACTTTTCGTTAGGGTGCCATTTTTGGTTTCATCCTTTGTTATCATCAAAATCATGGAATCTGTTGTAGAACAATTTTTGTTCTTACAATCTCCCCCTTTTTGATGATGACAAAACAAATAAAATTATCAGATGAAACATGAAAAATATTAGATCAGATAGACAAAAGCTCCCCCTGAGTTAGCACTAGGGAGTTCAGAAGTTCTTACCAGAGCTTTCCAAGCAATGAGATTTCTGAAAAACTTTCTGCAATTTCTTAATTTTAATGTTAGAGTTATTTAATCAGAGCTATTATTTAATCAGAGCTATTTTTTAATCAGAGCTATTTATATCAGAACTATTTCTATAATTGTTGCAGAATGCTTAAGGTTTTAGACATAATTTTCATCAGAGCTATTTAATAATTTCTCCCCCTTTTTGGCATAATCAAAAAGGCATAAAAAAAATAAAAAGAATAATAAAGAGAAAAACACTTCATTAAAAAGCACAAAGGCAAACAGCAGTCAAAAACATCAGATTCAAGAGAATATCAGAGCTAAAAAAAAGACAGAAGCAAAAACATTAGGCAAGCAAACAAAATAAATCCTAAGTGCCTAAGGGTTTGGAGGTTGAGGAAGTCTCTGAAGCAACATGGCAAACATGTTCTGGATGTTTTCATTCAGAGCATCTTGCTTGTCCATCCTGGCACGAAGCTCATTCTGATCTTTCTTTATCTCTTGCTGATCTTGCTTTATCTCTTTCAGAGTGTTAAGAATCAGAGGGATCGCAGAGGAAGACTCCCCCTGAATCAGAGCCTGCTGAGCTTCAGCTTCAGCAGCAGCTTGGGCTTCTGCATCTGCCTGAGCCTTGGCTTCAGCTTCCTGAATCCTTAGAAGTTCTGCTTCCTTTGCCAGTCGTTCTTCTTCCAACCTCTTTGCTTCTTCCTCAGCTTCCTTAGCCAATCTTTCTTCCTCTAATCTCTTGGCCTCAGCTTCTCTAGCCAGTCTCTCTTGGAGTCTTTCCTCAGAGTCTCTGATGTAGCCATTTCTGACTTGTTCAGAGATACTCTTCAGCCTATAAGACTCAGAGGTCATCCAACTAATGACTCTGTTCCAGTGTGTCCTAACAGATTTAGGATCATCACTAACTTCAGAGTTTTTAGCCAGAGACTTGATCTTCTGGACTGAGGCTTCTGCAACCTGTATAATGGCCTCCTCAAGGGTAGGTATGGTAAGTTCAGGTTCAGGTTCAGGTGAATGAGGTGGAGAGTTTTGAGGGCTGAGATTTAGAGGTTGAGGTTCAGTTTGTTGAGGTTCAGATTCTGCTTGAAGTTCAGAATCTGCGTCTGGTTGAAGACTGGGGGATGAAGCATATAATGGATTTAGGTCTAAAGGGTCAGAGTCTGGTCCAGGTACAGCGGGAATAAATGGTGGAGTGATATTAGAGGTGAAGGGATCAGATGGTTGAGTTTCAGAGGGTAAGGTTGTTGTTTGTTGTGGTGGAAGTGAAGTTTGGAGGGGAGAGGTTACTTCAGATTGTCTTGAGGGTTGTGGAGCGAAATTTTTAGCATAAATTTCAGCTATTGTTGGGGAGTTTGGGTCAGAGTGTTCTTGGTCAGAGGACTCTTGGTCAGAAGAAGGGGAAAGGTAAGGGGGTGATTCATATTCAGAGGATGAGGAAGAGCTGTGGTGATATAGTTGATTAGGGTCAGAGGTTGTTGTGAAATTACGAGCAATTTTTAGAACAGGTGGAGGTTGAGAGGTTCTGATGGTTGAAGGAGGGATTTCAGAGGTTGTAAATATGGGAGGTGTTGGGAGAGGAGTAGAAGAGGCCATCATAGGTATTACAGAAGTAACAGGAGGAATAGACTTACCAGAAGAAGAGATTTTCAGAGGAGCTTTGGTTCCAGAAGATTCTCCAAGTCTGGGTTTCTTTGCCTTCCTTGCTTCCTCAGCTATCTTCTTCTCAGAAAGACCTCTTTTGTATCTGACCAAATCTTCTACAGAGTCCAAACAGTCTTCAAGGCGGAAATCAGAAATATCAATGCCTTCATCCAGACGATCCTGAAGGTAGATAGCAATGGCATCTCTGGGTTCATTCTTGAAGAACCTTTCAAGGCCATGAGGCATCTTCCTCTGATCTTTCAGAGCTTCCCAGGTCACATCCATAGTGGGCTTGACTCTAATGTCTTTGATGATTCCCATGCTCCTCAGGTTTTTGGCATTCAGAGGCTTTCCAACGTCAATTGCCAGATCATCCATACATCTGGTCTTCTCCAGAGCATCTACCAGCCCATGCTCAATGAAGATGTCAGAGAGCAATCTACCCAGAGGAATGTAGGATCTGGGCTTCATGTTATTCCTGGTTTCTCTGACTGAATCCCTCAGATATCTGAAGAGGAGAACAGGGAGGTTGATCGGGATACCCTTCTGAATACAGTAAAGGATGCATTTCTGATCAGCATTTATGTAATCTGAAGAGTTGGAGGCTGGACGATGATGGATTGTTCCCAGAATAATCTTCAGCCAAACTCGGAGGTTCTGATGAAGCTCCTTGTTCTTAGAGGGGTTTCCTTCAACATTAGGTTTGAAGATTGTAGGGTTGATGACTTCAGTGATGCGTTTTGACCTTGGAGGAATATTGTAAATCCTTTTACCTCCAGCTTTCTCCATGTTTAGCAAGGAAGCAATTGATGCTTCAGTGATGACAATCTTCACACCCAGAACAAAAGAAACAATGAACTGGTCATCAGCATCTGCACATCTCCAGAATTCTTTCACCAGAAGAGGATAGATTGGGCCATAAAGCCTGTCGAAGTAGGTTTCCCAACCTTGCTTGCGAAGATCTTCAGTAAGATCAACACCGTTTCTTCTCAAGTTCTCAAAATCTACCAGCGATTCACACAGTACATCCAAACCTTCAAAGGGAGTTGAAAGGTTTATGTGTTGTTCACGTTCAAGAATGTGAGGTTCTTTGTAGACTGGGGTCGTGGTGACGTCTATAACCATGGGTGTTTGAGTGTTTGAGGTTTGGGGATTAGAAGCGGCTTCCATTTGTTGGGAGAAGTTAAAAACTTCTTGCTCTTGAGGATTCATGAAGAAAATTGATGAAGAAGATGAAGAACTGAGAAGGTTGCAGAGAAAACTTCGAGAGAGGGTTTAGGGTTTAAGAGTGAGTGAGAGTGATAAGTGTGTGAAATGTGAGAAAAGTGTTTATATACCTAAGTAAAAACGCATGCAAAACGACACACATACCAGCGTTAGACACAAAACTCAAAAAGGCACGCTTGGGGGGAAAAATGATTACAGCTCATAAATGAATGTCTAATCCCACAGTTTGCACACTGCTCGAGGAAAACTCAAATGTCTGCCTTTTGAATTTCTTGACAGCTGTCTAGAAGTTCTAAAGTTTGACGCTTCAGAGTTCCACGTGTTGATGTATCTGATCTTCAGGAATACCAAGAGATTGGTTCTGAAGATTTCTAACTCAGATATCTTCTTAACAATGTAGAAGCATCAGAGTCAGAGGCAGAAGTGTATTTGTTTTTATCAGATTCTCATTTTACATGTTCAGAGCCATATTTTACTCAGGGCAATTTTTAATGTTCAGATTTTCTAAGATGAAAAGAAATCTATCTTCAGCTAGAGGCTTAGTAAAGATATCTGCCCATTGATGTTCTGTATCAATGAACTTCAGCGTTACTATTCCTTTCTGAACATAGTCTCTAATAAAATGATGTTTAATTTCTATGTGTTTGGCTCTGGAATGTAAAATAGGATTCTTACTCAAACAAATAGCAGCAGTATTATCACAAAGGATAGGAATGTTACTCTCAAATATCTGAAGATCTTCTAGCTGATGCTTCATCCAGAGCATCTGAGTTGTGCACAGTGATGCTGAGATGTATTCTGCTTCTGCAGTTGATAGAGCGATAGTTGACTGTCTTTTGCTAGCCCAGGAGATTAGATTGTTTCCCAGAAGCTGGCAATTTCCAGATGTGCTTTTTCGTTCTATTCTATCTCCTGCATAATCTGCATCACAATAACCAGAAAGCCTATACTCTGATGTTTTCTCATACATCAGGCCCAGGTTAGGAGTTCCTTTCAGATACTTAAGAATTCTCTTAACAGCTGTTAAATGAGATTCTCTAGGATCTGATTGGAATCTGGCACAAAGACAGACGCTAAAGAGAATATCAGGACGAGTAGCAGTCAGATAGAGAAGAGAGCCTATCATACCTCGATAGAGCTTCTGACAAACCTTGTTGCTTACCTCTTCCTTCTCCAGAATGCAAGTTGGGTGCATAGGAGTCTTTGCAGAGTTGCATTCAGTCATGTCAAACTTCTTCAGAACATCTTTAATGTACTTGCTTTGATGAATGTACGTGACTTTTGGAGTTTGATTGATTTGAATTCCCAGAAAGAACTTTAGTTCTTGCATTAAACTCATTTCAAATTCTGCCTGCATTAACTTAGAAAATTCTTGGCAAACAGAGATATTAGCAGAACCAAAAATAATATCATCAACATAAATTTGGCATATCATCAGATCATTATTAAGGTTTTTACAGAAGAGTGTAGAATCAACTTTCCCTCTGATAAAATTTTGTTCCAGAAGAAAATTGCTCAGACGTTCATACCAAGCTCTGGGAGCTTGTTTAAGTCCATATAAAGATTTCTTAAGTTTGAAAACATGTTCTGGAAAGTTTGAATTTTCAAAGCCTGGAGGTTGATTAACATACACTTCTTCTGAAATATAACCATTAAGAAATGCACTCTTGACATCCATTTGGTATAATTTGATAGAATGATTAATAGCAAAAGATACAAGAAGACGAATAGATTCTAACCTCGCGACTGGAGCAAAGGTTTCATTATAATCAATACCTTCTTGTTGACTATAACCTTGAGCTACCAGTCGGGCTTTGTTTCTGACAACTTCTCCTTTCTCGTTCAGTTTGTTTCTGAAAACCCATCTGGTTCCAATGACATGAGTGCCTCTGGGTTTAGGAACGAGATCCCAGACATCATTCTTGGAGAATTGATCTAACTCTTCTTGCATAGCTGCCACCCAATCATTATCTTGAAGAGCTTCATCACAGGACGTAGGCTCAATCAGAGACACTAGTCCCAGAGGAATATCTTCAGAAGTTCTGAAGGTAGATCTGGTTCTAACAGGTTCATCTTTGTTTCCCAAAATCAAATCTTCAGATACGTTGCTACGACTCTTGACTTTCCTTGGAATTTCTGGAGATTTAATTTCTTCAGAGTCTGGAGTGACAGTTGCTTCTGGAGTTTTCTCAGATTCTACCAGAGTGATCTCTAAATCTGCAAACTTTTCAACTAGCTTTGACTTTTCAGGGTCAAGCTTATCATCAAATCTAACATGAATTGATTCCTCCACAATTTTGGTTTCTGTGTTGTATACTCTGTAGCCTTTAGAGCGTTCTGAGTATCCTAACATAATACCTTTTTGTGCTTTGGAATCAAACTTGTTCAGATGTTCTTTAGTATTTAATATAAAGCAAATGCATCCAAAAGGATGAAAATATGAGATGTTGGGTTTTCTTCCCTTACACAGTTCATAGGGAGTCTTATCCAGAATAGGTCTAATAGAGATTCTATTCTGAATGTAACACGCTGTATTTACAGCTTCTGCCCAAAAGTGCTTTGCTACATTTGTTTCATTGATCATGGTTCTGGCCATTTCTTGGAGTGTCCTATTCTTCCTCTCTACAACTCCATTTTGTTGTGGAGTTCTAGGGCAGGAGAAATCATGGGATATTCCATTAGAATCAAATAGTTCTTCAAAATCTTTATTTTCAAATTCTCCACCATGATCACTTCTGACTCTAACAATTTTAGAGTCAAATTCTTTTTGCACTTTAGAACAGAAACTGGTGAATACAGAGTGAGACTCACTCTTGTGCTTTAGGAATTTTACCCATGTCCAGCGGCTGTAATCATCAACGATTACAAGTCCATACTTCTTTCCATTGACTGATGCTGTTTTCACAGGACCAAATAAGTCAATGTGAAGAAGCTCCAGAGGCTTGGAGGTAGAAACAACATTTTTCTTTTTAAAAGATGTTTTTGAAAACTTTCCTTTCTGACAAGCTTCACACAGAGCATCTGAAGAAAACTTCAGTTTAGGTAAGCCTCTGACTAACTCAAGTTTAGTTAGCTGAGAAAGTTTTCTCATGCTAATGTGGCCTAAGCGTCTATGCCATACCCATTGCTCTTTGTGAACTGACATTAAACATTTAACATTTTGATCTTTTAAATCAGAAAGATTTATTTTATAAATGTTGTTTTTCCTCTTGCCTGTGAAAAGGACAGAGCCATCGTTCTGACTAATGGCTTTACACGTTTTTTGATTAAAGATTACATCATAACCGTTATCACTTAATTGACTTATGGATAACAAGTTATGCATTAATCCTTCTACATAAAGAACATCAGATATAGAGGGAAGAGTACCGTTACCAATAGTTCCGGAGCCTCTGATCCTTCCTTTCTGATCTCCTCCAAAGCCTACGAAGCCAGCGTCTTTAAGTTCCAGGCTTTGGAACATAGACTTTCTTCCCGTCATATGTCGCGAGCATCCAGAGTCCAGGTACCATGACTGGTGTCTGAACTTTGCTGCATAGGATATCTGCAACATAGATAATCTTATCTTTCGGTACCCAGAATTTCTTGGGTCCTTTCAGATTAGTTTTCCCAGAGTTTCTTACAACTTTGGGTCTTCTAGCATTTTTAAATTTGTGTTCTTGTGTGTGTGTGTGTAGTGGTATGAAAAAGGCGATTTAATTTGGTTACTGGTAGAAGTTTTATCAGAATCAGAATCATACCCAATTCCCCTTTTATTATTCTGACCTACTCCATAAATCATGGATGCCATAATACTCCTATTTATCCCATTCTTCAGAAATTGTTGAAAGGCTTCTTCATATTTATAAATAATTTCATTTGAAGTTTGTGGTGCTTGAGACAACACTTCTTCTAATTCTAAGCTTTTCGTTTTAGCTTCATCTCTTTCTAACGTTAAAGATATGATTGTATCATCTCTTGTTAGAATTGTTGTCTCAAGTTTACTACACTCTTCAGATTTTGCTTTAAGAAGACCTTTAATGTTTTTAACTTTTTATTTTAATTTCTGAAGAGAGGTAAGAGTTTCTGATAAACATGATTCTAAGTCAGATCTAGAAAGTTCAGAAAATACCTCTTCAGATTCTTCATCTGAGCTGCTGGATGTGGTAGCCATAAGAGCTACGTTGGCCTGTTCATCAGAGTCAGATTCTGATGATTCGGATTCACTATCGTCCCAGGTGGCCATTAATCCCTTCTTTGTTCTGAAGTCATTTTTCTTGAAGCTTTCTTTCTTAGAGTTATCTTTCTTCAGCTTGGGGCATTCATTTCTATAATGACCTGTTTCTTTACATTCAAAACAGGTAATATCTTTATTAGGTTTACCTTTTGAAGTTGACTCTGATCTATCCCCTCTGGGTCTTGATCTTCTGAAGTTGTTGTTGTTCCTTCTTTTCCAGAGTTGCTTAACTCTTCTGGTTAGTAAGGACAGTTCTTCTTCATCATCAGAGTCTTCAGGTTCAGAGTCGTCAGTATCTGCAGTTTCTGCCTGGAGAGCTTTGGTTCTGTCTGACTTCCGTCTTTCAGGTCTGGACTTCAGCGCCACTGACTTGTTCCTTTTCTGAGGCTCATCCTCCTCTAGTTCTATCTCATGGCTTCTGAGAGAACTAACAAGTTCTTCAAGGCTGATATTGTTCAGATCCTTTGATAACTTCAGAGCAGTAACCATTGGTCTCCATTTCTTTGGCAGACTTCTGACTATCTTCTTAACATGATCTGCAGTCGTGTATCCTTTGTCTAGCACTTTAAGACCTGCAATAAGAGTTTGGAATCTGGAAAACATAGCTTCTATAGCTTCGTCATCTTCCATCTTGAAGGCTTCATATTTCTGGATCAACGCCAGAGCCTTCGTCTCCTTGACTTGGGAGTTTCCTTCATGGGTCATCTTCAGAGAGTCAAGTATATCTTTAGCCGTCTCTCTGTTGGTGATCTTTTCGTATTCGTTGTATGATATAGCATTTAGAAGTATTGTTCTGGCCTTGTGATGATTTTTGAACTCACGTTTCTGATCTTCTGACATTTTGCTTCTGGGAACTTCAGCTCCATTTAAGGTTGGAGGTTTGTATCCATCTGTGACAATGTCCCAGAGGTCAGCATCATAACCCAGAAAGAAACTTTCGATTCTATCTTTCCAGTAATCAAACTTTTCTCCATCAAAAACAGGAGGCTTGGCATTGTAAGAATCTTTCTCATTTGAGTGGGCCATTTGTTTTTCTCGCACTGGATCTCTCTACACGGTTAAGTGTTTGATTTGAAAATCAATAACAGAGCCGGAGCTCTGATACCAATTGAAGGTGAGAAAAACAAGAAAGGGGGGGTTTGAATTGTTTGAAAAATAAGCGCTTTTGCAAAATGAAATCACACAATGATTTTATACTGGTTCGCTTATAACACAAAGCTACTCCAGTCCACCCGGCCAAGGTGATTTCGCCTTCAACAAGGACTTAATCCACTAATCTTGAAAGATTACAAACAACCCCTAAGAGAGAAGAAAATCTCTTAGTCCTCTCAAGTCTACAGACTACAAAGAGTCACTTGAGGAAATCAAATAAAAATTAGATACAAGATGTGTAATCTAGAGTGCTTCTAAGAAAGCAAATATTACAAACTTAAGAACAAATTTTTCACTTGATAAGCAAAAGCTTAGTGAAATTCTTTGAAGAACAAAGATGTTTTTCTTGAGCGTGATATAATTTCAGTATAGTTTTGGCTAGTGATTTCTTGCTTACTGAATGTTGATTTCTTCTCTATTTATAGGAGTTGAAGTAGAGTTGAAGTAGCGTTGAATCTGTTGGATATTGAGATGTAGTTACGCCATTCCATTAATAGCTTCTGCAGTAGACTTTTTCTCTTAGAAGTGACTACTTACCACAATTAGTATCTTCTCTCTTGGAAGTGGAGATTAACGTCTCTTTCTAATTGAGGAAATCCATTTGCAGAACTTTAACTTGGCTTAAACGTTACTTCATCATGATTAACAATTCTGATTAGAGTCTTTGTGTATCTGGAGAAACTGGCTTCTGATGTTATCTCTTGAAAGTTCAGATGGCGCTGATAACTTCAGAATTTACAGAAGGCATTTGTTCAGAGTCAGAGCTTCTAGACTTTACTTCATGTTCAGATGCTTCTGATACTTTGTAGTTTTGTCCAGAGTCAGAGCTTCTTGAAACGAGATTCCACTTTAGATGCTTCTGATACTTGAGATTTTGCATCTGATCTTGTTGTGCATCTGATGACATCATCAGATTTATTTCTTCTTTCTTTAGAACCCTGTACACTTAGAAACTTTTCGTTAGGGTGCCATTTTTGGTTTCATCCTTTGTTATCATCAAAATCATGGAATCTGTTGTAGAACAATTTTTGTTCTTACAGCATATACTGTCCCAGTCGGCGAGCAGCCCATGCCAAAGCACAGCAAGTTTTCTCGAGCAGTGAGTATCTTGTTTCACAGTCGGTAAACTTTTTGCTAAGGTAGTAAATTGCATGCTCTTTTCGACCATACTCGTCATGCTGCCCCAGTACACACCTCATAGACCCCTCGAGGACCGTCAAGTACAGGATTAACGGTCGTCCCTTCATAGGAGGCATCAGAATCGGAGGCTCCTGCAAATATTCTTTTATCTTTTCAAATGCCGCTTGGCAATCATTATTCCACCTGACCGTTTGATCTTTTCTCAATAGCTTGAATACGGGTTCACACGTGGCAGTTAGATGAGATATGAACCGTGAAATGTAGTTCAATCTACCTAAGAAACCACGAACCTCCTTTTCTGTTCTCGGTTCAGGCGCTTCTTGTATTGCTTTTTACTTTAGCAGGATCAACCTCGATTCCTCTTTCACTCACAAGGAGCCCCAACAACTTACCGGACCGCACTCCGAAAGTGCACTTATTTGGATTCAACCTCAGTCTGAATCGTCTCAACCGGTCAAACAACTTGACCAAGTCTATCAAATGCCCCTCTTCTGTTTGGGACTTTGCTATCATGTTATCAACATAGCATTCGATTTCATGATGAATCATATCATGAAACAAAGTCGCCATAGCTCTTTGATACGTGGCATCGGCGTTCTTGAGACCGAATGGCATCACCTTATAACGAAAAGTACCCCACGGTGTGATGAACGTTGTTTTCTCCATATCATCTGGCGATATTTTAATATGATTATAGCCAGAAAAGCCATCCATGAAGGAAAACACCGAGAATTGAGTTGTATTATCTACCAACACATCGATGTGATGTAATGGGAAATCATCCTTCGGGCTAGCTCTGTTCAAATCCCGGTAGTCCACACACATCCTCACCTTTCCATCCTTCTTCGGCTCTTGACACTTACCTCCAAAGCGGCCCCAATCTGACCTCCTCGGTGCCTGGATTAACAATCTCAACTCGCTCCTCGTGCGGTTGAATCACCTTCTCCTCTTCTTTCAACAACCTGGCTAATTCTCCCGGCAGATCACAATCTTCTTCGCCTTCTTCTTCGGCATGATAGGTCGGATTGTCGAAGTCATATAGGGTGTAACAGAATTGTTATCAATGAGATCCGGAGAATGACCGCATCTGCATGAATTTTGATTCGTGCATTGCTTTTGAGGTCGGAACGAGACAAATCAAAAGGAAGGAAAATGAAAACAAGCATTGCCATTTTTTTATTTTTTAAACTGCAAAAATAAATGAAAAACAGGGAACACCGCTTTTAATACAAAAACATCCATTTATTAATGATGCAAAATGTTGCAAAATGAAACACATGAGATAGCCCTTACAATGGATCATTACGTTTCGGGCAAAACGTATGGCTTTCATGCAAACAGAATTGAAAAACAGAAATATTACTCTTCACGCAGAGTGACAGTGATGATCTTTTAGGCCTTCCAGTTCTGGATCTCCATCCCTGGTACGCACGATTTTATCCACGATTCAAGCTCGCAGTCACTGTCAATCTCTTCACCCACCGTACAGACGCGATTTGGATCTAGCATCCCAGCACCGGTGAACGTGAACGGTTGACGACGTCATCTATTCTGCCCAGACGAGTCTTGGCCCGACTGATAGCCAACCTCGAACCTATCTGCTCTCACCGTAATGTCTATCATTTTTTCCCAACCTGGGGCCTCTCCATTCTCGGCGATTGCCTGCTGCCCCAGGGTGAACCCTTGCATGGCGTTGATCAACACACTCATCTTCTCTTTCAGCTCGAGAATGTCAGTGTTGGGTGGATCCATTAGTCTGGGTTTGTTGAGTCTGGCAAAGTATCGGTGCCGACGAGCTACGTGCAAGGGAATGACTCTGCGTACGCGAGTAATGATTCCTGAGTCAATCAAACATGTTAGAAACTGACACCTGCAAAACAGAAGACAGGTTATTATGACTCACGCATGCATGCAATGTCTATCCGTATGAGGAACATTCTGTCCTTTGATTCTGGCTTCATCGAGACGGATAATAATTTGACAATAACATTCTGACATCAGGATGTCTCTCAACCAGAATCTCAATCGAGAATGTACCCTGAGTACAGATAGACATGAGTTGGATGCGGATGAATGCAAAATGGGCATGATGCAGATGAATGCAAATCACTGTGCCATCCTCCAAGTCATCTGAAAATCAACTGTACGGAAGCCCCGGTCTCTGAACGGATCACAACCATCTGAGGGAATAAATAACCACAAATCCAACTTGAGAGTTCCGAAATAAACGGAACTGAAGGATATACCACCATCATCACAGGTAAATCACTGACCGGATAACAACAAGATCCTCTGAACAAGTACCCTCGAATCCAGCCCGGGGATCCGAAATAAACGGAACCCGCTGATAAATACCATGGACAGCACTCCGGCGTGCCGGGAATAAATATCCATAAGTCCGACTGAACCAAAGTCACCATCACAGCATCACTGACAGAACCTGTGTTTGTAGGAATCAAACCCTCCCCTCACAGGTGAATTCTAATAAGGTCATCCTAAGGCGGATAATGGTCTCGACAATCGGGTAAGATACTCAACGGGTTTGCCCTTTCGGGTATGCCGTTGCAGCTCTCATAAGATCATCTAAACCAAAGATCCGGGAAAGAACGGCCACCGAAGTCAACAGCTCAAAAGAGGTTACCCAACCTGACTGGAATACTCCAAACGGAAGGACTCTCTCAAATGAACCTCGTCCGGCTGTGGTATGTCACGTCTCCGCATCATGTCATGACAACATGTGAGGAAACATGAGACCACGCTAATCCTAGGTGTATACTCGGGCTTGGGTTTTAGCCCCACTCAAAACACCCACCCCAAATCAAAGAAACCAACCTGTACAGGATCCAGCACAATGACAATATGATGCATGAAAACATATATGCAAATATATACAATCAAGGTACAACAATCACAAATGCAATAACTAAAACAGCAAAAGCAACCAAAACTATCCTAAAGAGCACTAGGATTGACTCGCTTAGGGAAGATGAACCAGCAAGAGGTCAACTTCTTTGGATAGTCCCCAGTGGAGTCGCCAGCTGTCGCATCGCGAAAAACAATCGGCAGGAGAAACACAGAGAGCCGCCACCGTGCGTTATTTATCCCAAAGGAGGGAGAGGAAACGCTCGAAGTAAACCTGAAAAAGGGAAAGGAATGGTCTTACGACCAGAGATTGCAAGGTACGGGAGTCGGTTACGCAAGGGGAAGGTATTAGCACCCCTCACGTTCGTCGTACTCAACGGGATCCACGCTCAAAAGAATAGGAAAAGGTTGCTAAATAAATTGCTCAAAAGAATGCACACACACTAGAATAATAAAACAGGTAAAAGAAGACGGAGGAAATGGGACTCGTCAGGATGTCGCATCCTAGGCCTACGTAGTTTGTCAGAAACAAACATCAGAGTCAACGTAGTTCGGGAAAAGGGGAAACATGCTCGCTAGGACATCGCATCCTATGCATACGTATCTTCTCTAACCAGAGGAAGAATCAGAGCACTCGTAGCTCGGCTAACGCACGCCGAAACAAAACACTAAACAGAGACGCTAGGACGTCGAACCAAACACACCAAAGAAACGGAATGCCAATAGATGGACTTACTTCCAACTCCGAACAACAAATACAAACAGGAAACAGAATGCCAATGAATGGACTTACATCCGACTCCGAACAAACAAACACCAACAGGAAAGAGAATGCCAATAAATGGACTTACATCCGACTCCAAACACACACGAAAAAGGAAAAAAGGGTCTCGATTGCAACGAGGGCAAGAGAAAAGGAAGGTCTCGATCGCAACGAGGGCGAGAGAAAAGAATCGCAACGAGGGCGAAAACCAGCAAGGATTAAATGTTAGTCGTCAGTCAAACTCGGCAAGACATCGCATCTGGTGCCTACGTATCTCATCTGAACATGAGAATCAGAGTTGTCGTAGTTCGGCTAAACTATTTCTATTTGTTTTGTGTTTTTTAGGTGAACGACGTTACTACGCAATCTACCGGATGCTCGACCTTTGGAGACTTACTCACCTGTAGTAGAAGGAGTCAACGTGTCCTTAAGAGAAGATAGAGTATGTTTGTGTTTTAGGAATGCTCACGCAAGAAAGGAAGTCCTAGACGAAGGAATCGTGCTACCTTAATTGACATGCAAACGAGAGACTATACGAAGTCTAGCAATCCTATGGGGATACAATAAGCAAGTCTCATGAGAGAACAACAAAAACTAGAAATGGAATGCCAATCAATGGGCTTGCATCCAACTCCAAAAACAAACGGGAAACAGAAAGCCAATCAATGGTCTTACATCTAACTCCACAAATCAAAACAGGAAACAGATAGCCAATCAATGGTCTTACATCTAACTCCTCAAACAAAACAGGAAACAAATAGCCAATCAATGGTCTTACATCTAACTCCTCAAACAAAATAGGAAACAGATAGCCAATCAATGGTCTTACATCTAACTCCACAAAACAAAACAGGAAACAAAAAGTTGAACACACTAAAAAAAACAAAAGGGCGAAAAAAGAAAAAGGGCGCCCGGAGAGATCTCGCTCAATCTCCTGCCTACGTATCTCATCTGGTATGAGAATCAAGGCTACGTAGTTCCCCTTAACAGGGGAGAAACTTTCTCCTAACCAGAGACTAGGGAGATAACAGACTAATAGGGAGACTACGACTCAAACCTAAAAGTTGTCATGCAAACGAACCCTAAGTTGAGGTCTCTAATCAGAACCTAACTCACATAGGAAGCAAGCTAGCTCAAACAGCAAATAAACATCAATCACAGGTGAACAAGTATCACACTCTATATGCAAACAAGCGGCTCATACAAGGCTGGGCTTTAGTCAAGGGGTCATATCAACCTCGACAAACAAGCCAACACTGGAAGGGTACGATGAAGCTCTTAACCACTGACATTGACCGTCAGGGTGAGCAGATGAAAGGTAATGAGGGTTGGACCTCATAGCTCTTAACTCGGGCCTGGGTGAGCTTCAAATCAATGAAAACATGGGGATCCAGAATGAGGGACCCTACTCCACTTGACTGACTCTATATACAAGGATCTTGGGTTAGGTTCAAGAGCATCAGCACGTAGTGCGAGCATAATGAACGACTCAACGACTAATAGGGGATTGATTGCTAATCCCTTCTATCTGTCAATTGCCTCATCTTGAGGTCTTATCAAGTAACATGCCTCAACAAGGAGGTCTTTAGCACAAATATAAACAATCACAATCATTGCCTCTTAAGGAGGACTTCATCCAAATGCCTGCCAAAAAAGTGACAGGACTTCTAGACTACATGGAGTGAGAGAGTGGTTACCTAGGTGGTATATCAACCACAACCAAAGCAAAGCTCAAGCAAGAGCTAAAAGCGACTAATGTACCTGTACAAAAACCAAACAGTCAATATTGTATTCAGACAAATCAACAGACAACACAATAGTGGATCTTTCCAATATGTACACAAGGTAAGTCTCATATGTAAGCACTCAAGTGAGTTCATCACATCAATGGACCTACAACACAACAAGAGTTAGTGATCAAAGCAAATGGCATCTCACATAATGAGGCCACACCAATCATTAGTGCTAAATACCTGAAACACAAACACAATTGGTGAGTACAAACCACTAGTACAAAGACTAGGGTCAAAGGCAAGTCAAATAACCAAAACAGAAGTCAACATTTCATATGAAGCACATTCAATCAAACAAGAAGAAAGCCTCAAAAGGACCAAAGCCAAATCATTAAGCAAAGCCATCAATTAATCAAGATAAGGCAAAGGCAAACAATGTGATCAAACTTGGACATCAAACATAGAAAATCCACATTAAAACAGAAATGAATCCAATGATCATGAAAAAATTTATGTGCATACAACATATTACGAACAAGCATCATACCAAAAATTAAGTCCAGAAGACAACAAATGGTGTGTGAATGAAAATGCACAAGTACAAGGTCAAGAATGTGACACCAAATGTTACAACATATATTCATGTGTCCAAAACAGTGGTATTAAATGGTAAAAATGCCAAACAAAGCCAAAACATCATGTCACGTGTTATGATCAGGCATATCAAATTTCAAGGCAATTGGACAAAACATGAGCATTTTACAAGCAATATAGCACAACATATCAATATGGTATCATGTTCAAACAATCAAGCACATTTAAAAATCCAGCAAGGAAAAAATCAAGAAATTAACATCACAAAATAATAGACATTTAAACAAGAAAGTGAAAAAAAGTTTGAATTAATTTGGATACATATGCTATTTTTTATGATTTTTGGAAATTGATGAACAAAAATGAAATAATATGAGAATCATGTAAAAAATGAAATGTGAATTAGAATTGGAAATAATGCATATACCAAGACTCGAACACAGGTTATGGAGGTACAAGGCGCACTCAACAGGAAAATCAAATTGGAACTAAGGAAAATACCCGAGCTAGGGATCGAGCTCAGGTCTTGGAGGTTCATACAGCGCTCAAAATGAAATTAAAAACAACATGCTACGCGAAGGATCGAACAGATGACCAGGTGGTTGCAAGCGCGCTTAAGGAATTTTTTTAAAAAAAGATGCGCATCGTGGAATCGAACTGAGGACAAGCTGGTTCATGCAGCGCTCAAGACTAAACCCTAGGTTCAAATACCAGATGGCGGAGCAAGGCGGTTTCCGCCGTCTTCTCCGGTGGTACGCCGGTGACCTTCAACATTTTTTTTCCAGAATTTAACAAATTATATACCGTTGGAACCGTCTCGCAACGTTGATCATGAATCTCACATTGATTTGCTCTAATTCTCACTGATGTGCATGGATCGAAGGAAAACAATATGAACAACCAAACTTTAAATCCACGTATCTCACTCAATTCTCATCCAAATTCAAAGATATTTATATCAAAATCCTCAGCACTACAAGCTCTACACATTTATGGCAATAAAATGGAGAAAAGAGGTGATCAAATTCCAACCTTCTTGAAGTGCAGTGTGATGAAATAGTGTCCTCAGCTGCTATGGAGCTCCAGATTCACTTCTTTATGCATGCCTTGAAGCTTTGTGGAAGAATTGGCAATGGAAATGGCTTGAATCTTGCTTAATTTCAAAAACCAACTTCATGAACTTGCACTTGTGGAGCTCGAATCTTGATCAAATTCTCCAAACCAGATGATGAATCCTGCTCAAAACTCTTCCATGATCATGAATCTACAAAGAAATCCTGTGTTTGTGTGAAGAAATTTCAGTTTTGATGAGAGAGAAAATTGAGAGGGAAACTTGAATTTGAGATCTGAAATTGTTATTCTAAGCCAATTCAGTTATGATTAGGCTTTTATACTTCCCACTAATCATGTTGAAATCAAGTTTAAGCATTGGCTAATTATGATTAAGGATGAATGAGGTGCATGGCAAAATTGGTAAGTACACCTATGCATGGCAAAAGTGCACGTGAACAGTGCCATCTTATGCTTCAATTCCCCTTAAAATCATCTCATAAACATGCTTGGATTGGTATTTTGCTCATGTGATCAACCAAATTCAAATTATGCATTTTCCCTCCAAAATGTACATCCATGGACATTTGATCATGTGAACTTCTTTCAAGAAAGGCAATGATTCATTTGGAAAGCATAGGTCATGAGAAGTATTTTGCAAAAAGAGTGGATCAATATGGAGTTTTGGATCAAAAGTTATGTCATGTTGAACTTTCATGTACACTTTGTGATCCTTTGGCCATAACGTCTCAACCATTCATCAGATGCTCATGATCTTGGACTTTTTGAAAAGAGGAGAGAAAGATCTTCAACTTTCATGTTCACCAAAAATCCATTTGAAGCTTATTTGATGTTGGAAAGTCAAGTTGAATGTGAACCAAAAACTTGCCATTTTTGGAAACTTGAAATTATAGGTCACTTTCCATTTTTGGAAACTTTTGATTTGACTTCAAAATCTTCAAGATAGATGTTTGACATGATGAATAGGCCTTGTACGAACATGAATGGGATGCTTCCACTCATTTTCTCAACTCGAAGCCCTCAGTTGACTGTACAATTGACTTTTATGGCCCTCAGATGACTTGGAAGTGCACTGATGAATTTGGGCCTATACCACTTGGTACACTTGCTTCAAAATGAACCCTAGCTCATATAAGCTCAACATAATATCATATGATCCTTATCTCAAGGAAATACTTGCTCTTTTGTCCAAAGGACTCTCTTGATGCCAATTCTGTCTGCCATGGTGCAATGCAATATGGAATGATGAATGTCCTAAAAAATGAAATGAATGCATGAATGGGGAGGGTAAATTTTGAGGTGCTACAGTTGTGTCTTGGGTCAACAGGATGAAACAGGAAGAAAAGAGTATGCCATATATTATTTGAGCAAGAAATTCACTGACTGCGAGTCCCGATATTCCATGCTAGAGAAAACTTGTTGTGCTCTGGCTTGGGCTGCCAAGCGTCTCCGTCAATATATGATGAATCACACAACTTGGTTGATATCCAAGATGGATCCGATTAAGTATATCTTTGAAAAATCTGCATTGACCGGAAGAATTGCTCGTTGGTAGATGCTCTTATCCGAATATGACATTGAGTATCACACCCTGAAAGCTATCAAAGGAAGTGTCTTGGCCGATCATTTAGCTCATCAGCTAATCGACGATTATGAGTCTATAAATTTTGAATTTCCAGATGAAGATGTGATGTACTTAAAAGCCAAAGATTGCAATGAACCACTGCCAAATGAAGGGCCAGAGTCAGGTTCTCAATGGGGTTTAATATTTGATGGAGCAATTAATGCTTATAGTAATTGTATTGGGGCAGTAATCATCACTTCTCATGGCTCACATATCACTTTTACTACAAGATTAACATTCAAGTGCACGAACGACATGGCGGAATATGAAGCCTGCATCATGGGTCTAGAAGAAGCCATTGATCTTAGAATAAAAAATCTCGATGATTATGGAGTGTCAGCTCTAGTTGTCAATCAAATTAAAGGAGAATGGGAAACTCGTCAACCCTGCCTAATCCCATACAAATACTATGCAAGGATGTTATCTACTTTCTTCAATAATATTGAATTTCATCACATCCCTCGTGAGGAAAATCAGATGGCAGATGCCTTGGCAACTTTGGCTTCCATGATCATTGTGAATCGTTGGAATGATGTGCCTAAGATCGATGTTATGTGTCTTGATAGACCTGCTCATGTATCTGCAGTGGAAGAAGTCTCTGATGACAAGCCACGGAACCATGACATCAAGTGTTATCTCCAGAGTCAACAATACCCACCTGGGGCATCAAACAGAGATAAGAATACCTTGAGAAGACTGGCTAATAACTTCTTTCTGAATGAGGGCATGTTATACAAGAGAAACTTTGACATGGTTCTGCTCAGATGCGTGGATAGACACGAAACAGACCTATTGATGCAAGAAGTTTGATAACACTGAAATTCACCGTATTTTCGACTCCGACTTCGCATGCATTTTAGTAGTTTTATTCTCATTTTATCGTGTTATTACTATGTTTCTCTTTGTTTTTAGGTTTTTACTTTAATCGGAGCCCCGATCGAGAAAAGGAGTGACAAAGAGCTAAAAACCCTAAAATTCAGCATTTTGTATTTGTGGCTTCCACCATGGCTGGCGCCATAGACCCTGCCATGACGTGTCCTAGATCAACTTCCCTAAACTGCCACGTTCCTCACTACTTCCACTAAGGCGCCCCAGATTGGCCTTGTGGCGGGCGCCACAAGAGGAAAAGTTTTACCTCCCATTTTCAAGTTGAAGGGCATCCTTGTCATTTCCATCTTTTTACTTGCTTATAAATAGAAACTCGAAATCACTTGTTTAGGCATCCAAACTTAGAGCAAACTTTGTTTCACTTAGGCATATATTCAGTATTTTAAAGTGGTAATCGCTTCGCATTGGGGTGTTACCACAATTGTGTAATCGAGTCTGTAATCGAGTTTGGAGCACTTTGGAAGGAAGTTAATCCTGTCGCCATTTTCATTTCCGCTTTGCAATTTATTCAACCCTCCGATTGGAGCAGGTTTTTATTACTTGTCTTTATCTATTTTATTTTCCCGCACTCGCTTTACTTTTATTTATTTCTCCCACTCGCTTTACTTTTGTTTATTTCCCGCACTCGCTTTACTTTATTTATTTCTCGCACTCGCTTTACTTTTATTTACTTTCCGCACTCGCACTACTTTTATTTAAATTAATGCACTTTTACTTTACCATGTCTAACTAAATCTATAAGGTTAGAATGTAAGGATCGTAATTGAACCGATAATCCATTCAATTGTTCGTAGAAACACTTAAGGGCTATTTTGACTTTCAACTTAAGTTTTCCCACACTTCAATTCCGTTGGGTAAGATCGAAAGCCGTCCAACGTATTTTTAAACTTAATTGTTTTTAACTATTTCAAAAACAGCGAAAGCGCTTTCTTTAGTTCATTAGGAGTTTTTAACTTAAGAAGAAAAGAGATTTTAAAACTATTTTCGGACGCGTTTATAAGTTTAGAGTCTGGTTCTTGAGAACCTCTGTTGGTTAAGAAATCCAGGTTATAATACTTTTCAACTTAGTCAAGATACTATATTTCTTAAAAATAGGTTTACTACTCTAACGCAATGCACGCCTTTTTATAAGTGACAATAAGAGGGTTTGAGTAGGTAGTACAACTCGGTTCTGAATACGCGAAAGCGACATTTCCTGTTAAATTAGTTCTTTTCAAAGTAGGAAACATTTCCCATAAGTAGTTCTATTAGCAAGTACTTGGATTATCAATTGATTATGTGAATTACATTCGACCCTGTCTTTATTAATTAAACTTTATTCAACACTTTACTTTTTATTGCACACTCTAAAAACACCTATTTTAATCGCCTTGGATAAACACCATAACAACAGATAATGATAGATTGATACTTGGTCTCTGTGGATTCGACAATCTTTTATATTACTCTGACGCGTTCGTACACTTGCGAAAAGCATACCATCAAGTTTTTGGCGCCATTGTCGGGGACCAATTTCGTCAAATTTCATTTTCCTGTTGTTATATCGTTTAGACTTAGGTTATTTCCCGCCGGTCAATGCGAAGAACTCGCAGCACTGGAAGTCTAAGCTTAGTATATCCTCTGGCAGAACCTGAACGTTACGCTCGCGCACGTTTATTCTTTCATAGAATTAAGAGAGTTATGGCCGAAGATCAAAACCAAAGACCTCTTAAGGATTTCGCTCAACCATCCAATGAAGAACCTAGTTCTAGTATAGTAAACCCAACCATCCCAACTAATAATTTCGAACTTAAACCATCCATGTTACAACTAGTGCAACAGAGACAATTCGCAGGTCTCGCTACTGAGAACCCAAACCAACATTTAAAAATATTTCTTCAATTAGCAGACACTTTTAAAACCAATGGAGCTTCTCCTGAGGCAATACGTTTAAGATTATTCCCTTTTTCCCTCAGAGATAAAGCCCTATCATGGTTAGATTCCCTTCCATCCAATTCCATTACGACTTGGGATAACCTTAGAAGAGTTTTTCTTGCTAGATACTTTCCCCCGAGTAAGACCGCCGTTCTTCGAAACCATATAACTAGATTTACCCAAAACCAAGGAGAATCGTTGTTCGAAGCTTGGGAGAGATATAAAGAGTTGTTACGAGCATGCCCACATCATGGCTTAGAAAATTGGTTAATCATTCAAACCTTCTATAATGGACTTCATTTTAACACTAAGATGACCATCGACGCTACCGCAGGCGGTGCTCTGATGAACAAACCTTATCCTGAAGCCAGTGCCCTCATCGAAGATATGGCTCAAAACCATCAATCATGGGGAGTCGGACGAGCGACAGTAGAGAAGAAGAAAGCCCAAGGAGGAGTGCATGAACTAAGCTCTATAGACATGATGCAAGCTAAAATGGACGCATTAGCCCTCAAAGTCGAACATATGTGCATAAACCCGAATACTGTAGCCGCAGTCTCGTCGGATTGTAAGATATGTGGAACCAAAGGACACCAACCTGCAGAATGCAGTCTGTTAAACGAAACCCACTCCGAGCAAGTGAACTACACCCAAGGGAACCCATAATCGAATACTTATAACCCTGGATGGAGGAATCACCCGAACTTCTCCTATAAGAACAATAACCCTATCCAAAATAATGCACCTCCGAGACCTAGTTACCAAGCCCCAAGATCAAATCAACCTATGAAACATGTGCCACCAAAGCTGAGCCTTGAGAAAATTATGGAAAATTTTATCACTGCTCAAACCCAACAAAACAAGGACTTCATGAACCAAAACATTCATGTTAACGAATTGATTACTCAATTAGGAACCAAGGTTGACCAAATAGTTACTCATACTAAGATGCTTGAAACCCAGATCTCTCAGGTAGCTTTAAACCAAGCCCCTCAAACCACACCTGGAGGATAATTCCCTGGACAACCTCAACAGAATCCGAGAGGGCAAGCCAATGCCATTACCCTACGAAGTGGGAACGCTTATGATGAGCCACCAAACCCAAGATTGAGTGAACCTAAAACTTATAAGGAATGCACCAAACCCACGGACGAAGTAAAGGAACCAGAGGAATCTGAAAACCAGGAAGGTCAAGAGAAAGGAGAAGAACCTAAAGATAAAACTTACGTACCACCCCCGCCATATAAACCACCTATACCATATCCGCAAAGACTCAAACAAACCCAGATCAATAACTAGTATCAAAAGTTTATTAAAGTTATAGAAAAACTTCGTGTAGAAATCCCTTTCACATAAGCCATCACCAAAATACCTTCTTATGCAAAGTTTCTCAAAGACATCCTTACCAACAAACGTAGACTTGACGATCTGAAGCCTTTGGAATGTAATGCTATTTCCAAGGACAAATTAGCAAAGAAAGATAAAGATCCTGGAAATTTCTCCATTCCTTGCCTTTTGGGTAATCATGTCATCGAAAAAGCTTTTCTAGACTTAGGAGCTAGTGTGAGCCTAATGCCTTTAGCAGTTTGTGAGAGGTTAAACTTAGGAGAATTACAGCCCACTAAGATGTCACTTCAGTTAGCCGATAGATCTATTAAGTATCCGATAGGCATTTTAGAAGATGTCCCTGTTAGGATAGGTCAGTTATTTATCCCTACTGATTTTGTTGTCATGGACATCAAAGAGGACAATGATATACCAATCCTTCTAGGTAGACCATTCTTATCGACTGCAGGAGCCATAATAGATGTCAAGAGAGGAAAGTTGACCTTTGAGGTAGGTGACGAGAAAATAGAATTTATACTTTCGAAATTTCTTATGGCACCTGTGACGGGAGACGTGTGTTATGCCTTAGATATCATTGATGAATGTGTTAGAGAATTAGAACAAGAAGAAATTATAAAGACAATTAAGTTACCATCAACTCTCATGATGGAAGATGATGACTTTAAGAAACCCTACATCGATGATAACCTTTACGAATGTTTATCCCTTACCCCAGATCCTATGCCATTCCCTAAGAAACCAACCTTATAACTTAAGGAACTGCCTAAAAACCTGAGATATGAGTTCCTCGATGAAGAGATGAACCGTCCAGTCATAGTCAGTGCTACCTTAAGCCAAGAGGAAACACACCAACTTTTAGACATTTTACGAAGATATCCCTCAGCCTTAGGATATAATATCTCTGACCTGAAAGGTATAAGCCCATTCGTATGCATGCATCGGATTTCGCTCGAAGAAGATTCAAAACCCTCCAGAGAACATCAGAGAAGAATAAACCCTATAATGAGTGATGTTGTTAAAAAGGAAGTTCTTAAGTTACTTGAAGCAGGTATAATCTACCAGATCTCGGATGGTAAGTGGGTGAGCCCTGTGCATGTAGTACCTAAAAAGGGAGGCATCACAGTCGTGCAGAACGATAAAGGAGAACATGTAGCAAAACAATTAGAAGGAGGATGGCGGATGTGTATAGATTATAGAAAATTAAATAAAGCAACCAGGAAGGATCATTTCCCTTTACCATTTATAGACCAGATGTTGGAGCGTCTAGCCAGACACTCTTACTTATGCTATCTAGATGGATACTCTAGATTCTTTCAGATACCTATCCACCCCGAAGATCAAGAAAAAACTACCTTTACATGCCCTTATGGAACTTTTGCCTACAGAAGAATGTCATTCGGCCTCTGTAATGCCCCAGCCACTTTCCAACGCTGCATGATGTCAATCTTTGCAGATTACCTAGATGGTATCATGGAAGTGTTTATGGATGATTTCTCGGTTTGCGGATTTGATTTCCACAATTGCCTTGCTAACCTTGAGAAAATCCTGGAGAGATGCGTGGAGGTGAACCTCGTGCTAAACTGGGAAAAGTGTCATTTCATGGTGACCGAAGGAATAGTTTTAGGACATATAGTTTCCGAAAAAGGTATAGAGGTAAATAGAGCTAAAATAGAAGTTATAGAAAACCTAAAACCCCCTAAAACTATTAGAGAAGTCCAAAGCTTTCTTGGACACGCTGGAATCTTTCGGCGTTTTATCAAGGACTTCTCCAAAATCACTAAGCCTTTAACTGGACTTTTAATGAAAGATGCTGAATTCATTTTCGATGAAAAATGTAATGATGCATTTAATCTTTTAAAGCAAGCATTAATCTCTGCACCTATCATGAAACCACCTGATTGGTCAGAACCTTTTGAGATAATGTGCGATGCTAGTGATTATGTGGTTGGAGCAGTTCTAGGACAAAGGAAAGATAAAAAATGACATGCCATTTATTATGCCAGTAGAACCCTAGACGCTGCCCAACTTAACTACGCAACAACTGAAAAAGAATTACTCGTTGTAGTTTTCGCTATAGACAAATTTAGATCCTATCTAGTAGGAGCAAAAATTATAGTTTATACTGATCATGCTGCCATTCGTTACCTATTAAGTAAAAAAAGATGCCAAGCCCAGGTTACTCCAATGGATTCTATTACTACAAGAGTTTGATTTAGATATAAGAGATAAAAAAGGCACTGAAAATGTAGTATCTGGTCACCTTTCTAGGCTAGAACATCTAAAACCAGAACTAGTACCCATAAATGATGATTTCGCTTATGATAGACTGATAGCTAGAGTAGAAACCATTGAAGATAATAATCTAGACCCTGATGATCACTCCCAAAATTCCTTAGCAATAAGTAACGTACCATGGTATGCAAACTTCGTTAATTACCTAGCTGCTGATATAGTACCCCCTGATCTTGACTACCACCGCAAGAAGAAATTCTTCCACGATGTGAGAAACTTCTATTGGGACGAACCGCTCCTTTTCAAAAGGGGTAAAGATGGCATTTTTCGCCGTTGCGTTCCAGAAGAAGAGGTAAATAGTATTATCGAGCATTGTCATTCTGCACCCTATGGTGGACATGCGAGCACCTCTAAGACATACGCCAAGATTCTTCAAGCTGGCATATTCTGGCCTACCATGTGGCGTGATGTTTATGCTTGCATTGTCAAATGTGATAGATGCCAACGCGCTGGAAACATTTCAAGGCGTGATGAAATGCCTCTAAGAAACATTCAGGAAGTAGAACTCTTTGACGTATGGGGTATAGATTTTATGGGACCTTTCCCACCATCCTTAGGAAACAAGTATATCTTAGTAGCTGTGGACTATGTGTCTAAGTGGATTGAAGCTATAGCTGCACCCACAAACGACACTAGGGTAGTAATCAAACTATTTAAAAACTATATATTCCCTAGATTTGGAACACCACGTTTAGTCATAACCGATGGAGGATCACACTTCATATCGAGAATATTTGACAAAGTTTTAAGAAAATATGGAGTTAGGCATAGAGTAGCAACACCATACCACCCACAGACTAGTGGCCAAGTAGAAGTATCTAATAGGGAGATAAAACAAATCCTAGAGAAAACCGTTTCTATTTTTAGGAGAGACTGGTCTCAGAAGCTTCAAGAAGCATTATGGGCCTATAGAACCGCTTTCAAAACCCCTATAGGAACGACCCCTTACCAACTAGTCTATGGAAAATCCTGTCACTTACCGTTCGAGTTAGAGCATAAGGCCTATTGGGCCATTAAAACTTTGAATTTAGACTACCTGACCACTGGAGAAAAGCGTACCCTTGACATTCACAAACTAGAAGAACTTAGGCAATCTGCCTACGAGAATGCAAAAATATACAAAGAAAGAACAAAAGCTTATCACGACAAAAGAATAGTAAATAAAAACTTCAATATAGGCGACCATGTTCTCCTTTTTAACTCTAGGTTACGACTCTTCCCTGGAAAGCTACGCTCGAGATGGACTGGCCCTTTCGAAGTATCCAAGATTCTGAGATCCGGAGCCGTAGAAATCAAGAATGAAACCTGTATCCCATTCATTGTAAATGGACAAAGACTGAAGCCCTACGAAGGAGGAGACATTCCAGCATACTACTCGAGCCACACTCTGGTTGATCCACCGATTCCTACTACTACAGGTGTATAAATTCTAATCGTCAAGCTAATGACGTTAAACAAGCGCTGCGTGGGAGGCAACCCATGGTTTTTCATTTTACTTTTTCGCATTCATTTAATTTTATTTTATTTTATTTTCGCCGAGACTAAAAATTTGAATGGTTTATATTTTCAGGATCACTTTCCTAACTTCTATAGGATGCAGGATTTCGATGATATGCACGTGGCCTATAGAGATGACGCATAGAGAGAGCGTTACATTGCTCTTTATCAGTGCCCTATGGCGCCCACACGTTATCCAGATCAGCACTGTATGGAAGCACTGGGTATCGAGCCGAGTATCCGATTCTTGAGCCACCAGCTTCACTAGGACGAGTTTGCTGACGATCTAAGTAACACATATCGGAACTTGACATTGGAGTTCCTCAATTCATTCGATTATGACCCATACTCTGGACCAGATGGGTATGCTGCTTTCAGGCTCTTTGGAGTTGAGTACTCTTTCATCCAGAAAGAGTTCGGTGACCTATTGGGTTTCCAGACCACTCCTGATGCTATCCCGGAGACACCTATGGGATATTTTTTGGGTAAGGAGGTGGAGAAGTTTTGGAGTGATATATCAGGTGGCAGAAGCCAGGATCCATCTACGCAGCTGTCTCATGTCATACATAACCCCGCCTTTAGATACTTCCAGATGATATTGGCACACTCCTTCCTAGGAAGACCGGATGCTGAGACATTACTGAGTGAAGAGGAGATCTTCCTACTATTTTGTGCATCCCAGTCTCGCCCAGTAGCATGTGGGAACTTTCTGTTATGTGGCCTCAGCGGCGTCTCCAGATCGACCGAAGGAGTCATCCATGTGGGTGGGATCATTACACAGATTGCTGTCGCTTTAGGTCTATCTCGCAAGCTGTTACATCTCCGGACCTACTGTGGGTACACTACCATGGACATTGACTTCTGTTTGACCAAAGGGTTGATGAGGAGAGCCTCTTTCCACCCATGTCGGTTCCGACTGCTAGTCGACAGCGAGGCTATTCATTATTTCACACTGCCAGATCCTATGATGACTAGTGTGCATGACCCAGCGAATTGGAGTTATGCTCTTGAGGGCCAAGGAGAGACCATCGAGGAGCCAAGATCACCACCCATTGCCGAGTACACGCCTACACCATCTTCTCCCAGGATCACTGTATTCTCTAATAATCTTTCATTGCAGGCCCCAGACATCCGCACCCAGATTGCAGAGTGTCGTAGAGAGATTGCAGAACTTAGACAGGAGGTGGCTGACCTTACTTTACAGATGGGAGTATCTGATCTCACCCACGCTACCGAAGCCGACTATTTATATCAGGAGATCGCAGAGCTCAGGCAGGAGGTAGCCGTGCTTCGTGGATCCACTCAGGAAGACGACATCCCTACTATATGATCTCACCATTTCATCTTATCTTATCTTCTTTTTTTTTCTTGCATTTACATAACTCATTTTATATCATCATATTTGGAATATTTTATCAACTATGTCTACACATTGATATTTCTACTTTTATATATACATATATGTCTTATGTTTGTTTTATTTATATTTTTACTTTAGTTTTTTATTTATTTATTAACCTAATGTTTAAATTTTATTTTATTTTTATCTTTAATTTTTGCTTTTATAAATTTATGCAAGCCAATGATACTAGGAAAATTACAAGACAAACGCTATCCGGACCCCTCAAGCCAAAAGACAAAGAGAAGCCCAAGCCAAAGGACCAAAATCCGGCCCAGGCAGATTTTGCCTTGTGGCACCCGCCATAGACCTTGTGGCGCCCGCCACAGCGTCTGTAAAAGGTCGGGGCAGACCCCCTTTCTTCACCATTTTCACACCTTACAACCTTCCAAACCCATTTTTCCACCTTGCAAAAAGGTCCTTGAACCCACAAAAAGCTCACACCTTTCTAATCCCCACACCATACAAATCATTTTTCCGATTTCCATTTTCATTTTCATCCGTCGGATTTCGTAAAAATCCAACCTTTTCACATTCCACTTCATCTTCTTCGTCACGTTTCAAGAGCTACACAATGGGGTTTTTTTACCGAGATAACCCAGTTTTTCGAAAAAAATCCCAAAATACCCCAATTTTCAGCAAAATTCCCAATCTACCCCACTTTTAGAAGGAGGCGCCAATTGAATTGGCGACTCCTCTTAAAAATTGAAAGGAGGCGCCAATTCAAATGGAAACTCCCTTAAAAAAGCCTCAAATGACAAAACCTCCAACATGAGAGTTATAGATCTTTTCAAGACAATGAATTTGGACATAAATTTTGTATCATTTGGATTTTTTATGAGAAAGTTATGGGCAGTTGAAGTTGGACTTCTGAGTTTTTCAACTGTTATCTGACCTATAATGTTTTATATTATCGCATGTGTTTCTTTTAGAATAATGAAATTTTGTCCAACATAACATTTTAAGTAGACATATCAAATTTTCCAATTCACTTGGTCCCACCTCAAAATAATTAAAAATGAGTGAGTTAGGTCCTTGCGAACTTGACCTAAAATTAGAGTTTCTGTCAAAACATGTGTATGTGAATTTTGCCAAAAGGGACCAACTTCAAGCCCTTCTGTTTGAATGATAAAACCCTCAAATGACAAAACCTTCAACATAAAAGTTGTATATCTTTTCAATACAATGAATGTGGACTAAAATTTTGCATCATTTGCATTTTTTTTAGAAAGGTATGGGCACCTGAACTTGGACTCTTTGGCATTTCAATTGTTATGTGGCCTATAATGTTTTGTATTATCACATGTGTTTATTTTTGAATTATGAAATTTTATTCAACATAAAAATTTAAGTAGACATCTCAAACTTTCCAATGCACTTTGTCCCACCTCAAAATCATAAAAAATGAGTGACTTAGGTTCTTGGGTAGTTGACCCAAAATTAGGGTTTCAGTCAAAACATATGTATGTGAATTTTGACAAAATGGAGTTTAGACAAAGAAACCTAATGTTTGGAGTTTACACAAAGATAAATTTGATATAATACGACTTGATATTAATAAAATTTGGAGTTTACACAAAGAAATCTAATGGTGATGACCGGGATCACCTAACCGACCTCCGGTCCCACATCCCCTAGCTACCCTAACCCTTTACACAAAGAAATAATGAAGTTATTTAGCTTACGTCTGTCGGTCGTAGGTGATCCAACAGGTTGCGATACTGAGTAGTACAGTGTCTCGGACATCTGCTGTAACTCATACCACGTGCCGACCATCTACACCAAAAAGTTAAAAAAAAATAGTTTGACGTAATAAACTTTAAGGAAGTAAGTAAAGATATAGCAATTTAAACAACTTACTTTTTGGCATATGGAAAAGTGAAAGGGTTGTTATTGACCGGTGCTAGAGACGGTAGTCTTGACCATCCCCGTGCTTGTAGCAAAACAACACATCCAGAAAATGTAGATGTGTCTTTGTGGGAGTTTTTACACAACGAACTATAGAGATAGGCTAGACAAGAGGATCCCCAACTGTAACTACCTATTCTATCTACATGTCTAAGTATAGGTAAGTACATAATATGCATGCTAGAACCACTACCTTCGGGAAATAAAAAGGATCCTAGTAACAGCATAATGTAACACCTAGTTTTTATTATTCGAGCATCTTCGGTAGAATGCTCATCTAAATATAAACTATTATAATATGACTTTAGGTGTGAGAGTAGTATACCTTGACCGCTAGCATTATCATATAACAAATCGGTGTCTAAAAGCTCCATGCAAATTGAATTTGCATAGTTGGTCTTACCATTAACAGCTTTGCCTTCAACTCGTAGTCCTAAAAGCATGTAGACGTCTTCTAACGTCACGGTACACTCACCGGTTGGAAACCAAAATGTGTGTGTCTCTGGCCTCCATCTTTCGCATAAGGCTAGAATGAACTTGTTATCTATAGACCAAGACATAATCTTGCTAATATGACCAAAATCGGCGAGTTCAACATAAGGTTGAATCATCGGGTCCATTGGGACAAATTCGTGGACTCGAGTTCGAAACCTTGATACATCATATAATAGAAATAATATAACACTTGACTAAGTTGGTATTTCAAAATAAAATTGGGTTGGTGAAGATGAAAGATAAAAAGTTAACAAAAGAAAAAACTTACATATGTTGCGATGTTTGCAACTGTTCCTCTGTGTGCTTCGCCCATTGTGAGTAAAGACATATTGTTGAGGAGTTGGTGTAGATGAAATTGGAAGATGTTGTTGAAGATGAAATTGTAAAAGAAGTATTGTAGAGGAAGTAGTGAGAATGTTGGTGTGGAAGAAGTGTTGAAGGAGTGGATGTATTTATAGGCAAATGGATGAGAGCATAAAAAATTGTGTTTGCATGGTGTCTCCACCTCATTTGGCGACCATGTACAATCCTAAAGAGGGGTCGCCATTCAAATTGGCGCCTCCATAGGGACATGCATGCAAGCCTAGGTCTGAATGCTTGGTTTCGAGGTCTGATTGCATGGGGTCACCACTTGAATTGGCGACCATGTACAAGCATTAAGTGGAGGCGCCAAACCATATGGAGACACCATCTGCATGTCTGACACATGGCTGTCTTGTCTCCTGCATGCTGAACAAGTCACTTTTGGATGGCTTGCATGGTTGACACATCATCTCTGACTATCTTACATGTCTGACACGTGGCTGTCTTGTCTCTTGCATGCTGATGACTAACTTCTTGATAGCTTGCATGGTTGACACATCATCTCAGACTGTCTTGCATGACTGACACATCATCTCAGACTGTCTTGCATGACTGACACATCATCTCAGAACTAGCTTACATGTCAGACATGTGGCTGTCTTGTCTCCTGCATGCTAAAGAGTCACTTCTTGATAGCTTGCATGGTTGACACATCAACTCACATTGTCTTGCATGACTGACACATCATCTCAGAACTAGCTTACTTGCTTGACTGACACACACATCATCTCAGAGTAGCTTGAATGTCCGACACATCATCTCAGAACTAGCTAGCATGTGAGACACTGATACCATCTATTTAAGTATCTTACTATCAACATCCAAGACACTTCACTCACATTCATCTGCAGTAGGCAAAAAATTGTTTTCATCTCCACAATGTCATCTTCTTCATTATACAGTGTCAACGTTCACTGCAACGGTGAAACCTTTGAGTCTGAGCTTCATGGTTTTTGTTTTTGAAACACTAATACGATTAGAATCACGATCAAGAGAAATGCAACCTTTATGCATTTGAAAAAAAGAATACAATCCTTTATAGGATCAGGTATTGTGTCAAAGATCACATATCAAAATCCAATATTTTTTGAGAATGGTCAATGCAAGTTTTTCCCCCTTAAGGTATGAGACGATGAAGATGTTGAAAACATGTTTGTTAGTCATGAACATTCAGGCAACAACTGTATCGAGTTGTACATTACTCTACAACCATGTATACCATCTCAACAGTCTCAGCTAACCGATCAGGATGAAGCTGGTGAAGATGATGCAGATGATGCATAATGGTCAGATGAACTCAACCCAGAAGCTGAAGTAGAAGTCGATGTTGTTGATGAAGAAGAAGAGGAGACCGAGATACAGGTTGATCACATGCTGAACAACGACGATGAAGATGATGATCAACCACCACCAATACCTCCTAGTCATGTCTACAATCTGCCTTAACATATGACAAATATGGATCTTCACAACGATGAAACATTCGACAGTGTCTTCTATAATCCGTATCCGAGACCAGTAGGCGAATTAAAGGTGGGAGACATGTTTCGTACCAAAGAAGAATGTGTTTTGGAAATCAAAAAATTCCACATGAACAACTTTGTTGACTTTACAGTGAAACGCACTGATTCTAGAAGGTATGTTATCGAATGTCGTAACATGCTTTGTAAGTTTCGTTTGGCTGCGTCTTACAAGAAGAAAAACGACTCCTGGGAGATCGCTTCAATAGACCCACCGCACAGTTGCGTTGCAACTAACATTGAACAAGATCACCGTAAACTGAGCACAGCTTTGATATGTCAAGACATTCTGCCATTGGTAAATAAAGACCCATCAGTGAAGGTGAGTATAATTATATCCCATATCCGAACAACATATAATTATACTCCATCTTACAAGAAAGCATGGATTGCAAGGACAAAGGCGGTTGAACAGGTTTTCGGAAACTGGGAGGATTCATTCAAGGAATTGACACGGTTTTTATGGGCACTAAAAACATATGTCCCAGGAACTGTGGCAATTATGGAGACAGTGCCAGCAATGATGCCAGACGGAACCTGTGCTACAGGTAATAGAATATTTCACCGTCTCTTTTGGGCATTTGACCCGTGCATCAAAGGTTTCGCTTTCTGCAAACCTATCTTGCAAATTGATGGCACTTGGTTATACGGAAAATACAAGGGTACTTTGCTCATGGCGGTTGCACAAGACGGTAACAACAATGTCTTTCCCATTGCCTTTGCTCTTGTTGAAGGTGAAACGGCTGGTGGATGGGGTTTCTTTCTTCGACATCTCAGAATGCATGTGGCTCCACAAGCCAATCTATGTTTGATTTCTGATAGACATGATGCCATTGAGAGTGCCTACAACAACCATGACAACGGATGGCATGATCCTCCTTCTACACATGTCTACTGTATCAGACATATTGCACAAAACTTCATGCGTGCTATAAAAGATAAGAATCTTTGCAAGAAGGTGGTGAATGTTGGGTATGCTTTAACTCAACCGTCATTTCAATATTATCGTGATGAAATTAGACTGTCTAATAAAGACGTAGGGATATGGATAAATAACATACCAGTAGAGCAGTGGACAAGAGCATTTGACGGTGGTTGTCGATGGGGCCACATGACAACAAACATTATGGAATGCATGAACGGGGTTCTCAAAGGAATTCGAAATCTGCCGATAACCGCCTTGGTAAGATCAACCTATTATAGGTTGGCTTCTATGTTCGCAACCAGAGGTGAAAGATGGAGTGCAGTGTTAATGTCCGGACAAGTATTCAATGAGTGTTGCATGAAGGTCATGAAAGAGGAGAGCATCAAAGCTAGCACACACGCTGTAACAGTCTTTGACCGTCATAGACAAAATTTCAGCGTCCAGGAAACAATGGGCAACAACGAGGGGAGACCAAATTTAGCCTACGCTGTTAGACTACACAGAAGTTGGTGCGATTGTGGAAAATTTCAGGCCTTCCGCATACCTTGCTCCCATGTCATTGCAGCATGCGCTTATACTCGTCAAGACGCTTACAACCATTTATCTGATGTGTACAAGGCCAACACCATCATGAATGTATATAGTCAAAGCTTTTCAGTACTACCAATGGAGGATTACTGGCCTCCATATGAAGGAGATATTGTTTGGCACAATGAAGAGATGCGTAGAAAGAAGAAAGGAAGGCCAAATAGCACACGTATCAGAACAGAGATGGATTCCACAGATAAAATGATAAGATTATGTAGTATCTATCGTCAACCAGGACACAACAAAAACAATTGTCCCAATCAAGGAGCATCATCTAGATCTTAAGCTTTTTGTAACATTGTCTTATCAGAAGTCCAACTTAAACTGCCCATAACTTTCTCATAAAAAATCCAAATGATGCACAATTTATGTCCAAATTCATTGTCTTGAAAAGATCTACAACTTTCATGTTGGAGGTTTTGTCATTTGAGGCTTTTTTAAGGGAGTCGCCAATTGAATTGGCGCCTCCTCCTAAAAATTACACATAGGCGCCAATTGGATTGGCTAGGGCACCTGCCCTAGCCAATCCAATTGGCGCCTCCTTTCAATTTTTAAGAGGAGTCGCCAATTCAATTGGCGCCTCCTCCTAAAAGTGGGGTAGATTGGGAATTTTGCTGAAAACTGGGGTATTTTGGGAATTTTTTCGAAAAACTGGGTTATCTCGGTAAAAAAACCACACAATGGAGTTTAATGGATTCATTCTTCGAGGAGGGAAACCGGGAGATAGGCAGAGGAAGATTATCGAACGGTTGCAAAATCGGGAGATCCTCCCAACAAGGTATGTTGACGAAAATTGTCTCTACACTTTAGGTATCTATCATAGCATATTTCATTTATTAGATAATTTAGGTTCGCATAATTTCTTTTCCAACAAAGAACCTACCTATGAGCGATTGACAATCGAATTCTTGAGTTCTTTAATCTATATTGTCAATCCTAACACTGCTAGCACAGTTGGTACTGTCAGATTTAGAATGTTTGCTGTTGAATATGAATTCAGTACCGACGAACTAGCAAGCTTGTTAGGAATCCCTCATGGGGACGGTGCTATTTGTGAGGCCCCTTTGGATTCGGATTGGTCAGTCGAGGTATTTTCCTTCTGGGAGCGATTATCAAACACTTCCATAAACTCTTTTAAAGGAGTTCTTGCCTCGACTATCCATAACCCGGCCATCAGAGTTTTTAGATATTTGTTGGCATGTACTATTTTTGGCTGGGAGAATCCAAATAAGGTTAATGCTAGAGAGCTTCTATTTTTGCAAGGAAGCCTCACAAATAGACAAATTAATTCGGTCCCGTTCATGCTCGCTCATATGGCTTTAACTTTAAATAAAGCGGGACCGATTTCTTTCGGAGGCTTGATTACGTCTATTGCTCGGGCGCTTAACCTGAACAATGAGATAGCTACCCTAGACCCCTTACCTCCTCGCACAATTAACCTAAAATTTCTGAGAGACATGAAATTGTGCCGTTTGAGGAGAGACGGAGGCTATATGCTTATGGTTCATGGTGTAGCCATCCCATCTGTTGTTTTACCATGCATTTGACATACAAATGTACGAGATGAGAGGAATTGGACCTATGCCTTAGATGCTCCACCTGTTTTGGGTCCTCTTCCTCCTAACATACCTGATGAGGCGGGACATGACACTGATGATGAATATGATCGAAGAGAGAGATCTCCCGTACCCCGTGTGTCCCCCCATCATCCTTCACCACCACACACCGCACCATCTTCTTCTTCTGCAGGTACCACTCCTGGATTTTATATTAAAGAGGAGATGTGGCATGACCACATGGCTAGAGAGCAAAGGCGTGATGACCTACTCTCTACCATCCAACAATAACTGGCGGATAACATGAGCTTCATGCAAGAATCGCAGCGGAGGACAGATAGATCCTATGATACTGTTTTACAGTCCCTGCTTACGATTACAAATACGCAAGCCCGTCAACAACAATACCACCAGCAACATATTGCACTCATCGAAAACACTCAGGGTTCCATTCTAGAGTTTGATAACACTGAAATTCACCGTATTTTCGACTCCGATTTCGCATGCATTTTAGTAGTTTTATTGTCATTTTGTTGTGTTATTACTATGTTTCTCTTTGTTTTCAGGTTTTTACTTTAATCGGAGTCCCGATCGAGAAAAGGAGTGGAAAAGAGCTAAAAACCCTAAAATTCAGCATTTTGTACTTGTGGCTTCCACCATGGCTGGCGCCATAGACCCTTCTATGACGTGTCTTAGCTCAACTTCCCTCAACTACCACGTTCCCCACTACTTCCACTAAGGCGCCTCAGATTTGCCTTGTGGCAGGCGCCATGGCCTTGTGGCGGGCACCACAAGAGGAAAAGTTTTCCCTCCCATTTTCAAATTGAAGGGCATCCTTGTCATTTCCATCTTTTTACTTGCTTATAAATGTCGCATCCGCGAAAAAAACAACCGGCGGAGATCAAATAAAAACACAACACAGAGCCGCCACTTCGCGTTATTTATCCCAAGATAGGGAAAGGAAACGCTCAGAGAAACCTGGAAAGGAAATGGTCTCGCGACCAAAGAGAAAGGGTAAGGGAGTCGATTACGCAAGGGGAAGGTATTAGCACCCCTCACGTCCGTCGTACTCGACGGGATCCACGTTCTAAAATAAAGAATAGGTTGCTAAACATCACACACACAAGGGAACGCAGGTGGGGTTAAGAGAAGGGAGCTCGGTAGGACGTCGCATCCTATGCCTACATATCTTGTCTGGAACAAGAATCAGAGCCACTGTAGTTCGGCTTACGCACGCCAAACAGCACAAAACGCACAGACAGATGGCAAACATGGAGCCCGACAACCACTTGATGGAATTACGTCGGCATCCGAACCAAAACACGCACAAAACGGCAAACGTGGAGCCCGACAGCCAATCATTGGACTTACGTCGGCATCCGAGCCAAACACACAATCAAATAACAAACAAACACACACAAAAGAAAAAAGGTGCCCGGAGTGGTCTCGCACGACCACCTGCCTACATACCTCGTCTGGAACAAGGATCAGGGCGATGTAGTTCCCCTGAAAGGGACTGAATTACTAGCCAGAAACCAGGGGAAGACACACTACCAGGGAGCTGGACTCGAGCCTAGTGTTGTCATACATCGTTACCCTAAGTTCAGTTTTCTATCCTACTTGCATAAGCAAACTACTCCTATCCAGGAAAGAAGCAAGCATACAAGCATATAAAATAATTCAAGCATACATCAAATGAGAACAAGCATCTCAAACAGATATCCACATAGCACGCACTATAACCAAACAAGTGGGCTCACACAATAGGTTTGACTGCCTCAGCAAGTCATCTGTACGGGCTGTGTTTGCTCTTAACCTTGCCATTACGAGGCTAAGGTGAAGCAGATGAAAGGTGAAGTGAGGATCAGACCTCACAGCTCTTATCCCTGACCAGGGAGAGCTTCTGACAAATGAGCATGGGTCCAGAATGGGGGAACCCTTCTATACTCAGAGACTCTGACACAATGTGCACTGCACAAGATCTTGGGCTTGTGATCTCAATGCTACAACCATGTAATGGGAGCAAGGAGAAGACTCAACTGAATAGTGGGGGATAGATTGCATATCCCTACCTTCCACCAATTGCCTTGATTAAGGACTTTACCTGCTTAGGCACAATATTAAACAATCACAAACATTGCCTCTTAAGGAGGACTTCAGACAGTTTGCCCGGTCAAATAACAGACCGGGTCTCCAGACTACATGAAGTTAGGAAGTTATACCTCAATGCAAGTTGCTTAAGCAAAGCAAAGCAAAAGTTCACAAGGAACTGAGCAACTAAAAGTACCTGGAAACAGTCAAACACAGTTAGTACTCAGACAGACAAAAATAAACAGCAAATATTAATCAGTCAGACTATACAAACTAATGCACAACAAAGGCAAGCTATGAGCTCAAGCCCAAACTTCACAACCTACAAAACAAAGTTATGTTAGTGTACAAACATCAAACAACATCAATTGAATTGACTTGGATCATTCTCCATAAGCATTGCACCTTTTCATCCTGAAAACTCAATCAAATGTTAGAAACTAGACCACTAGGCCAAGCCTAGGGTCCAAAGGCAAGAAAAATTCCTAAACAGCAAGGGATATCCAACCAAAGTCAAATTAATGTCAAACAAAATCCAACACAATTAGTCCCATGTCCATATCATTCATCATGTTCCTTTTATGCACAAAACAATCCAAACTAGTTCAAATGGAACACCAAACATCCAAACAGAACTATTGCATTCAAATCCATATCAAAACAAATCCAAAAAATCTCAAATAAATTACACCTAAACAGGACATAATCAAGGTCCAGCATGTCAAATTTTAGCTTAATTGGACAAAGGAAACCATGTCAATGAAAATCAACAAAAACAGACACAATTATATGAGCCAAATCACAACATCAACACATGCATTCACTTCAAAAATTCATAATTCAATGAAAACAATAAAGAAATGACTGGGACCAAAAGCATTATGTTCTATAATGTGTCTATAACCAGAAAGCCAAATTTCATGTTCATTCAATACCATATGAGCATTTCACATAAGATCTACCAACCTATGTCACACAAGCTTGCACAATTGACCAACAGAGATGAAAAATAGCAATCAATTTGAAAATGCCACATAAAATTCCACAAAAATTCACATAGCATCTTAACATGTTAATGAACATCCATGCAAAATTTCACATCATTCTAATAAGTCTAGGTCATTCAAATAAATCCAGCAAGTTGACATAATGAGGTGTGACACAAATTGTCACACCTAGGTTCCAAAATTCATAACTCAAACACCAGGAATCCAAAATTCATGAAATTTACATGTAAATAAACATCAACCAGTCTAAAATTACCACAAAAAATTTCAAGCATTTCTTTGTAACCATGAGGATTTCACAATGGATATGGTAGAATGTATCAAAAATGCACACAAGTGAAACAACCCTAGGTCAAACCTAATTTTTACCAAGCACAACTTCAAAAAATAAGTCAACAAAATTCTAGAGTCAAAAAGGAAGTCAAGGAAAAAATCCACATATTTTTCTGATTTTTTATTAATTTTTTATGAATTTTTTAAAGTGTTTATGAATTTTCTAATAATTATTTTAATTAATTAAGTTTTCATTAATGGCACAATGGTAAATACGGAACAGTGGCCGCGGGAAACAGCTAATTCGAATTGTTCAAACGAAATTTCGGATCTAACAGCTTATTTCTCATCGTCTTCGCCCAGCATTTTCCAGAAACGCATGAATCATGAAGAACAACGAACCAACACCAAAATGAGCAAACGAATATCCGTTGGAATCGTCTTAACACGTAGATCTCAAATATGACAATAATTTGACCTAATTGTTCCTATATTCTTCGAATCGATGAGGTTAGGGTTTACATTCATACTTTCAAATCAAGATTTCATCCTCTACAGTTATCCATAATCAAGACTAAAAGCATCACGACGCTCTACATTCAACGCACTATACAATGCACATAACAATTGAACAAACCGTGACATTCGAAAAGATGAATACCTGGCAATGGCAGTGCTGTTCTTGACGAGCTTTGCGCGTGTTAGCCTCAAACAGGTGGAGTAGTAGCTTGTGGAAGGTGAGTAGAGTGCTCGAATCCAATTGATGTTGCTCCTAGTGCTCGAATTCTCCAAATGCCATTGATGTTGCAAACTTGAACAGTCACGATTGGTGGTGCAATTGATCATGAGATGCAAAAACAGATGTAGAAGATGATGATGCAAGATCAACACAACAAGAAATTCGAGAATTGATCAAGAATTCAAGAAGTTTGATGGATTTTTGTGTGAAGTGTTCTTGAAGAATTTGAGAGAATTCCAAGAATTTGAGATCTGATTTTGGGAAATGTGTTTTTCTGTTATGATTTAGATGTGATTAGGATTATATACCCTTGCTTAATCCAAGCTTAAACCATCTAATTAGCCAATTGGAAATGATTAGTGAAATGGCTAATTTTTTAAGTTAGGGACAAAATGGTACTTTCACATATAAGCCAATGCCAGCTCATTGACAGCTCACACACTCTCAAAATGACATGTGTGAGCTGTTGCAACTTATTTCACCTTCATTGGATGAGTATTTTGGAAATTCACTATGTGGTGGCACTTTGTCCATTTTTGCAATTTCATTTTACAAGTCAAATTCCAAACCACAAGGCCTAGCCATGTTATGATGATTCCAACAACTTTCAAATACCATTTATGAGGTGTTGCAAAAATCCCCACTCAAAAATTCCAATTATTTCACAAGTTGGACAATTTTGCCCCTGGTTCATTTAACTGTCCAATTGAAATTTGACTTTTTGCATTGACCATTTTTGAGAAAATACAATTATGCACCATGAAAGTACATGTCAAATGGAGTTTGTGCATATAAAGAACTTCCAATTTGGACAATCCATGAGGAAGTTATGGCCTCCTGATTATGAGTCATTTTTGAAATTCACTGAGCCATAACTTGACAACCATACATGGGATTTTTAAGTTCTTGGACTTTTTGGAAAGGTGAGAACAAGATCTACAACTTTCATGTTGAATAAATTTTCATTAGAAGCTTCCTTGGACACGTGGTCTTGAGGTCAAAACTTTCCATTTTTGGAAACTTCTATTACAAGTCACTTTCTATTTTTGGCAATTTTTGTCCTGACTTGATTTTCTCCATTCTTGAGCTTTGAGATGTCAAATAACACTTGTTCCAACATGAATGAAGTGTATCCAACTCATTTCCACCTCCAAATCCATCAGATCATGTACAGTTGACCACAGTTGACTTTTCAACTGATAGATGAAATTGGCAATGCATAGATCCAATTAATCTCCAATCTTCAACTGAAATGGCTCAAGGGTGAAACCCTAGCCTCAATAAGCACAATATAATCAAATAATGAACCCCATAGCCATCATAGACCTCATCTCCTGATCATGCCCTGACTGGCCCATGCAACTGATTAGGGTTGACCAGTGGTCAAAACCCTAATCTCAAGGAATCAGCTTCAACACTTGATGAAATCCAACCATGATGATGATGATGTATCATTGCAATCAAGATGAAGACCAATATCCTTGAGAATCACAAAACCCTAATTTGAACTTGCACATCCTCAGATGATCAATAATCAGTCAATGAAACCCTAGCTTGCACATAACCTCCTCATCTTCTGATCAAGACTTTGGGAGAATGACTTGCACAATGTAACCACATGATATGCAATATGCCATGCCTAATGACCTAAAAATGATATGTAATATGTTAATGCTAGTCCCAAGAGAGGAGGGCAAATTTTGAGGTGTTACAGCTGCCCCTATTCAATCCACTGTGAACCTGTCGATATGAACAGCCTCGGCTTTCAGATGATCAGGATGAAGAGTGATTGAATACCAAGAACAGACGAACAATTTGCACTCTGATGGGAAAATAATTAACAACGCCCGTCAGCATCGGTGAAGAAACAATCTTGAAAGAAAATCCGTCGGGAACGGAGAAAACTCGGCTTGAACCCCAAAACAGAAACGTCGACCTGGATACCAAAATAAATGGTAACGCAGGGATAACCATGGCCTGAACACCACCTATCCGCTGGGGATTATTATTTTTTCTTTTTATGCTTTTCTTGAACCCCGAAATTTTTCGACCTTTTCTTTTCATTTTCTTGAACCCCAAAATTTTCTCTTGCGCAAATGATCCTCGGATCACCGCATTTGAACCCCGCTCTCCTGTTTGCCACATAATGAACCCCATTCTCCAGTTTGAACCCCAGTCGCCTGACGATAACTCGCGATCGCCAATGTAAACCTTGTTCTCCAGAAAATGCCGCAACATCTCCTTTTCTCCATTTGAACCCCCTCTCCAGAAAATGCCGCAACATTTCCTTTTCTCCATTTGAACCCCGATCTCCAATCTCTCGTGATAATTCCGCTGGCAACGTCGGAAATAACACCAAACACCACTCTGAGGGCGACATGTCAGAGGGTATACCTTCACAAAGGAAGGTAGCATGTGTATCTCTTCCTCAGAAGACACCTTATAACGACCTCCATCGGCCTCAGCCAGAGTCTAAGGTGACACATGAACAGAAGATAATCCTAAGGACCTCATCCCGGATACAGTCTTCAACTCCAATCTCTATTTGAACCCCAGGAAATGCCTCAGCATATACTCTTCTCTGATTGAACCCCGATCTCCAGAAAATGTCGCAACATCTCCTTTTCTCCATTTGAACCCCGGAATCACGCTGATCGCGTAACGTCTTCTGATATCATTTCCATCTCTGTCCGACGGAAACATTTCCTCCAATATCGCACTACTGGGGAACACTGCTGATCTGACGTCATGGTACCACACTCCTCAGAGTAACACTTTCACTGTCTGGCCAAAACCACTTCTCAAACGGTAACCACAGCTTGAGACTAGCTTATGCTTGCAATGATGCATGATTGATTTTTTCTGCGTATTGCTCCATAAACATGGAAATGCTACGCGATTATTTATTTTTCTATGTAATATGCCATGTTATTTTTTCATGATGAATGCATAAAAAAGTATCCCCCTCAAGGGACTCTTCTGGGGAATACGAGACACTCTGCTGAGAAACTCGTCACCGCTCCGATTTCCACCCGGCTGGGGAATAGCACTGCTGCTGGGAATAAGGCAACCCTTGCTGGGGAAGAACCTCCTTTGCACCCAATCCGCTCGAGAAACTGCTGGGGATAAACACCACCAACACTCTGTGGGGATACAACAGTCTTTGCCTTGCTGGGGATATCAATCCTGATTCTGCTTCGGGAAACCCTCACAGATACCTGATGACTTCACTGGGGAAATGCTCACAGCAATTCCGCTGGGGAAATAGCAATCTCCAGACTCAACTGGGGATGCATCACTCTATCACCTGCTGGGGATAACCATCCTGACCCTGCTAGGGAAACGAATACTACTCCGCTGGGGACAACCCACGCAACCCATAGGTAGAATCCGCTCAGCTGGGGATGCAGATATCCGTCCGCTACGGGAACTTGTTCAATCCACTGGTAGGATGAACACTGCTGGAGATATATCATTGAAACCCGCTCCACTCGGGGAATAGCAACCTTCAACTCCTGGCTGCTGAGGAAACACCGTTGTAAACCTGCCGGGTAACCACCCTGACTCGGCTGGGATCCACAGAACTCGGATCTGCAGGGGAGCTAGTCCTATGATTCTGCTTGGGGACCTCGCTGGGAAATGAGAAAAGTAGGTTCAGAACACCCGCCGACTCGTCGAACCACGGTATCCACCTCCAATCTCGTATCAGCTTTCCACTTTTGAGAACTCCCAGACTCGTCTGGACCTTTTCTGCTCCATCATCTTGTATTCCAAATCGCTCCGTGCTCGACGAGAACGTACTCCTGGATTATACAGAAATTTCAATTTCCGACTTTGAAGAGTCTTCTTGATTAATTCCAAAAGGTCGTCGTACGCCCCTCGCGTCGTCTCTTCCTACCGTCCTCCTCTGCTCATCCCTGGTCGGACTCTGCGGGGAATTACATACTTTCAAGTCTTCCGACTTTGAAGAGTCTTCTTGATTACCATCAAGGATCGTCGTACGTCTCAACGTCTTCGTCATTCTTTCATATTCATTTGTTCCTGAGCGAACTCTCTGGGGATTTGCTATAAAGCTTCCACACCACAACCTGCAAGTGAGTGAAGAATATCTAACAGTACCTGCAAAACAGACCGTCAGATAAAACCGTGCCCCAGGCGTGTCAAGATTTCAACACTTGGGTCACTCAACCTTCCAAATAAGATTTCTAGCTTTCAATCTTATAAACACGCATTGGAAGGGACCTGTATGTCTTAAAATGCAAAATTCTTTATCAAAATAATCGGATGTTTTTGCAATCAAAGCGGTAATGAAAACAAAAACAAAATTATTTGACTGAATATGCATTTTATTGATTGGAAAAGTGTGGCTCAAATGAGCAATACAAAGGAAGCAATTCCTGAAAAGAGGTAATCGCGCACAAAAGGAAAAATCTACCCTAATGGCAATGTGAAACCCGTAATCTCATCGAGTTCCAACTCGGTTACACCCCATATGTCCTCAGACTCTCCGTGCTTTCTGCCTTCCGAACAAGACGATTCTGATTGATCCCTACCGGGTATTATCCACGATGCTTTAACCAAAGCGCAAACGATCATGCTAGACGCAGTTGTTCGTTTCAATCCCTCTTTTGCCTGGACCGCCCTTTCGGGTTTTCAGTCCACCGGGATACCCTTTTTTGCCCAAGCCACCTTTTCAGGTTTTCGACTTGCCGGATGTACAGTTTTCTTTTTATCCCTAATTTTTGCCCGAACCTTTCTTCTGTTTTTGGTTCGCCGGGATGCCCATTTTTGCCTGGACTATTTTATTCTTCTCGTCCAGCGGGTCTCTTTATACGAAGTATTTTTTAACTGCGTCCGCATTCACAGGGGATGGAAAATCCTCGCCATCCATGGTCGTTAACAACAAGGCTCCACCAGAGAAAACCTTCTTGACCACGAATGGACATTCATAATTCGGTGTCCATTTGCCCCTTCTATCGTTTTGAGGAGGAAGGATCCTTTTCAGCACCATATCACCCATGTGATACACCCGAGATCGTACTTTCTCGTCAAAAGCACGCTTCATCCTCTGCTGATATAACTGTCCATGACAGATGGCTGCCAGCCTCTTTTCCTCAATCAGGCTCAACTCTTCGTACCGGGTCCTTACCCATTCAGCCTCTTGCAACTTCACGTCCATCAGGACTCTCAAAGAGGGAATCTGAACCTCAACAGGTAATACTGCCTCCATTCCATATACCAATGAGAAAGGAGTTGCCCCAGTAGACACACCGAAGATCAATACCCAGGATACCAGTTTCCTACTCAATCACACCGTCGTTGGTGTATTTAAACGTTATCCGGGCAACAAAATCTTATTCTCCTTAACCTCCCCATCAGACATCAGAATCCGTTCGGATTTGGGGTCAGGCCCCTCCTCCGGGATCGGTCACTCTCAATCTTTCGATTTGAGTACCTCGAGATGTCCTCATCAGGGAACTCAAACTTCATCGGTTGATAACCTCAACGGGTTGCAGAGAGATGTAATCAGACAATACACCCCTTGATTGCTTTCTGAGCGGATCACAAATCAGTCAACATTCTTTTGCTCTCCCGCAACCCGTCCGGTCGATGCTGGCTTCTCAAACACATACTCGATCGGATCCATCTCGGAAATCCACAAAGTGGCATGAATCAGCATATACTGTCTCAGTCGGCGAGCAGCCTATGCCAAAGTACATCAAGTTTTCTCGAACAGTGAATGTATTGTTTCACAGTTGGTAAACTTTTTGCTAAGGTAAATTGCATGCTCTTTTCGACAAGACGCGTCATGCTGACCCAATACACCTCGTAGACCCCTCGAAGGCCGTCAAGTACAGATTAACAATTGCTCCTTCCACAGGAGGTATCAGAATCAGAGGTTCCTGCAACTTATTCTTTTTTATTCTTCAATGCCCCTTGGCAATCATTATTTCACCTGACCGTTTGATCTTTTTTTCAACATCTTGAACATGGGTTCACACGTGGCTGTTAGATGGGATGTGAACCATGACAGATAATTCAATCTTTCTAAGAAGCCACGAACCTCTTTTTCCTTTTCTTTCGGTTCAGGCATTTCTCGTTTTTTTTTTTTTTTTTTTTTTAGCAGGATCAACCTCGATTCCTCTCTTATTTACAATAAACCCCCAGCAGCTTACCGGCCCGCACTCTGATAGTGCACTTATCTGAATTCAACCTCAGTCTGAATTATCTCCACCAGATGCCCCACTCCTGTTTGGGACTTTGCTATCATGTCATCAACATAGCATTCTATTTCATGATGAATCATATCATGAAACAAAGTCACCATGATACGTGGCACCGGCGTTTTGCTTCTCTAGAGGACAGTCTTCTCTTCATGGTAGCTTGTGCACAACGACATCGGTATCTGACCCTGGCATATCCTGACATGACCAGGTGACGGTATCCACATGCTCTTTCAACAGGGCTACCATCCTGCTATCGACTCGCCTCTGAAACGGCCCCAATTTTCCTTCTGACCTTGGCGGTATACAGGTTAACAATCTCAATCCGCTCTTCATGCGGCTGAATCACCTTCTCCTCTTGTTTTGACAACCTGGCTAATTCCAGCGGATCACAATCTTCTTCGCCTTCTTCTTCAGCCTGATCGCTCGGATAGTCGAAGTCATATGAGGGGTAACCAAATTGTTATCAACGAGATCCGGAGAATTATCTTTGAATTCGGAACGAGACAAATCAAAAAGAGAAAAAAATGAAAAATAAACATTGCCATTTTTATTTGTTTTTAAACTGCAAAAATAAATGAAAAACAGGGAACACCGCTTTTTGACTGAAAAACATCCATTTATTAATGATGCAGAAAATGCAAATTTAAACATGAGGTGGCCCTTACAATGGACCATTACGTGTCGGGCAACACGTATGGCTTTCATGCAGATAAAACTGAAAACAGAAAATCATTACTCTTCGGGATGAGTGACAGTGCCGATCTTTTTAGGCCTTCCAGCTTCCCGGTACGCACGATCTTATCCATTGATCAATCTCCCAGTCACTGTCAGTTTCGTTACCCACTGTATAGGCGTGATCTGAATCTAGCATTCCGGCACTGACAAAGGTGAACGACGGACGACGTCCTCTATTTGGTCTAGACGACCCTTGATCTGGCTGATAACCAATCCCAAACATGTCCGACTTTACCACAATGCCTATGATCTGTCCCCAGCCTGGGATCCCTCCATTTCTCACCACTTCCAATGCCTGCTTGTAAGAAGACACGGACGGTTTTTTCTCTTTTCCAACACCAATGTCATTTTCCACCTTGACGGTTTCAGCTACCAGACTGGGTGTTTCAAATTTTCCACCGTCCATTTCCTTCACCTTCTGGATCATATCCCCCATCGGTACACCACCCTCTGTGGCGATGGCCATACAACAAGTATCAACACTAGGGAAAGTTCCCTCTTTCCTCCGAGGTTTTGGGACCACAGGCCTCGGCATTTTTAACCGATCCCCATTCACCAACCCAATCGTCTTCCTATCCTCAGAAATTGCATTCATCTCCACCTCACCATGCGCGGGCATATGATTAGCATTAACATTGGGAAATTGTGCAAAATTAATGGCCTTGGAATCCACCAGGTCTTGGACAGCATGCTTAAAAGCTCTACAACCCTCAATGTTATGCCCAGACGCCCCCGAATGGAATTCGCACTTAGCATTCTCATCGTAGTTGGTTGGCCTCTGATCAGGTTCTAATGGAGCTAATGTCCTCAATTGTACCATTCCGAGATCTTTCAACTTCCTCAACAGAAGAGCATACGGTATGGGTGGCCTATCAAATTGACGATCAACCCCCTTTCCTCTTACCTGGTTCCCAGCTCTCTGTGCTCCCGGGCGAGGTGACGGATGTCTCGGTGGTACAGATGAACCACCAACAGGAATGGTTGCAGTGGCAGCATAAGGGTGATAACGATCCTTACCGCATTCTCTTTTAGTCTGCGCACCACCTGATTCAACCTTCTTCTTGGGCTGACCACTGTCAAGGGATTTCTTCACCACAGAGCCAGAGGGATTTGTTACTTCAGATGACGGAGCCTTTCCCTGAACTTTCTCTTTGATCATCCAGCCCTCAATCCTTTCTAATCTCTCGGCCATGGCTTTCTGCCCCAAGGCAAGCCCTTGCACAACACTAAACAAATCCCTCACCATCTCTTTCAGTTCGAGGATGTCAGCGTTGGGAGGATCCATCAGTTTGGATTTGTTGCCCCCAGCAGGATATCTGAGCAAACAAGCTATGCGCACCGGTTGACACCTACAAAATAGCAAATGGGTTAGTATGCATGAATGCAACGTCTGTCCATATGAGGAAGATTCTGTCCTTTGATTCTGGTTTCATCGAGACGGATAATATTTTGACATCCACATTCTGAAATTCAAGATGTCTCTCAACCAGATTCTCAATCAATAATACTCCCCATATGGCTAGACGTGAGTTTGATGCAGATGAATGCAAAATGAGAATGATGCAGATGTATGCAATGCACTGGGCCATCCTCCAAGTCATCTGATCATTTGTTGCTCTGAGTCACAGCCTTGATTTATGAACCGATCACAACCATCTGAGGGAACATGTAACCACAAATCTGACCCACGGGTTCCGAAATAAACGGAAGACAGATACATCATCATCATCATCTGACAATCTCTGAGCAGACATTCTCAACCATCTGACTCGGCCCGGGGAATCCTGAAATAAACGGATCCCCACTGATAAATATCTCGGCCCGGGGAATCCTGAAATAAACGGATCCCCACTGATAAATACCACGGACAGCACTCCGGCGTCACGACAATAAACGGCCATAAATCCGACTTATAAATAGGACTCTGATCCACGGAACAAAAGTCACCATCAAAATCACCATCTGTACCTGTGATAAAGATCATTCCCTCCCCACTCACGGGTGTCATCTAGGCCAGGGTAAGGTCGAGAGAAACGCAGCATAAATAACCTTTCGCAGAATACCATCATATACACACCCGAAGTATGTAACGATAATATCCCACCAGGGTCTGAACTGCTCGTGATGTCAATGTTCCGCTAAGTGGCGCATACCACCCGCTTCCCATGAATCACTCTATTCCTAGGTTTCCTAGATTGCACTCATAGCCTGGGTATTGGGCCTTTTACCTCGAGTAACTCCCACCCCAAACAGAGAAACCACCTGCACAGAGGACGGCAATAATGATAGTATGATGCATGCAAATATTTATGCAAATATATACACAGGTTAGAATAATAAATGCAATAAATACAACAACACAAGCAACCTAAACTATCCTAGAACGCTAGGAAGGACTCGCTTAGGGAAGATGGACCAGCACAGGTCTACATCCGTAGTCCCCAGCAGAGTCGCCAGCTGTCGCATCCGCGAAAAAAACAACCGGCGGAGCTCAAATAAAAACACAACACAGAGCCGCCACTGCGCGTTATTTATCCCAAGATAGGGAAAGGAAACGCTCAGAGAAACCTGGAAAGGAAATGGTCTCGCGACCAAAGAGAAAGGGTAAGGGAGTCGGTTACGCAAGGGGAAGGTATTAGCACCCCTCACGTCCGTCGTACTCGACGGGATCCACGTTCTAAAATAAAGAATAGGTTGCTAAACACCACACACACAAGGGAACGCAGGTGGGGTTAAGAGAAGGGAGCTCGGTAGGACGTCGCATCCTATGCCTACATATCTTGTCTGGAACAAGAATCAGAGCCACTGTAGTTCGGCTTACGCACGCCAAACAGCACAAAACGCACAGACAGATGGCAAACATGGAGCCCGACAACCACTTGATGGAATTACGTCGGCATCCAAACCAAAACACGCACAAAACGGCAAACGTGGAGCCCGACAGCCAATCATTGGACTTACGTCGGCATCCGAGCCAAACACACAATCAAATAACAAACAAACACACACAAAAGAAAAAAGGTGCCCGGAGTGGTCTCGCACGACCACCTGCCTACATACCTCGTCTGGAACAAGGATCAGGGCGATGTAGTTCCCCTGAAAGGGACTGAATTACTAGCCAGAAACCAGGGGAAGACACACTACCAGGGAGCTGGACTCGAGCCTAGTGTTGTCATACATCGTTACCCTAAGTTCAGTTTTCTATCCTACTTGCATAAGCAAACTACTCCTATCCAGGAAAGAAGCAAGCATACAAGCATACAAAATAATTCAAGCATACATCAAATGAGAACAAGCATCTCAAACGGATATCCACATAGCACGCACTATAACCAAACAAAGGGCTCACACAATAGGTTTGACTGCCTCATCAAGTCATCTGTACAAGCTGTGTTTGCTCTTAACCTTGCCATTACGAGGCTAAGGTGAAGCAGATGAAGGGTGAAGTGAGGATCAGACCTCACAGCTCTTATCCTTGACCAGGGAGAGCTTCTGACAAATGAGCATGGGTCCAGAATGGGGGAACCCTTCTATACTCAGAGACTCTGACACAATGTGCACTGCACAAGATCTTGGGCTTGTGATCTCAATGCTACAACCATGTAATGGGAGCAAGGAGAAGACTCAACTGAATAGTGGGGGATAGATTGCATATCCCTACCTTCCACCAATTGCCTTGATTAAGGACTTTACCTGCTTAGGCACAATTTTAAACAATCACAACCATTGCCTCTTAAGGAGGACTTCAGACAGTTTGCCCGGTCAAATAACAGACCGGGTCTCCAGACTACATGAAGTTAGGAAGTTATACCTCAATGCAAGTTGCTTAAGCAAAGCAAAGCAAAAGTTCACAAGGAACTGAGCAACTAAAAGTACCTGGAAACAGTCAAACACAGTTAGTACTCAGACAGACAAAAATAAACAGCAAATATTAATCAGTCAGACTATACAAACTAATGCACAACAAAGGCAAGCTATGAGCTCAAGCCCAAACTTCACAACCTACAAAACCAAGCCATGTTAGTGTACAAACATCAAACAACATCAATTGAATTGACTTGGATCATTCTCCATACACATTGCACCTTTTCATCCTGAAAAATCAATCAAATGTTAGAAACTAGACCACTAGGCCAAGCCTAGGGTCCAAAGGTGACAAAAATGTCTAAACAGCAAGGGATCTCTAACCAAAGTCAAATTAATGTCAAACAAAAGCCAACACAATTAGTCCCATTTCCATATCATTCATCATGTTCATTTTATGCACAAAACAATCCAAACTAGTTCAAATGGAACACCAAACATCAAAACAGAACTATTGCATTCAAATCCATATCAAAACAATTCTAAAAATCCTCAAATAATTTACACCTAAACAGGACATAATCAAGGTCCAGCATGTCAAATTTTAGCTTAATTGGACAAAGGAAACCATGTCAATGAAAATCAACAAAAACAGACACAATTACATGCTCCAAATCACAACATCAACACATGCATTCACTTCAAAAATTCATAATTCAATGAAAACAATAAAGAAATGACTGGGACCAAAAGCATCATGTTCTATCATGTGTCTATAACCAGCAAGCCAAATTTCATGTTCATTCAATACCATATGAGCATTTCACATAAGATCTACCAACCTATGTCACACAAGCTTGCACAATTGACCAACAGAGATGAAAAATAGCAATCAATTTGAAAATGCCACATAAAATTCCACAAAAATTCACATAGCATCTTAACATGTTAATGAACACCCATGCAAAATTTCACATCATTCTAATAAGTCTAGGTCATTCAAATAAATCCAGCAAGTTGACATAATGAGGTGTGACACACATTGTCACACCTAAGTTCCAAAATTCATATCTCAATGGCCAGGTATCAAAAATTCATGAAATTTACATGTAAATAAACATCAACCAGTCCACAATCATCACAAAAATTTTCAGACATTTATTTGCAACCATGAGCATTTCACAATCAAAATGGCACAATGTATCAAAAATGCACACAAGTGAAACATCCCTAGGTCAAACCTAATTTCTACCAAGCACAACTTCAATCAATAGGTCAATAAAATTCTACAGTCAAAAAGGAAGTCAACACAAAAATTCCCATATTTTTCTGATTTTTTATGAATTTTTTATGAATTTTCTAACATTTGTATGATTTTTAATGAATTATTTAGAATTATTATAATTAAATAATTTCAGTAATGGCAGTATTGTAAATAGTTTGCGCGGGAGCGGGAAACAGCTAATTCGAATTGTTCAAACGAAATTTCGGATCTAACAGCTTATTTCTCATCGTCTTCGCCCAGCATTTTCCAGAAACGCATGAATCATGAAGAACAACGAACCAACACCAAAATGAGCAAACGAATATCCGTTGGAATCGTCTTAACACGTAGATCTCAAATATGACAATAATTTGACCTAATTGTTCCTATATTCTTCGAATCGATGAGGTTAGGGTTTACATTCATACTTTCAAATCAAGATTTCATCCTCTACAGTTATCCATAATCAAGACTAAAAGCATCACGACGCTCTACATTCAACGCACTATACAATGCACATAACAATTGAACAAACCGTGACATTCGAAAAGATGAATACCTGGCAATGGCAGTGCTGTTCTTGACGAGCTTTGCGCGTGTTAGCCTCAAACAGGTGGAGTAGTAGCTTGTGGAAGGTGAGTAGAGTGCTCGAATCCAATTGATGTTGCTCCTAGTGCTCGAATTCTCCAAATGCCATTGATGTTGCAAACTTGAACAGTCACGATTGGTGGTGCAATTGATGATGAGATGCAAAAACAGATGTAGAAGATGATGATGCAAGATCAACACAACAAGAAATTCGAGAATTGATCAAGAATTCAAGAAGTTTGATGGATTTTTGTGTGAAGTGTTCTTGAAGAATTTGAGAGAATTCCAAGAATTTGAGATCTGATTTTGGGAAATGTGTTTTTCTGTTATGATTTAGATGTGATTAGGATTATATACCCTTGCTTAATCCAAGCTTAAACCATCTAATTAGCCAATTGGAAATGATTAGTGAAATGGCTAATTTTTTAAGTTAGGGACAAAATGGTACTTTCACATATAAGCCAATGCCAGCTCATTGACAGCTCACACACTCTCAAAATGACATGTGTGAGCTGTTGCAACTTGTTTCACCTTCATTGGATGAGTATTTTGGAAATTCACTATGTGGTGGCACTTTGTCCATTTTTGCAATTTCATTTTACAAGTCAAATTCCAAACCACAAGGCCTAGCCATGTTATGATGATTCCAACAACTTTCAAATACCATTTATGAGGTGTTGCAAAAATCCCCACTCAAAAATTCCAATTATTTCACAAGTTGGACAATTTTGCCCCTGGTTCATTTAACTGTCCAGTTGAAATTTGACTTTTTGCATTGACCATTTTTGAGAAAATCCAATTATGCACCATGAAAGTACATGTCAAATGGAGTTTGTGCATATAAATAACTTCCAATTTGGACAATCCATGAGGAAGTTATGGCCTCCTGATTATGAGTCATTTTTGAAATTCACTGAGCCATAACTTGACAACCATACATGGGATTTTCAAGTTCTTGGACTTTTTGGAAAGGTGAGAACAAGATCTACAACTTTCATGTTGAACAAATTTTCATTAGAAGCTTCCTTGGACACGTGGTCTTGAGGTCAAAACTTTCCATTTTTGGAAACTTCTATTACAAGTCACTTTCTATTTTTGGCAATTTTTGTCCTGACTTGATTTTCTCCATTCTTGAGCTTTGAGATGTCAAATAACACTTGTTCCAACATGAATGAAGTGTATCCAACTCATTTCCACCTCCAAATCCATCAGATCATGTACAGTTGACCACAGTTGACTTTTCAACTGATAGATGAAATTGGCAATGCATAGATCCAATTAATCTCCAATCTTCAACTGAAATGGCTCAAGGGTGAAACCCTAGCCTCAATAAGCACAATATAATCAAAGAATGAACCCCATAGCCATCATAGACCTCATCTCCTGATCATGCCCTGACTGGCCCATGCAACTGATTAGGGTTGACCAGTGGTCAAAACCCTAATCTCAAGGAATCAGCTTCAACACTTGATGAAATCCAACCATGATGATGATGATGTATCATTGCAATCAAGATGAAGACCAATATCCTTGAGAATCACAAAACCCTAATTTGAACTTGCACATCCTCAGATGATCAATAATCAGTCAATGAAACCCTAGCTTGCACATAACCTCTTCATCTTCTGATCAAGACTTTGGGAGAATGACTTGCACAATGTAACCACATGATATGCAATATGCCATGCCTAATGACCTAAAAATGATATGTAATATGTTAATGCTAGTCCCAAGAGAGGAGGGCAAATTTTGAGGTGTTACAATAAATAGAAACTCGAAATCACTTGTTTAGGCATCAAACTTAGAGCAGAGGTAAACTTAGAGCAAACTTTGTTTCACTTAGGCATATATTCAATATTTTAAAGTGGTAATCACTTCGCATTGGGGTGTTACCACAATTGTGTAATCGAGTCTGTGATCGAGTCTGTAATCGAGTTTGGAGCACTTTGGAAGGAAGTTAATCCTGCCGCCATTTTCATTTCCGCTTTGCAATTTATTCAACCCTCCGATTGGAGCAGGTTTTTATTACTTGTCTTTATCTATTTTATTTTCCCGCACTCGCTTTACTTTTATTTATTTCTCGCACTCGCTTTACTTTTGTTTATTTCCCGCACTCGCTTTACTTTATTTATTTCTCGCACTCGCTTTACTTTTATTTACTTTTCGCACTCGCACTACTTTTATTTAAATTAATGCACCTTTATTTTACCATGTCTAACTAAATCTATAAGGTTAGAATGTAAGGATCGTAATTGAACCGATAATCCGTACAATTGTTCGTAGAAACACTTAAGGGCTATTTTGACTTTCAACTTAAGTTTTCCCGCACTTCAATTCCGTTTGGTAAGATCGAAAGCCGTCCAACGTGTTGTTAAACTTAATTGTTTTTAACTATTTCAAAAACAGCGAAAGCGCTTTGTTTAGTTCATTAGGAGTTTTTAACTTAAGAAGAAAAGAGATTTTAAAACTATTTTCGGACGCGTTTATAAGTTTAGAGTCTGGTTCGTGAGAACCTCTTTTGGTTAAGAAATCCAGGTTATAATACTTTTCAACTTAGTCAAGATAGTATATTTCTTAAAAATAGGTTTACTACTCTAACACAATGCGTGCCTTTTTATAAGTGACAATAAGAGGGTTTGATTAGGGAGTACAACTCGGTTCTGAATACACGAAAGAGACAGTTCCTGTTAAATTAGTTCTTTTCAAAGTAGGAAACATTGTCCATAAGTAGTTATATTAGCAAGTACTTGGATTATTAATTGATTATGTGTTGATTATGTGAATTACATTCGACCCTGTCTTTATTAATTAAACTTTATTCAACACTTTACTTTTCATTGCACACTCTAAAAACACCTATTTTAATCGCCTTGGATAAACACCATAACAACAGATAACGATAGATTGACACTTGGTCTCTGTGGATTCGACAATCTTTTATATTACTCTGACACGTTCGTACACTTGGGAAAAGCATACCATCAAAGTTCATGAAGATTCCTTTGGTACTCATTCCAACGGAAATGCAATGGCTAAAAAAATGTTAAGAGCGGGTTACTATTGGATGACAATGGAAGCTGACTGTTGCAAGTATGTGAAGAAGTGTCATAAATGCTAGATTTATGCTGATAAGATACATGTACCTCCGACTCTCCTCAACATTCTCTCTTCTCCATGGACTTTCTCTATGTGGGGTATCAACATGATTGGTATGATTGAGCCTAAAGCTTCCAACGGACATCGTTTCATTATGGTTGCTATTGATTATTTCACAAAGTGGGTTGAAGCGGCCTCATCCGTAAATGTGACCAAGTAGGTGGTAGTTAGATTTATCAAGAATCAACTTATTTGTCGCTATGGTGTGCCAAGCAGAATCATCACTGATAATGGTTCAAATATGAATAATAAAATGATGAAGGAAATATGTGAAGAGTTCAAGATTGAACATCATAATTCCTCTCCCTACATACTTAAGATGAATGGTGTTGTTGAAGCTGCTAACAAGAACATCAAGAAGATCATTCAGAAGATGGTAGTGACTTATAAGGACTCGCATGAGATGCTCCCTTTTGCTCTGCATGGATATCGTACGTTCGTCCGTACTTCAACAGGGGCAACCCCCTTTTCTCTTGTCTATGGCATGGAAGCAGTACTCCCAATAGAAGTAGAGATCCCGTCAATGTGTGTCTTGATGGAAGCTAAGTTATCCAAAGTTGAATGGTGTCAAAGCAGGTGTGACCAACTGAATTTGATTGAAGAAAAGAGGATGACGGCTTTATGCCATGGTCAGTTATATCAGTAGAGAATGAAGAAAGCATTCGACAAGAAGGTTCGACCTCGCATATTTAGATAAGGTGACCTTGTGCTTAAAAAGATTCAATCTTTCATATATGATTTTAGGGGCAAGTGGACTCCTAATTATGATGGCCCATATGTTGTCAAGAAAGCCTTCTCCGGGGGGGCTTGATTCTTACAAATATGGATGCTGAGGAGCTCCCACGTCCTGTGAATACTGATGCAGTCAAGAAGTACTTCGCCTAGAAAAATAAAATAAAAGCTCGCTAAGTCGAAAATCTAAAAAGGCGGTTTAGGCAAAAACGAGCGTCTCGGTGGACTGAAAACGCAAATGGGCGGTCCAGGAAAAAATTAGAGACATGAACAGAAAATGATTATCCTGGTAGATTGAAAACCTGAAAAGGAAATCTAGGAAAAACAAAGGATTATGGAAAGTAACTGCATCAGATCAGATTGGATCACTTGAAGCAATGCTTGCTTGTCAAAGCTCTCAACTGGCTCTTATCAAAAGCCCAAATACATATGGAATTCAGTGTCAACTTTAGGAATAAAGGATATTAAAGTTTCATAGATAGGAGAATCAAAATACCCAATGGAGAAAACCATTTTTGACTAAATTTTAGACATTGTCACCCATAATATGCTAGTAATGCTTAAAGAAAATACATTGAAACTCATTGGGATCATGGGGATTTGAAAGGCTTCATTAATATTAAGGAATAAGTAACTTCATCTTTAGTGGTGGGGTTGATGAGTGAAGCTATGGTGATGTCGTCCATTACCGGATGGTAGTGTGTTGTTTGAGAAGCTGGTTGGCTATTGTTATTGCAACAGAAGAGAACTTCAAAAAAAATAGGAGCTTCTTGCAGGATGATGGTGTTATCAATAGTATAAATATTGTTATAGATCTTGATTCAATATATATTTTTCCTTTTGCTTCTTATGGTAGTTTTAGCATGGAAGAAAGAAATATTTGTGTCATCAAATTTAATCCATTTGTCATGGGACTTTTGGAACTTGTGAATTTTCCGTTGGAAGAAGGTGTGGTTGTAATCTCTTTGTAGTTTTTGTTTGAGGTAAACATGAAAAGGAGATTAAACTATGTCTATTTAGCTATGGATCACATTTAGTCCTACTTCAATCTGTTTTTTTTTTCAACGAAAAATGTTTTCGCTGAAACGTTTATTGAAGGTGATGAAGTATTCCCGCACTTTCTTTAGAGGGAAGCAACATTGATGTAGAGAAAGGCCAAGCATGGTTAACTACATTCTGATAATCTTCATGATCAATCTAATATTCCTCAAAGTTTAAAATCATCAAACCTTTTTATAAAGGAAGGCCACTAAAGCAGAGGTTGATTGGGTTATAATCAGAGTGGTTTGAAAGCACATAGTATTATTTGGTATCGTTTACATGCTTTGAGTATCTATTGTGTTTTGATGTTTTACAATTCGGTTATTGTTTCATTGTGTATTTGTATACTCTTTCAATTCATCTGTGTGATTGTATTATTTCTTCCGATTGTTGAAATCGTTTGTTTATGTGACTGTACCACTAAGAACCCTTTGCATTTCATATTGTACTCAGTTGATCCTCGTTAGCTATTTTCTTTTTGGGCCTATGATAGTTACTGCCTTTTCATTTCCATACAAGTAGCTTTGATCACAAGTTATAAAATTTCAATTTTGATGTTTTTGTTAATTGATTTGGACCCTGTGTAATATCTGATTCGAATCATTCACCTGTTGAAAATAGGGGTTACATTCTGGATCATTTTATTTGGATCAAAACTTGAACATGATTCGAATCAGAATGCCATTTAATTCGGATCAAGTAAAAATAATGATTTGAGTCATTTTCCTTAAAAAGAATCTCGTTTTGGTTCTGTCCAGATAGTTTCGAACAATTTTCCTTCGTGATTCAAATCAAACCATAAAAATCCATTTTTCCATCATTCATTTAAATGCTTGTTTCTTTTGATTACGGTATCAAGTATGGGAAATATATGATGATTAGCAAAGACAAAAAAGAGTTATTTTTTTCCTCTCTTCTTAATGTGTTCATCTTCACACGGTTCCTCTCTCTTCTTCACCAAACACCAATCTTTGATATTGAATCCATGTCAATTATTTATTTATTTTTATTGCATCTTGATCTATGAAATTAGGTTGTTGTTGTATGTGTTTTTAAGAATGAGTTGTTCAGATCTTGTTGAGGATTTTATCAAGCTCTTGATAACTTTCAAGAACCAAGACCGACTTATCTAGAAACTTGTTTGAACCTTGTTGTGTGTTCATATTTCATCAAACTGAATTACTTGACTAATCGCTTATAATGTCATTTATTTTTTAGATTATCTGGCATTGTTTACCATCTTCATCCTTAGTCTTTTTCCTTGTTAAAGGACCCTCCTCCAAAGATTATGCAAAAGGGAGACTAGTGGTACATTTAGGTATCTAATGTGCTTATGAGTAGTTGGTTTTTTATTTGTAACATGTGCATGTATCATTTCTTGAGTGCAGTTTGGGATTGAGAAGTTATCTAATAAGATGGGAGTTTCCATTATACTCCAAGCAAGACTTTGGCAGAATCAAGTATCAATGGTCCGTAAGGAGGAGTTAGAAGTTGTGCTTCTTTGGTGGCGTTGGAGAAAGATTACTAGCAGATAAAATTTTGAGTTGTCTAATATACGTTAAGCTAATGGCAATCGCTCAGATAAGAAATCAGTGGGATCATGTGGATTGCCACATACGAATACTTGAAGTAGGTTATTGTTAATAGCAAGGTTATTAGATAAATATCCTTTGGGATCTTGTACTGTGTTAGTAGTTTAGTGTCTGCTTTATCAGATGGAATTATTGTGGGGTAGTTCCTTGTAATCAAAATGATGTAATCATTTTCTCATCACAGTGGAAAATCGTGATTATGTTCCGATGGCATCAGTCATTGAAGAGTGCATTTAGGTAAAGCGAGTATGAATGTCGAAGCACTATATATCTATGTGTCTCTTTCTATTTCTCTATCCTTTTACTTTATAAGCATTCATCAATTCATATTTGCTACTCCATGTTTGCAATTGCATAGATTGTTTACCATATAGGTTAGACCTTGCTTATAGTGTTTTAATGTATAAGCTTAGGTCAATGGTGTATCAATTCTAAGGAATCATCATGAAGTCAAATATGCATTGTTAAGATCATCCAAGTAATGTATTTTTAAATTGCTTCTCTTGCAAGTCGATTTGTATGTCATGTGAATGACTTGTACTAGGAGTGATCTATCTCATAGTTCTTTTATGTATTAATTCATGTAGCTTGATTCATTGAGATGCTTCCAAGCTAAAATCTCTGATTTCATATTATGGGACCTGAGAAGTTTTTCAAATTGTCTAAAATATGTTTGGGTCTATTCACCCCCCCCCCCTAATTCTAGACATTGTTATTTCCATACTCTCACCCATAAATGGGTATCAGAGCTCGGCTTTTGATCAAAGTCTAGCGACTCCAAAAGTTGAGGCTATAGTTTCTACGATCCCATATGAGTTTTCTTAAATGTTATTGAAGCTTATGTAATTAAATGAATCTCCATTAAATTACTTATGGTTGATTATCCTTTTGCAATACATTACATATATTAATTCAAAGTAAAACCTTACTAGAATTTTCTTCAAGGCATTAATTATACTTAAGATGTTCTTTAAGTTTTGATTCATCCAGGATTTAACTAATAAGTTTTCTAAGATATGTGCATCTTGTTTGTGACATTGTTTCTTAAAGGTTGTTCAAGAATGATCCTAATTTTTGTGTTATACATTCACTATAATATGCTGAAAATTATTATGAGATAAGGAATTAGAAAAAATAGCATTTTCTTGAGACCTAATCTTCCAAGGTCATTGTGTAAAAGAAGATGAAGGCAGTTTTGTGGCTATTGGCAATTATTCTCCGAAGTTTCAACTAACTACAAAAGATTCAAGGAATTTACTTGAAGTGCTTATCAATTGTACAAGAGTTGAATTAGTGATTCGGGATTAACAAGTTGTGTTAATCATTAATGATCATAGTATTTTCGTTTCAAGTTCATTTAAAGCCTTATGAAGGAGAGTTTGATAATGTCCTTCATACATTCAAGAGGATTTCTATTCAATTTCTATTTGATTGTTTGTGCTTAGAGCTTATCATTATTTTTTTTGTTGATTACCATTTGGTATCACAATCAACAAGTTAAGCTTAGATCGTCAAAATTAGTATGATCGTTCCAACCCTCCTTTAATTCTTTTGTGTATGCACTGGAGTATTTAATGTGTTGCCTATGTGTGTTGTTTTATTTTTATGTGTTTGTGTTATGCTTGTGCATTCATCCATTAATTGATAAATCATTAAAATGCATTGGTTTATCATTTATATCTTCCGTTTATTCCATTCATTTGCATCACTCATACATTCATGCATCTTCATTATTACCTACATCAAAAGAAATTTGTGCATTTACATTAAAAAAATCCATTTTGGTATTTGCACTATAAAATGGCTCAATTTTTTTTCATTCATAACATAACATTTTATTTTCCCTTATCTACATAAAAAGTTTCTTAGTGATTTTGTGTTGTGTAAAAGTCTCACTTTCCTTAAAAAAAATTCAAATTTTTAGTCTTCTGATTTGAATCCAATGGTTTTGAACTAAGCTCGTGATCCGAATCAATTTCCTGGGACTATAGACGTTTGATTTTGATTTGAATCAAAATATTTACACTTACCCCATGATTCGAATCACTTTTGGTGGGTTTCAAATCTGATCAATTTGATTCGAATCAAATTGCAGACTTGATCCGAAACAAATTTGAAGAGTCATGCATTTTACTTTCTTTTCTTCTCTTTTCATATTTTTTTAACTAGCCAACAATAAAAAATTTCTCCATCACTCATCATATATCATCTCAATACATCACTCATCACTCATTATCATCCATCATCATCATGACCCGTGACCATGGTAACCATGTGAGCACTGACAAGCAAAGGAGCAAGCAACAAGTTGTTGAATCTGATTCACCTCCACCCATTCTGAAAAGGTCTAGAACCATAGTTCAAGCAAGAAAGGCCTATACAGATGGTGTTTTCAGTGAGAAAGCAAAGCGGTCATCTAATACAGGTTCATCTTCTCTAAATAAATTGTGTGGTAATGTTGCACATCTCTTACATGAGGATAGTTTTCAAAAGTACATTGATAAAAAAATTTACAAACCGATAGACCCTGAGTATTATGTGAATAATTATGTTGAGAGTGAGTTGAAAACCAAGTTTCTGAAATTGTTTGTTGACAACAACCTATTGACGCTCATTGGCTTGAATCGGGAGTACAACCCTGATTATGTCAAGGATTTTTACTATAATGTTGAGCTCACCGCTGCAGGTTTACAGAGTATATTTAAGGATAGAATTGTGAAGTTTGGCTACTCTGACTTCATCAATATTTTGGTATGAAAAGTAAAGGAACAAACTTATCTAATCCAAAAGAAGAACAAGATTATGAAGATTTTGCTTTTGTTTTGGATATTTCTAAATTTGTCTATGAACATATGGAAATGTCAAACTTGAGGATAAGTCAAATCAAGTTTGGAATGAGGTTGATTCACTTGGTTATTGTGAAGATTTTGGCTAGGAGACCAGGTAACTTTAGTAGGGTTGGTGATATTGACTTGTACTTGATGTGGTGTCTCATCTACATCATCAAGATTTATAGGAATGATTGGGTTAAGTTCATATTTGATATAATGATCTACTACAGGGAAAATCCTAAGAAGCCTATCTTTTTCTCTTCATTTGTTATGATGATCTTGCAGCTTAATGGCATTGAGTGCAAGAAGGAAGAGCTCATTGAATCTTTGAAGATCCTGCATTATGGTGAATGTGTCAAAGAAAAGTTATTACTTGGATTATAATGGTGATTGTTACTACTTAGATACTTCTGGCAGAAGAATCTATGATGATAAGATTGTTGAGAAGGAACCTCCTGAGACTAATGGTTCATCCACTGCTGGTGGAAGTACTGCTACTTCTACATCTGTTGATGTGAAGGCATTGTTGGATGATATGCTCCAAAAGCTACTTGCATATAACCATATCATAGAGGATTGTATCATGGTACACATTGATGTGATTGCCAATGTTGGAGAGGAGAACCGGGTGAAGATAAAGGAAGAGATTCTTGCATCGGAAGGACGCCTAGCTAGTCAGATTGAAGCGGTGAAAAAATCAGTTGATTATCTAGGTGGTAACAACTACATTTTTCATCACGACACTGTTGTAGTGGGTATTCCTGTTCTAGAAGACCCTGTTGTTGCTACTACACCTCCTTCACTATCCTCTAAGTTTGTTTCTAGTGATTTTGTGTGATGTCTTATATCATTTCATGTCATGACATTTAGCATTATTACTTTTAATATATTATGTTTGTTTTGGTTTGAACTATATTGATGTGATATTTTGATCTTTCGTTTATTAGAACATCTTTTGTGTACCATGTGAATAGTATAATTTTAATTCACATTGTTTTAGTATTTTTGATATTGACTCTATTGATATTTTATCTTATTACCTTTATCATGTTGCGTATTTGTGTCAATTCTTATATGTGATGTGTATGGTTGTGCTCTTGATACACTAAGTGTGTCACTTAGCTTTGGATTTTATGTTAGCTTAGATTCCTTTTGCATTTTTCTTTGCTTTTGTCTGGTTCTCTCCTTTTTTATATTTGATAAAAGGGGAGAGGTAGTTGAGACATTGTCGATATTTATGTGCATTACGTATTTAATGCAGGGGGAGCTTTACAGTTCTTATGACTTAAAGGTAGTATTGTGTGATAGTCATCAGTATGAATAATGTTTCATCAAATTCCAAATTTTGCACTGGATTATTTCATCAATAATAACCTCTCAATTTTTCCAAACATCAAAAAGGGGGAGACTGAAATCACATAGTATCATTTGGTATTATTTACGTGCTTTAAGTATCTATTGAGTTTTGATGTTTTACAATTCAATTATTATTTCATTGTGTATTTTTAATTTGTATACTCTTTCAATTCATATGTGTGATTGTATACTTTATTTTTTATTGTTGTAATCGTTTGGTTATGTAATTGTACCACTAAGAACCTTTTGCATTTCATATTGTACTCAATTAATCCTCATTAGCTATTTCCTTTTTGAGCCTATGAAAGTTATTGCTTTGTCATTTCCACATAAGTAGCTTGAATCACAAGTTAGAACATTTGAATTTTGATGTTTTTGGTAATTGATTTGGATCATGTGTAATATCTGATTCGAATCATTCACTTGTTGTCATACCACAAAATTCACCTTACCCTTCACAATGTTCATCTAGGTCACTAACTTAATCAGTTGCATATCATCATAATCATCCATTTCATCTGCATAAGCATGGTTCAACACAAGGGGGCAGGTGGCTTGAATTCATGGCTCTGTGCTTACACCTAGTAGAAACTAGGGTTCATCATCAATTTGAGGTGGATCAAGCAATAAAACCCTAACCTCTTGGTTTATAACATTGGTGGACCATTTCACTTGCATTCTGAATCACTCATCTTAATGCATTTGATCAAGCATGATCATGCCCTGGTCTTTTAGGTTTAGCACATGTCTTGTTGACCAGGTGCCCATTTGGTTTCATACCTTGCTTCACTCTTAGATCCATGCTCATTCAAGACCTGTCATTGATCCTTTGTTACATGTTTCTAGTGCATGATTTATTGATACATTCATCCATTCATTTCCTTCATCATGGTTCAATTTTAATTGAGATATTAAAACAAATCTTACTTTGCAAAATCTGTGTATACAAGAGATGAATAAATCTAGATCTACAACCCGTAAGTTTGATGTTGACTCTACCACCTCCAAAACCCTTGATCAAAGATTAATCAAGTAACCAACAATGCTACTTCAATTCACCTATTCTTCCTACTTAATTGCAAGGCACTCCTTGTCCCAAGGATTTCACTCCGTTGAATTAACCCAAGCGCACACTTGTTGGAACCCAAGATTTACCAACACGATCCACCGTCTCACGCTACTCCGGTGCAAGGCACCCCTTGTCCCAAGGCTTTCACTCGATTGAATCTGAATTGCACAATCTTATCCAAAACCTTCAAACCTTAAGAGATCTTGAAGGAAACCCCAACTTGGTTTTCTGATTTGAATCCCTCAAATTTCTCAACCCAATATTCTCGATACACCAAACCTAATTTGACATTATCAACCCTAATCTAGATGGTACCCATTCAAAATATTATTATGTGTATTTTGATTGTGTGTATGCATAGATGAAGTTGAAGATGATGAGAGTGCTTTGAAATCCTGGATTCATGTTGGTTTTACTCACTCTAGAAACCTCACCAGAGAAATATGCATGTATTTAGTATTTATATGCACGAGTGATTAAAGGCATAAAGGAATGCAAAGGAAATTGAAAAGAATGCAAATTTTCAAGATTTGAGGTCTATAGGTCGACTTATACGAGCCATATGTTGACCTATACAAGTCATGTGTCGACCTGTTTGAAGCATAGGTCGACCTGTAAAGGTCACGTGCTCCCTTTAGGTCGACCTGACAAGACGGCACATGGAACAGAGCTTACATGATTTAATAATGCAGTATGGGTGTCAACATGTACACTTTATGTGTCAACCTATGCTGAAGAAACTTTTATATAGGTCGACTTAAAGTCGTATTTGTCGACCAATACTGAAGAATATCTTTTATATGTCGACCTAAAGTCGTATGTGTCGACCTATGCAATGTTTTCACACAAAAACTCAATTTTGATGCATAAAAATATTTTCTTGATATATGAATCCTTTATAAATCATTTCCAATCATGTTGACATTCTTCCTAATGCTAAATTGCATAATACACACCTAGAATCAGTTGATACCATCCAATGTACAAAAATGCAAAAGTTTCTCCTAGTTTTGACATAGTTTTGACATCATTCAAAACACATCTAAACGGAAAACTGCACTCACAAATTTTATTTTATTTTTTACAACTTGATTTGTGAAATCGGGTTATTGTTTTGTGAGTTTTTGAGAATGAGTTGTTCAGATCTTGTTGAGGATTTGATCAAGCTCTTGATAACTTTAAAAGACCAATACCCACTTATCTAGAAACTTGTTTGAACCTTATATGTGTGTTCATTTTTCATCAAACTGAATTACTTGATTAATCGCTTATAATGTCAACTATTTTTGAGATTATTTGGCATTGTTCACCATCTTCATCCTTAGTGTTTTTCCTTATTAAAGGATCCTCCTCTAAAGATTGAGTGAAAAGGAGACTAGTGGTACATTAGGGTATCTAATGTGTTTGTGTATAGCTAGTTTTTTATTTGTAACAGGTGCAAATATCATTTCTTGAGTGAAGTTTGGGATTGAGAAGTTATCTAACAAGATGAGAGTTTCCGTTATACTCCAAGGAAGACTTTGAGGAAATCATGTATCAACTGTGTGTAAGGCGGAGTTGGAAGTTGTGCTTCTTTTATGGCGTTGGAGAAAGGTTACTAGCAGACAAAGTTTGGAGTTGTCCAATATACGCTCAGTTAATGGAAATCGCTTAGATAAGAAATTAGTAAGATTCGGCGGGTTGCCACATACGAATACTTGGAGAAGATTTTTATGAATAATGAGTTTATTGGATCAAGATCTTTTGGGATCTTGAATCATGTTAGCAGTGTAGTGTCTGCTTCACCAGTTGGAATTATTGTGTGATAGTTCCTTGTAATCAAAATGTTGTAATCATTTTATTATCATAGTGGAAGATCGTGATTATGTTCTGATGGCATCATCCATTAAAGAGTGCAGGTAGGCAAAGCAAGGACGAATATTGAAGCACTATATATCTCTGTGTATCTTTCTCTTTCTATATCCTTTTACTTTAAAAGCATTTATTTATTTCATATTTGCAATTGTATAGATTATTTACCATATAGGTTAGACCTTGCTTATAGTGTTTTAATTTATAAACTTAGGCATGTGGTGTATCAATTCTAAAGAATCATCATGAAGTCAATTATGAATTGTTAAGATCATCCAATAATGTGTTTTTAAATCACTTCTCTTGCAAGCGGCTTTGTATGTCATGTAAATGATTTGTACTAAGAATGATATATCTCATAGTTCTCTTATGTATTAATTCATGTAGCTTGATTCATTGAGATGCTTCCTAGCTAAAATCTCTGAATTCATATTATGGGACATGAGAGGTTTTTCATATTGTCTAAAATATTTTTGGATCTATTTAACACCCCCCCCCCCCCCCCCTCTAGACATTGTTGTATCCATATTTCCACCCAACAATTGATATCAGAGCTTGGTTTTTGATCAAAGCATGGCGAATCTAAAATTTGAGGATATAGTTCATATGATCCCAGACGAGTTTTTTTAAACGTTATTGAAGCTTATGCAATGCAATGAACCTCGTGTAGTGGAAAGTGTAACACCCCAACTTATAATTATAATATTTTATTTATTTATTCATGTGATTTATTTATTATATTGAATTTTATTGTTTTCAGAGCGTATGGGTAAATTAGTAACTTATTAATTACCAGGGTTATGAAATCTGAGAGCAGATAATTAAAATAATTTTATTTAGATTATTGCAGATGATTAGCATATTAATTTTTTGTAATAAGATAGAATAATAAAAAATATATAATTCTGATTAAATTATTATTGGAGTTAAATATTTATTTAATTTGAATATTTATTTAATTTAAATAATAATTTAATTGAATAAATAGGAGAATGGGCATTTTGTGTAAGGTGGGAAGAGGAGAGTAATTTGGCAAAAAGAGTAATTTTGAGAAATAAGACCAATATAAATTTTAAAGTGTGAGTAGAAGTTAAGTTAGAAGAATTCTAGCAGTACGTGAAAAAGAGACAGAGGAACAGAGAAAAAATTTGGGGAAGAAGGGTTGGGATTGAGGAGAGGAACAATCATCTTTGTTGGAATCATCAACCTTGTTGCAAATCTAAGGTAATGAGGGATTGTTTACTCATGGGTGATTTTATGCATGTGGATAGTGAAGGTTTCTTGCTCCAGGGATTTTGAACAACTCTGTTTGGATCGTTTGAGTTCCCAAATGTGTGCGTGATATTGAGACCTTTTTTCTATTTTCGTAAACTTTTTCTAATTTGATTAATTTGGAATTTTCCCCAATTATAGAGAAACTTTAATTTTTGATTATTTCATTAAAAAATAGGTTTTTGACAGAAATTTAACATTCAGAACTTTTTAAAAATCGTAATTTAAAAAAAAATTGTTCAATAGGGGGAAAACGCAGAAAAATTGTAGGTAGACTTAGAAGGGGATTGACCACCTTATTTGAGGCATATCTTGGATTTTGAGACTCGGATTGAGGTGTAGTTCGAAGTGTTGGAAAGATAACGCCATGATCTTTCTTTTATAGAAAATAAATTAGGTCTAGGGGCGCTACAACAGTAGCAGTTTGCTGGTTTTATACCATAGGTATAGTCAATTTCAGTCCTGCGTTGGTCATCATGGTTCAGACATAACTTGAGCTTCCTAAGTCCTTTGGGGATGTCATCGGTTGAATTAGAATGAGAGTTAAATGATCTTTTCAACTGGAAACTTTCATAATTTTCTCATTAGTATACAACTTTTGGCCCCATTTAGAAGTTAGGTGAAACATTTTGTCCAATGCGAGTACCTGTTATGGTTGTTTGATTAAACTAAATTGATTGGTGTATTAAGTTCTGTAATAAAAATCGTATTCTTAAAATAGACTCTCTAAGATTTCAATAACATATTTATTACTTGATTTTGAGTCTTTTTTATATTTTAAAGCATTATTAGAATATGATGCGTGACTAGTAGAAATCATGACTTTGGGGTTGTTTGATGAGTTTAGAGTTGCTATTGAGTAGTCTTGAGATGTTTAGAGATCTGAGGATGTAATTAGTAGTTTGATATGTTTTAAGGTTGCCTTTGAGCAACTCCGATAAGCTTTAAAGTTATGTTGATAAGTTTAAGAGAGGAAATTGTTACCTTATAGTTGTTAGAGTTACTATTTTAGTAACTTTGATATGTTTTAGAGTGTTATTTTAGTAAGGGTTATTACCATGTTGATAGTCTGACACAAGTAATAATAATAGTGAGTTACTCTTTTAATGAGATTTTGAGACATTTTGAGAATTATGCGTTTTTGAGAATTTTGAGAATTATGAATTTTTGAGACATTTTGAGCTCCCAAAGTAATTTGAGAAATTGTTAATTTTAGGTAATAACACAACTTGACCTTTTTGAGGAGAAATAATTGAAATTGTTTTAAAAACATATTTTTTAGCATAGTAATACAGAGAGGGATTACATTGAGGCCTTTATTGGCGATTTGAGTATAGTAATCCATATAGGATTACAGTGATCTCCTTGAGTGGCGATTTATGCATTGAAACCCATACAGATTACAATTATGACCTGTGATTGGTGATAACACGAAATTATATCACATTTTAAGACTTAATTCAATTAGATTATATTATCATTCACTTTAGTTTATCTCATTTTATCAGATATTATGCAGTATTTCCTTGCTATTTATGTCAGGTATCCATTTTGAAGCAAAAGTGAAAAAGGGAAGAAAAGGAGGTGTAGAAAGGAGTAAAAAGGAAACAAATATCAAAGACCAAGCCCAGCCCAAAGAAAGCGCACGTTGTGCCTGTGACGGGCGTCACAAGGGTTGTGACGAGCGTCACACTAAAAGCACCCCTGTGACGAGCGTCACACATGGTGTGACGAGCGTCACACCATTCCACTAGCTTTTTGGCGCAAGTCACGCCCTCAGAAGAATTGAAGAGACGTTGAGAGAGTTCGTGTCCTATGCCCACGCCGTGTATTTAGCCATGCTGAAGACTCGTGGGAAACAAAAAGCAGTTAGAAGCACTACTATAAATAGCTACATTAGAAACCTAAAAGGGTTCCGCTTCCTCTCCCCTCTTTTGCCGTCTACTCTGCCGAAGCTTTTCAAACCTTCTGTTTTAGCTTTTGCTTATTTTTCTTTTCCAGCATTGTTTATTTTATTTATTTCTTTTGCAAGCTTTACATTCTTTTTCCCTTGCAAATTTACCTTTCCCGTTTTAGCTTTTAGATATTTTTCGCATAATAGTTTCTACACCGGAAACTATTGTGCAACTTTATACCGGATTTAACCTTACGTTATATTCCAGTTTTATTTCCTTGATTTAATTTACTGTTTAATTGAAGAATCCAAGAACAAATCCTACCGGCTTGTGGTGGAGTGTTCAAGACTATTGTATTACGCATTCAGGTTCTTTAATCATTATTTAATATTTTGTTTTATTATTTATCTATATTATCTGCCTGGAATGAGTCTGTTTATGCATGATATAAATTCTTATTTATTTAGCATGTCTGGCTAATTTGCCTAGGTATCGGTATGTAAAGTAAGCAGAATAAGGGATCAAGACTGAGTCGGTCTATCTAAACTTAAAATCAAAATCAATCTTTTTACGGTCTCAACTTACAGGTTTAATAACAAGATTTTTTACAAAAGTAAAAGACATAAAGAAGTTAAAATCAATAGAGCGAGAGTTTGAGATTTTAACTGGACAGTGTAAGTTAGGCATTAATTCTAGATCAGGGCGAGAGCAAGTTTTAGAGTTAATTAAATTCTGACCTTTTCCAAAAAGTATTTTTAAAGATTGAATGTGAGGACGAGAGTTAAGCATTTGGATTTGATTATATAACCTAAGTCAACAGAGCGAGAGTTTGAGATAAGGGTGTTTAAAACGGTCAGTATTTTCTTAAAAGGAGTTTCTGCAACTTTATTGTTTTCAAAATATGGTTTTTGACTTAATTATAAGTGACAGCTACATTAATATAAAATCATGGTTTATTCAACAGAGCGAGAGTTTGAGATAAAACCTTTAACCAATAAAGTTAACCGAAACGATTCATTTTAAAACCAAGAAACCGACAAAGACTTGATTCCCTAGTTTTGACGAACTACATACCGATATCCGTTTCATTAATATTTAATCTAGATATTAGTTTAGCTCTTAGTTTTTCCCCAAACAATCAAACATTTTCACCTTAGATTTACGTAGTAACCTTAGATAACGGTATCGTGCTGCGATATCGAACTATATCTCCGAGTCTTACGACGAATTCGGGAATATCGTGCTGCGAACAATCTCCCTCCTGTAGACCTTCCTGATTTCAAAAACATTTTTCCTTCGATACCCGAGATGGCAGAACCAGCTCGTGCTCTTAGAGATTACGCCGCTCCATCGCAAGATGAACCGCATTCAAGTATTGCTCCGCCCGCAATCGAAGCAAACAACTTCGAACTCAAACCTTCGCTGTTGCAGGCTGTGCAACAGAACCAATTCTCTGGAAATCTTACCGAAGATCCAAACCTTCATTTATCCGTATTTGTCCAATACGCTGATACTGTTAAAGCTAATGGTGTCACTTCAGAGGCAATTCGACTTCGTCTTTTTCCTTTCTCATTAAGAGATAGCGCTAGAAGATGGCTTCAATCACTTCCTTCCAACTCAGTCACCACATGGAACGAGTTGAAGAAAGTTTTTCTTGCCCGATATTTTCCGCCAAGCAAAACAGCTATGTTAAGAGCCCAGATAAACGGATTTAAACAGAAAGACAACGAGTCTCTTTTCGAAGCATGGGAAAGATACAAGGACATGATGAGACTTTGCCCACACCATGGTTTGGAAGACTGGTTAGTAATTCACACATTTTATAATGGTCTCTTATACAATACAAGGTTAACAATAGACGCCGCTGCAGGTGGTGCACTAATGAACAAACCTTATGCTGATGCTTACCAGCTTATCGAGAGCATGGCCCAAAACCACTATCAGTGGGGAACCGAACGAACAACGGTGGAAAAACCTCAACCGAAAACTGGCATGTACGAGATAAGTAACCTTGATCACGTTAACGCAAAAGTGGATGCTTTGGTCCAGAAAATTGAAAGTTTAAACGTATCACCTCCAGCCGCCGTGGTTGCTATAACTCAGAATTGCGAGGTCTGTGGAATCCAAGGCCACACTCCTGCGGAATGTCAACTCTTGACTGGAATCCAAGCAGAGCAAGTAAACTATGCTCAAGGAAGCCCCTATTCGAATACCTATAACCCAAATTGGAAGAACCATCCAAACTTTTCATATAAGAGTAATAATGCTTTATACGCACCTGGACAGTCTCCAAATCAAGCCCCATCTATACCTCCGGGATATCAGAAACAGAATCCTAACAATAATACCCCTAGAAAATCCAACTTGGAAATCATGATGGAAAACTTTATAGCTTCCCAACAACAAACCAATAAAGATTTCTTAAACCAGAACATACACACTGGCGAACAACTTAAACAACTAGCAAGCAAAGTAGATGCCTTGGCTACCCATAACAAAATGCTAGAAACACAAATATCTCAAGTAGCTCAACAACAAGCACCTACTGCTGCCCCAACTGGTACATTCCCTGGACAGCCCCAACCTAATCCGAGAAGCCAAGCTCATGCAATTATATTAAGAAGTGGAACGGAAGTGGAAGGACCGTCTGACCCAAGGATAGAAAACCAAGACCCTAAGAAATATACTGAGGAAAGTGAACCTAAGGAAAAGGAAGAGAGTAATAAGGAAACCCTAGAAAAGAAGGAACCTTATGTACCTCCACCACCTTACAAACCACCCATACCCTACCCTCAAAGGCTTGTTAAAACCAAAGATGTAGGCCAATTTAGAAAATTTGTTGATCTCCTTAAGCAATTAAACGTTACAATTCCGTTTACCGAAGCTATTACGCAGATGCCCTCATATGCTAAATTCTTAAAAGAAATCCTTTCTAATAAGAGGAAACTTGAGGATAGCGAAACCGTTACACTCCCTGCCGAATGTAGCGCTATAATCCAAAACATGCCCCCTAAACTCAAGGATCCGGGTAGTTTCTCTATACCCTGTCACATAGGAAAATTTGTCATCGACAAAGCCTTATGCGATTTAGGAGCCGGAATTAGCGTTATGCCTTTATCCATATGTAAGAAAGTGGAAATGGGAGAATTAAGACCGACCAAAATGTCTGTGCAATTAGCAGATCGTTCCATCAAATATCCTGTAGGAATCCTTGAAAACGTTCCCGTACGCATAGGTCAGTTTTACATTCCCACTGACTTCACAATTATGGACATTAGAGAAGATGATACTACACCTATTATACTAGGAAGACCATTCTTAGCAACTGCCGGTGCAATCATAGACGTAAAACGAGGACGACTCACCTTCGAAGTAGGTGAAGAGAAAATTGAATTCATTCTTTCCCAATTCTTGAAAGCACCTGCAATAGAAGATACATGTTACTTCATGGATATCATCGATGAATGCATAAAAGAAGCAAAGTCAGGAGAAGACAAATCATCAGACTATCTTTTAGAGGACAAATCTAACCAATGTTTAGCAATAACACCGGACCCTACGCAGTGTCTTAACAAACCAACCCCTGATTTGAAAACACTTCCCAAAAATCTGAGATATGAATTCCTAGACTTAGAACTTGAACGACCTGTGATAGTTAATGCCGATCTAGGAAGACTCGAAACAGAAAAACTCCTACATATCTTAAGAAAATACCCAACCGCACTAGGATACCACATAACCGATCTTAAAGGAATAAGCCCTTCTATTTGTATGCACCGCATCATGTTAGAAGAAGACTGTAAAACCTCTAGGGAACACCAGAGAAGACTAAATCCGATCCTAAGTGAGGTAGTAAAGAAAGAAATAACCAAGTTATTGGAAGCAGGTATTATATATCCTATATCTGATAGCAAATGGGTTAGTCCTGTACACGTTGTACCAAAGAAAGGAGGCATAACCGTTATTGAAAACGAAAAAGGAGAAACTATAACTAAACGAATCGAATCGGGATGGAGAATGTGCATTGATTATAGGAAACTAAACAAAGCAACCCGAAAAGATCATTTCCCTTTACCATTCATTGACCAAATGTTAGAACGATTAGCTAAACATTCACATTTCTGTTATTTAGACGGTTATTCAGGCTTCTTTCAAATACCAATTCACCCTGATGACCAAGAAAAGACAACATTCACATGCCCTTTTGGTACCTTCGCTTATAGACGAATGCCGTTTGGTCTGTGTAATGCCCCTGCAACTTTTCAAAGATGCATGATGGCGATTTTCGCCGACTTTCTCGAAAACATCATGGAAGTATTTATGGATGACTTTTCTGTATACGGACAAAGTTTCGAAGAATGCCTTGAAAACCTGGAAAGAGTTCTTGAGCGATGTGTAAAAGTAAACTTAGTACTTAATTGGGAAAGTGCCACTTTATGGTACAAGAAGGAATTGTTTTAGGACACATCATCTCGAACAGAGGAATTGAAGTAGACAAAGCCAAAATAGAGGTAATCGAAAATCTTCAACCCCCAAGAACCGTGAGAGAAGTACGAAGCTTTTTAGGACACACCGGTTTTTACCGACGATTCATCAAAGACTTCTCTAAGATAACTAAACCCTTAACCGGACTGTTGATGAAAGATGCTGAATTCATATTCGACGATAACTGTTTAAAAGCATTTCAAACTCTTAAACAAGCATTGATCTCCGCACCCATTATGCAGACACCAGACTGGAATGAACCATTCGAAATAATGTACGATGCCAGTGATTATGCTGTAGGTGCTGTTCTAGGACAAAGAAAGGATAAAAAGCTTCACGTTATATATTACGCTAGCAGAACCCTGGATGAAGCGCAAATGAATTATGCCACAACCGAGAAAGAACTCCTAGCAGTGGTATTTGCGCTAGATAAATTTCGTTCTTACTTGGTAGGAGCCAAAATGATAGTCTACACTGATCACGCTGCTATCAGGTACCTTTTAACAAAAAAGGATGCTAAACCTAGACTCCTAAGATGGATCTTGTTACTACAAGAATTCGACTTAGAAATCAAGGACAAGAAAGGAACTGACAACGTAGTAGCAGACCACCTCTCTAGACTTGAGAACCTTGAACCGGAAAGAACATCCATTAATGATGATTTCTCGTATGACAAACTCATAGCTACTTTGGAAGAGAACAACTCCGACATGCAAGTAGAAACCACCTTAGCTATATCTGTCACACCATGGTACGCTGATCTAGTCAATTATTTAGCTGCCGGAATAGTTCCACCTACTTTATCTTACCAGCAGAAGAAACGATTCTTCCACGACATAAAACACTATTACTGGGATGATCCCTTACTTTTCAAAAAAGGCCCCGATGGTATTTTCCGTCGATGTATACCCGAAGAAGAGGTAGAAAATATAATCCAACACTGTCACTCCGCTCCTTATGGTGGACACACAAGTACATCCAAGACCTGCTCTAAAATCCTACAAGCTGGCTTTTATTGGCCAACTATTTGGAAGGACGTGCATACGGCTATTAAGGAGTGTGACAGATGTCAACGCACGGGAAACATATCTAGACGTGACGAGATGCCACAAAAAGGTATTTTGGAAGTAGAGATTTTTGACGTGTGGGGGATAGACTTCATGGGACCTTTCCCATCCTCTTTCGGTAACAAATACATACTCGTGGCAGTTGACTACGTATCAAAGTGGATCGAAGCTATAGCTTCTCCAACAAATGACACCCGAGTAGTAACTAGACTCTTTAAAAATATAATATTTCCGAGATTTGGCATCCCAAGAATAGTAGTCAGTGATGGTGGATCGCACTTTATATCCAAGGTACTCGAAAAACTACTACTTAAATATGGAGTGAGACATAGGATAGCAACACCTTACCACCCTCAAACCAGTGGACAAGTGGAAGTGTCTAACAGAGAAATCAAGCAAATTCTAGAAAAAACGGTCGCCACTTCAAGGAAAGATTGGTCATTGAAATTACCAGAAGCTTTGTGGGCATACCGAACTGCTTATAAAACCCCCATAGGGACGACCCCATTTAAGCTCATTTATGGAAAATCCTGTCACCTCCCGGTAGAATTAGAACATAAAGCCTATTGGGCTATTAGAAATTTAAATTTGAATTATAAAGCCGCCGGTGAAAAGAGAATCCTTGACATAAACGAATTAGAGGAACTCAGAAGAGACGCCTATGAAAATGCCAAAATCTATAAAGAAAGAACAAAACAATGGCATGACAAGCGTATATCAAGGAAAATCTTCAAGCAAGGCGACGCAGTACTTTTATTTAACTCTAGACTAAAGTTATTCCCGGGAAAACTACGATCCAGATGGTCAGGACCTTTTCATATCACTAAAATCTTTCCCAGTGGAGCGGTAGAAATAAAAGGACAATCTACAGAACCGTTCACCGTAAACGGGCAACGTCTGAAACATTATCACTATGCGGAAACCAACGAGGATTCGCAAATTCTACACTTAGACGAAACGCCCCCAGGACCCATCAATTATATTTAACAGTTTCTTTGTCGAGCTTGCGACGTGTAAACAAAGCGCTTGGTGGGAGACAACCCACTAATTAGTTTGCTATTTTCTTATTCTATTATTATCATTTCACTATTTTCTTTCTTAATTATTCTTTTAATTTTTTGTTTAGTATTCATTCTTTATTTATTCAAAAATATAAAAAAAATATAATAATAATAATTTTTCTTTCTTTCGGCATTTGGCCAAATCCTGACTTAAACTCATGTCTTCTTTTTCTCTAGCTAGCACTAACCAGATGGGACATATTGATCGTATGGGTATCAAGTTCAGAGGAATGGCTCAGAAACAAAAGTTTGAAGAACTAGCCACTAGGGAGATGCTACCTAGTCTTTATGCTGATGATTGGGCGATGACTGCCCTTGGATTGAGACAGAGTGTCCTGTATCTGCTGAATCAGATAGGATGGGAGACATCCCCTATCCTAAGACATTTCACCACCTACCGGAGGCTCACACTAGAATTCCTTAGTTCATTAATCTATCTACCTAGCCGTGGAAAAGGAATTAACAGAGGTTTTATCCAATTCAGAATGTTCAATATGGAGTACCAATTTAATATTAGAGACTTTACCAACCTTTTGGGTTTTCCTACCTCCCTTGATACATTCACTGTAAGCCAGGAAGAACTTTTTGAATATAGAGAGCTTGAACACTTTTAGGGTAAGCTGACTGGAAATGATGAGCCCGAAGAACATGAGTTTCTCTCTGGAAGCATACACAACCCAGCCTTCCGCTATTTCCATAAGATCCTGACACACACTTTATTTGGGAAGAAACCAAATAGTACTTCAGTTTCACGTGATGAACTCTTCATCATATTTTGTGCTTCCCAGAACCGTCCAGTAAACGGCGCTACTTTTATGTTAGCTAATTTGGACCACCTTATCCAGGATGAGCGAGCACCCATTAGAATAGGCGGTTTGATAACCATGATAGGTAATGCTATTGGATTGCGTCAGCCTATGCTTGACCTGAACCCTTTTTGTGGCATTACTACTATGAGTATACCCTTCCTCTTCAACACTATGTTCATAGCGAACTTAGGGTCTGATGAGTTTGAGCTTATGATTGATAACCAGGTTCTTTGCTTATTCACCATGCCCGATCCTAGGACTAGTGTTCATAACCAAAGGAACTGGCTCTATAACCTGAATGAAACCCCAACTCCTGCTAGATCCACTGAATCCATCCAGGACTATGAGATTTGTGATGACTATGAGCACTATGTTGACCATATCTCTCATGCTGAATCTGACCCTCAGACACCATCCGGCTACTATGATATTGATCCTCCTCCTCAGCCTGTCCTGACCGAAGAATCAGCCATGCCTGATCTCCGACATCATATGCCAGGAACAGATATTAAAACCGTCATTGAAGCCTTGATGTCAGAGCATCACGCCCTCAGGGAAGATTTCCACAACTTGAGGCATGAAGTCCTAGAATACATGAGCAGCACGGCAAGTCAGTTACGTACGTTGTGGCATCGTGTTAACTCTTTTGCTCCTCCGGCCAGAGATCCGAAGATAGATGGAATTTAGTTATTTCTTTCTAAGTTATTTAGTTTTAGGCTAGATTTTTCATTAATGTTATTTGAATTCATGTTCGCATTTATTTTCCTTTCATTTCATTATTTTCCCTTCCTGTATTACATTATGTTAATTTTATTAAAGCTTTTATTTAATTTATGCAATGGCTATGTTCTCTACTGTTCTACTGTTACTCAGAATGAATTATTATTATGTGAAATAGAATAGCATGCAACACAAATTAATTAGCTAAATTAAATAGAACAATCTAAAAACCAAATAAAACAAAATAATCAAAATAAATTCATCTCCAGATTAATTATGTGAAGCGCTGCTGAATGCCCTGCCAAAAAGAACTGTGTGACGAGCGTCACACACTCCATGACGAACGGCACGCATAACTCCTGTTACGAACGTCACACCCTTGTGACGAGCGTAACGCCCCTCAGACATGTGAACGTTAGGGAGCCGTTGGAGACGAACGTTACACCCCTTACCTTTTTACATTCCCCATTCATTTTTCATTTACCACACTTAATTACTCTTCAACCACTTTTTCTTTCTATCTTCCAATCCTTCTCCTATAAATACCTACCAAAACCTCCTTCATTCACCACAAACAATTCTCTCATATCAAATATACAATTCTTTTCCACTCCAAATCACTCCTTCAAAATTCATCACAATGGCGGGAAATCAAAATTTCGGAAATATCATCTTCCGATCCGGAGATGACAACTATCAGCAAGAGCAATTCGAGCGCTTCCAGCAGCGAGGCGTCGTTTCCACCAGGTACCCCGATTTACCTTGCTTGCAACAATTAGGCTTACTCCAAGGTATCGAGTGGATGCTCCGTAAAGCCGATTTAACCTTCCTTTGCACTCATAACCAACCCACCTACCCTTCCCTAACCTTAGAATTCCTAAGTTCTTACGACTACACCACTCCCGCCGGTGAGGATGAATTTCTGACCGGTACCGCAACCTTCCGTATGTTGAACACCGAGTACTCCTTAACCCAACGCCAATTGAGTACCATGCTACATTTTCCCACAGAAGGTCTGCTTCATGCCAGAATCCCTCCAACCTCAAACTGGAACACAGTTAGCGTTTTTGGCCTTTTTAAGAAAATTTCCGGTATCGAGACCTACAACTGGGAAGAACTCCTTCTCTCCCATATACATAACCCCACCATCCGTTATTTTCTCCGTATCCTGCAAAACACACTTTTTGGAAGACCAAACAACAGTAAGGTCAACTCAAAGGAGTTATTTTTCCTCCAGTGCGTTTTCGAACCGGATACTCAGGTAAACGCCGCCTCTTTTCTCTTTCATCATATCCGCACCTTATGTGCTAGAGGCCGGCAACCCTTTATAATTGGTGGATTAATAACATCCATAGCACTTGGCCTGAACCTAGGGGATAAACTCCAAACTTTAGAATCCCTACCTCCCCTGTCTATGGATATCAGCTATTGCCGCTCCAGCCGCCTGATTAAAAACAGAGTAGGCGGAGGATATTATCTTATGGTGAACAACCAGGCAGTCCCAAGCGTTGTTCTACCAAATACTGGCCTCACTGATGCCACAAACCCCGACCGCCACCTCTATGATCTAAACGCTCCTGAAACCACCGAGCCTTTACAAACAAACCCACAAACAGATGAGTTTGAAGAAATGGAACAAGGTGATCATCCGCCTACACAACAGTCAGTCCCGCTCAACCCTTCCGGCAATACAACTGGCCCATCCTCCCAACGTCGTCGACGAAGAAGGCCTGCAACCAACGACGACATTATGGATGCTATCGATGGTATGCAGGCACAGAATGTCGAGATGCTGCAGATGATGCATCAAATGCAACAACAACAGGATGCTAGGAATGCCATAACTGACCAGCGGTTTACTGAGTTGTTCAGCAGGTTCGACAACTTAGACATACGTCAAAGATCACCAGGTCCAAGAACCAGAGGCGGAAGGCAGCCTTAGTTGTTATTTTCTTTGCATTTCCATTTTGTATTTCTTTCCCTTAAAACATTGAGGACAATGTTTAGTTTAAGTATGGGGGGGGCAAACAATATTCTTCCTATTTCCATTTTTCAAGTATGTTACCTTCCCTTTCATTGTTATTTCCCTTTCTTATTATGAAAAAAAAAAAAAAAAAAAAAAAAAAAAAAAAAATTATTTTAAGTTAAGTCCCTAGTGTGAAATATTTCTATTATCTATTCCCTCAATTTTCTTGAGCCATAACAAAAAAAAAAAAAAAAAAAAAAAAAAAAAAAAAAAATTTAACACACCCAATAAGTATAAAGGTCGCTTACTTTATAAAATTTGAGTGAAATCAAAACAAAATCATTACCATAACAACGCTCTGAGAACCTCAATATGTTAGATCAGGATAAGTACCTATTATACCGATTCCTTGAACTTTTAGTTCTATGGCAACCCCAAGTAGTTTATACAGAAGTCAGCACCATCTTAATAGCAAACTACGTGGAGAGCCGATGAATATAAGTGAATGATCCCCAAAGTAACCTAAGATATATAAATATATCAAGAAATGCACTAATTAAATTAGGTGATCCTTACCAGATCATTTAATCTAAAGGTTGCAGATCATGCAAAAGCACAATACGAAAGATCCATTATGAGTTGGTTCAGTAGGAATCTGGTACTGAACTTGGTAGGGCGGACTACGGTTCGATCCCCCGCAATTTGCAATGGACTGAATAATGAAGTTATCCGACTTATGTACCAGAACTTCTAGCTAAAAGCGGATCATAATCACTAACCGGTTACTCCACTATGTGCGCGAAAAGATAAAGGGCTTAATGTGATTTCGCTAGAATGAAAACGGGTAAAATAAGACTAAAGGAACCAGGATAGCTATCATAGGGTACTTGAACTGATTTGCATAAGGTAGGGTTATCTAAGTTGTAACGGTAGTTGTTGATGTCAAGATTAAACTCAAGTCCTCCTAAACAAAAATCCATTTGCAACCTAGTACGAATTGATGTGTGCTTTGAAATTTCATCTGGCTAAAACTTTTAACAAGTTTTATACTGAATTTTGCTTGAGGACAAGCAAAGATTTAAGTATGGGGGAGTTTGATAACACGAAATTATATCACATTTTAAGACTTAATTCAATTAGATTATATTATCATTCACTTTAGTTTATCTCATTTTATCAGATATTATGCAGTATTTCCTTGCTATTTATGTCAGGTATCCATTTTGAAGCAAAAGTGAAAAAGGGAAGAAAAGGAGGTGTAGAAAGGAGTAAAAAGGAAACAAATATCAAAGACCAAGCCCAGCCCAAAGAAAGCGCACGTTGTGCCTGTGACGGGCGTCACAAGGGTTGTGACGAGCGTCACACTAAAAGCACCCCTGTGACGAGCGTCACACATGGTGTGACGAGCGTCACACCATTCCACTAGCTTTTTGGCGCAAGTCACGCCCTCAGAAGAATTGAAGAGACGTTGAGAGAGTTCGTGTCATATGCCCACGCCGTGTATTTAGCCATGCTGAAGACTCGTGGGAAACAAAAAGCAGTTAGAAGCACTACTATAAATAGCTACATTAGAAACCTAAAAGGGTTCCGCTTCCTCTCCCCTCTTTTGCCGTCTACTCTGCCGAAGCTTTTCAAACCTTCTGTTTTAGCTTTTGCTTATTTTTCTTTTCCAGCATTGTTTATTTTATTTATTTCTTTTGCAAGCTTTACATTCTTTTTCCCTTGCAAATTTACCTTTCCCGTTTTAGCTTTTAGATATTTTTCGCATAATAGTTTCTACACCGGAAACTATTGTGCAACTTTATACCGGATTTAACCTTACGTTATATTCCAGTTTTATTTCCTTGATTTAATTTACTGTTTAATTGAAGAATCCAAGAACAAATCCTACCGGCTTGTGGTGGAGTGTTCAAGACTATTGTATTACGCATTCAGGTTCTTTAATCATTATTTAATATTTTGTTTTATTATTTATCTATATTATCTGCCTGGAATGAGTCTGTTTATGCATGATATAAATTCTTATTTATTTAGCATGTCTGGCTAATTTGCCTAGGTATCGGTATGTAAAGTAAGCAGAATAAGGGATCAAGACTGAGTCGGTCTATCTAAACTTAAAATCAAAATCAATCTTTTTACGGTCTCAACTTACAGGTTTAATAACAAGATTTTTTACAAAAGTAAAAGACATAAAGAAGTTAAAATCAATAGAGCGAGAGTTTGAGATTTTAACTAGACAGTGTAAGTTAGGCATTAATTCTAGATCAGGGCGAGAGCAAGTTTTAGAGTTAATTAAATTCTGACATTTTCCAAAAAGTATTTTTAAAGATTGAATGTGAGGACGAGAGTTAAGCATTTGGATTTGATTATATAACCTAAGTCAACAGAGCGAGAGTTTGAGATAAGGGTGTTTAAAACGGTCAGTATTTTCTTAAAAGGAGTTTCTGCAACTTTATTGTTTTCAAAATATGGTTTTTGACTTAATTATAAGTGACAGCTACATTAATATAAAATCATGGTTTATTCAACAGAGTGAGAGTTTGAGATAAAACCTTTAACCAATAAAGTTAACCGAAACGATTCATTTTAAAACCAAGAAACCGACAAAGACTTGATTCCCTAGTTTTGACGAACTACATACCGATATCCGTTTCATTAATATTTAATCTAGATATTAGTTTAGCTCTTAGTTTTTCCCCAAACAATCAAACATTTTCACCTTAGATTTACGTAGTAACCTTAGATAACGGTATATCGATTCATAAGTCCCTGTGGGATCGATATCTTTTAAAACTACGCGATAGAACTGTGCACTTGCAGTTTGTATCCCATTCTCGACTCACCCAGTCGAGCGATCAATTGGCGAATTATAGGTTCAATAGAGGAATATTTTTTAGGATGTTTTGAGATTTGTGTTTTTGCGATTATGTAATGTTGATGTTGTTGCATGTTTGTATTGTTCATAGCCATGCATTCATTTATTTCGAAGATAGGTAGGACTTCGGTCCAGTGATGGCCTAGTTCAGAGAGGAACTATTATGGTCTCACGTCCAGAGAGGAACAAGGCTCAGAGAGGAATCGAGGGCATGGGAAAATCAGTAACACACCTCTGATCCTAGTGATTTTGGTACCACATGCATTTGAGAAGGAGTTTGTGGCATTAACATTATATTACATTGTCATTTACTTGATTTGGTTTTGAGTGTTATTGAGATATTGTACAATTCATTATTACTATCTTGTTTTGCTAAATTTCATCTTTAATATTTATTAGATGTGTTATCACCCCCTGTTTGTTATTGTGGCATATGTGCCCTTTGAGAGTACGAACAATCAAGTACAGGAGTAGTCATTTGTGTTAGAGGATGGTGTCGATACCTCTTTAAGCTTTTATCATTGGATCTTAGAGGATTCACTCAGATGTGTAGCATTGGGGATGGGATGTCATTTGTTATTGTGTTATGCTTTATTTAAGTTGGAGTTTTTGGTTGTTAAGACTTTTATGCCGAACTTGTTTATTTCCTCTGCTTACTTTCATATGACTATTTCGTATTTGATGTTTTTATGCTATGGGGAAGCAGACATAACACTCTAATTATGAATTTTTATTTAGATTATTTTACTAAATATTGAGTCGGTATTAGGGTGTTATAGAAAGATCCACCAAGTTTCAAGTGTCGAAAAAAATATCAAAGATTGTAGCTCTATAAGAGTTGAAGATATCCCCATTTTTGGTCGCTAGAAAGAAGGGTCTCGTTGAAGTCTCTAATGATCATCCAAGGGTTAGTGATCCCTTGAGGAATGCTTCCAATATAACTCCAAATATTGGTACAAGTTAATGTAATAAGGACGACATAGATGGAAGTGCATGTAGTGATATGTAATCTTGTCTCTCTCTAAAGCTTGAATAATCCCTCAACGAAATTGATCAAGTAAAAGCAATATTTAAACCTTGATATACGAAATGACTTGGTGAATACATTCATTGGATTCTCTTCTGAATCTACTTTTGAAACTACGATTTCCTTCTACTCGATCATGTCTCTTATGAAGTGCACGTGAATGTCAATGTGTTTTGTCCATACGTGATACATTTGATAATTTTCCAAGTGAATAGAAATTTGACCTTCATAGTGTATATTTACACATTCTTGAGTGATCCATAACTCCGTAATCATGCCTCTTAACCATATGACTTTATTGACCCCTTCAACAAGGGAAAATATTTAATTTTGAGTAGTAGATAGTGTGGCCATTGATTATTAATTTTCCTTCTAGTTTATAGTTTTTCCAAACAACATAAACACAAAACACGATAGAAATTTTCTAGCGTCAATGTTACTTAGATAGTATACATCTATAAAACCCTCGAAAATATCTTCCTCTTGAGTTGTCTTTGTGTACTTTAAAGAACACTTTAACAAATTATTTAATACTTAACATCCATTTAAAAGCTTCTCGATGAAATTAACTGTTAATCGTCATAAACCAACTTTACTATGCTAAATGGTAGACTAATTTTGGTCTACTACAAACCATACCATACATTATGCTTTCAACTATACTTATATACATATTACTCAAAATCATATTTTTTTGTCGTTTTGAGGATATTACATCATCAAAAGCTTCATATGATAACCTAAAGGACTCTTAAAGGTTTTAACATCTTACATTCTAAATTGCTACACTAGTTTCTTCAATTAACCAGATCGAGATAAGAATAATTCACTCATCTTGCAGTTTCTCATGATACTCATTCATACAACCATCTTAACTTCACTAAGATCTTTCATTTCAAATTATTCATTAAAAATCTTAAACTTAGTATTCTCTTCCTTGCTAGAGTTTTTCATCAATATATTATCAACCTACAAAATAAGGTAGAGAGTGACTTTTTCATTCCTTTTCAATATGTATACAAAATTTCTAAAAAAAATTCTCATATAATCATGTTGAAGAAGAAATTCATTAAACCAACGATATCACTTCCTTGAGATTTAATTTAACTCGTACAAAGATTTACTTAATATACTCGAGTCTCATTTTCAATCTCACTAGTAGGAACCTTAACCTCAAACTAGATCTTATCCATCATAGTTTTTTATTATTTCACTTAAAGGTATTTGCACTTCATCCTCATACGGGTCTCATTAATAGTAATATCTTTACTTAAGATAAATTTTGATCCTCCAAGTTCCACTTTCCACAACTTGTAACCATTCACAACTTTTATATAACAAATGAAGAGACACACCATGACCCTAGCATTAAGCTTGTCCTACTTAATATGCACATACTTCAAAGCTTTGAAGACCTTTAAATTAGAGTAATATATCAGTTTCTCACTTTAAACGTGTCTTGAAGTTTATTCTCATGGATGGACATATGTTGATCAAGTAAGTTGATGTAGCAACAACTTCACCCTAGTAAATTTTTAGTAACTCAACTCGCAACAATATGCACCTTGCCTTCTTCAAAATGGTCATATCCATATGTTTAACTAGATTGTTTTGTTGGGGTGTGGCAAAAACAATTTTATGCCTCTTGATAGATTGTTTCTTGCAAAACCCATTAAATTTCCCTAAAACAAACTCTAGGTCATTGTCAATATCAATACTTTCAACTTAGATCCTAAGTGATTTCATATAAGAGTACGATATTCTTTGAATTTTTCAAAAGGGTCACTTTTATTCAATATGTAAACTCATATTTTTCTAGAGAAAGCATCAATAATAGTGTGGAAATATAAGTCACCCAGTGAGTTGCCACCATTGTCAGACATCATAAATCATATTGAACATACTCAAATAATCTACTAAAATTATGAAAACCATTCTCAAACTTCACCTTGTGTTATTTTCCTAGTATACAATGATCACAAAATTATAGTATATTCAATTTCTCAATTTCTAGCAAATCTTGTTTAACTAGCTCAACCAAACTTTTATCACTGACGAGCCTTAATTTCAAATGTTATAACTTGGCTTTTTCATGAAATTCATAACTAGCTAATGATGTTTGACTAATAATAGTGAAACCATCTAAAATATATTACCCACACATTTTAGACCCTTTTTAGTCATGATTAATGAACCATGAAAAGTTTTACCCCACATTCAATACAATAGCATAAATCGTCGAACATGCTTATGGATAATAAATTTTACAAGAGTTTGAGAACATACCTCACATTACGTAGAAGGAACTGACAGTTATCGAATATTTTAAGTTTAATCGTACTAATACCCCGAAATTTTTAGGCTTTAGTATTACCGAGTTAATCAACTCCATTTTCTTTTGCCTCTAAAGTTTCAAAGTATTCTCTCATTTGACACATGTGATAAGAGCATCTTGAGTCTATGACCCAACTACTTTCTATCTCCAATCATGTCACCATTAACACTTCATCACACTAATAACCATCCTCATTTGAGGAACCTATAATTTAAATAGAATCATCACTGCTCCTCCTCTCGAGACAATCCTTCTTGAAGTGGTTGGTTTTGTGACAAGTGAAGCATTTAAACTTCGAGTTATCAAAAATATAGGTTTTTTACTCTGAATTGGATTTTACCATTTTGGTTTCCTCTACTATCACTCATTTCTCTTGACACACTCAAGCCTTTGAGCTAACCTTTAAATATTTTATCATTGAAAGCTCCTTGGACCCAGAGACGTTTGGACTTCATCCAATGTGATAGTAACTTCCTTACTATGAAAAGGGGTATCCTTGAAATGCTCAAAGGATCTTGTTTAATGAGCTTAACAATAGTAGATACGTGTACATATCATCAATCTTCGCCATAATATTTTGCAAGTCATCAACGATTTAGGAAAATTCTGCGAATTGCTCCACAATGGAATTATTCTCCACCATACATAAATAATACAGTTGTTACTTCAAACACAATATGTGAGTCAGTGACTTTATCATATAAAATTATTCAAGCTTGACCCACATTTTAGTTGTGGTCTTATCTCTCGCGACTTCCTTAGGAACTTTATCCTTAAGACACGAGATAATGACACTTCTGGCATTATTTACCATTTTGGTCTTCTCTTCATGTGTTAGGATTGTAAGCATGGTTGTATCTCACTTCAATGTTTTGCACATTTTTTTGAATTAAGATTGCTTGTATATTCAATATTCATAACCCAAAAGTGTTATTTCCGTAAAACTTCTTGAAATCTCATTTAGAACTCATGGTGTTTCACTTGTAAACTAAATTCATTTGTCCCACTGTGGGCGTCACTTGTTGTGAATAAATTGATATAATGAGTTCTTTCACACAAGGACCTACTGATACACGAAACAGTGGGGAAAAAACACAAGATGAAGAATAAAAGATGAAAACAGACATAATTTATTTATTCAATTTGATCAAATCGATCTACTCAGGGGGAGGGCATAACTCTCTTATCCTCTATACTTAAAAAGTTAATACAAGAGATTACAAGATGAGTTAAAAGAAAATAGTCTTCAATCATATTTTCTACCCAAGTATTTTTCAATCTCTCCAACTCTCATTATATGAACCACATAAACCCCAAGGTAAATTATTTCTCAATTCCTTTAGATATCCCAAAGGTCTTCAATTTTTAGGATAATGAATCCTAAGAATTCATTCTGTCTCTCTAAGTTTCTCTCATTGAAATTTCACCACATTCAAGTTCATACTTAAAAAGGAGAAGAAAATGCATTTTATAGGTGTCTGAAACATGCATTGTGTTTCCCTGAAGCATGTAATGTAAGTGTAATACGTTATTGTCATATTGATAGTTGTGTATGTCACTCTTTGACCCCAAACCACCATGGTCGGTGTTGAACACTTTAGTGTCGTCAAACATTATCTGAAATAAGACAATTATAAAGTCGATAAATTGGATACTCAAGAGTCATGGGACGGGACATGAGTGACCTAGAATAGATTTGTCTTCTACATATGCAAGAGTGATATCTACAAGACCGATATCTACAAGACCGTTGATCGACTATGATTGTAAATGCATGATCATGTTGCAATGAGTCAATATGAAATATTCAGTTTGTTTGTTTTTATAAGTATATTATGGTGTCAAATAGTATAATCGAACTATACATGGGTGACACAAAATATGTTTTGTGTTGAATAAAAATATAAGGGCAAAAGTTTATATATGTAATCATTAGCACAAAAAAAATTATATCATTTCACATGTAATTCTCGTCAATTGAATAGCAGTGATGTGTTTCATTGCAAGAAATTATTCTTTATACTCTTATAATTAGAAAAACATAAAGCTACTATGCATATAAGTCTTCATATTAAAATGATAGTCACTTATTTCCTTATTCTCAAAACCCAGCCGTACTAAGATTTTAAAATTCAAAATTTGTGTTATATCTAAAACTTTTGTTCGTACACCACTAGCACTAAAGGTAGCAGAATCTAGTTGCAAATTTTGTTTGTTGGTTTAAGTAGAGGAGTGTAGTTTATTGCGCACTCTTGATCAATCAATATGTTTCGATAATAAGATATTTTACATTCCAATTCCAAGTAATCATATGATCTCTAACTCATAACTCATGATCATTTGTAAAGGTCTATATTTAAAAATATTTTTTTTATTAGTTTATCTGCAGCGTTTATCACAATCTCCCTTCAAATTTGATATATTATAACTTTATAATTAAGTTGGAAGTTTAAATTATTTATACATCTATAATATTATCTAAGTATATATTTCAAATAATATATAAATTTTCATATGATGTAAATTCGATGAAATTTCATAGAGTTTACATGTCAAATTCATCTAACTCAAACTTGAGTTTGATATTCTTACATAAACCATTCACATTATCATCTATCTGAAACTTTACATATTGTGTATGTTTTATTACCAATCTTACACTCGATACCTCTGAACTTACATGTAAAAACACACTTCTTCAAAGATTTTCCAGTGACAGATTTCTTCATTTCCTCACCCACAACTTTTTTTAGGGAATCGCTGGTGTTGCCCAGTGACCATGCTAAGGAAATGTGAGGACGCGGATCCTGTACAGAAACTTCAAGTTTTAAGTACTAGTAAAAAAACAAATTCGATAGAATGACGATGATAAAAGAAAACATAACCTACTACAGATTTTCTTTTCAAAAATAGTTTAGTCATTCAATGATATTCGAAGCATAGTTGTGGTTTACAAAAACTGACCTCGTAAAATTCAGGTAGATTATGAAGCCTGTAAATTGCATTGACTGCTTCAATTTGCTTCCGGATCTGATCTCAATTGAAAAGAAAAACAGACATCATATGTAGTAAATAGAGGGATAAAAATTGGAAGAGAAAATACTATGATGCATACCTCTACAAGTCCACCATGAACAACTTCTACTGAAAGGAAGGTACGTGTTCGATCATCGTTAACAAAAACCTCCCAGTTGTTAAAGTCAATCCAATAACTGCTTCAAAATGACAAGTTAAAGGCAACAATCAGGTAAGAGGTTGATAAAAATATTTTGTTCCATTTTTCACAACTGAACAAAATAAGAATAAAAACTGACTGTTGTTGAGTTTGAAGTTTGTTTCTTAGCATTGAGACCACTGAGTCAATTTGATGTACTCGTAATGGAACAGTTCTTCCCAAACTTATGTGAAACTCTCGTCCTAATGCAACTTGTTCGAGTTTCTCATCATTTTTGCAGAGGATGTTAAGTGGGACATCAACATCAACAACATGAAGACTTGGTTCCTGAGATGAGATTTTCTTCAAGAAAGCAGCTAGTTCTTTTTTCGATGGAGATGAAATATTAACTGAAACAAAACAATTGCAGTTTGAGTCTTAAAGTCACTGCACCTTAAAGCTTGAACACTTTTGAACATATTTTATAGAATTATTCGAGTCAAGTGATATGAAGAAACATGGATGTACAAGTATGACATCAAAAGTTAAATAGTCTTGCAAGATGTGGCTAAACATGACCTAAACTTTTGGAGAGACAAAACCTTTCGAATCAATTAACTTCGAGAATATCCCATTGAACATCAACAAATTCATTGCATGAAAATCTCAACAAGGTGTATCTTTAAATTTAAGAGTATCAAATTATGTATTTCTCGATCATTATAAGTATTGACAGCAACAAGTAATTAGGTACTCAACTCCTTTGTTCTTAAGCTGAAGCACTTTGATGAAGGTGATATAAAATGCTATAGGGGTGGAAATTATGTATTTCTCGATCATTATAAGTATTGACAACAACAAGTAATTAGGTACTCAATTCCTTTGTTCTTAAGCTGAAGCACTTTGATAAAGGTGATATAAAATGTTATAGGGGTGGAAATAATGAGATGAAGAAAGGGGAATTGCTTAAGTTTAGAGTGTCAAAGATTATAGATACAACAAGTGCTGACCGATTCATCTAAGCCATTTTTGGGTGCTTGAGCACGAAATTGGGGCATTCAGAGTGTTGTGGTACTGCCAGTCAAGTTTTACTGTTACAAATAGCTTTTAGGAAATAATGAAATTTTTGTAAAGAAGTGAAGGTCAGAACACAAATTTGGATGTCTTTATAGTCAAGACTTGAATTTACACAAACCTGTCTTTGATCTCATTCAATTCTCGTTTCTCTTACTTCATGAGTAGCTAAACTTGGTGTTAGGGATGAATCTGAATCTAAACTTTTTGCGTTTTGTTCTTAATTCAAGGTTATACCGTTTAGGTAAGTGAACATTAATGCTTCCATGACATTAGCATGTATGTGGTTCATATGAATTCTCATACAATGCTTGTTCCAATTGATCATGAAAAGGATTGAGCATACATTCATTTATGCAACATGGAATTAGACTTAGGACATCGCTCACTATATTTTCTAATGATCAAGGGATTGATATTAGCAGATATGTGAATCTTACAAATTCTTTTACATTAGTTATTGTTCCAATTCAGGGGTTATATATTGGATTTGAGAGAAAGGGGGTGTTGTATAAAGATATTGTACTTGACTAGTCAAGAGAATTGATCTCTAATTCGAACGTAAGGAATTAACTGAGATAAATTTGGATTGCACAAAGAAACAATTGAAAAATAAATAAAATCCCAACCACCTTTGGAATTTGACTCCAATTATTAATTCAGAACTTTGCAGTTAAGTCCAACCACTGAGCTAGCGTTGCACTTAAGTCCAAACTCAAATCTAAGATAGTATAATAGCTTATTCTAGATCTATCATTGGGGCATTGGTATTCGTCCATGCTCTAGACGTGTTGTTATTGGGCCACCCCTGATTTATCCTTCTTCGAAATATTCAATCCTATGGATGAATGGGTGTGTTGACATCCCACACGGACTATAAGTATATCCTAAGTAGTCCTCATGAGGTTTGGGCATTCATGATCCCTTGAGCATGCTTTTAGGAATGAGTTAGGCCGAAACTCAAATTCTAAGATAAGTCATGCAAGTACATTTTGTTTGTTCTTTTGCCTAAATTCAAGAACTTTCATTTAATACAAGGGACATTCAAATGTTATTGACATTGAGAAGCGGTGCTTGAATTGAAATAGAATACTTGGGGACAAAACCCTTACCACCATATTATTACTTGAAATGATTTGATGCCCCAGCCATCTCTAGCAATTTGTCTCACTAACACCAACTAACTAACTCCAGTTTCTCAAATATGTCTGTGTTTGGGCGTCTGTTTTTCAAATATATGTTTGAATGAACTTAACTATGCAAATTGATTTTGTTAAAGTTGAGGTTGATGTGAAGTGATTTGTGCTTGAATGTTTGTACTCTAAAAACAGATTTGATGCAAAACTACTTGACGTTTCAACCTAACACAAAAGTTACTTTTTATCAATTCTAGTAACACCAAGGTCTAAAGGTAAAATTAATTTGACTTGGGAACATCCAAACATAACCAAAAAGGATTAAAATCAAGTTTGTGATTAAAAACCCACATTTACCTCACAAATGTGTACTAAAACATGCAATAAATATCTTAACAGGAATTTATAATTCCAAAGAACAATTGCAGGCCAACTTGAGATCACCCGAACCTACTTATAAATGAAAATAAACATTCATGTCACCAAGAAAGAAACAGCGGTTGATAATTAAATCATGTCGGACCATATGTTTAAGACAAACCTGATGGGTAATTTTGTGACTAAGTTAAATGCATACATACAGGTCTTCCAATACTCGGGTAAATCTTAATGCATGTCATGATTATATGCAATGCATAGACAAAAATGCATGATAAATTAAATCAACCACTGTATGAAAGAAAAGAAAAGTGTTTTCAAAGACTAAGACAATGTTAACTTACTTGGTATATATACATGTAAGGCATAGTTACCATCAACATGAGGGAAGCTCCTAACTTTATTTGTCTGATGTATCTGCATATCTTGAGGCCCTTCACCATCACAAAAACGAATATTCATCATCAAGAGGCACTAATCATATGCAACTACCACATAAATAAGAGCTAATGCAAAAAACATCAAATATAAGAATTAAGAGTTTATAAATTCTGAAAATCACGAGGTGAGTCCAAAATGAGAAATACTATTTGGACTGTGATGATTTTACTGGACCTAGAAGGAATAGCCCAAAAGGATACAAGCCAAATCAGTTACATCAATACTAGGCGAGCACCCAGCATTGGGTCACAAGTTGCCCAAACAGCATGACAAGTTCCCCTATAGGGCATGGGCCTGGGCCTGGCCCTCCAAACCGAACCACATTTCTCTCCTGATTCAACTGATGATGGGGTACGTGGCATACGCAAAATCAGTCAAGTGAAGGGGAAAAAACACCTCCACAACTACATGAAGAATCCAGTCTTCCCACTCCGACATTTTTGACCGAAAGAGGGGGAAACCGCTCAAGCCCAAGGAGTCTCCTATATATACCCCGCTTCCAAAAGGGGAAGGAGGAAAACAAAATTCTCTCAGAAACACACATAAAACACACATAGTAGCTCTCCACTACCTTTACGTGGGTGAGCTCTCAACGCACCACAAACCCTAAACCTCATACAGCCCTACACAACTATGGATTGTCAAGTACACTATTATTTTCTAATTAATAATCTATAAACCTATCAACAAGAAACATATTTTAATTCTCTTTTCTACTTACTGTAATATGTAAGAAAATCAACTTAAAACCAACCATACCGAGAAAATTTGGAGGATGAAGGAGTGCAATTGGAGGTGGTGGCAAGGGCTGGACACATACTTCAGAAAACGGTTCCCGAACGTCTGTTGATCGGGTTGGCAACAGCGCTTGTCCTTCTGAGTAAGCTAAAGATGGATTTGAAGGTGAAGATTCAGAGTCTGAATCAGAATCAGAAGATCCATCACCATAACAAGCTACTAATGCCTCCATTTTTTAGTCTGCACTGCATAACATAGCTAGTCTGAACCTGAAACTGAAATAACATTACAGTATTATCATTAAACAAATAAACACTCAAAAAATTACTAAATTCTCAACAGTAATATGTTTGTGTTCGTGCACGTGAGCAAGGTCTGATACCAAGATTTATAAAAAAAGTTAACCGCAGCCAATTGCGGCGCGGTTGTGGCGGAAAGAGGGGAACAGGATGCCGCTACAGTGATGTTAGGTGCGGCGTGCATCGCTGTTGCGGAGTTTTGCGCCGGGTGCAGTGAAGTTCATTGGGAAAAAGATATGGATAGAGAAGCATGAAGAATCACAGTAGATGGAATTAAAATTTAAAAAAAAAACGGACCTGTGGCTTTGTCGAGTTACAGAGGCTGCGGCATATTTTGCTTAGGTTAAAAGAAAAATAAGAACTTAAACTTTGCAAAGTGATCAAATAAGAATAGTAGAGTAATAAGGAGTACCAAGTAGTGTTGTATACTCAACTTTTTAATTGTCACAATGTCTTTTATGTGTTTCAACTTTGATAGTATGTTAATGAACTTCACATATGATTTACTTTGATGATTAAGTTTGAAATGTTGCCTATACAAATTAAGTATTGAAAGCTCAACAAACTATACAAGGAAAGAAAATTTCATTGATGAAGATTACAAACGGTAATATGCATGAGTAATATGTTCACATTAGATAAAATTTGAGGACGAAATTTCTTAACGATAGAATAAATGTAAACTCCTAATTATTTTTTACATGTTAATGATCATATTTAAGTAGGATAACATGCTTATGCGAAAAATATCAGAATGTGGGAATTCAAGAATGAGTGGTGTGACATGTGGGACAACAGAGATTCACATGTGCAAATGAGGTTCATAAGTGAAGTGCAAAGTTGTTTTGCTTGCCGTATGGGTGAGGTGACGTATTTGCGGTGATACGAAGAACATGACTAATATGTAAGCTAAATTCATTATATTTTGATGATTTACTAAATTCTTTAGCTGGTATTTTTTTTTAGTCTTTTCTACTTCCTAGAGTTTTGTCCTTCATTCATCCAAATACACTGAATTTATCACTGACTCTAGATAAATACATGCACGTAGAAGTCTTAGGGAGTGGTTTTAAGATGTGTTGGACTATCCTCTTATTTGAACTGACTTAAATGAATGTGGGTTAGGAACTAATTTGTGTGTAAGTCTTTGTTATTTATTCTACATAGCAACTAATTTGTATGTAAGTCTTTGTTATTTATTCTACATAGCAACTAATTTGTATGTAAGTCTTTGTTATTTATTCAACAAAGAGAATTAAGTCATTATTCATTGTGTGAGAGACAAAAAGCTAGAGAGAGAATATTATTCCTGCAGCTCTATTTCAGCACAGATCGGGCCTACAAGATCAGAGTTTTCTCACAATCCAACAGTCTGATCGTCTTGATTTTTGGTCACAGAGTTCAGTATTAATAGAGGTACATTCTGAACGATGGAGATCGGATTTCGAGTTTTCTAGACTGGTCCGTCGAATGGTTTTCTGAGGTACGGTCTTAAGCAAAATTCAATTAAATGAACCCAAAATAAGCAACTATATTTTTATTTTTATTTTTATTCTTAAACTGCAAAGTTTATCGATACACTTAGACCCGAGCACAAGGCAAACTTGGATAAAAGGAGGAAAATAAAAAGCACTGCACTAGCAGGTAACACTGCCAAAAAAATTAAGAACCAGAACCTCTAGCCACAACCCCGGCAAGACAATGTCAAACAAAAGGAAAAAAAAGAGGCTACCTAAATAACCAAAGGTCACCCAAAACTGGCTACAGCTGAAACATGGCAGCAGCCCCCTGTAGAGAAGGCAATCAGAATGTCCAAAACTTTCCAACCCACGAGACCAAATTCTAAAACAGCAAAAGCAAAACAGTCCTTCATAATAAAACAAAACCAAAAACTTAAACTTAAGCTCCAAAGAAACAGTAGCCATGTGGACAGCTCATAATAGAACGATTAAGAGACCAAGAATTGTAAATGGAATTCTGGATGAATTTTGATGAATGGAATAGTAAGTACAGTGAGGCAAATGAGAAATCTAATAGTGTGATAACTATCAGCCTGGCAAAGTGGCTCCTATCAGTAGATACACCCCTCTCATCATCATTCTCCCAGGACCACTCATAGAAAGGCATGCAGACGTAGCTAGCCTCCGGATATACCAACGCCACCCCAACACCTTAATTCTGTAGACCACTGTTTTGGCTGACTCCACGCTATTATTAAAGCAATGTCCATTTCTAGCCTTACATATCAACCGTCCTGTTTTCACAATCTGAACTACTTTCTTCTTTTCACTAGTTTTAAGTTTTGTGAACTGATTTAGAACCAAACTGGTTTTGATTCTGAAACTGGTTTAAGCCAGTATTTAGTCTAAACTGTTTACACCAAATCCCCCTAACTGTTAAACATACATGCTAGCAAATATTTGCCATGCAATGACACCGAGCATCACGGTTATACTTTCCATAAATCACCGGATCAATTATTTAAAAGTTAGCAACTATTCTTTCCAAGCACGAATTTCCCTGCATATTGAAAAATGACAACTGATACATCTAATAAGAATAGTGGACATTCATTCTAAATCCTAAGGACTTCATGAAAAACAAAAAGCACGGCCATATTAATACACATAGTGAAATATAATTATAATGCAGCATGAACAGAGAAGCACGCATGAGAACTATCATTCATTTGATGCTATGTTAAGATTTAAGATACAACCTATTCTTCTTCAAACAGAGCAACCTTGCATAAATTTAATTTAACGAAAAAGACGGTGCCGATAAAACCGAGGAATATATTGATTTGGATAACAAATTTAGATAATTTGTACGGGTATTTTGGAGATTTCAAATTAAACGGATTAGACCGCTAGGCCGCTCCGCTCGCAATTGAAAAATGTGCCGCTATAGGCGACTCTGTATCGGCCGGCCGCCGCACCGGTCCGCTCTCTTGGGATAGCGCCGCTGTTCCCTGGGATTGATAACTCTCTTTTACCATACATTTTAACAGCCTTAACAGTCTAAATTGTTGCCCAAAATTATTCTCCAATTTTGTATCAATAAAAATAAAAACTCTCCGGATTTTACTAATTGATAATTCAGATTAATGTATTAAACTAGATTTCTAGACTATGAATTCATTTCTATGCTGAATTAAAAGAAAGAAAGAAAAAAAAAGGAAAACCTGGAGTTTGTTTCTCACTGTTTGTGGCAGTCTGATTCCCCACAACGAACAACCTCGCCTGCGTTTTCCGGCTGTCTTTGAGTTTTTCGGTTGGTTGAGATCAGTGCACAGCGGCTCAAAACATACAGGTAGGTTTTTGAAATCGGAAATGCTGGTTATTATGCTTGATTGTACAACGAAAGCCAAGAATAAATCCCAGCCGTTTATTTTATTTGCATCTTCCACGTGGCGCATATCCTGCTATTTTGTTTTTTTACTTTAATAATCTTAGTTTTTTTCGTCAGTATGTTTTTTCTATTTCTAAGACCCTAAAAATATAAATTGTTATGAAATGATAAGAAAGAAAAAAAGTTTAGAGAAAAAAAAAATAGTAATGATCTATTGAAATTCTCCTCAAGCTTAGATTGCAATATAAATCATATTTATGGAGATGGTAACAACATGAATATCACTATCAAAAAATATCAATTTTTTTATTTTAGAAAAAATTCGATTTTGTTTCAAATAAAATTAAACTTTTTTATTTAAAAAAATCGATTTTTTTTATTTTAGAAAAAACTTTGACTTTTTTTTTCTATTTTTGAAAAAGTCAGTTTTTTTTTATTTTCGAAAAAATTCGGGTTTTTTTTCAAAAACAAATCACCTTTTTTTTTTCAAAAAAATCGACATAAAAAAAATTGAAATTCTTTTTCAAAAAAAATCAAATTTTTTACTTTCAAGAGAAATAGACTTTTTTCTCGAGAAAAATCGATTGTTTATTTTCAAAATAAAATTGATATTCTTTTTCGAAAAAAATAATTTTTTCTTTTAAAAAAGAATTGACTTTGTTTTTGAAAAAAATTGATTTTTTATTTTTAAAGAAAAAACGTCTTTCTCATTTTAAAAAATTAATCAGTTTTATTTACGAAAAAAATCTATTTATTTATTTTTCAAAAATATCAAATTTTTTTTAAAAAAACTAAAATTTTAATACTTTAAAAAAATCGATTATGTTTATTTTTTTAAAAAAATGATTTTTTTATTTTAAAAAAATAAGGTTTTTTTTGAAAAAAATAGTTTTCAAAAATATTTATTATTTAAAAATATTTATTTAAAAAAATAAAATATATTGTTTCAAATAAATTATATTTTAAACCCCTCATTTAGGCCCCTTTAAAAAACAAAAATATGAGGGGCTTAAAAATAAGGGGCTAAAGAATTATTGATTTAGTAAGGGACCTAAAAAAATGGGATCAAATAGAGGCCTAATTGATAAGGTTTTATCCAACAGTTATAAAATGAACTTTGAATGTTATACAAATAAAAAACTTTAAATTTTTTAAAGGATTTGCAACAAAACGCACACAATTATTGACAAAACTATTGTTTGTTGAATGTTATTTTTCTCGTTTTTTTTCATTTGTGTCTTTAACCATCTTTTAAACACTTTTTATATTTTATAATATATTAGATTATAAAGTTATCATTTTTTTATTAATATATTAATTTTTTTAAAAAAAATTCTTTACTACTCTAAAAACAACATAAAGCGAGATTTGTAATCCAAAACTAAATTGAATAAATATAAGTGAAATATATTTTTAAGATAGAAACAATTCATTTTAAATAAAACTTAAGTTCATTCTTAAGAATCTTTAAAGTAAAGATATAATTCAGAAATTGGATTGAAAAATAAATTTTTCAAATAATTAAAATTTAAAATTCTTTACGACCAACTTAATATTTTGTCGGTCCAATTTAACGCACACAATTACCAACAAGCTATTGATTTGTTGAATGTTATTTTTTTCATTGTTTTTTTATCGGTGTCTTTGGCAATCTTTTAAACATTTATTATAATTTGTAATATATTATATTTTAAAATTATTGTCTCTTTACTAATATTTAAAAAAAAAACTCTTTAATACTATAAAAATAACATGGAGCGAGATTTCTAATCCAAAACTAAATTGAATAGATATAAGTGAAATATATTTTTAAGGTTGAAACAATTAGTTTTAAATGAATCTTAAGTTCATTCATAAGAATCATAAATGAGGATAGAAAATCTACAGCTAAATACATGTAACTACATGTTTATATTAGGTGGTACATCAGTTGTTTGAAGTTCAATAAAGAACATGTCGTAGCATTATCATTATGTAAGGTTGAATACATAGATGTCTCTCTATGTGCATGTCAAGTAATATGTATGATGAATTTAACGAAGAAATTATCGGGAAGGATCATTGAGAAATGACCATGAAGATCGACAACATGTCTGCTATCAGTCTGACTCAAAATCCAATAGCACATGGAAGAAGGAAGCACATCGAAATGAGATTACATTATCTAAGAGAACAAGTATCGAATGGAAGGTTAAGTCCAGAACACGACATATCAGATAACCGAATTGCAAATATAATGACAAGGGTTGTGCAGTTTGAATTGTTCAAGAGATTGAGAACAATGATGACTTGGATAGCTTAGACACAATAAATTAGGTGACGTATTAAATATATAATTATTTGCATTAAGATTGTATTCGAGGATGTGAAAGTCCGTATAAAGTTGTCGAAGAAGTTTACTTCAACATAGTCTAAGAAAACGTATATTCAACAGAGTCGAATCGGCTAGAATTCGACAGAGTTGAACTTAGTACTTTCATATAATAATTAAGATAATTATTTTGAGATTACTTGAAGAGCAGGTAGTCTCACTATAAATAGAAGGAGACTATATATAAATATATATATATATATATATATATATATATATATATATATATATATATATATATATATATATATATATATATATATATATATATATATATATATATATATATATATATATATATATATATATATATATATATATATATATATATATATATATATATATAATCACTTTTGTAATATAATTAAGTGAAATTGCACATTACAATAAATTTTGTCTTCTTCCAAAATTTTATATTCTCTCAAACTTGTATTTATCTTTTCTTTTCATCTTTTCAATGCTATGAAAAGGATATGAAGGATGATTGTTATAATTTATAACAATCATCCTTCATATCCTTTTCATAGTCTAAGTAGTTACTTCTGAAACTCACAGTGAGCTTAAGAAAGATATTTCCTCTCTAAATGAAAACATATTTTCTTTAGAAAGTAACAACTCTGCTTTGAAAAGCAAAATTTCAAAACTAGAGGAGAAAATAGTCTTTGAAGCTTCTGGTCTTGATTGTGTCATTAGATATGACAGAGAATTCCGGTACCTTTTAGCTAAAAGCATAGATAGAAGCAAAATGGCTTCTCTGATCTATGGAGTTGGCAAAAATGGAAAGAAAGGTTTAGGTTGTACAAAAACTAGAAAACCTGAAGAAAGTCGGAAGGTAAAACCAAAACCTCTTTATGTGCATTTTGTGTCTACTGGCACTGAGAATGATACTTCTGCACAGACACAGAAACATACAAAGGGTAAGAACTTAGTTCTGAAACTTAAGTATCATGCACAAATTCCCCATGATTATCCTTCTGCTAAAATACCCAAATTTGTAAGAAACTATGGGAAAACTAACAAGAGAGGAACCAGAATGTGCATACCTAAGGATAAAATAATCTATGTTGCAGACATCCTTATCAGCTCAGCTGAAACACCAGTCATGGTACCTGGACAGTGGATGGTCGCGACATATGACGAGAAGATGGTCTATGTTCCAAGATTTGGAACTTGAGCCTGGAGGCTCCGTTGGTTTCGTAGGAAACCACAGAGGAAAGATCATTGGCTTTGGAACTATTGGTAACGGTAAACTTTCGTCTATTACTAATGTTCTTTTAGTTGATTGTATGATGCATAACCTATTGTTTATTAGTCAACTTAGTGACAATGGTTATGATATCATTTTTTATCAAAAGTCTTGTAAGGTTGTTAGTCAGAAAGATGGTACAATCTTTTTTAACGGAAAGAGAAAGAACAACATTAATAAAACTAGACTTTCTGATCTTGAGGATCAAAATGTAAAATGTTTAATGTCTGTTAATGAGGAGATATGGGTATGGCACAAACATTTGGGTCATGTTAGCATGAGAAGGATTTCTCAACTAAATAAGCTTGGATTAGTCAGAGGCTTACCCAACCTAAAGTTTGCTTCAGATGCTTTTTGTGAAGCATGTCAGCAAGGCAAGTTTTCTAAAAAATCTTTCAAAGAGAAAATTGTTGTTTCTACCTTTAAACCGTTAGAACTTTTTTTGCATGTTGATTTGTTTGGGCCAGTAAAAACTACCTCTATAAATGGAAAGAAGTATGGATTAGTCATCGTTGATAACTATAGTCGTTGGACATGGGTAAAGTTCTTGAAACACAAGGATGAGTCACATTCCGTGTTTTCTACTTTCTACTCACTAGAGCAAACAAAAATTAACTGCAAAGTAGTCAAAGTCAGAAGTGATTATGGTGGTGATTGGAAAATAAACATTTTGAATATCTTTTTGATTCATGTCCATCCATAAAAATAGTCATTACATTAAAAAAAGGTGCAAAAAGATGTATAACACATTGTAAAACCCATTTTTTGGAATTTTTTGCTCTGTGAGTCGACTCATCCACTCGACACAACGCCCGCGGGTCCGAACAGGTTGACTCGTCGGTCGACTCATTTCTGGGGAATTCTGTTTGCGTCGACTTATCCAGTCTTTGCGTCGACTCATTCCTTATTTTTCTGTAAACCAAGTCACCGCGGGTCCGAACAGGTCGACTCGTCGGTCGACTCATTGCTGGGGAAATCTGATTGCGTCGACTCATCCAGTCTTTGCATCGACTCATTCCTCGCTTTTCTGTGAACCAATTCGTCGCGGGTCCGAACAGGTCGACCTGGAGGTCGACTCACCCTAGAAGAATGCTCTGTTTGAGTCGACTCATCCCCTTTTTGAGTCGACTCAACCTTTTCGTTGCTGCTGAAATACTGCAGAATGCAAATTCTTGCCATGCCTACAAAATCACAATGATTCACACTCTACATTAACCCACAGTTGTGAGTTACCTTACACCTAAGCCAATAAATTTCAAAAGACATGATTGTTTATATCTTTTCTTTCAAAAGTTATTATCAAAAAATAAAATGAAATTTCATAAACTGAAACAAGATAAGAACAACAAACAAATGGGCAAAAGGCTCAAATTTTATTGATATAATGGTAGTCTGCAAATGACGTGACTTCATGGATCATTACAAAGTTGAAAAATGGTAAATACATGGAAAGGGATACATTGAAATACAATAGTCGATATTCTCCCTAAAAACATTGAATTCCGTTATGCTCAAAGTTCGGTCGAGGATGACTGAATGAGAATCTTTGATAGGTATCGTTGCTTTAAATGATCAAGTCTGACCCGATGCAGTTACTTGCCATAATCCCTATATGCCTAAATTGCCCTCTCGAGTTCAATCTACCGGGAATATTATTTTCTGTTTATGTCTCTAATTTTTTCCTGGACCGCCATTTCAGGTTTTCAATCCACCGAGACACTCATTTTTGCCTAAGCCTCCCTTTCGGATTTTCAACTTAGCAAGTTGTTCTTTTTTTCTTCTTCTAGGCAAAGTATTTCTTGACTGCATCGACATTCACATGACGAGGGAGCTCCTCACCATCCATAGTCATAAGAGTCATTGCACCGCCAAAGAAGGCTCTCTTAACAACATATAGGCCTTCATAATTAGTAGTCCAGATGCCCTTAAAATCAATGTTGAAAGACAAGATCTTATTGAGCATGAGGTCTCCTTCTCTGAACACGCGAGGTCGAACCTTCTTGTCGAATGCTTTCTTCATTCTCTTTTGATATAATTGGCCATGACACAAAGTTATCATCCTTTTCTCTTCAATCAAATTCAATTGATCACGTCTGCTTTGACACCATTCAGCATCAGACCATTTGGCTTCCATCAAGACTCGCATTGATGGGATCTCAACCTCTACGGGGAGCATTGCTTCCATTCCATACACAAGAGAGAAAGGGTTTGCCCCTATTCAAGTGCGGACGGATGTACGATACCCGTACAAAGCAAAAGGGAGCATCTTATGTCAATCCTTAGACGTCACAAGCATCTTCTGGATAATCTTCTTAATGTTCTTATTTGCAACTTCAACAGCCTCATTCATCTTAGGCCTGTAAGGAGAAGAGTTATGATGTTCAATATTGAAGTCGTCACAAAGCTCTTTCATCATCTTATTATTCAAGTTTGACCCATTATCAGTGATAATCTTACTTGGAATGCCATATCGATAAATAATCTGATTCTTGATAAATCTGACCACAACTTGCTTGGTCGCATTAGCATAAGATGTTGCTTCAACCCATTTGGTGAAGTAATCAATAGCCACCAGAACGCAACGATGTTCGTTCGAAGCTTTGGGTTCAATCATACAAATCATGTCAATTCCCCACATAGAGAAAGTACATGAGGATGAAATAATATTGAGAAGAGTCGGAGGCAAATGAATCTTATCAGCATAAATTTTACATTTATGGCACTTCTTCACATATTTACAGCAATCAGATTCCATTGTCAGCCAATAGTAATATGCCTTTAACATCTTTTTATCATTGCATGTACATTGGCATGAGTATCAAAGGATCCTTCATGAACTTCTTGCATTAACATGTTTGCTTTGTGTCTATCCACGCATCTGAGAAAGACCATGTCAAAGTTTCTCTTGTACAACACATCTTCATTTAAAAAGAAATTCCCAGTCAGACCTCTTATCTTTGTTGGATGTCCCAAGCGGGTACTCCTAACTTTGGAGGAAACACTTGATATCATGATACCAAGGCTTATCATTTGTGACCTCTTCTGCTACAAACATATGAGCAGATCTATCAATGCGCATAATTCTGATCTGAGGCGTGTCATTCCAACGACTTAATTGACACGTGTTCTGAACTTAGAACATTGTGTACTTGGCATCAAGTTTTGAAGAATTAGAAAATTTTGGCATTTGCATCTAGCTATGAGGAAGAGTTTCCTCTATAGTAATCAGATTTGGAAATCAAGTTTCTTTAAGAATAATTCTCAACCAGGTTCTGAAAGTTCTTTTTAAAGAGATCTTCAAAGGCAATCTAGCTCTAAAAGAGAATTTCAAAGAGAACCATAATTCAAGTTCTAACTGAAGACAATCATCTTTAAAGCGTCTTCGAAAGAACTCAATAAAGCTTCTGAAGTGAAGCTCATCAGAAAGTTGATGTTAACAAACCAGTGTTCTTGACAACATCAAGCAACTTCTGAAGATAAACCAGATTTTAATTGAAAATCACTCTGGTACTTTAAAAAGGTTAATCAGGAAAGTGTTCTTTCATTCTGCTTTTATCTTTTTAAGGATTATACATCTCAGGGGGAGCTTCGTCCTTCTGTAAGATGTATTCTTCTGTGATTACCCTGTACAAAATTGTTCATCAAAATACATGTTTTATCATCATAAAAAAGGGGGAGATTGTTAGAACAAGATTTGATTCTACATTTATACCTTTAGTTTTGATGATAACAATGTTGTATTTGTGTGAGAACAATTTTGGTATCCTAATGGTTTGTTATTGTGTAGCTTTAATAGACAGTTCTGATTCTAAGTATGTGACGTGTAACGTCATCAGTTTCTGAATAATGAGTTCTGATTTCGCTTATGTGTCAGTTATTAGAAGTTCTGAAAGATATTCAATGTTGTTGTTGCAATGATCTTTCTGCTTCTGTGTTGATTCACCCCAGAGAAGCTTATGAGGAAACGCTATGTTGTTGTTACAACGTTCTCTCAGTTAGTGCTTCTAGACGTCACTACGATCACCAAAGCTTTTGAAGAATGGCAAGCTTCTGAAGTTGTGTTACCTAGCTGAAGATTCTAAAGATCTCAAGTCAGACGATTGAGGTTATCAAGGTTCTGACTGTAGATTCTGAAGATACTGAAGATCTCAAGCCAGACTATTGACGTTGTCAAGATTTTGACCAAAGATTCTGAAGTTTCTGAATCCAGCTTTATGTGTCTTCATTTCATGCTTCATCAACTTTCATCAGAAGTCAATGAACTTGAGGATAAGATCAAATGAAAATGTGATCAAATAGTACATAGTACAAATCGAATATCATTTCCACTACCTGATTTCGTGGGCAAAGAACAATACTATACACCACACTTGTCACTGATTTTATGAGCGAAGGACAGTATGCAGTATCACTCCTTTCACCATCCAACAATGGACAGTCGCTCTATGAGCTTTCCCCATTTTATCCTCCAACGGCCTTCTTCTTATGCTATAATTGTGAGACTTGAAGAAAACGGCGGTGATACGACATTTTTGACAAGTTTGTTTCTTTGTGAAAAGTTATCATTCTTTTGTACACGGTTTTTCTTTAAGTGTTTGTAATTCATTTGTGTAAAATCTATTTGTAAATAAGCAACTTGTAACACACAAAAATATTATTCAAACTGTTTGTTTGATTCCTTAAGGGGGTTATAAGATAAAGAAGGTTATTCTTTGTGAGTCCTTAAGGAAACTATGGTATAGTCGGATCCTTGAGAAGACAAAAAAGATTATTCTTTGTGAGTCCTTAAAGAGACTAGGGTATAGTCGGATCCTTGAGAAGACAAAGAAGATTATTCTTTGTGGGTCCTTAAGGAGACTAATGCATAGTCGAATTCTTGAGAAGACAAAGAAGGTTATTCTTTGTGATTCTTTGTGATTATTGTAATTTGTTGATAATAGTGGATTGAGACCTTGTGTATAAAGCAAAATCACTTTGGCGGGTGAATTAGGGTAGCTTTGAGTTTCAAGCGAACCAGAATAAAAATACTTATGTTTTTATTTCTTTGTTATTAAATTGTAAGTGGTGTTCTTGAGTTGGTAAAAAAAAATTATTTTGTAAAACCCAATTCAAACCCCGATTTCTTATATTTTTCATACCTTCAATATTTAATGTCATTATTCACATTTCTATGTTTTTAACTATTTTCAAAGTAAGAAGTATGAATAAAATTAGAAAGAATGTAAAATTTAAATGTTTAAATATTTTTTTGAAGAGTAAGTTTTTTTTTAGTAAGGAAGGATAAATATTAAGAGTATATATAACTAGAGGGGTCAAAAAAGCCCTAAATGATAAAGTCCTAACAATTAGGCCCCTATTTGGCCCCATTTTTTTAGGCCCCCTACTAAATCAATAACTCTTTGGCCCCTTATTTTTAAGTCACCTCATATTTTTGTTTTTTAAAGGGTCTAAATGAAGGGCTCAAAATATAATTTATTTGAAACAACATATTTTATTTTTTTAAAGAAATATTTTTAAATAATAAATATTTTTGAAAACTATTTTTTTTTTAAAAAAACCTTATTTTTTTAAAATAAAAAAAAATCATTTTTTTTAAATAAAAAGAAATCATTTTTTAAAAAAAAATAAACATAATCGATTTTTTTAAAGTATTAAAATCTTTAGTTTTTTTAAAAAAATTTGATATTTTTGAAAAAAAATAAATAGATTTTTTTCGTAAAAAAAACTGATTAATTTTTTAAAATGAGAAAGGCAGTTTTTCTTTAAAAATAAAAAATTAATTTTTTTTAAAAAAAAAGTCAATTCTTTTTTAAAAGAAAAAATTATTTTTTTCGCAAAAGAATATCAATTTTATTTTGAGAATAAACAATCGATTTTTTTCGAGAAAAAAGTCGATTTTTCCTGAAAGTAAAATATTTGATTTTTTTTGAAAAAAAATTTTAATTTTTTTTATATATAAAAGAAGTCGATTTTTTTTTGAAAAAAAACCGAATTTTTTCGAAAATAAAAAAACTGACTTTTTTTGGAAATAGAAAAAAAAAGTCAAAGTTTTTTCTAAAATAAAAAAATTGATTTTTTCCAAAAAAACTAAATCGATTTTTTTAAATAAAAAAATTTAATTTTATTTGAAACAAAATCAAATTTTTCCTAAAATAAAAAAGTTGATATTTTTTGAAAAGAATAATTTTTATGAAAATAAAATAATAAAATAATTTTTTCTTTAAAAAAAAATCAATTTTTTTTCTTTAAAAAGTCAACTTTAAAAAGTGATGGGGCCTTAAGGCTTTAATTGAATTTTATGGACCTTTAGTTTAGGGGGCCTATATATTTTGGGGTTCATTTATTTTTAGAATTTTGGACCCCCTATATTTTAGGGGCCTTAAAAGTTAGACCCCAGCCCCCTAAATTGACTGCTCTATATATAACGGTAGTAAGGTTTTAGATATATATACTCTCTCCAGTTTATATAAGCAACAAAACTTTTTTTTAATATAAATAAAAATCATCAATAAATATGAGTGTATGGATTTAACACAGGTTATGCATAAATCATTACTGTTTGAATTCTGAAGAGTCTACCTGATTTTCAATTGTCTTAAAGTGTGTCAAGATTTTAAAATCCGAATAAATGTTTACTAGCAATGATCAAATTTAAATAGAAAAATATCCAAAACCCATTCGGACTACGAGTTAAACGAGCTGGGCCGATATCCGGTCCATTTACGCAACTCTAATCATATAAAAACAGAGAAAAATAATACCATATGGGTTGTGTAGTATTTATGTAATTTAAGCTATAATTGGTTACTTGTTACCCTTCCCTCCTAACAAAAACATCCAATATCTGAAGTTATATCCCAAATAACAGAAACAGAATGCATAATAAGAAAGAAGAAACATCAGAGTGTGCAAGAGAATTGCCTTTACATTATATTATTATCTGTTGATGCATGTCATATATACAGTCCATTACACCATCCAAAGAAAGCAACTTAATCAAACAATAATATGCTTACCTTAGCTAGACACCTATTGTCTGTTGAGAAAGACACAAATTCTATGCAGAAGCTGTTGCTGGAACTCGAAGTACTTGCTGCAGAAAGCGTGCTAGGAAACGTTGCGTGATTCCATCCATAACACCTCCCCCGAGTCTGCGTACCTCAGGTTGCTGAAGGATCTGTTACCACGTACAAACATCCACTTTATAGTATTTCAATCGAGGACAAGTATGAAATTTAGAAGAAAAATGTTTGAAGCAAAGGTCATTAATCTTATATCAAGCATCGAAATAAATATGAGATCATTAATGTATAAAACAGTGGATCTTACCTGGAATATAGGCAACAAAAGAGCTGGATCGAAATCATTAGAGGATTGAAGAAGTCCCCAAATCCTGACTACTTGATTCCTGAGTTCTATCATGCTTTGCATTTCGGATTCTGACATCATAAGGGGACTATTTGCATTGCCATTGAAAACTAGAGTCCTCATAAAATCGGGAACTGACTTGTATGTATCAGAAATTGAACTGAGAGTAAAAGCTTCTGATACGCGAACAGCCTCTTTGATAACAAGAGTCCTGATAACTTCACCGTCGGGACTCAATAGTACCTTTACAACAGGTTGTAGGGCCTCTTTAGCAGAGAAATCACTGTCCATTCTGCCTTGGATTAGCAAGTCTTCGAGTCTACTCCACCTGCACTGGAACACATCAATGAATGTTCAAGTACACTTTCTCAAAATTATTTTGTATCACGAATTCAAAATATATACATGACTGTTCGGAATGAATTATTTGAGCTTATCTACTGGCATAAACACGTGTGAAACTATTTGGGAACGATTATAGAAACTCCTTAAGATAGCTTATGAAAACAGTTCTATTTTTTTTTCATCTTTTGTTGAAGAAATAGAGTATACATAAGCGCATAGATAATTAGCATTTATGTTATAAGCACTTAGTTAAGTTGTTTAACCAAACAGAAACAGGGTTATCTAGTATGGATTTAAGATACCAGTGAAATACATACCTAAACTTCTCATCTTTGAAAAGCAACTCAATAAGAGCATCTCTCAGATATGGATTTGGATCTGTTAAAAGCCGCTTAGCAAAATACGGGTATGAAGCTGCAAGCACCTTGAAGTTGGGATCGGCATTAAGTGCTAAACCTTCTAAAACAGTGAGAGACCTCAATATCAAAGCATAGTAAGCTGGGACTGCCAACGGAAGAGGACAAAAAAGAAATTTAAACATCAGACTATGCAACCTATAGCAGAGAGTAGGAACAGTTAGAAAGTATATAGCATGGTATAATCTCACCATTAAACGGAAATTGATACAGAACATTCCCAAGACCATCCACTAATGTCTTGAAGTTAAGTTCACTCACGGTATAATTAAGTGCGTCATCAAAAAAGTCTCTAAGTGCTGGCACAATTGGAGAAACATCGACATCCGGTGAAAGGAAATCAAGAGCATAGTAGTCACGAGCCATAGCTTCGTAATCTCGGTTAACCAAGTGAACAACATGACCAATTATAGCAGATCGTGCGTCTTCCGGTGTCTCACTCATCATTCCGAAGTCGAGAAAAGCAAGTCTCCCATCAGGCGTTGCTAAAAGGTTCCCAGGATGTGGATCTGCATGGAAATATCCATACTCAAGTAGTTGTCTGAGGCTGCATTGTATGCCTGTGTTCACAAGATCCAAGACATTCAATCCTTGTCTCTCAATAGCTTCTTGCTCACTTAGTTTGACTCCTTCAACCCAATCCATCGCCAGTACTTTAGCACTTGTATAATCCCAGAAAATATCAGGAACACAAATATCTGGTCTGTCGGCATACAATTTTTTGAACCTTCTTGCATTTTGTCCCTCCTGCAGTAACCTGTCAAAATTTACATTCAATCCTAAAAAAGAATCTTATATAGTTTACAAATTGTAGTTTCATGGTCAACATATACGAAACATATCACCCCACACGAAAACTAAAATAACACTAAAGGCGATTTTACAAATGTCCTCGAGGAGATTTTGAATTATTTTCTTTGAGATTATAAGAACATGCTCTTACAACAAAGTTAACACCTCATGGATAGTATCAGCCATGATTGTCAAGATCTCGATCTACATCTTAAAATCTTAAGATTTTACAATCTCACTCGACCCCTACAATCTCGATCTGAAGTAAAATCGTGTGTTATAGCCAAATTGGGAAAAAAAAAATGTAAAATCATTGATTTTGTGCAATGTTTGCCAGTTTCAGCCATGATCGGCCATTTTCCAACCACCGCCATCAAAAGCTGAGAAGGATGACAAGATCCAGAGGCACAACAATTACGGGTCGGCGGCGGTGAATGCATGCCTTTTGAAATGATGAATTTTTAGACTTAGGGTTTAGAGAATAAACAACTCACTTGTAGACTTTGTTTTAAATAATTGGTTTATGATAAACCTAGTAATTGACCAAATATGTCCCTAATGTTTAACAAATTTTTCATGTGATAGTAATAAAGTATAAAAACCCACTCATACGTGTCTAAAGAATGTGAAAAAGAGTCACTTTCCCACTAATACACTTGCCTGCTAAAATATATCATGTAAAAATGCTTTAAATATATAGTACTATTTTTTTCATTTTAGTAGGATCTTATGATTTTTGTTGCGATCTTATGTTTCACGATCTTGCTACACCCTCTCAATCTTACAAAAATAACTGGGTGTTTTATAGCTTTTTCTTGAACAAAAACAATTACGCAAAAGGGAAAAAAAATATACAAAAATACAAAGTATGGTATTGAGTGAAGAACTAATTACCTGCACATAGTTGAGCTCTTGAAAAACTCTCCGTGCAAATTCATCAATAAGAGCAACAACATCGGTGGTGATTATATCTACATATTTATTTATGAAAAACCCAAGACCTCTAATTAAGTAGAAGTCCAATCCTATAGCTTCCTCAATGCTAGGACGTTGCACCTTGATAGCCACAAGTTTACCCGAGTACTTCAACCTAGCCTTATAAACTTGACCCAAACTAGCTGCGGCTATTGGTGATGGTGATATAGAAGAAAAAATAGAGTCAAGGGATACTCCTAATTCCCTTTCAATGCATGCAAAGGCCTCGTCGTCCGGAAATGTAGGCAAACCATCCTGTCAAAGTACGGAAATTATCAAGGTTGTCCAAGTTTTCACTTCTTTCAAACACATCTTTGTTTTTCTTACCAATTCATATAAGACTCTTATGCATAAAATATAAATAAGGGCTACATAACATCAAACACTACATAAGTTAATAAACTTTCACTGGATTCCATCAACTATTTTCAGGTATGAGAAAAATCCATATATTATACATAGATGAAGCAGCTAAGAAGCGCATGCTATGCTGCATATTGAAATCAGCCACTAAACCAATCAAGATTCCCACTTAGTAATTGTAATTGATGAAACAGTTTTAAAATATGTTGATGAAATTAACTTCAACAAAACATCAAATTTCCATTCTTGCACAAACACTAGTTGAAACTTCAATTCAAACACAACGGTATGTTTGGCTTGTGGTTGCGAACAACCGTTTGTACACAAATGTATGTTTGACACACTCTTCAGATAACTTAGGACAAAATATCAGTTTTTTCAACTACAAACCAATCACACACTTAGCTTACTTCAGACTGCATTTCAATAAGCTCTACTTGGCAGCCGGCAGGTGCACAAAACAAAATAAAATGGAGGATATGTAATGTATAGCCCCATGATATAAAGTAATGTATAGCCCCATGATATAAAGAACCCTTTTTATAATTTATTATACATCAATACCAATTAAAAAAATTGATAATTCTAGACCAAGACTTGTTTGGACTATTCTGTAGTCCTCCTATAATGGATACTAATTGTTCTATGAGGCTGAAAATGAACCGAACCTAATCAAAAATAGTTTAACACTCAATACAACAATATCAAGTTGAATTTGTTTCATAAACCAAATGAGTCAAGCTGTTGAACTGAACAGAATTGCTTGTTCCAGCTGAAAAAACGGCCCTTACAAACTCAAGCCGAGGAGTTTCGAACTAAACCAAATTACATCGAGTCAAGTTTCGAACTAAACCAAATTACATCAACTCGAGTTTCAGTGTTGTTGATGGCAGATGGTAGTCCATGGCGGAGAGCCAAAATCCCGCCATACAGGCCGCCTTCATAGCGGATTATGGCGGAAAAACCCGCAATATCAGCCTATATTTATCAGTACGGAGAGCCCAAAAACCGCCATGTATATCTAGCATAGCGGCCACGGCACCGCCATTTGATAACACTTTCGAGTTTCGAACTAAACCAAATTACATCGAGTCGAGTTTCAAACTAAACCAAATTACATCGAGTCGAGTTTCAAACTAAACCAAATTACATCGAGCTTTGAGCTAAACCAATTCTACTCATTTCTAGCCCTAGTCCAAGGAACAAAAGCATACCACATTTTCAAAGTGCGCCAAAACAGAACACCAAGTCCTATTCTATTATGTTCTAAGCAAGTAAGCAAAGTTTTAAATAATGATCCGTTACCGCGAAGACGGCCGCGACAAACACAGTATCGGAAGGTGCCGATATTGATACTGTTATTCACTGTTTTGATGATAAAGAACAAACTGCGGTTAATTCACACCGCAACAACCGCAATAAGTGTCACAACACCTGAACCGATCATACCAAAATCGCGAAAGCCTTTACGCGACATTAACGCAACCCAGCGGCGACAGTTATTTAAAACCTTGCAAGTAAGCAACAAATGGAACAATAAATGCAACTGGAAAAATGAGGGAAAGTGAAGAGAAGGCAACACCTGAAGCTCAGAGAGTTCCTCCAAATATTCAGGTGGACATATATCAGGCCTAGTGGACAATCCTTGACCCAACTTCACAAAAGTTGGTCCTAATTGCGTGAATATGGTCTTCAACTCAGTAGCACGAGCCCTTTTATTCTTTTCAAGCATCCCATTCTTCTGCTCCAAAAACAGTTTCAACCCAAATGAACCCAAAGAACTCACAATCTCAAGAGCCCTCTGAACCACCTATACAAAAGGAAAACTAGCTGTAAATTTTGAAGTACATGCTCGAGAAAATTCAACCCTACCCAAGAAAGAACTTCCAAAAGGGTAATCAAAAAACGGTAAAAACAAAAACCTTGATAGGTTGGGACCCATATTTGGAGGCCAGGAGTTCAGGGCTATAGAGAGTAGCATTAACGGCACGGCCCATGGCTCTGGCTTCAGCTTGCAGATCATCGGCACGGTTGAAAGGAAGCGTCAGGACAGGGTTGGTTCCGTTTCTGATGGAAGGTACGGTGGTTGAAGGCGTTGCTTCCACGACAGCAGCTACGAGTTTGAGGCGCGTGAGTTTTGGTCTGGCTCTGAAACGACGTCGTTGGATGGGTTTTGTAATGGGAATTGAACCACGCGTCCATGAAGAACATGGTTGTATTGCCACGGTAGCCATTGATAATTGTAAGTTACTACTTTATTGCGAAAATGAAAATAAAAATATTTGTTGATGAAAGAGGATTTTTATTTTCATTTTTGAAGCTCTAGCTAGATTTTTTGTAGCCTTGAAATATATGGGTGGTGGCAAACAAATAATTAGAATTGCGTATACTCGTGGTCATGTCAATGCCAATGACCTCTTGTATTGTTGGATATTATATTATTGATTAAATAATTTGATCATTTAAGGTTTTATTAATATTAAAATAAGATATGCATTAATTTATCCTAATTAAACTGTAATTTTCAAGTTAGTATTATGACATAGTTAAGTGATGGATTTTTTTTTAATAATAATTAAAACTATTTTACATTTTTAGTGTATAATCATTAAGCTTTTATTAATATTATAATTTTTTAAATATAGTGGTTAAACATGACTCCTCAATTTTAAACTAGTCACTTCTAATAAATTTCAACTTTTTAAATCGGTCCAGAAAAGTTATGTTATAATATGATATATAAACTCAAGATATATGGAAATTTTTTATGGCACCATATGATGTTGAAAAATACTCTATGAAAATCGAATTTGCTCCTCAGATTTTGGATATGCATCTTCGGACGTACTATACATCAACGTCAGGACGCATCAAATAAGTGTCACTCTAGATTAATACTATAAAATATTTTGGAGATGCATCTTCGGGTGTTCTCAACAAATATATTGTCAATTGAGTTGCCCACTGGATATTTCGGAGACTCATCTTCGGAGGATTGAGGCAGGATTTTGAAATGTCTGTGACCTTTTGCATGCCTGATTTTTCTGGAGATACATCTTCGGATAATTTGATAAAACACTGAACTGCATGATCACACAATCATACTTATTTTCCACTCCAAACCCTTACATTGCCCTTCCATTCTCGATCCGCATTTTCCTTCCAAATATTCAATCTTGTATTTTATCACGTCAAAGGGAGCAAAAGAAGGAATTCCGGGTAAAGATCATTTATTTCAAGTCTCATTGCTCACAGTAATCTTGTTTTCAGTATGAAAAATATGCGTTTATTTTGGAGATACATCTTTGAATTCTATATCAACTCGTCCGGAGATGTATTTCTGATACTTGTGGGTGTTCGTTTTTTTAGCTTTGTTTACAAAATTTTCACTTATTGAGTGTTTTGTTGTAATTGTTTTCATTAGATATGGTGCACCCCGATGTTTTTCCCAAACATCTTGTGTTTTAGGATGCCAAAGGTGTTATTGTGAAGGCGGTGGATGTTGGCAACCAAATTAAAAATGAGCAAGAGTTTGAATATCATGATCACATGCTTTACTGGATTCATATGGATGCCTCTAGACTGGGATTTGGTGTGGTAATCAGAAGGTTAGATATTGATTCAGATAGAAGATGTGTATTTGTGACAATGATATGCGAAAGAAGTGAGAAATATATACCTCTTCTCCGGAATTTTAAACGAAATGTCATCGGTTCAAGAAAATGTGGGTGTCCCGTTAAGTTGTGTGGTTATATGTTGGCAAACAAGAAATGGAGATTTAATGTCATATATGGTTTACATAACCATGACTTGTGCGAAAAGTTAGTCGGTCATCCAATTGTGTGTCGCCTCATGCCGGAAGAGAAGGAATATGTTGCGGATATGACATTGAATTTGGTTCAACCAAAAAATATATTTGCAACTTTGAAACGTAAAAGAGCAGAAAATATCTCAAATATCAAACAAGTGTACATTACTCGGTACCAAACTAACAAGGCGTTAGGGGAGGATAAAGCTGAAATGCACCAACTCTTAAAACTGATGGATGATAACAGTTATGTGTCTAGGTACCGAACGTGCGAGGATGGAGTAACTGTTAGAGATATGTTTTGGACTTATCATGATTCCATAAAGTTGTTCAACACGTTTCCTACTATGCTCATAATTGATTCAACATACAAGACAAAAAATTACAGACTTCCATTATTGGAGATAGTTGGTTTTATCTCTACTGAGAAGACCTATTATGTCGGGTTTTCATTTCTAGAGAGCGAAAAAGACGAGAATGTTACTTGGTCCTTACAGGTGTGTCAGGCAATGTTGAAGGACCAAGAAGAGATGCCTGAAGTGGTTGTTACTTACCGTGATACCGTCTTGATGAATTCGGTTGCAAAGATATTTCCTACTTCTTATGCATTACTTTGTAGGTATCACATAACAAAGAATGTGATAAGTCGGGTTAAACTGTGATAGGGACGAAACAGATAAAGTCTAAAGATGGAAAAATTGTGAAGACGGGTGTGATTGTGGAAAATGTAATGGATGCATGGAATGGCATAGTAAATTCTTCCATTAAAGATTTATATGTTGATTATGTTATGCATTTCAAGAAAGTGTGTGAAAAATATCATGATTTGTTGAAATATGTTGAAAGCACAATTCTTGACCAGGTGAGGGAGAAAATTGTTTGTGCTTTGACTGATCAGGTTAGACACCTTAGAAATACAATAACTAACCGAGTTGAGTCTTCCCGTGCTAAATTGAAGAATTGGTTGGGAAATAGTAAGGGCGGTTTGTGTAGAGATTGGGACTCCGTTAACCAAATGATTCATAACCAGCATAATGAGATATATATAACATTTGGTCGGAGCATCACAGTTTTGAAACACATATTTAAAGACAACCATCTTTAATCTCAGTTGGTCGGCAACATATCTCGAGTGGGTTTGAATTATATTTTTCGCGAAGCTAAACGAGCTGATAATATAGGTTCCGATAGCGCAAAGTGTGAGTGCATCATTGTGAAGACATATGGTCTCTTGTGTGCTTGTGTTATTGCAAAGAAAGTGAAACTTGGTAGGCCCATAGAATGGATGAGGTTTGCACTCATTGGAAGAGGCTTAGTTTTGATGGTGATGGTATCTTGACCGAATAGGAATTGATACGAGAGAGATTTTTGAAATTCAGCGATAGTATAAAACTCCACATCAAAGACCAATTGAGGAAGATTGCTTATCCGAAAACCACCGACTTGAAACCACCCCCTTAGCCGATAAAAACAAAAGGTGCTCTGAAGAAGCTCAAGCCTACACCAAGTGAAAATTTCAAAGGAGCTCACATTAGAAAACCATCTCCTTCGTCGCCTCCACCAAAGATTCCATTCATTGACAAGATACCAGTTTTCATGCACAAATACATCAAGCAGATCGTCAATGTTAAGGGTGACGGTAATTGTGATTATCGAGCTGTTTCGACTTTACTCGGTAAAGGAGAATATAATCACAAACTTGTCTATCATTAACTTATCCATGAGTTAAAGGCTCATAAAATATCATACACACAGTTTTACAGAAAGAAAGAAAATTTTGACGCAATTTATGAGTCTCTTGTTTCTTGCTTTAGTAGACCATCACCAGAAGAAACATGGATGTGATTCCCTGAAATAGGTCCCTCATAGCATATGTGTATGATACAGTGTATATTGATCTTACACAATACGATTTTTCAAAAACCTTTTTCCCACTGCGCACCGTCCATCTCAAAATCCAAATGATCATATTATGTGTATCGGGTGAGTTTCAAAATCACGGTACTTTGTTCAAGTTTATTTGAAACCGGGATGTCCTATACCACTTACATCACTGGAAAGGACAACTCATTCAACAACAAAGAATGAGACTTTCCTGAAACATTTCATGGAAAGGATGCAAGAGTTCGCGAATTTAAGCAACATTGAAAAAGAATCAAATGCACAAAAGCCAAAGAGGATACCACCCATAGATTTAGCTAGCGACAAATCTTTCAATTTGTCTTAATTTTCTATTTAGCCAGACAAATCAATGTATAAAATTGTGTCTCAATATTAATGAAGTATAATATATACAATTTCTTAATATTTTAATACATTTATAATCTTTTCCAAAACATTTGTTCATTTTCCAAACATAATCATCATTTAGGTTCTATTTTCTTCCCGGTTCATTCTGCCTAAAGATAGGTTCCAGAGATGTATCTTTGGAACAAGATAATAGGGTGTCGAACCGGAGATATAGAGGTCCACATTTGTCTACAACTTCTATAAATTAAGGTGCCCTTATTTTTTATTTCACACAAACAGAAAAATGTCTCAAATGTCACAAATAAACATCATCTCGTATATCACAAATGTCTCCTTCTCCAGCGCGACACCGGGCCGAAAGTTTAAACTCAATGAGTACACCTCTTTTGCAGATCTGAAATATGAAGTCAACTATCTTCTACCTTACAGAGACAATAAAAAAATTGTCAAGTTCAAGTACCGTTCACCGTCAATTGACAATGAATGGAAGATTGAGTTTAACAACTTTGAGCTCAAGACGGGTGCAGATGTAAGAGTTATTTGGAATATATGTTTTTCAATTTCAAACAAAAGTTCCGCTCGGGTTGGAAGCGACGATTTTAAGATCGGTCAAAAATATTGTAAAGATGTGAAGCGTCCAACTAGATAGTAAAATATAGTATTTTATTTTATGTTGAAATCACTTATGTAATGTTTATTTTATGTTATGAATGGTAAGTTTATTTTATCAAAATACAAGTTTCTAGTTTCTCCTTCTAATTTTGTTGCACATATGTTTCGGAGATGCGTCTACAAAAATATTTCAAAAAGATGCATCTCCGACTTAAAAAAAAATCAACTAACATGACGTCACCTATAATGCCCTGGGTTTTTTTGTGTATTAGTGTCCAGAAATACATCTTCAATATTTGAAAATATTTTAATATTTTTTACGTGGTGCATAAGTAATATATAGGGTGCATTAAGAAACTCTCAAATATATTATTTAAAATATCGTAGACAAATTATATACAAGTCATTTATTTATTATTTTTATAAAAAAAATAAAATAATCTGTATAAAATATATTACTATAAATATATACAATTTTCAATACTACTCTCTCCATTTTTAAATTGTTTTAATAAATAAAGTGATTATCATTTTATTTTAACAAAATAAAATTTATTTCAAAATGATTGTTATTCTTATTTTTTAATATAAAAATTATTATTATTATTCCAATCATATTCTTTAATTATTACTATCCTTGCATTTCTTACTCTATGTGAAAAAATCTTAAACAATAGTGATTTTAAAATGGAGGTATATTATATTTTAAAAATAATTTAACATGTTTTTTATATAATACAAATTTTAATTTGTTTAAAATTTATACACAAATATCTAATATAACATGAATAGAATAAAAAATTATAAAGTGAATCATAAGATAATAAAATGTTTATTTAACTATATTAATATATAATACTTAATTTAAAATATTTAAATATAATAGAAGTGATAAATTTAGTAGAGTGTGACAAACTTAATATATGGTTTTTAAATCACATAAATATATCATTTTAAAAAAAATTAGTTATGTTGTCCAAACAATTATTCGTAGTTCATATAAATTAAACCTAATGGGTAGCCACCTTTTAAGACTGAAAAAAGAAACTCCTATAAATTTTTAACTCTAATTTTAAGATGTAAATCTTATATTTTATATGTTTTTTTATAAGTTTATATAGACTAATCCATTCTAAGGGTTCCATCTCCAAGTGCAGAGGATACTTTAACAGAAATCATCAAGTAAAATAAATTGATATTCAACTATTTAAATATAGGTTATTAAACATGATTTTGGATATACACAATTACGTGTCTTCAAGCTCAACCAACTTGTCATGTTTGGCACGTTAGACTCACTCACATATATGGACAAAAAACAATTTCGACGTCTTTCCTTTTCACTACCTTTGTCTTTATAATTTTGTATTGGTGTTTCAATTTCATCCAATTGAATACCTTACATCATTTGCTTCTGCTTTTAGATAACTCTCTTCAATACTACTTGAATGGAAATGGATGTTATTGGTATTTTGACTAGTTGATACTTGCCTAAAATTTTAATATGATAATGTAATGTTGATTACATCAATGAGATAAGCTACATAGAGAATATATATATATATATATATATATATATATATATATATATATATATATATATATATATATATATATATATATATATATATATATATATATATATATATATATATATATATATATATATATATATATATATATATATATATATATATATATATATATATATATATATATATAGTACTGACACTCGTGTGTTATGATATAATAATATAATATTTTTATAAAATATTATTTTATTAAATTAACTTTATTAATATATTGAAAGTAATATATAAATTAATAATTAAAATATCTATCTTTTTAAAACGTAACGAGTGTTAGATGAGGACAACGATCTAGAGAGAGTGAATAGATCGTTAATTAAATTTTTTTCGATTAAAATATAATCGAAAGCGATTTCAGATTGACACTCATCTATCCGAAACCGTTATCGGAAGAATATGTGTATAAGCGTAACAAAACGTAAAACAATGATGAGAAATAAATCAATATGTTTTCTAAAATAACATTTGAAAAATTAACACTTTGTAATCAATTTCAAATGAACTAGGAAATAAAAATTGACTAAAATAATTTATCAAATATTTGATGTGCAATATACATCAAGCTGATTTTCCTTTGCGTTGAAGATATGAAAAACCAATTGCAATTGTTTAGATTGCAATTATCTTACAAAAGAGTTTGAATTACTTTAACACAAACATAATTATCAGTTTATCAAATCGCACCTTGGAATCATATCACTAGAATAGTAATGATCATCCCTATTCAAAACGTAACGTATCTTTTGGATTTTTAAGGAGGCGTTTGTGCTTCTCTGATTGTTTCACTTCCTCTTTTCCAATTTATTTATACACTATTTAGGTCTCATTTCATTTCCATATCTTTGTTTCTTCAAATCTAGTTTAAAGGTCTTTTCTTTTTGTTCAAAAAATGTCTACAAAAACTTTCAACAGAGATGAAAATCTTTTGTTCGTTATCAATGAAAAGTTTGTTGATTTCAATGAGTTGAAAGACAGATTTTGATCTAATGAAAACTATTTTCACACAAAAGTTAAAAGGTTACTTTGACATGCTTCATGGACCCATCTACACTAATCTCGTAACAGAGTTCTGGTTAAATGCCTTAGTTAGGCAATCTGGTCAGATAATACAGTCTAATGCATTATTTGTTGAGAAAAACCACTTGATCAAAAAGTTTGAATCAACTAACCTTGTGAGGAGTAATCCTTAGTAAACCCCTTTGAGCTTATTTTAGGATTCATTTGATTGATAATTGTAAATCAATTGAAATTTTTTGGAATAAATGAATCCTAATTTCTTTCGTATCAATTGAACCCTCAAACCGAGTTGTTTGCAAATTCTGCCTTTTGCTTATATCTAAGTAGGGAGCATTAGTGAATAAACTTGGTTTTGGAATCTAAAGTTAGGGAGAGTAAAATAAAAAGATGTGATTAGAAACTTGGAAAAGTGAGTTTTTATGAAAGGGTGAAAATATGAAAAGAAACAAGAAAAAGAAATCACCCTTGAAACCATAGAGCAAAGAAAAAGAAAAGAAAGAAAATGCTCATGGTTGTGTGGATTTGAAAAGAAAAAGAAAAATAAAAATATAGGGATCAAAGAAAGGGAAATTGTGTAGAGTTGAATGTTTGGGAATGCTCCCTTAGAATAGGCAACTTTGTTGAATTCTCTTAATCATATCCTTTCTTGTAACCTAAGCCACATTACAACCTTTAAAAGACCTCTTGATTCTCATTTTTCACATGATTTGATATTTGTTGTGATAACCGCATGATTTGAGTTGTTGTTGATTTAATTGCTTGGATGAGTGAAAGTAACCCTTCATGTTATTCATCATTGTTATGATGTGTGTGTAAGTTTGATTCAATTCTGACATATATGGCTTTGAATTCCTTGGAATGATTTTTGCACTCAACCATTTCTCTTATTCATGTTTTGTCTAGAATTGAGATAGGTGAATTGAAAAAGTGCCAAACACTTTTGAACCATTTGAATGTCCTTGGTAAATCCTTGCTTCGACCTTTTGTGTCATTGCTTTGGTTGTGAGGGTGAACACTTTTGTTTAGGGACAAACAAAATGCTAAGTTGGGGAGAGTTGTTAGGGACCAATTAGTACTACTTTTGATATCATTTTATTGGTCCCTTTTACCAAGTTTTGATGTAATTACACACTTTTATTCTCACTATTATGTATAAATTCAATTAGGTTTAATTTATTTTGTTTTGAATAGTTATTTCACATATTTGTTAGTTTTGTAGAATTTTTGGATAAGAGAGCTTTTGGAATGCAACATCATAATATGGAAGAGGTGTTGAATGCAATTTGGAGGCCCAATTTTGAAAGAATACCACTTGGAAGACTTTGGATGAAGCTTGCAAAGCAAGGAAGCTGAGATAGCTTCAGTTCGCGCCGCGAAGGTTGCGAATCCAGCAAGCTGCTTTTGGGCCAAGGGTGCTGTTTTTCATGACCAACTGGTTTTTCCATTTTGGTGTCTTCCTTGGGGGAGCTTTTCTGCCTTAGATGAGAAATGATCATTTTAGGAAATGTCAACCCTTTTAGAAAATCAGAATAGAAAGTGATATTCATTCTAACACATTCACACATTGAGACTTTGATATTTTGAAGGGAGAAAAACAGAGTTTTCTTCCATTGCATTTTGCTTTTGAAAATGATGATGAGGAGCTAAACCCCATTTTGTCAAGATTGGAGGTAGTAGCTATTCTCATTTGTTTATGTATTCCATTTGATATATATATATATATATATATATATATATATTATATATATATATATATATATATATATATATATATATATATATATATATATATATATATATATATATATATATATATATATATATATATATATATATATATGATAAAAGATTGTTGATGTATTGAATGCTATTTTTGCCCTAAGTTGAAAATCAGATTTGAGTAGTTGTTGAAAGAAATTATTTGAGTCTTGACATAAAATAGATTTTCAAGTAGTGAATAAGTTGTAGAGATAGATTTATTCATTACTCTTCTTTGGTATCAATCATTAAAGATTGCTATATTGATAGTTAGGTGGAGAGATCGTCTAAGGATCAATATAGTGATTATCACAATATCATTTAGACATAAATGACATTGAGAGGATACTTGAACATCATCAATAATCTTAAATCTATATAGTTATCATAAGGAATCATAAGCACTTGGAATAGTGAACTCCAATCTTTCCAAGCTTTTATATTTGATTAAAACCATTTTACTATTTTTAGTGATATTTATTCAAAAAGATAACTTTCCAAACAAAACAACTCTGTTACTTCTAAACTTATAACAACTTGGATTATAGAACGGCGGTAATAACAACCAATCTCTGTGGATACGATATAAAAATATTTGCCAAAGATATACTTTTCAACACTCCTCTACATCTTGGTTAAGGAGAGTTGTTGTCTCAACCATAACCACAGACATAGGCCTTTCGCAGGCGTGCGACATCTTGAGCTCCAAAGCCCTCTTCTTCACCCAAATAGTATAAGCTTCTAAAGCTATACAATTGCGTGGACCAAGCTCGGATCTTCCTTTCCTGATAAAATAGACCTTCTAACTGAATGTTATTAGGTTTATCTCTCAAGGGGAACCCAAGTTGACGAATGGCCAAAGTAGGGTTATAGTTCATTCCTCCTTGTGTACCAATGAGAGGCGTGTCGGAGAACTCACCGCAACTGTCAATAAGATCCAAGCTATCCAATGCAGAATCATACCAAACAATATCATCATTAGTGAGACACATAAGTCACTGAGACCACCGTAAACATTGCTTATTCTCCAAGAAAGAAGGCGTCTAAGCCAAGTGCAAAATAAACCACTTGCACAGAAGAGGAACACATCATACAATAGTTCCACCAACTTTAGAATTCCTCAAATGTAAAGAGAAATACATGTCACCCAACAAATTCGGAATAGGATTCCCAAGCAAGAAGATTCTAATGGCTTTAACATCAACAAAACCGTCAATGTTAGGAAATAAAGCTAGACCATAGATGAGTAATACAAAGATAACTTCAAAAGCATCAATGCTACCGGCTTGAAAAAAATAGTAGCTCTACCAATGAGAAACTCATAAGTCAATCCTAGAATCCCTCATTTCTTCACCAAATTAGCATCAACCTCAGATTTCTTCAGATGAAGAGCTTCGGCTATAACGTGAGATCTAAGAATCTCCTGTAATCCACTGAAGGGTACCTTGTTAGATACGGGCATACTCCTCTAACGTGGGCACAAGTTGATAATCAGGAAAAATGAAACACCAATAAAGAGGGTCGTAGAACTGCACCAAGACACTCAGAAGTCCTTCAACCACATAAGTAGATAATACGAACAAGAGCTTCCCATGACGTTGCTTGAAGTCCAGCAAATCTAATACGAAGGATGACAACTTCCTTAACTCTTCCAAATTAGGACATCTGAAACTGTACTTCTTAGTGTTCCTTCATCCATAATCCATGGTCTGAAAATATTTGCAAAAAAGACCTTAGATTCCTTGAAATTTATTTTTTGTGATGAATGTCATGATACGTATGTATGCATGAATTCAACAACACACACAAGGAAAACACAAACAAAGGTCAAGGTATGGATCAAGTCATCATCAAGATCAATCATCCGTTTTAGTGGATTATGGTTTTCATCTTATCAACACATAAGTTCCATTGATATTGATGAGACTGATCAGATCAACCAATAATCAAAGGGTTTATTATGAGTCACGAGCATAGATTCAGGTTAAGAACCGTCCCAAAGGAGTGTAGTAAGGATAAAAAACTTGTAGATCATGTTCTAAAAAGTTCCCAGAGTCTTAACCCCATTTATCGGATACTATAGGTTAGGATGACTGACTCATCAACCCATACTATTCTCAAGAGAAACTCGTTTGAATGTAGTATCGCGTAACAACTATTATCAAGTCTCCACTTGAATAGCCTCCGCACTACGTCCTAAATAGGCAAAGTTGGGTTAAATGTTCTACGGTCCTCAACTACTCAGATTCCCAAATTAGAGAAAGTAATGCCTATCCACGACTTACTCGTGTGACATCAGTAACTCCAAAGAGGTCTCCACTGAGTGGGGGATCTCATGTCAACTCTTTCAGGACTACTCCTTCAAAGTCAACATGACTATACCACCCTCCTATCTTAGGTTGCACTCAAGTTCATGTTAGAACTTATCTCACCACATAGAGATCACCAAGCACAACAGATATAGTATCACACAATCAATATATATATATAAACAAACAAACATCAAATATCAAGAAAACATTGCACACAAAAAAGTAGGATAAACCCATTGTGGACTAGTCCCCAGCAGAGTCGCCACTTAATTTCTATAGCGGTAAATTCATGACCAACAAGCTATGGATGAAATTCACGTTAATAAAACCAGAGTCGTCATCGCGCTTTTTATTGTTTCCAAAGGAAAAGGGAAAAAGTATGAACAAAACCCAAAGATAAGAAATTTTCAAATCAAAACTAATAAAAAGTCAAAGATTATAGGTAAGGGGGTTGGTTACACAGAGGTAAGGTGTTAGCACCCAAAGTGTCCTAGGGAGCCCTTTTTTGTGCGCAAGTGTTTTGGTCAAAATGATGTTTGATAAAAATGGAATGGGGGGATGACAAAATAGTTCATTTATTATATTTTTGTGTTTGACAAGACCTTCGGTCTTATGCCTACGTACCAACATGATAATGAGGGATCAAAACCCCGTAGTTTATGGTAAAAATTTCAAAGAAATTAGTGAATTGATTTTAATAAAAGTTTAAAAGAAAGGGGCACTGATCGGAAAAATAGCAAGTGTACTATTTTTACCGATGTAGTAATAAGGAGTTTTATTTCCAAGTATCGATCTTAAGGATTGCGTAGAAAATACTTATTTTAATTGGATTCTACCAGAACAAAAAGATAATGGTTTGGTTGTTTTGGAATTTATAATAGTAAACACAAAAATAGTAAAAATAATTGATTAAGATAAAAGATGCTAGGTTGAGTGGTTGAGTTAACCGTTTATGAATTCAGTCCCGATTTCCTTAATACATATGAAACATTCAATCACCTAACCTCAAAATGTTCTTACTTAAGTCCTTAAGGAAGAAACTATTAAACTACCAATTCTTACTCAAATGTCCATTCAATTAATCTTTGGTTTTAATCATACAAAATATCAAGGTTTACGGTGATTTACGAAAGTTACTAGTCCTAGATGATACATTCATAAACTCAATTGTGTGAAAACCCTACCAATCACAATCCTGTTATTGGAAGTCATAGATCAATTTGTATTTGTCTGATACAAAAGCATAATAACATCACACAATTGAATTGAAATACGTAACATAGTAATCAAGAAATCATTGGTTCAAATTCATAGCATACGATAACATCAGGACCACCCCCCTAGCATCAGGGGGTTTAGCCTCTCATAGTACTTAAAGAACTCATAAAGTAAAGATTAGACATTACAAAGAATTAGGAGAGTTTGATCTTCAATGGTTGCTACCCTTGAATCTCGCCGTCTTCAAATCCGTCGTATTCGCTATCTTCTTCAACGCAATGCTTTCGTTCGTCTGTCAAAAAGGTCCCTTCTTCTTTCTCTTCCAAGCCTTCTTATAGCTTCAGATGACTCTCTTTCAAGCTAAAGGTCCAAACTACCCTTAATGAGCAGAATCGGTTCACACAACAAAAATTAGGTTTTCCAAGCTGCGTCTAATCAACACGGCCGTGTGGTGGCACACGGGTGGTCGTATTGTTCTTCATCATTAATTATTTTCAGCATAAGTTACAGTGGCAATAACACGGGCCGTGTCCCTACACACGGGTGCCCGTGTTAATGCACTGTTTTAATTAACACGGCCGTGTGGTGGCACACGGGTGCCCGTGTCGATCTCTGTTTTTCTGTTCCCTCTCTGCTCTGCTTGATCAACAACACGGGCAGTGTTGTGGCACACGGGTGCCCGTGTTGACCTGCTGTTTTTTCATATTTTTGTCCTTCAGAGTGTCCAGAACTTCACCATTCTTGCTTTTAAACCTGTAACAATGACACTACCAAACGAAGCATAAACGAGATCTTTTTGACATAAACTTGTAATCGAATGCAATGCAATACCAAACCAACAAAACATGCTAATTGACTCAAATGCAACTAAAAACAAACATAAATCTTACCAAGGTGATGAAAATATGTCGGATTAGCGGCGGGAATTCAATGGAAATAGTGACCGATCACAACCCCAAACTTGTCTCATTGCTTGTCCTCAAGTGATGTATTGAGTCCAAACAAAGGTCACCCCCGAATTCGTTTTCCACAATGCAACCTAGTCTTTCACCATTTGTGTTCTTCCTTTCCAATCGAGTTTCAGGTCTCTCCGATTCAGGCAGTTTACCACATTTTCACATCAGAAACCTCTTCACCTGCAAGATTTTCACACCCTCACAATATCTCTCAGGGTTAGGTGTGTACACTCACAGCACAGTATACCAAACTCTTAACTTTGAATACATTCTAATGTCACTACCACAGCAGATTCCACACACTTTTTGAGGTCTTTTTAGGTTGTAACGGGGCTTGGGTACGGTGGGATAAACAAAAAAAATTGGATAACAAAGGGTTTTGAACTCGGTAGTCATGTTGTGTGATTTTTCTTTCTCTTTTTTTTTTCTGTGCATCACATATACTCTGGGGGTTAATTTCACTCTTTTGACTCTTTTTCTACTCAAATTCCGAGCATTTTATATCTGTTAGAATCTAAGGTCTCGGCAAGTGCATTTTTCTCTTTTCTTTTTTTTTTCTTTTAAAGAAAATACATACTATTTTTCTTTTTGTATGATCTCATCTTCTGCACTTGCCTTTTCCAGATTTCCACCCCAAACTTAGTTTTATTGCACATCTTGCAATTCACACAATCATACCGAGTTATGACACAAAAGGAAATGGATGATTAAAAGTTAACAGGGGGTTTATGATGAATAATGCTTAATAGTTAACAGGGGGTTTATGATGAATAAAATGGCTAAGGCTCAACGGGGTTCACTGTAACACCCCGATGAATTAAGGATAATTATTTAATTTAAATTAATATAATATTTATTAATTTAATTAAATAATTGGATTATTATTGGGATTATTATTATTATTATTATTATTATTATTATTATTATTATTATTGGAAAATATATAAGTTGGAATTTAGAAAAGGTCCCATTTAGTAAAAGGGTTATTTTCACGTGAAAAGGAAAAAGAGACAGAAAAGTGGAAAAGGGCAAAGAGCCAGAGAACAAGGGTGGAAGAGAGGAAGAGCTTGAAGCTGCAAGGTTGCCGGATTAACTCAGGTAAGGGGGGTTTATCGTCGATTAATGGGTATTATGGGATAACATGTAATGGGTAGTGATAGACTATTGATTCGTCCCTGATTTGAATGATGCATGATGAAATTGTGAACTTTTGGATGAACGAAATTGGATTATGATTGAGAGGAATTCGTAGGAATTAGATGTAATAAGGTTAGAATTTGTGAAATCGAAGGTGTATGATCTGTGTTAGGCAATATGATTGAATGTTGTGTAAAAATTGGACTGTGGAAGGTTGAATTGGAGAGATCTCGTAGCAGAGAAAACCATAGCAGATCTGGAAATCTGGTTTCTGGTCATACGCGTATGGCACTAGGCAATACGCGTATGAGATGGTCTGGTACGCGTATGACACTAGGCAATACGCGTATGGATGAGGAAGATGATGTTTTGAACGTAGTTTGGTCTCTGTTGGTACGCGTATGGGGAAGTGATACGCGTAGCATACGCGTATGAGATGGTGTTACGCGTATGGGATTTGGTCAGGAGATGGGCCATACGCGTATGGGACTAGGCAATACGCGTATGGACAGGATTGTGATTTTCCTGAGCTGTTGTTGTGCAGTTTTTAGATGTTCAGCTGAGTAACGTAATTCAGCTGATGTATGATATATTAGGGATCATTTCCCGTTGTTTTTGAGTAGTATAGGTATTAGTAGAGTGTGCTAATATTGTGGTTGTTCTTTGGCATGATCTGATATGCTTATGTGATAAAATACTGATGATGTGTGATGGTATGCATGATCCTGTGAATGTATCAGTTATGTGTGCATTTGTGAATAGACTGTTTTATGGCTTAGAGTGTGAGCATATGTCTATTCTTGAATTGTGGATTGTTGTTGAGGATGTTGCATTGCTAGGTGAATTAGCATGCATAGTGTGGCCTTTATGGTGGTAGCTAATTCCCATGGTGAGGAATTAGTGATGTTAGTCATTTTGGACTGTTGTTGATGTTTGCATGCTAGGTGATTAGCGTGTATAGCATAGCCCTTGGGGTGGTAGCTAATTCCCATGGTGAGGAATTAGTGATGTGAGTCACTAGGTCTCAAATGAGTGGGACTAGTGAGCTTGGTAGCCGTACCTGGATTTGGTCGGTGAAGTTGAACTATATGTTCACGAATAGTCGGTACCGCATGCATGGAGTCTCATTGCATAATGTATGTATGACGTATAATATGAATGGATGTATTCCAATATTATGCGTGTGTTTTATGGTTGTCTTGAGTTTGAGTATGATGATGATGATGATTATGAGTTGATATTGCTGTTGCTGAATATGTATGATCTGATTAGGGTGATGATATGTGTTAAATTACTTAGCATTACATGATATTTTATAATGCGTATTATATCGATTGAGGAACTCACCCTTACAACTATGTTTCCAGGTAACGAGCAGTGATTGAGTAGAAGCTAGTCCTTGGAGTCTAGTGTAGTTCCTTAGTGGGTCATGCTCTGGTAGATGTAACATCGGGATGGGATGTTTTACTATGTTTTCATTTGATTGTTGAACAACTTTACATGTAATGTATTACATGGTTTGAATGTTGTTAGTTTGTATCCGCTGCGTATTATGCAAATGTTTTATTTTTGATTAAATAAATGAGTATGACCAGATATTTTGGAACACAGTGTGAAGTGATTGTGTGACGCCCTTAATTGCATATCTACTCTGATATATATTTTGTTATTTTAATTAATTATTTGGGGTATTTTAGAAGGGTGTTACATTAGTGGTATCAGAGCATAGTCGGTCGAGTCGAGTCGTAATTATTCTGTTTCCCTGTACGTGATAGGTGTTGTGTAACCCTATCAGTACTTATTGTTTTATCTTGTTGGGTTTTCAGAATAGAGATGGCTGGAAGAGGTAGAGATGATGCTGCGATTGCTGAGGCTCTGGGTATGCTAGCTGGAGTACTTGGAGGAAACCCAAATGTTGTAGGAATGGGAGCTGCTCGTCAACTGAGTGAGTTCCAGAAGAACAATCCTCCAATGTTCAAGGGAGCATACGATCCAGATGGTGCTCAGAAGTGGTTGAAGGAGATCGAGAGGATCTTCCGAGTGACTGAGTGTGCCGATAACCAGAAGGTCAGGTTCGGTACGCATATGCTGTCAGAGGAAGCAGATGATTGGTGGGTTGCTACCCGCACTGAGTTGGAATCTGCTGGGAATGCTGAGATCACTTGGGCTGTGTTCAGAGAGAGATTTCTGAGAAAGTACTTTCCAGAGGATGTTAGAGGAAAGAAAGAGATAGAGTTCTTGGAATTAAAGCAGGGCAATCGGTCTGTTACTGAGTATGCTGCTAAGTTCACAGAGCTGTCAAAGTATTACACTCCCTATAATGAGGCTACTGGGGAATTTTCGAAATGTGTGAAGTTTGAGAACGGGTTACGTCCCGAGATCAAGCAGGCTATTGGGTATCAGCGGATTAGAGTGTTTTCCGATTTGGTTGACTGTTGCAGGATTTTTGAACAGGATACCAAAGCCAGAGCGGAGAGCTATCATCAGAGGGTTGATAGGAAGGGCAAGAATCAGAATGATCGTGGGAAACCGTATGCAGCTGGCAAAGGTTTCCCGAGACAGAGTGGGATGAAGAGGCCTAGTGGGGGAGACTCTAGTGCCCCTGCTAAGTGTTACAGATGTGGTCAGGCTGGACATCGTTTCCATGAGTGTGCCAGTACTGAGAAGAAGTGTTTCAAGTGTGGAAAAGGTGGTCACTTGGCTGCAGAGTGTCGGTTGAAGACTGTGACTTATTTCAACTGTGGAGAGGTGGGTCATATCAGTCCACAGTGTCCTAAGCCGAAGAAAGAGAACCAGTCGGGAGGCAAGGTTTTTGCTTTATCGGGTTCTGAGACTTCTGCAGATGATCGTTTGATCCGAGGTACGTGTTATATTAATGGCTTTCCTCTTGTAGCTATTATTGACACAGGTGCGACTCATTCCTTTATATCTTTGGATTGTGCTGTGAAACTTAAGTTAGAGATATCTGAGATGCTTGGAAGTATGGTGATTAATACTCCTGCGAAGGGTTCAGTGACTACTACTTCAGTTTGTTTAAATTGTCCTTTGAGTATTTTTGGTAGAGACTTTGGGATGGACCTTGTGTGTCTTCCACTAGTGCAGATTGATGTTATTCTGGGTATGAACTGGTTGGTGTGTAACCGAGTTTATATCAACTGTTTTGATAAGACTGTGATCTTTCCTGAGATTGAGGAAGGAAAGGATTTGTTTCTATCAGCAAGGCAGGTGAATGAGGCAGTAGCAGATGGGGCAGAGTTGTTTGTACTGTTAGCGACTTTGGAGGCTAAAGATAAACTGTTGATTTGCGATCTGGCTGTGGTGTGTGATTTTCCTGATGTGTTTCCGGAAGAAGTGAATGAATTACCGCCAGAGCGTGAAGTTGAGTTCTCGATTGATTTGGTACCTGGTACTAGGCCGGTGTCGATGGCTCCGTACCGTATGTCTGCTGTTGAGTTAACTGAATTGAAGAGTCAGTTGGAAGATCTGTTGGATAAGAAATTTATTCGTCCGAGTGTGTCACCGTGGGGTGCACCAGTGTTATTGGTTAAGAAGAAAGAAGGTACTATGAGGTTGTGTGTGGACTACAGGCAACTGAATAAAGTGACGATCAAGAATCGGTATCCTTTGCCGAGGATTGATGATTTGATGGATCAGTTGGTTGGTGCGAGTGTGTTCAGTAAAATAGATTTGAGATCGGGTTATCATCAGATACGTGTGAAAACGGAGGATATTCAGAAGACTGCTTTCAGAACAAGGTATGGACATTATGAGTATTCTGTAATGCCTTTTGGTGTGACTAATGCGCCTGGAGTGTTTATGGAGTATATGAATAGGATTTTCCATCCGTATCTAGACAAGTTTGTTGTGGTGTTTATTGACGATATTTTGGTGTATTCGAAATCTGAAGAAGAGCATGTTGAACATTTGAGAGTGGTTTTAGGAGTTCTACGAGAAAAGAAGTTATTTGCTAAACCCTCTAAGTGTGAATTTTGGTTAGAAGAAGTTAGTTTTCTTGGTCATGTGATTTCAAGAGATGGTGTTGCTGTTGATCCTTCTAAGATAGAAGCGGTATCTAAGTGGGAAGCTCCGAAGTCAGTTTCTGAGATAAGGAGTTTTCTTGGACTTGCAGGATATTATAGGAAGTTCATTGAGGGATTTTCTAAGTTGGCGTTACCGTTAACGATGTTGACTAGAAAGGGGCAAGCGTTTGTTTGGGACTCAAAATGTGAAGAAGGTTTCCAAGAGTTAAAGAGAAGGTTAACTACTGCTCCTATTCTGATATTACCAAGTTCGTCGGAACCATTTGAGGTTTACTGTGATGCTTCATTGTTGGGCTTGGGTGGTGTGTTGATGCAGAACAAGCAGGTTATAGCTTATGCTTCGAGACAACTGAGGGTTCATGAGAGGAACTATCCGACACACGATTTAGAGTTGGCAGCCGTGGTATTTGTTCTGAAGTTATGGAGGCATTACTTGTACGGGTCAAGATTTGAGGTTTTCAGTGACCATAAAAGTTTAAAGTATTTGTTTGATCAGAAAGAGCTGAATATGAGACAGAGGAGATGGTTAGAGTTTCTGAAGGATTATGACTTTGGTTTGAATTACCATCCGGGTAAAGCAAACGTAGTGGCTGATGCATTGAGTCGGAAATCATTGCATATGTCTATGTTAATGGTTAAGGAATTGGATTTGATTGAGCAGTTTAGAGACTTGAGTTTGGTGTGTGAGAGTACTCACAATAGTGTTAAATTGGGGATGTTGAAGTTAACGAGTGGTATTCTGGATGAGATTAGAGAGGGTCAGAAATCCGATGTGCTTTTGGTTGATAAGTTGACTCTAGTGAATCAAGGTCAAGGTGGTGAATTCAGAGTTAATGAGAATGGTGTTTTGAGATTTGGTAATCGGGTGTGTATTCCGGATGTTACCGAACTTAAGAAGAGTATTCTTGAGGAAGGACATCGCAGTGGCTTGAGTATTCATCCTGGAGCTACGAAGATGTATCATGATTTGAAAAAGTTATTTTGGTGGCCGGGAATGAAAAGAGAAATTGCGAGTTTTGTTTATTCTTGTTTGACTTGTCAGAAGTCAAAGATTGAGCATCAGAAGCCGTCTGGGCTAATGCAACCGTTGGCTATTCCAGAGTGGAAGTGAGATAGTATTAGTATGGATTTTGTTCCTGGTTTACCGAGGACAAGTAGGAATTTTGAAGCTATTTGGGTGATTGTTGACAGATTGACAAAATCGGCTCATTTCATTCCGATCAGAATGGATTATCCGTTAGAGAGATTAGCCGAGTTGTATATTGAGAAGATTGTAAGTTTGCATGGTATTCCGTCGAGTATTGTTTCGGACAGAGATCCTAGATTTACATCGAAGTTTTGGGAAGGTTTGCAGAGGGCTTTGGGAACTAAGCTGAGATTGAGTTCTGCATACCATCCGCAGACTGATGGTCAGACTGAGAGGACGATTCAGTCACTGGAGGATCTGTTGAGGGCTTGTGTTTTGGAAAAGGGAGGTGCTTGGGATTGTTATTTACCTTTGATTGAGTTTACCTACAACAATAGTTTTCATTCGAGCATTGGTATGGCACCGTTTGAAGCCTTGTATGGTAGAAGATGTCGGACACCTTTATGTTGGTATGAGTCCGGTGAGAGTGTTGTGGTTGGACCGGAGATTGTTCAACAAACTACGGAAAAGATTAAGATGATTCAGGAGAAGATGAGAATTGCTCAGAGTCGTCAGAAGAGTTATCACGACAAGAGAAAGAAGTCACTTGAGTTCCAAGAGGGAGATCATGTGTTTCTCCGTGTTACTCCGATAACTGGGGTTGGTCGAGCTTTGAAGTCGAAGAAGTTGACACCTCGATTTATTGGTCCTTATCAGATTTTGGAGAGGATAGGGGAGGTAGCCTATCGTATCGCTTTACCGCCGTCACTTGCGAATTTGCATGAAGTTTTTCATGTGTCTCAGTTGAGGAGATACATTCATGATCCATCGCATGTAGTCCAAGTAGATGATGTCCAGGTGAGAGATAACCTGACTGTTGAAACATCACCTATGAGGATTGAGGATCGAGAGTTGAAGCAGTTGCGGGGTAAAGAGATTGCTTTGGTAAAAGTAGCTTGGGGAGGACCAGCAGGTGGCAATGTGACTTGGGAACTTGAGAGTCAGATGAAGGAGTCTTATCCGGAGTTATTCGCTTGAGGTATGTTTTCGAGGACGAAAACTCTTTTAGTGGGGGAGAGTTGTAACACCCCGATGAATTAAGGATAATTATTTAATTTAAATTAATATAATATTTATTAATTTAATTAAATAATTGGATTATTATTGGGATTATTATTATTATTATTATTATTATTGGAAAATATATAAGTTGGAATTTAGAAAAGGTCCCATTTAGTAAAAGGGTTATTTTCACGTGAAAAGGAAAAAGAGACAGAAAAGTGGAAAAGGGCAAATAGCCAGAGAACAAGGGTGGAAGAGAGGAAGAGCTTGAAGCTGCAAGGTTGCCGGATTAACTCAGGTAAGGGGGGTTTATCGTCGATTAATGGGTATTATGGGATAACATGTAATGGATAATGATAGACTATTGATTCGTCCCTGATTTGAATGATGCATGATGAAATTGTGAACTTTTGGATGAACGAAATTGGATTATGATTGAGAGGAATTCGTAGGAATTAGATGTAATAAGGTTAGAATTTGTGAAATCGAAGGTGTATGATCTGTGTTAGGCAATATGATTGAATGTTGTGTAAAAATTGGACTGTGGAAGGTTGAATTGGAGAGATCTCGTAGCAGAGAAAACCATAGCAGATCTGGAAATCTGGTTTCTGGTCATACGCGTTGGCACTAGGCAATACGCGTATGAGATGGTCTGGTACGCGTATGGCACTAGGCAATACGCGTATGGATGAGGAAGATGATGTTTTGAACGTAGTTTGGTCTCTGTTGGTACGCGTATGGGGAAGTGATACGCGTAGCATACGCGTATGAGATGGTGTTACGCGTATGGGATTTGGTCAGGAGATGGGCCATACGCGTATGGGACTAGGCAATACGCGTATGGACAGGATTGTGATTTTCCTGAGCTGTTGTTGTGCAATTTTTAGATGTTCAGCTGAGTAACGTAATTCAGCTGATGTATGATATATTAGGGATCATTTCCCGTTGTTTTTGAGTAGTATAGGTATTATAGAGTGTGCTAATACTGTGGTTGTTCTTTGGCATGATCTGATATGCTTATGTGATAAAATACTGATGATGTGTGATGGTATGCATGATCCTGTGAATGTATCAGTTATGTGTGCATTTGTGAATAGACTGTTTTATGGCTTAGAGTGTGAGCATATGTCTATTCTTGAATTGTGGATTGTTGTTGAGGATGTTGCATTGCTAGGTGAATTAGCATGCATAGTGTGGTCTTTATGGTGGTAGCTAATTCCCATGGTGAGGAATTAGTGATGTTAGTCATTTTGGACTGTTGTTGATGTTTGCATGCTAGGTGATTAGCGTGTATAGCATAGCCCTTGGGGTGGTAGCTAATTCCCATGGTGAGGAATTAGTGATGTGAGTCACTAGGTCTCAAATGAGTGGGACTAGTGAGCTTGGTAGCCGTACCTGGATTTGGTCGGTGAAGTTGAACTATATGTTCACGAATAGTCGGTACCGCATGCATGGAGTCTCATTGCATAATGTATGTATGACGTATAATATGAATGGATGTATTCCAATATTATGCGTGTGTTTTATGGTTGTCTTGAGTTTGAGTATGATGATGATGATGATGATTATGAGTTGATATTGCTGTTGCTGAATATGTATGATCTGATTAGGGTGATGATATGTGTTAAATTACTTAGCATTACATGATATTTTATAATGCGTATTATATCGATTGAGGAACTCACCCTTACAACTATGTTTCCAGGTAACGAGCAGTGATTGAGTAGAAGCTAGTCCTTGGAGTCTAGTGTAGTTCCTTAGTGGGTCATGCTCTGGTAGATGTAACATCGGGATGGGATGTTTTACTATGTTTTCATTTGATTGTTGAACAACTTTACATGTAATGTATTACATGGTTTGAATGTTGTTAGTTTGTATCCGCTGCGTATTATGCAAATGTTTTATTTTTGATTAAATAAATGAGTATGACCAGATATTTTGGAACACGGTGTGAAGTGATTGTGTGACGCCCTTAATTGCATATCTACTCTGATATATATTTTGTTATTTTAATTAATTATTTGGGGTATTTTAGAAGGGTGTTACATTCACGAAGGGAAACATACAGATAAGGATGGCTAGAAAGGCCCTGGCTAAACAAACAACTTGCCTCAGTGTGTGTTGTCATGCTGTGACGTGTCAACATGACATACGCAAAATCAGAGTGATAAAGTCATACCTGGCTGAACTCTCATGTTGATATTTCGTGTTTGGCTTTTTGTGATCTCACCATGTTGGTTAGCTTGCAAGCTCTGAAGCCTCCTCGTGTTATGTGGTTCTTTTCTGACTTGGTTTTTCCCTACCGCTCTCTTGGTCCGGTGTCCCCAAATTGTGTCTGACTTCTTTTCTCAAGGTTGCATCAACTTCCGGGGTGCCTTATCATCCTAAGTTTGAGGGGTGTCTTTCATCCACTACCATTTATCTCGGATTCGTCCAACCATTTCTCATCACTCTGTACACACAAGTCAACAACGAAAACAAACAAAAACAATACGACGACAACAAAAGCAATTGAAATAAAACATGAAAGGAACCCCCCCCCACACCTGAACTAAACATTGACCTCAATGTTTAAATCCAGATACAAAGGACTCACAGCGACTACTGTTGGTTTACTGCACTTGTGTGGTTTCCTTCCATTTGGAGGTGTTTGTGACTTTGCCCTTTTAATTCTCCTCCTCCCCTACACAAAATTTTAGCACACACAAAGAAAAAGAAAAAGAAAATAAATTAGAAATCAAACGCGTGGGTTGCCTCCCACGAAGCGCTTCGTTTAACGTCGCATGGCTCGACGGTTCATTTCCCTTATCATGGGTGGTATTTCAGGTTCAAAACCTTGTTGCACCTCTTGTCTACAACTCGGATGTTGTCTCTTTTATCAGTGTGGACTCCTTTGTGCCACGATTCCTTTTTAACTATCCTTTCAGTGTTAGGACTCTTTCCCTTTAGGGTGGCTACTGGCAGTGGTGAGACTTTGATAGTATTCAATGTCCTGATTAAGCCTACTTGATACTGAGCTTTTGTATCTTCCTCCATCTCCTGGTTTTCAATAGCATTCAATGTTATTTCCTTGTTGTGAACTTTCAAGGTTAACGTGCACTCATCCATGTCGAGCTTGCATCGACTCGTCTTCATGAAAGGTCTACCTAGAATGATGGGTGCCTCATTGTCTTCATGTATGTCCAGGATTACAAAATCAACTAGGAAAGTCAAGTCAGCTATTGTTATCAGCACATCTTCAGCTATACCATACGCATCCTTTCTTGAGTGATCCGCAAACTTCAGATTGGTCTTTATGTCACTGATATTTTTAATACCCAGCCTGTGATAGATCGATAATGGCATCAGATTCATATTAGCTCCAGAATCTATCAGTACCTTTTTGAAGGTTCTTTCTTTGATTGTGCAAGGTATTGTGACGGTTCCTGGATCCTTTTGTTTGTTAGGAATGTTCTGCTCCAGGGAGTTTGCATTATATTGTTCCTTACCGGATACCTGTTCTTCAGTGGTTGGTTTCTTTTCAGCCATTACCTCTTCCACGAATTTCTTGTACATGGGCATCCTTTCAAGTGCTTCAAACAAGGCCATATGACCCTCAATCCTTTTAAACATTGTCATGAATTTCTCCAAGTCTGACTCACTAGGTTCCTTCTTTGTCACTCTCTGAGGGTAGGGCAACTTAATCACCGGTTTAGTTCCTTTTGTAGTTTCTTCTTTAGTCGGCTCGCTCGGTGATATAATTTTTTTCTTTTTAGCAACCTCTTTCTCTGTCGTCGTGACAGTATTAACATTCTTCTGACCTCTCGGATTTTGAACTGTTTCACTTGGTAGGGAACCTGGTGTTCGAGAACTTGCCAGTTGTTGTGCTATCTGTCCCAGCTGAACTTCGAGATTCCTTAGGGAGGCGGTGGTATTTTTCTGATTATTTCTAGTCTCTTTTTCAAATTGCATATTTTGAGCTGCCATCTTTTCAATTGCAATCTCCCAATCTGCCTTCTTAGGTACCTGTTGTTGCTGCTGCTGATATTGATTTTGATATTGATCATGTGTCTGCTGTTGCACGTTCCCTCTTTGATCTTTCCATGCAAAATTGGGATGATTTTTCCACCCCGGATTGTATGTGTTGGAGTAGGGATGGTTCTGCTTTAAAATTTTTATATCTTCGATCTGTTGCGGTGTTGCAAAACAATGAACAGTATTGTGTGGTCCATTGCAAATGACACACACTTCACTCGGTGCCTGTTGCACTTGAGCCATTTTCTGAGCACCTATGTTTAGTGCTCTCAACCTTTTCTCTACCTCTGCAGCAACAGCTTCTTCAATTTTCACCTGTTTATTTGTTTCAAGCTTCAAGTTAATAACTGCAGATTTGCTTGATATCCTGTCATATAACTCTAAATGCTCATTTGAGGCAATTGCTTCAATTATCTTCTTCATACCGGTGGCTGTTGCAAAGTTAACTGAGCCACCAGCTGCTGAATCAAGGATTTGTCTTGTTTGAACTCGAAGACCATTGACAAACATTTGCATTTGTTCAGTTTCATCCATGTTGTGAGTAGGACAAGCCACTAGTATTCTCTTGAATCATTTGTAGGCATCTCCTAGTGACTCACCCTCCTTCTGCTTGAAGTTTAGGATCTCATATCTTTTCCGCAATGACACAGATGCGGGAAAATATTCCTGCAAGAATGTTGTTTCCATCTGCTCCCATGTAGTGATACTGCCAGCCGGTAAGGAATAGAACCACTTTTCGGCTTCATCTGCTAAAGTGAACGGGAACATACAAAGCCTTATTGCTTCTTCATTATGTCCAGGTATTTTCAGCGTTGTGCTCATAGTCAAAAACCTTTAGAGATGCTTGTTGGCATCTTCATTCACTCTTCCAGAAAAGGACCGCCTTTCGAGTTGATTAATTGTGCTGAGATGCAGCTGAAATTGGTCTACATTTACCGGTTGGTTTACAATTGTCATACGACCACCCGGAGTGTTGGTTCCACCATAGTCACCGAGAAGTCTCTCTGGTGGTGGTGGTGGGTTTGTAGCCATGATTTCAGGAACTGTTTCCGCGTCTGAATCTGAATTCTCTGAATGCACTGAAACAACTTCCTCGTCTGCTTTCTCTGCTAATTCCAGTTTTTCTCGCTTGGCTTGTCTCAGTCTAGCTCGAAGAGTTCTTTCTGGATCTGCGTCAAAAGAAAAATCTACTGAGGCCTTACCTCGCATACACAAGTTAGACAAATATCAGAATTGACTAACACAATTGTCACAGATAAAATTTTGGTTGGCAAGCAACAAAATTTCGATAAAATAGAAATTAAAATATGTAGTTTGGCAATCCCCGACAACGGCGCCAAAAACTTGATCGGAAAAATAACAAGTGTACTATTTTGACCGATGTAGTAATAAGGACTTTTATTTCCAAGTATCGATCTCAAGGATTGCGTAGGAAATACTTATTTTAATTGGATTCTACCAGAACAAAAAGATAATGGTTTGGTTGTTTTGGAATTTATAATAGTAAACACAAAAATAGTAAAAATAATTGATTAAGATAAAAGATGCTAGGGTGAGTGGTTGAGTTAACCGTTTATGAATTCAGTCCCGATTTCCTTAATACATATGAAACATTCAATCACCTAACCTCAGAATGTTCTTACTTAAGTCCTTAAGGAAGAAACTATTAAACTACCAATTCTTACTCAAATGTCCATTCAATTAATCTTTGGTTTTAATCATACAAAATATCAAGGTTTACGGTGATTTACGAAAGTTACTAGTCCTAGATGATGCATTCATAAACCCAATTGTGTGAAAACCCTACCAATCACAATCCTGTTATTGGAAGTCATAGATCAATTTGTATTTGTCCGATACAAAAGCATAATAACATCACACAATTGAATTGAAATACGTAACATAGTAATCAAGAAATCATTGGTTCAAATTCATAGCATACGATAACATCAGGACCACCCCCTATCATCAGGGGGTTTAGCCTCTCATAGTACTTAAAGAACTCATAAAGTAAAGATTAGACATTACAAAGAATTAGGAGAGTTTGATCTTCAATGGTTGCTACCCTTGAATCTCGCCGTCTTCAAATCCATCGTATTCGCTATCTTCTTCAATGCAATGCTTTCTTTCGTCTGTCAAAAAGGTCCCTTCTTCTTTCTCTTCCAAGCCTTCTTATAGCTTCAGATGACTCTCTTCCAAGCTAAAGGTCCAAACTACCCTTAATGAGCAGAATCGGTTCACACAGCAAAAATTAGGTTTTCCAAGCTGCGTCCAATCAACACGGCCGTGTGGTGGCACGCGGGTGGCCGTGTTGTTCTTCATCATTAATTATTTTCAACATAAGTTACAGTGGCAACAACACGGGCCGTGTCCCTACACACGGGTGCCCGTGTTAATGCACTGTTTTAATCAACACGGCCGTGTGGTGGCACACGGGTGCCCGTGTCGATCTCTATTTTTCTGCTCCCTCTCTTCTCTGCTTGATCAACAACACGGGCAGTGTTGTGGCACACGGGTACCCGTGTTGACCTGTTGTTTTTTCATATTTTTGTCCTTCAGAGTGTCCAGAACTTCACCATTCTTGCTTTTAAACCTGTAACAATGACACTACCAAACGAAGCATAAACGAGATCTTTTTGACATAAACTTGTAATCGAATGCAATGCAATACCAAACCAACAAAACATGCTAATTGACTCAAATGCAACTAAAAACAAACATAAATCTTACCAAGGTGATGAAAATATGTCGGATTAGCGGCGGGAATTCAATGGAAATGGTGACCGATCAGGCACAAAAAGGCCAAATACTTAAATGAGGTTGTTAGTTCTTTTTGTCTTTTTTGAAATTTAAGTCAATATGGTTAAGTTCATTCACAAGTTTGATTTAAGAAAAAGTTTAATAATTCAATGGCATAAGGTCAAAGTTTATAATCATCAAAACATGTGTAAGTTAAAAAAAGAAACACAAACATAGAAGGTTTGAAAAGGAGGGAGAGATTTGAAATTTAACAAGTGGGAGGAGATGAAGGGGACTATCCTAAACCAAAATTAAAAGTTAAGAGTTGAAAAGATCTGACCAATGTGATTTAATCCACAAGACAAGAATGTCAGATAGAAACCCAATTTTATTTGGACTTTAGTAAGCAACAAGCATAAGCAATATCCAAGCAAACCATATGAAGACCAAGGCATCAAATAAAGATAGCCATAATATCCAAGCAAACACTCAAATAGCAAGCAATCTTCAAATGTCTTCAAATGTATCAGATGAAATATTCCCTTGATAAACTCACAGAACAATCATCAAACACAATCAAAATAACAATATAGTAATTAAATACATAGACAAAGTGACAGATGAACCAAGGGTACTTAAGGTTTGCATCAGATGAAAGGAATTGTCAAAGATATCTCAGTCTCAAAATAGTTGCATTGGCCAAGTCCTTTACCATAGGGAAGTTGCCTACTTCTAAGTGCAAAAAATTCAGATCAAGTCCAACATTCCACCATGATATTTTTTAGGGTTTTTGTTGTTATTAGATATTTTAAGGTCCTAAGACCATAAATAGAACAAAATCATAAGTAAATAATATATACAAACATAAATGATATAGCTCAATTGAGCAAAGTGAAAATGACTGAAACATAAACATCTTGCATAAAATGTAAATGGCAATGAATGATAAAAGTACTGAATATTTAAATTGCATTAATTAAATGACTTGAAAGTAGAGAAATTCTAATAAGAAGTTAGTCAATTATTAGTGAAGATTTTTAATTTTTTAAGTCATTCTTTGGAGAACACTCAACCATTCATTCACAAGTATGAATACATGAACCAAGACATCATCCATGAGAAGGGCTCCAACTTGGATAAATCAACAAGTATGCCACTAGCTCTCATGAATGGAAAAAATGTCAAGTTTTCACACAATGCCATGAAGAATGAGAGACTTACAATCTCACTTACTAGAATGTTATGCCTTGCGGGACAAATTTAGCTCTATGTTAAGCAATCGTAATTGGATTTATGTAGAAGTCACAACTATCTGTGGTCGGGCAATAGAAATATTGGTGTTAATGAATGTTAGAGATATGGTACAAAGAATCGTACTCCTAAAACATAACACACACAAAGATAAAGTGGGAGGTTCCTATCTCAATCAGACTCATGTTGATTCATCTGACACAAGGTCATTGATGAATCAACTAGCTATTGATATTTGATATTTCATTGATCAATGGATGAATTGGGAAAAAATAAGGATGAAGATGAAGAGGGAAAGGGAAATAGAAACTGTAGCGGTAAATTCATGATCATCAATCTATGGATAAGCTAGACATCAAATAACAAGAGTCGCCACCGTGCTTTTATTGTTTCCAAGGGAAAAGGGAAAAAGTACGAACAAAACCCAAAAAGTAAGAAGTTTTCAAATCAAAACTAATAAAATGTCAGATATTATAAGTAAGGGGGTTGGTTACACAAAGGGAAGGTGTTAGCACCCAAAGTGTCACAGGTACTCCTAGGGAGCCCTTTTTGTGTGCATATGTTTTTGGTACAAAAACGATGTTTACAAACAAATAGAATGGGGGGATGAGAAAAGAATTCAATTAATTATATTTTTGTGTTTTACAAGACCTTCGGACTTGTGCCTACGTACCAACATAAAAATGAGGGATCAAAACCTCGTAGTTTGTGATACAAATTTCAAAGTGGATGCATTGTTTTTAACAAAAATTAAGTTTGAAAGGCACAAAGGCCTAAAAATGGTTTGAATGAGTTAGTTCTTTTTGGCTTTTTGAAAGTTTAAGTCAAGTATAATTAAGTTTATTTACAAGTTTGATTTAAGAAAAGAAGTTTGAAAATGCAATGGCATAAGGCCAAAGTTTCTATCTTTTTGCAAAGTGGTCAAAGTTTAGAACCAAAATAAGTTCAAACAAAGAAAATTTTAAAAGGAGGGAGATATTTTGAAATTAAAGAAATGGGGAGAAGATAAAGAGACTAATCCTATGTACAAAATTAAAAGTTAAGAGTTGAAAAGATTTGACCGATGGGTAGCAATCCAATAGGCAAGAATGCCATATGGAAACCCCAAATTCCCTTGGACATTTAGAATTAAGCAACACACAAATGCATAATTATATCAGTCTTGAAGAGCAGGGGAATCAAATAAAGATAGCCACATCCAAGCTTTAGCCACTCCATGATCTTCTTCAAATTAGTCCATGTAACAGATGAATTCCACAAGTCACAGGTTCAAAATAACAGCTTCACAATGATCATGTTACAGATGAACTCAAAGGGATCTTGAATGGTGTATCAGGTGAAGTTCCAAATTGCAAGCACTTGGTTTCACAAAAAAGTTGGCATTGGCCAAGTCCTTTAGCATAGGAATGTTGCCTAAGTTCTAAGTCCATTTGTCTAAGATCAAGCCAATAGTCAACACAAAAGTTTTTTAGGGTTTTTTTTTGTTATTATGTACATTAATGGTCAAAGACCATACAGACAAACAAAGTATACACAAATAAGATATATCACATAATATGGTCCAAATGGACAAAGTGAAAATTGCATTATTATAAACAATTACAATAGTATAAATAATGGCAAATGAATAAAGACTAAAATTAAATGACATTAAAGTAAATGGCTTGAAATTAAAAGTTAGTTGTTAATGAGTTAGAAGTTAGTATTGTTTTGCTTTTGCTTTTCATTTTTTAGTCATTCTTTGGAGAACACTCAACCCACTTATCACAAGCATGAATCCTTGAGCCAAGACATATTCCAAAAAAAGGAAAAAAGGCAAATTTTCCACACAATACCATGAAAGATGGGAGACTTACAATCTCACTAACTAGAAGTCTATGCCTTTTGTGTCACAAATTTAGCGCTATGTTAAGCAATCGTAATTGGACTTGTGTAAAAGTCACAACTATTTGAGGCCGGGCAATAGAATTTTGGTGTTAATGCATGTTTGAGACATAGTATAATGGACTATGCTCATGAAACATACCACACACAAAAAGAATATGCAAAAGAGGTGGCCTAATCTCATCCATACTCATGTTGATTTTTCAATCAACTAGCTTTAGGACTTTGAGGTCTCATAGACCAAATGAGATGAATGCATAAAGAAGGGGAATGAGATGAAGAGGGAGGGGAATGGATCAAAACTAAAATTGGTCAAAGGAGGATTTTTACCAAATTAATATCATCCATTCATTTTGGGAGATGGAATGTACATTCCATCAATCCCGTAAATCCAATGATATTAACTTGACAAAGTCAAATCAACCTTGACAAAGGCCCAACAATAAGAGTTAAACTCAAACAAGTCATCACAATTCGTCAACACAATTAATTGGAAATTATTTAAATTTAAAAGACAAAAATAATATATTTAAATTAAATATGGTTTGTCAAATTCCTAAAACCTCATTAAAACACCAAAGAAATGACCATGAGATTTATCATAGGTCAAACAAGGTCAAAGGACCTTGGAGAAAAAATTTCAGAATTTTTAAAGACTTAAAAGTATTTTTAAACAATTAAAAATAATCATAAAATCAATTTAATCATGAAAAATATTAATAATGATCCAAAAAATAATTTTAATTCTGAATATGAAAGAGGAAATTATTTGAATTTTTTTTATGAAACTCTCATATTTTTTGGATCAATATTAAAATTAATATGAATTAATGAAAATAAAAGGATTAAAATGAAAATCAGAAAATAGTAAAAAAAATGGACCACTTGATCTCCCTCATTAATTGAGGTGGTAAATCAAGTGGTGGAGAGCGCGCGTTCCATGATGCACGCTAGTCAACTCATCCACACGCCTGGTATTCACAATGGACGCGTGAGATTAAAACATTTTGAAACAGAGCAATGACTCTGAACACTTCCAGCGCATCGCCGGAGTCCAAAGGACGGTCATCTTCTCTGATGACCCTGGCCTGACTGGTTCACTCATTTCCATCAAGAAAATGATAAAGGAGGACATGATCTGAAAGAAAAAATGGCGTAGAGCACGAATCTGACCTCAATTTTAACTAACTCCACATATATAGAAAGATATGAGGAGTTGAATTTTAAGGTTCATCAACTGAGTTGCTTCGATTTGACCTCTAAGCAACTCAATCTTCTTGCCTACATTGGTAGGACTTCAAACAATCAAAGATCCAAGAGAATTGAGTAGAATTGAGAGAGAATTGAAGAGATGAAGTTTTCAAAAAATTACCTTCAATGCTATGCAGTTCTTGATGTTGCCTTCTCCAAACACGATCTGATCACACTTGAGAAGCTAGCAGTATGTGATTAGAGAGGTCGCAAGGCTTTGGATCCTGGAGTTCTTGAATCTCCAATAGTTGAGATTCAAAATCAAATTTCAAATTGAAGTTTCTCAGGTTTTCCTTTAGAATGAGAGGGTTTCAATGGGGGAAAAGCTGGCGCGTAAAAGGTTGTTCAAATGAGCTCAAAAGCATGTTATTTATAGCCAAATGGAATGATATTTGCACACTTCAAAATCTGTCTAAAATTAGCAATGTGAGTGGCACGAGTGTATGGGCACGTGTAGGCCCATGATACAATGCAAAAAGGTCCAAAATGATTCCAATTGAAGTCTGAATGGAAGCTTGATTGGCAAGGCAAAGTGAACTGAAGTTTTGAAGTTTGATTCTTTCCAATTATGCAGCCCTGTTAAATCCATGTGCAGACCTAGCAAACCTCAACCAAAATGCATGAACTTGGGTTCTTTGGAAAGCTTGGATCAAGGGGAACAAGTTTTATGTTCAACACTTTTTCATGTGGAACTTGGAACATGGATAATTTTGAGTTGGAAGTTTTGAAATTTCAACATGTTGAAATTTTTTCTAAGTGTCAAGCCATATATCTCAATATTCCACCTTGCTTAACTTTTTATGTGAGCTTCAAATGAGAAAAGTGTATTCATCAGAGTTATAACTCTTTCAAATACCTTCACAATGGTCACCCATTTCATGTCATTTTGATTTGGAATGATAGAGTTATGCATTTTTGAAGTTTGGAAAAATCACGTGTTCAATGGTATAGGTCAAAAATGACCTATAATGTAACCTCATATCACATGCTCATAAAAGTTGAATTAGCTCTCACTCCAAACATCAAAGTTGAATTAGACATCTTTAATTTGATTGTGAAACTTGGAAATATTTCATATCATAAAAAATGAGAAAGTTATGGCCTTGGGAAGTTGACTTTAAAATTAGGGTTTAGACAAAATGACCTATAATGTTTCAACATAGAAAATGAATTTCCAAGCAAAACTAGCTTTAGGTCTCAACATGAAAGTTGTTTGGAATGTCATTTAGAGTAATTTTTCTCTTGGAATCATTTTCATATGGTGAAAATTGTAGGAGATAGGGTCTAGGGAGACCCAGTTTTATCAGATGAATTCATCTGGCCAACCTCCATCAACCAACTTGATAGCCTTCAATTATTTTGACTTTCTTGGCTCATGGTAGATCATATATGCATAAGATGATGAATTTTGAAGTGTCCCTTGAGAAATTTGAACAATTGGTGAGATAGCTTGTTGGAGAAGTTACTCAAGATACCCTGTCAAACTAGGGTTTCCAAGGCAAATCACTTCCAAACTCTTGAAGAACACTTGATAAATATGACATGTAGAGATCAATGGAACTCATATATGATGATCATAACCATTCTTGGATCAATTCATGGTTGTGCTCTTTGTCATGAGGGTCTCAAACCCTAGATATGAACTTGATAGATCAATGGAGATCATGCCCTACCTACAAAGGGGTTAGGCAAATACAAAGATATATTTTTGGTATTTTGGTTAGTAAAATGATAAAATACAAGTATGATACAATTACAAAGTGCTTGGTGATCTCTCCCAAAACAAACCCAATGAAAGAGGGGTAAGGAGGATGCCAAGGTATGATCCTAATGCTAATGCTTATGATGAAATTGCATGAGGGATCTTAGGGTCAAAATTGGGGTCTTACAGAAACCCAAATTGATCATAGGATGAATTTCATCTGATCAATACTATCCATACATTTTGGGGGATGAAATGTACATTTCATCAACCCCCTAAATCCAATAGTATTGGTCAAACAAAAGGAAAATCAACCATGACCAAGGCCAAACAGAAAGTCAACCATCACAAGATCAATTAAATGGTTCATCACAATTTTTAAACAATTATTTAATTAAAAATCAAATTTAAAATGAATTAAAAGTCATTTTTAAATGGACAAAACAACAAATCCCTTCAAAACATCAAATAAATTGTCAAGGGATTTATCCTAGGTCAAATAAGGTCAAAGGACCTTAGACAAAAAATTTCACAATTTTTAGAAAATCATAAGTATTTTAAAACATTTAAAAACACGTCAAAAATTAATTAATTCCCAAAAAATATCAAAATTAATCCAAAAAATGAGATTTGTTTAAAATATGGAAGAGGAAAATATTTAAAGATTTTTGGTGAAAGTCCCATATTTTGTGGATTAAAAATGAATTTAATATGATTTAATTAAAATAAATGGATTGAAAAAAATCAGAAAATAAATAGAAATTAGAAAAAACAAGGGTCATCAGGTCTCCCTCATCAATTGAGGTGGCAGATATGACGGCCACACGCACAGGGAACACGATGTACCAAGGTCAATGTGTTGCAAATGGAGTCAAACAAATCAAAGGTCCTGATTGTAACATTTAAACATGATCAAGTGGTTGGGAAGGTGCCAACACACCACCAGAGTCCTATCTCCGGTCTTCTTCTCTGGTGGACCTCACCGGACTGGTCCACCACCAACCTCCATGAAAATGAAAAGTGAGTACACTAATTTAAAGTAAAAATGATCAGGAGCTCGAATATGGCCTTAATTTCTCCTAATTCCAAGTATATTTAAAGATACGTGGATTTGAAGTTTAAGGCTCATGATCTAAGTTGCTTCGATTTGGCCTCAAAGCAACTCAATCTTGTTGTCTATATTGGTAGGACTTCAGCCAATCAAAAATTAATGGAAATGATGAAGAATTGAGAGAGAATCGAAGAAAGAAAGTTCCACAAAAAATCACCTTCTGTTTTCAATGATGAAGCTCGATCTGGATCTGAATTGGCTTGGGCTTGCTTTTACTTGTTTGCAGGAGATGAAATGAGAGCTCAAATGGCTTGGACTCTTGGAGTTTCAACTTCAAAACATAAGTGAAATTGAAACTCTATTTTCAAATGAAAACCTTCAACATTATCCTCTAATGGAGATGGGAATGTTGCAGGAGCAAAGCTTGGGCAAGGTGTCCCTTTTCGGATCAACAAGGTAATGTATTTATAGGCTTGTAGATTAATTTCACACACTTCCAAAAAATGTCAAAAATAGAAATTGTGCATCGTTGCACGGGCATGCAACAAGGCCCAAAAAATGATGTGATCCAATTCAAATTAGTTTGCAAATGATGCTGAAGTCCTATCATGTAGCCATGCAATGTGAATTATCATTTGAGTGCAAAAATTTCCAAAATAAACCAAGCAAAGGAACCATGCACAAGTTCTTCAATTTTGATCCAAATGCCATGATCTTTGACTCTTTTGAAATTTAACATGAAGGGGAAAAAATTTCATGTTGAAGACTTTTCCATTTGGAGCTTTGATCATGATGAATTTTGAGGTGGAAGTTGGAGAAATCAAACATAGTTGAAAATTTTCTAAGTATAAAGTCAAATGACCACTTCTTCCACCTTGGATAACTTTTTCTTATGAGCTTCAAATGAAAATGGTTTCTTCACCATAGTTGTAGATATTTTATTCCTGTTCAATTTGGTCACAAATTTGACACCGTTTGAATCTTTCTTGAGGAAGTTATGGATTTTAGAAGTTGAGGAAAATTGCTTGTTCAATGATGATGGCCCAAAATGACCTATAATGTTTCCTCTTGGAACATGCCCTTGCAAGTTGAATTTGAAATTTATCAAAGATGAAAAGTTGTATAAGACATATTTAAATTAATCATGAAACTTTTATGGCCTTCATATCATAAAAATTGAGAAAGTTATGGTTCATGGAAGTTGACATCCTAACTAGGGCAGAGACAAAATGACCTATAATCTTTCACCATAAAAAATGACTTTACAATCAAACTTAGCTCTTGATGTCAAAATGAAAGTTGTTTCTATGTAATAAAGAGTAACTTTCATCTTGGAAGAATTTTCATATGACAAAAATTTTAGGATATAGGGTCTAGGGAACCCCGGTTTTGACTAGTTGACTTTCTCTGGTCAACCTCTTTTGAACCAACTTGCAAACTAGAAGTTATTTTGATCTTTGGGCCTCATGGAGAATCATATATTCATAATATGATATATCATGAAGTATCCCATAATATCTTTGATCAATTGTTGAAGAAACTTGTTGAGTAAGTCACATAAGATACCCAGATGAACTACGACTTCCAAGGCAGACAAGCTTCAAACTCTTGATGAATTCTTGATCAAAATAACAAATTATGAACATGGAGATCCATATATGATGCTTTAAATCATTGTGAACCTTTATCTGATTGATCCCTTGCATTGAGGGTCTCAAACCCTATATATAGACTTGATAAGGCACAAGTGGACATACACATTACCTACAAAAGAAAATAAAACTATACTAGACATATTTTTGATATTAGTAAACAATGAAAAATAAATTATGATACAATTAAAAGTGCTTGGTGATCTATTCCAATGCAAACCCAATGAATGAGGGGTGAGGAGGATGCCAAGGTGTGATCCCAAAGCCAATGCAAATGATGAGATAACATGAGGGATCTTAGGGTCAAAATTAGGGTCTTACAATTCCCTTCATCATTATGAACATTGAGGGTATTCTGCACCATGAGGACTTCATTAGATATCAGGATATTTATCGACTGAGGTCGAGTAGGAACGTCCCCTTGTTGAAGAGTGTAATTATAGGGAAAATCATACGTCGGTATGTCACCACAATAAAGCATGGTGGGGGACTAACATTCTGCACAGCAGCATGTTAAAGATCTAACATATCTATCACAAGCTCTCATGTCTAGTCTACTTGGCCTTTTAAGATGTCTATAATCCTTCTTATCGCCACTTGATCTGGGTTCAAATGCTATAGCGTCCTTCAACAACTAAAGCAGGTTCAATATGGGTGACGGAAAATCAGTTGGTTGGTTATGGAGAAAGACAAAATAAGTTTTTTTTGGAAATGGTATGCATGGCATGATAATGAATGCAAATGCAATAGAATGTACGCAATGTGATGCCATTATTTTTTTGGTACATAGGTTCAAAAGTATGAGGTAATAGATGAATCTCATTTCTTTTCATAACAGAGTTCTCACTGGATATGATCTAGGGTATTTACAAAGGACCCCGAAGTCACATATTCACAAGAATGTTTGACGCTTATGGAAAATTCTTGTCGATCGTCAACTCCATCAAAGGAATCTATTATGGGTGAGGTTCTCGTACCGACCCTTACGAGATATCCACCTCGGAAGTCCACACTATGCAACCATCGTCTTCGGTTCTAGACAGGGTACTCAGAGTCATGGATTCGCAAAGTTGTTTTCCTCTTACGACAAATTCTTGTCGAACATCAACTCCATAAAGAGAATCTATTCTAAGTGAGGTTTTTGTATCTATCGTTACGAAATATTCACCTCGGGAATCGATACTACGCAACCATCATTCCTAGTTGGCCAAAGGTTCAATGTTCTAAAAGGTGCTTAGAGTCATGGACCACTTTGAAACGTTGAAGCTTACGAGGTATTCACCTCAGGCAATGACATTTGCATAAGGATCTACTCTAAGTGAGGTTCTCATACTGACCCTTACGAGGTATTCACCTCGGGACTCTGTACTACTCAACCATCTTCATATCTTATATTTTCACTTTAGACTCGGGTAGAAACTCTTTCCCATAAAGTTTGCAATAAGAGCAATGATCCAATACCAAAGCATAATGAAACCAATACAACAGATTGTATCAGTATAACAATAAAGATAATAAAAGAAATAAAGAAAATCCCCATAAGTAATGCAAAGAAAGGAACTTAGGGAACCATTCCCCAGTAGAGTCGCCATTTGTCGCACCTCCAAAAAATGAGAACACAACTTAGTGAAGCGTAATTGCATGATCGCGGGATGGACTAAACATAGTGGCCATCGAACTTTATTTATTCCCAAAGAGGGAAAGTGGAAATATCAATAAAATACAAGAAAGAACGACAATGATAATGGTCGTTTCAACCAAATCAGGGTTCGGGCGTCGATTACGCAAGGGGAAGGTATTAGCATCCCTCATGTCCGATGTACTCAATGGGAATCATTAGGTTAGTTGTGCACGTAAACGTTTGCTTAGAAATGTTAGGCTTCTCAAGTTATCAAGAGGGAAAGAAAGAAATAAGATCAAAAGAAAAGAGAAAATGTTTTTTGATTTTTATCAATGTGCAACGAAGAGGACTAAATCTAAGTGTTTTATTAGTGTGCCTGACAAGATTTACAAATCCTGCTCCTACGTATCTCCGAGTGCAATAGAGAACTCAAGGCTTACATAGTTCTTGGTAGAAAATGTTTATTTTTTGGTCGATTTTAGCGAAAGCTACTTTGTGTCAATCGACTGAAATGTTGTTGGCTACCCAAAACAAGTGGCAAAAAGGGAACGTTCGCATCATGACCAAATGGATTTACAAATCAACATTCATGGGCAATGTGACAAGCTTACTCACACGTTCAAGTGGATAGAACATTGTTTTGCATCGTCTTGAGACAAAACACCTTTCGTTTACAAAAAAGGTTTAAGGATCAATCACATGGTGGTGAGAAAAGAATTTGATTGGTTTGAAGTGTTTTGAGTATTGGCGAGAACTTGGATGAGCGAGATATCAATCTCAAATCCTAGCCTCAGGAGCTCGTGGTATCCACCACATTCTGTTTCCATCTTATTTGCGAAAATGTTTGATATTTTTATGTACTTTGAAGTTTGATTGAGGAAAGGGTTGAAGAAACCGCATTGACAGTTTTGAATGATGACGAAAGCTAGGATGGGTCAGATATTCATTTCGAATCTTAGTCACATGAGTTCGTGGTATCCACCCCATTATGTTTCCATCTTTATTAAAAAGTGTTTTATAAGTATTAAGTATTTTTGAGTTTTATTATGAAAATGGTTTGACGTTGGATCAAGCATTTGATTAACGATTTTAAAAGAGTTTGAATGAAAAGGTTTGAGAGAGGTTGTAAAGTTGAGAAGTTGGGAATGGATAGAAATGGATTGAGATAAAAGATTGGAGATGATTGCATTATTATTGAGAAAATACTTGACGTTAGATCAAGTTTTTATTTTTGTTCTTTTTGAGAAATGGTTGATTTTTTTCTTGTATTAGAAACTAAACTAATCACACAAACAATAAATAAAGCGATAAAAGTATTACATGTCATGGGAATGAGGGTACATTTTGTCAAATGGGGATATGAGATAATGAAATAATTAAATCTAAACCCAATTAATAAACACAAGTAACTGAGTGTATGTGCATGAGGAAATGGTTTCATTATAAGAAGGCCCAAGAGTAAGCCATATGAAACGAAGATAGCAACATACAAGTCATATGTACAACACGCGTTCATAATAATTAAATCGAAAGAAGTAGAAATGAAGCATGCACAGATTAAGATCGTGATGTGAGGATATGAGTCAATGTCACATAATGCAAGACGTGCAAGGCAAATAGAAATTGATAAGCGCAAGTAAAATCCTAGGTAATATGCTCAAACCCCGTTTGTGCATATCGACAACAAATAGGATGTCGTATGCAAAGGGTCATAACACGGAGAAATATAATCAATGTATCGATAAAAATTGGTGGCACAATGACATGAAAATGTCGAATCCATGGATAAGAATCCATTTTTTAGCAATGAAAAGATTCAAAGAAAATGGAACAAAAATCCACAAGTATCACATTGTATTAATCAATAAAAATTGTGTAATTCCAATGAATCGTAATCGAAACAAAAGTGGAAAAATAAATATAAAAAATAAAATTACAAATGAATTCAATAGCAAGAAGTCATGCTACAAAATTATAAAAATAAAATGACAATTTATTTGGTAAAAAATTGTGAAAGAAAGCAAAACAATTGTAGAAAAAAAGAAAGGAAAAAAAACTGCACAAAATATGGAATGGTGGTAGCAAGAGTTGAACCTAGGACATGGGGATTGGGAGGAATGAAGAAAAACAGTGTGTGTTTCTGAGGTTGTTGTCGAGGTGGGTTAATGGTGGATGGTGGGAGGAAAAAGAAAAGCAGCGTGTGTTTCTGTTTTTTATTTAAGCAGAAAATTCCTCAGATTTTCTCTTTTTGTCAATGGGAATGAGGGAGCACCTAACATGAAATGGAAAAGAAGGATAGCATTTGATTGGTGACCACCAAAAGATTCCTTCATAATGAGGGAATTTTTTTTATTGGTATTGGCTAAAAAGCCACGCGTCCGCTTGCAATTGTCCCCTTGTAGGAAAAGAAAAAAAACCTCATTCTTGTCCTTATCTGTTGCAAAAAGGTTGATTGGAAAATAGATATTGGTGAGTTGTCAATGACTCACACGAATCCACTCTTCTCAACTGTAAATATCTCTTAATTTTATAACTTTTTATTTTAAATTTTTCTATATTAAAAATAAAATAGCAACTTAATAAAATAAAATAAAACTCACACTACACACTCAATTAAAGTACTTAATTATTTTGAATAGAAAAGTGACAATAAATGGATAAAAAAAAGAATAAAAATTAGGTGCAAAAATACCCAAAAAATAAAATGACTACACCACAATGATCAGTGTGAAATAAACTTGTCCAAAACATACAGGTTTTTGTCAAATTTTGAAATAGAAAATGCCCAATTAAAACGCTCAGATGGATCAAAATATGACTAAAAAAGTCGCCCAAAAATAAATAGAACACACCAAGTTAAACTACACAAAACCTAGATTAATAAAACTGATGTCTGCAAGTTCGATTTTGAAATTTTTCGCCTGCTGTTTTGATGCACAATTGAAAATTGATTCAACTGGTCTTCCTGTAGATACAAACATTTATTTTAACTGACATTCGGGCAATATATGGTATTTAATGCATGTTGTGCTATGCAGAGATGTAACATATATAATGAATGTATTGAATCGGCGATTCAGGGTCAAAACTGGGGTGTGACAGTTGCCCCTATTTAAGTATCTTCAACCAGAGAATATGAAGCAAGACACTTTTCATATGATCATAGTGGGAGACAGTAAAATACTAAGAAGACCCTGATTTTGATCCTGAATACATATGACATGATATGATATGCTATGCACGAGTATGTGACTCTCTTTTTCGATGATGATTGGATAAGGATATGTTGATGTGATATGAATCCTAACTAGATATTTTATGATGGATGAATAATGAAACACATCCAGATCTATGGGGAATGAAGAATACACGGGGTAAAAGTGGCCTAACATGTTCATACATGACCTAACAACACTTGGAAAAAAATACAAAGACCGTTTCAACAACAGGTTCAAACATGACCTGGCAACACTAGAAAATTCAAAGAATTTTATCAACAGGTTCATACATGACCTGACAACACTGAAAAATTCAAGGAGTTTCAACCACGGGTTCAGACATGACCTAGAAATACTAGGGAATAATCAAAAGGTTCCATTAACAGGTTCAAACATGACCTAACAATTCTAGAAAACATACAAAGAAAGTTTAATCAATAGGTTCATACATGATCTGACGACACCTTAGAAATATTCCTGACAATTTTGGAGATTTCTCACAAGAAAATCATCCAAACAAAGATTTTGGAGATTCCTAACAGGGAATTTATCCAAGACAAAGATAAACGGGTGTCTTCTAATGAGAAGATCAACCATACAAAAATACCTTGGAGTTTTCTTACGAGAAAATCACCAAAATTTCTGGGGAATTCCTTTTAACGAAAGAGTCAAACCGACAACTTTCTAGGAAACATCAAGACAAATAAAGCACAATCTCAGAATGTGCCATACAAAGCTAGACTTTATGCCAAAGAAAACCAAGTTATGGCTCAAGGGTGCCGAATAACAATTGGACTTGAGACAATGGACTGCCAGACAAGAATTGGACTTGAAGGTTAGATTACTAAATGGGAACTGGTGTTTTGTCTTTTTTTTGTTAAACGAGAATTGACCTTCAAATAGTCTATTAGACAAGAACTGGTTTCTTTTGATTTACTGCCAGGCGGGATCTGACTTAAAAAATGGACTACTAGACGGGAACTGGTTTTGAACAAAGGTTACTAGACGGGAACTGGTTTGAAAGGAGAACTGACTACCAGACGGGAACTAGAGTTAAAAATAAGCTACCACATGGGAACTGGTGTTAAAAAAGGCTACAAAACGAGAACTGGTATTTAGAAAGGGCTACCAGACGAAAATTGGTTTTGAGAAAAGGCTACCAGACGAGAACTGGTTTTATAATCAGCCACCAGATGGAAACTAGTTTTAAGAAAATACTATCGGATAGAACTAGTAAAAACTGATTGTCATATGAGAACTGACTTTAAAAACTAACTGTCTGACGTGAACTGAATTTCAAATGATTTACCAGACGAAAACTAGTTTTGATGTTTATGTTTTCATGCTATGGGCATATGCTTGATGAATGAGATGATATGTATGGCTTGACGCTAGAGCAAAACGACATGATTAATGCACGAGAATGCTTTATGCAATGACATGAAGACTTCCAGAACAATGTCCATGTGGTGGGTAATGGATGGAAGGTTCCTTTATAGCAAAGCTCCTTTTACAAAAGGCGGAGGTTATTTGATGAGGTACTAGCATGGTTCCCTGAAACTCGTCTTGAACTTGGCGATTGCTGACGTATGGCATAAGCTTGTTTGAGCAACTTGGAAGTATGGAGAGGACTTTCCCCTCAGTGGATCATCTTTCCCCAGTTTGTTGGGTCTTTGAATATGTTCATCTTGCAAGGAGTTTGGAAGATAACTTGTCATAATAAGACCTTGAGGCAATTTTCCCTGATGTTTGAATCTTTGAAGCATTCTACCTTTGGTTGTCCAACTCTTAGAATGGCAGGCTTCTGATTGACCGAACTTTAGAGAGTTGGACTCATGATGTTATTTAGGTGGCTTTCCCCTGTTCGGACTTCTTTCACATGATCAAGTTCCTCAATTGGCTGACTGTGCATTATTGGGATTCCCTTGATGCTAAATGATGACTTGCAAATAAATTTGTTCATTCAAAAAGGGTAATTTTAATGCAAGTCTTATGCAAAATTTGAAATCAATATTATTGAAATGATGGTGATACACAGTGGATGGGTCAATGATCAGAACACAATGTTTATCTAACCATTCCAAGTGTGCAAGGTGGTGTGATCAATAAAGATTGTTTGGAGTCAGGTTAACGCAACCTTGTTGTAGTATGCTTTCAAACAAACCCCGCCTCAATTAGGTCTTTTAAGGGTTGTAACATGGTCTAGTTCATGATTTTTCAAACAAAAAGATATAAGGCTCAAATTTTGATTTTAACCCACCATTTCTTCTTAATGACTTTCAGTACTACGTTCAGTTAATTGACACACACATTCAAATCTCAAGAGAGTTCGAAGGTGTGAGATGAGGACTAAAGATGAGATTATTATCAAAATGGAAGTCACCTTATTTTGTTTTCTTTTTTGAGGATTTGATGACCTCTTTTTGATTTTTATATCCCTAATCTTTCCTGGACCGCTCCTTTGAAGCTTTCGATCCATCGTGACGCCCTAATTCTTGCCTAAGTCGTCTTTAATTTGTGTTCGACTTAGCAGGTTTTTTGTATTTGAAATATTATGACTTCTATCTTATTGGTGGATGAGGATCAACCAATATAACTTTTTTATTTTTCACGACATCTTTGAAACTTTAAGATGTGTGCGAAATGTGGGGTTGATCCTCAGGTGGGATGTTTCCTCTTGCAATTTGAATGCAAAGTCATATTAACTGAAATAACAACCCTGTCCCGGGTTAAGATTAAGGGTTCTAATTCCAAAAGAAACACCAACTTATAGGCTCAAAGTTGTTGACTAGGGATTAACTCATTATCTCTTCGGTGTTTGGGGATTTGAACCAATGCCTTACATCATCAGCAAAGTTCTATTCAAAAGCATACTGCATCAATTATGGGTAGTTGTTTTCATCATCCTCCCTCCAATCTTTGTTGAACAACAGTTTGAAAAAGAAAATGAATGGGAGAAATATTTTTTGTTTTTTTGTATAAATGAAGGGAAAATAGTAAGAGTGAATACAGATGGATTTATTCAAAATGCATGATCACTTCATTAGTATTACCATTAAAAATAATAATGTTTAAAAACAAGTAGCATTTAACGGACAAATAAAATACAAATGCAAGTGATAAAACCAGGTCCAATGACTGCCAGTATTGAGGATGACTTCTTGTCTTGTCCACTTACTTCAGGAGATGCCCCTTGAGGTCTTCGCACTTTATCAAGTCGAGAGGTTGACGTGCACCACCAGGTTTCCTTCTGGAAAGGATGTGTACTTTTTGTCGATCAATTGTTGAACTTTAGATTTGAAAATGTTGCAGTCTTCAGTTGAGTTCCCTATTCATTCAAAATGATACCCATATTGTACATCAGGATTATACCCAGGGGGTATGGTTGTGGCACATTCTTTAGAGGCTTGGGATCCACTAATGAGCTTTGAATCAGAGGCTGAAGAAGTTAATTGTACATCATAGGAATTGGATCAAGAGGAGAATTCCTTTTATCCAGGTTGTTGCAAGGCCTATGTTGGCTCTGATGTCGGTTCTGATATCCTTGACCCTGGGCTCAGTGATTTGAATGAAGAGCGGTTCACGGTTTCTGGTACGGTGTTGTAGGCATTATTGGTTTCCCATGAGGACAGTGTCGCACTGGAAAAGATGGATGCTAAAAAGCTGAAGGACCATAGGGTTTTGCTGGTGCACCACGGGAATACTTAACATCTGCCATAACTCCATTGACATCCTCTTCTTCCTCTTAGGAACTGCTAAGTGATTCAGTCTCGCTAGTCTGGCTACTCGAGGCACCCTTGGATTCTTCCACTTTTGAGGCTGCTCTCGATGCATTCTCCTACTTTCACAAGGTCATAGAAGTCTAATGACGCACTGCCTACCATCATTCCAAAGTATGGGCTTTGCAAGGTATCCATGAACATATAAACCAATTCCTTATCTAAGAGTGGTGGTTGCACTTGGGCTACCAATTCTCTCCATTGCTGAACATATCCTCTAAAGGATCCGTTTCTCTTTTGAGATAAGCTTTGCAGCTGCCTTCAAACTAGAGTTATGTACAAGTTGTATTTGTAATGATTCACAAAGGCGTTGGCCAAATCCTTCCAAGACTGAATGTAGGTTCTTTCTAGTTTCATGTACCAACTCAAAGATGCCCCACTCAAATTATCTAGAAAACAATGAATCATCATCTTACCGTTTTGAGTATGAGAAGTCATTTTTCGATAGGACATCACCAAATGGTGTCTCGGGAAGTTGTCCCCTCTATACTTCTCAAAATTGGGTACTTTAAATTTCGGAGGTATAACTAGGTCTGACACTAAACACATGTCATCAAGTTCTAACGTGTTAAAACCTTTCATAGCCCTCAATCATTTCTCCATGTCACGACCTATTTCTGCAACTTCAACCAGTTGAGAATGCCCCACTTTTGTTACTAGGTGGGCACCTTGAGAATTTGGAAAGTTCCTTTGTCCCTTTGTTATAGAGCATAATCATAGGGAAGATCATACGTCGGGTTAGTCACCATAGTAAAGCCTGGCGGGGGACCAATATTTTGCGTAATAGCATGTTGAAGATCTGACATAGCCATCACAAGCTCCCACGTATGGCCTGCTTGGCCTTTTAAGACGCATATAATCCTTCGTATCTCCACTTGATATGGATTCAAATGCTATAACGTCCTTCAACAGCTAACATAGGTTCAATATGGGTGCCGAGAAATCAGTTGGCTGGTTATGGATAAAGACAGAATGATTTTTTTTTGGAAATGGTATGAAATTCATGATGATGAATGAAAATGAAATGAGATGCCATATATATTTTTTTGGGTACATGGGTTCAAAATTCTGAGGCAACAGATGAATATGATTGTTTTCCATAACATGGTTCTCATCAGGTATGATATAAGGTTTTTACAAAGGATCCTAGAGTCACGGATTCACAAGAATGTTTGACACTTATGAAAAATGCTTGTCAGTCGTCAACTTCATCAAAGGAATCTATTCTGGGTGAGTTTCTCGTATTGACCCTTACAAGATATCCACATCGGGAGTCCGCACTATGCAACCATCGACTTCGGTTTTAGACAGGGTACTCAGAGACATGGATTCACAAAATTATTTTCCGCTTACGACAAATGCTTTCCGGAAGTCAACTCCATTAAGAGAATTTATTCTGAGTGAGGTTTTCGTATCTATCCTTATGAAATATTCACCTCAGGAATCCATACTACGCAACCATCATTCCTAGTTGGCCAAAGGTTCAATGTTCTAAAAGGTCCTTAGAGTCATGGACCCCTTTGAAACATTGAAGCTTATGAGGTATTCAACTCAGGTGACAACATTTGCAAAAGGATCTACTCTAAGTGAGGTTCTCATACTGAACCTTACGAGGTATTCATCTCGGGAATCCGTACTACTCAACCATCATCTTATCTTATGTTTTCACTCTAGACTCGGGTAGAGACTCTTTCCCGCAAGGTTTGCAATCAGAGTAACGATCCAATGCCATAACATAATGGAACCTTACAACAAGTTATATTAGTATAACAATAAAGATATTAAAAGAAGTAAAGAAAATCCCCACAAGTAAGGCAAACAAAGGCACATAAATGGCCTAACTAGGCTTGACTCACTTAGGGAACCACTCCGCAGTAGAGTCGCCATCTGTCACACCTCGAAAAAACGAGACCACGACTTAGCGAAGCGCAATCGCACGCTCGCGGGATGGACTAAACAGAGTCGCCACCAAACTTTATTTATTTCCAAAGAGAGAAAGGGGAAATATCGATAAAACATAAGAAAGAATAACAATGATAATGGTCGTCGCAACCAAATCAGGGTTCAGAGTCGATTACGTAAGGGGAAGGTATTAGCACCCCTCACATCCGTTGTCCTCAATAGGAATCATTAGGTTAGTTGTGTGCGTTAATGTTAGCTTAGAAATGTTAGGCTTCCTGAGTTATTAAGAGGGAAATAAAGAAATAAGCTCAAGAGAAAAGAGAAAATGTTTTTGGATTTTTATCAATATGTAACGAAGGGGACTAAACCTAAGTTTTTTATTAGTATGCCTAACAAGATTTACAAATCCTGCTCCTACGTATCTCCAGGTGCGATAGAGAACCCAAGACTTATGTAGTTCTGGATAGAAAATGTTTTTTTTGTCGATTTTAGCAAAAGCTACTTTGTGTCAATCGGCGAAAACATTCTTGGCTACCCAAAACAAGTGGAGAAGGGAATGTTCGCATCACAACCGAATGGATTTACAAATCAACATTTGTGGGCAACGTCACAAGCTTACTCACACGTTCAAGTGGAACGGAACATTGTTTTGCATCGTCTTGAGACAAAACACCTTTTGTGTACATTAAAGGTTTAAGGATCAATTTCGCGGTGACGAGAAGAGAATTTGATTTGTTTGAAGTGTTTTGAGTAATGCCGAGAACTTGGATGGGCGAGATATCCATCTCGAATCCTAGCCTCAGGAGCTTGTGGTATTCACCATGTTATGTTTCCATATTATTTGAAAAAGTGTTTGATATTTTTAGGTATTTTGAAGTTTGATTGAGAAAAGGTTTGAAGAAACCACATTGACAGTTTTGAATGATGGCGAGAGCTAGGATGGGTGAGACATCTATCTCGAATCTTAGTCTCAAGAGTTCGTGGTATTCACCCTATTCCATTTCCATCTTTATTGATAAATGATTAATAAGCATTAATTATTGATTTTTATTATGAAAATGGATTAACGTTGGATCAAAAATTTGATTAACGATTACAAAAGAGTTTAAATGAAATGGTTTGAGAGAGATTGAGAAAGGTTGTAAAGTTGAGAACTTAGGAATTGATAGAAATGGATTGAGATCGAAGATTGGAGATGATTGTACTATTATTGAGAAAATACTCGACGTTGGATCGAGTTTTTATTTTTGTTCTTTTCGAGAAATGGTTGATTTTATTCTTGTGTTAGAAACTAAACTAAACAAACAAACAAACAAGAAATTAAGCGATAAAATTGTTACACGTCACGGGAATGGAAGTACATTTTGTCAAATGGGGATATGAGATAATGAAACAATTAAATCAAAACCCAATAAACGAACGCAAGTAAAAGAGTTTATGTGCATGAGGAAATGGTCTCATTGTAAGAAGGCCCAAGAGTAATCCATGTGAGTCGGAGATAGCAACACACAAGTCATATGTACAACACGAGTTCATAATAATTAAATAGAAAGAAGTAGAAATGAAGCATGCATGGGTAAAAATCGTGATGCGAAGATGTGAATCAATGTCACATAACACAAGGACATGTAAGAAAAATAGAAATTAAGAAGCGCAAGCAAAACCCTAGGTAATGTGCTAAAAGCTAGTTTATGTGTATCGACAACAAATGAGATGTCGTATGCAAAGAGTCATAATACGGGAAAATACAATCAATGAATCGATAAAAATCGGTGCCATAACAACATGAAAATGTCGAAAACATAGATAAGAATCTGATGTTTAGAAATGAAAATATTCAAAGGAAATTAAACAAAAATCCACAAGTATCACATTGTATTAATTATAAAAATTGTGTAATTACAAAGAATCGTAATTGAAACAAAAGTGAAAAAATAAATACAAAAAATAAAATTACAATTGAATTCAATAGAAAGAAATACATGCTACAAAATTATAAAATTAAAATGACAATTTATTTGGTTAAAAAAATGTAAAAGAAAGCAAAACAAAAGTAGAAAAAAGAAAGGAAAAAATTGCACAAAATATGTAATGGTGCTAGCAAGGGTTGAACCCAGGACATGGGGTTAAGAAGCATGAGCCTCAACCATTCCCCCATGGTCCTCTATCTGTCAACCATGGATAGTGCGTGATATATATAAAAAAGAAACAACATAATAGAAATAGAAATAAAATGAACAAAATAATAGAAAAAGGGGCACAAGGGTTCGAACGCAGGTCATGGTGGTTGGGAGACCGAAGTCCCAACAACTCCACCATGACCCTCAAGTTGTCATCATAGGATAAAGGAAAAAAATATAATATATAAAAATGTAATAAATAGAAAAAATAGTAAAATAAAACAAAGTCAGTCGCATGTTTTTTTTATGAAAACACCAAAAAATATCATCTTCTTTGATGACAAATGTATCCAAATGTATCCAAATGGAAGTTATATGATGGAGAGGGTGAAAGAGATGTGTTTCAGATGATGGTTGTGATAGTTGATGGTGGTAGATCTGGTGTTAATGGTTATAGAGGTAGGGAGTTTGAGGTTGAAGGAGGGTGGAGTATGGTGAGGTTGTTGCATGAAGGAAGGTTTGTGGTATCGTGTGAAGGTGAGGGGGGAATTTGAGGATTGCTTACAAAGAGAGTATGAAGGAGAAAAGAGGAAGGAGGGTGTCGCGTGAGGTTATGGAGCAGCGTGTGGAGGGTGGCGTGGTTGAAGGTGATGGTTTTGCAGCATGAGCAGTGGTGTAAGGGAAATGAAGGAGGAAGTTTTTGGAGAGTGAGATTGGTTGAAGGAGGAAGAGGTTTTATGTTGGTGTGGTCATGGTGAGTAAAAGTTAAGTGAGGTTGTTGTTGAGGTGGGTTAATGGTTGATGGTGGGAGGAAGAAGAAAAACAGCGTGTGTTTCTGTTTTTTATTTAAGGAGAAAATTTCTCATATTTTCTCTTTTTGCCAATGGGAACAAGGGAGCATCCTATATTAAATAGAAAAGAAGGGTAGCATTTGATTGGTGACCACCAAAATATTCCCTCACAATGAGAGAAATCATTGTAGTGGTATTTTCTAAAAAGCCACAGTCCCGCTTGCAATTGGTCCCTTGTGGAAAAAGAAGAAAAAAAAACCTCCTTCTCGTCCTTGTCCGTTGTAAAAAGGTGGATTGGAAAATGCTCCCGTACAAAGAAGTTAGGGCTGACATGGGCTGACCATGTCCCTTGACATGGGTCATGTTAGCTTCCCAATGTCGCATTACGCGAAAAACCGGCGGGAAATGAAAGAAACAACAGAGCCGCCACCGTGCGTTATTTATCCCAAAAGAGGGAAAGGAAACGCTCGAAGTAAACCTAGGAAAGAACATGGTCTCGCGACCAAAGAGGATGGGTTCGGGAGTCGGTTATGCGAAGGGAAGGTGTTAGGCACCCTACGCATCCGTAGTACTCTACGGGATCCACGCACGGAAGGAAGGAAAATTGGTTGCTAAACACTGCTCAAACACACACACACTGGCTGAAAGAAACGAAAGAGACTGACTGAAACTGACTCGGCAGGATGTCGCATCCTGGGCCTACTTAGTCTATCAGGCATAGACATCAGAGTCGAAGTAGTTCGGACTGGGGAAACGACACATGCTCGCTAGGATGTCGCATCCTATGCATACGTATCTTCTCGGACGAGAGAGGAATCAGAGCATTCGTAGCTCAGCTGACACGCACACAAACAAACACACAAAGGCAAACGTGGAGCCTGAATGCCAATCGATGGACTTACATCAGCATCCGAACCAACAAACACGCACAGGAAACCAACTGCCAATCGCTGGACTTACGTTGGACTCCAACCAGAACACACACAAGGGTGGTTAAGACACAAAGGGTTGGAAAAGAAAAAGGGCGAACAAACAGACTAAAAGGGAGACTAGAGCTCGAGCCTAATAGTTGCCAAACACACACAAAAAGGAAAAAAGGGCGCCCGGAGAGATCAGCTCAATCTCCTGCCTACATACTTCATCTGGTGTGAAGATCAGGGCGATGTAGTTCCCCTACGCAGGGACAAGGATCTAGCCTAACCAGATAACAGAGGGAGACACAACACTAGGGAGACTACGACTCGAGCCTAGATGTTGTCATGCAAAGTCAACCCTAAGTTAAGGTTTCTAGCTAAATGGCACGCGGGCCAACCTATCCTAGACAAGGCTTGCACAGGAAGCAAGGGTCTCGATTGCAACTAGGGCAAGAGAAAGGGGAGGTCTCAATCGCAACGAGGGCGAGAGAAAAGAGTTAGTGTTAGTGGTTAGTCAAACTCGGCAAGACATCGCGTCTCGTGCCTACGTATCTCATCTGAACATGAGAATCAGAGTTGCCGTAGTTCGGCCGGCTGGGAAAAGGACTCTATCGCAACGAGGGCGAGAGAAAGGATCGCAACGAGGGCGAGAGAAAAGATCGCAACGAGGGCGAAAACAAACACGGATTAGTTGTTAGTCAAACTCGGCAAGACATCGCGTCTCGTGCCTACGTATCTCACCTGAACGTGAGAATCAGAGTTGCCGTAGTTCGGCCTAACAACTCTAAGTATGGCTCACATAGGAAGCAAGCCACACAGACTTGACTTGCACAGGAAGCAAGTCAAGCACAACCTACCTTGCACAAGGGCAAGTCTAAGCTAAACCTAAAGAGGCAAAGCAAACAGGCAATCACCATCACAAGAAGCACACTCTATATGCATACAAGAGGCTCAAGCAAAAGGTTAGGCACTAGGGCCAACTGGGATAGGGTAAGTGTTGCTCTTAACCTTGCCATTGAGAGGCTAAGGTGAAGCAGATGAATAGGAGATGAGGGGTGTGCCTCATTGCTTCTATCCCTAATCAGGGAGAGCATCAAATAATAGAAAGTGGGGGAGTTCAGAAAGATGGAACTCTTTCCCCATTATTGACTCGATTAGATCTTGGGTTTTTATCTCGATGCTTCAACCATGTAATGGGAGCAGAGAGAGGACACACTGAATAGTGGGGGATAGATTGCTTATCCCTACCTTCCACCAATTGCCTCAAATGAGGACTTTTCCTGCTTAGGACAAATTTAAACACACACAGGCATTGCCTCTTAAGGAGGACTTCAGACAGTTTGCCCGGTCAAATAACAGACCGGGTCTCCAGACTACATGAAGAAGAAGTAATTATACCTCAAAGCAAATGCTAAATAGCAAAGCAAGCAAGTTCAAAGAACTTAAGCAACTAAAGTACCTGAAAAGGTCAAACAGATCAGTATGCAATTAAACAGTTAAAAGCAAAGGAATGGGATTCACAAACAAAACAAATGACCAACTGTGCAAGGCACAAGACTCAAACACATGAGTCAAACCTACAAAACAAAGGTTAGCATATGGTATATACAATCCAACTCAATCAAATTTGAAAGGTCTTTGGGGCATTGATGCTTAACCTGAAACAATAACTCAATTGTAAGCTCAAAAGACCACTAGGATTAGCCTAGGGTCAAGGATGGAAGAAAAAGTCAAAGCAGCAAGGAAAAGTCAACCAAAACCAGAGTCAAACATTTGAGAAGCTATCACAATTGGTTTCAAACTCAAATCATGCATTATGATCAATTCATGAACATTTGAAGTCAAAGTAAGGCAAAAGGGAGCATACAAAAGTCAACAGAATGACTTGCATCAAAAGTCAACTCAAACAATTTCAAAAAATCATCAAATAAATCACACTCAATCCTAACATCTATCATGGTAGACATGTAAAATTTCATGGCATTTGGATGAGAAGAAGGCAGTCAATTAAAATCATGAAGTCAAACCAAGTTCAAGCATGTACAAAGAAAGTCAACAAGCATGGGTCAACTTCAAAAAATCATATCAAATTGAAAACAGATGAGAAATGAATGAGATTACCACCAATGCAAAGCTTGAGATGTCTAGTTATCACATATGAAATTTCAAGATCATACAATATGTTATGAGCATTTCCCAAATGATATGGCAATGTGTAGCACAAAAAAGTCAACCATGGACTAGGCAGGGAAGAAAATTCTCAAATAAATTGGAAACAGAACAAATAATTCCAGGAAAATTCATACATCAACTAGACATATAAAGGATCAATCATGAAAAATTTGGGGTCATTTGGATGCAAGGAAGCATGTGAACAAAATTAGGGAAAATGCATGATCATGGTATGACACCAAATGTGACACATAACTCCAAAAATTCATAACCAGCAAACCACAAATGGGAAATCCACAATCTTTATACCAAAATGAAGGTGAACATGTCTAGTTTCATCACAAAAAATTTCAAGCTCATTGGATGCAACATCATTATTTCACAATTGAAATGGCCAAGGGTATCATTTATGCATACACGTTGGGAAAACAATTACCATTAAAAATCCAGCCAATGGAAGATTCATTAAAAATCACAATTAAAAACTAGACTCAATCATGAACATTATGGAAAAATTCTCATAATTTTTGGATTTAAAATGAATTAAAAAATGGATTTTACAAAATGGATGATCAAATGAAAATAAGAGTTGAATTAGTGAAGAGAAAAAAGAAGGCTGGGAAAGTCCTCAGCCGGATTCGAAGTGGGGGCCCAAACAACCAATAAAATGCCGCCAAGCACAGAGTCCAGCGCCTCTTTCAATGGACCAAAACGTTAGGACAAGTGGCAGACTGGCACGGCTAATCATTGGAACAATTAATATGTTCCTCTAACGGCCAGCATGCGCAGGAAAGATGCTAACCAACAAACATTAATGGCTTGGCTACAGAATGAAATGACACTAGCCCACTTGTCACGTCTGCCATACCATTTCCTTCAGACAAAAACGCAGGAGCAATAAATGGAAAGCAGGTAATAAATGTACTGCAGTAAATTAAAGTTAAAAGCAGGCAACATTCTGAGCCTGTCGGAGTGATGGGACGCTATTCAAAAGCTGGGATTTGGGATCCCTAAACCGGTGGGCCCACGGCCAAACAACAATTCCCTTTTAGAAAAAGAAAAACACATGCACAGCCAATAAAATAAACCTTTTAAAACTAATCAGCATGGCAAAAAGAAAACAGGGACGCATACAGTAGACGAAAAAACTGGGTTTCTAATGCTTATTACAGTAAACAATTTCAACATCAATTGTTCATCATTCCAGCATCAACAATCCAAACAAGCAATACATCATCATCATTAAACAACCTCAACCAACAACAACACAAGCATATCATAGGAAATTCTGGACAGGGTAGGGTTCCAAACAACAGCAGCATACATCCATCATCATGAATTCGAAAAATCCAAAATACCCAGAAATCAAAATTAATCATTGCAATCTCATCATCATTCATCCAATATCACAAATATATCATCACATTCCATCAAAACAACTCCAGCAATGCAAATCGAGCAAAAGTTCATTTGTACACAAAAAAGGAAATTCAAATTTCTCTCAATATAATAGATCATTTAACATGGTTCAAGTTGCATTGACATGAGGATACAAAGAAATATCAAAAACATATCATGATTTGGTGAAAAAAGAGATTCAAGAATTTACTTGGTTTTGAAGCAATGGAAGAAACAGCTATTGTTTTGATGATGTAGCTCGATGCAGAAACCCACAATGCTTGATAATGATGGATAGTTGGAGAAGCTCAGCTCAAAAACATCAAATCCAGCTCAGATCGAAATTCACCATGAATATGGCTTCACGTAGCAGCCACAAGAAACAAGGTTACAGCAAGGAAACAGGGCTTCAAACTCATTCAAGATTGTTGGTAGATGATGAGAATACAAAGTTTGCTCGAAGCTCTTTGGGAATTTTTGGCCAGAAATCCAATTTTGTGAAAATGGTGATTTGAGAGTAGTGAAGGTTCTGTCGCTTGGAGGCTGCTCTCTAGGTTTAGAAATGCAGAAAAGTAGCTCTTATATGACTGTTTAACATCCCTTAACCATGTGGTAAACTTGTTTAGCTCAAAAATCACTAATTGCCAACTTTGCTAGTTTGCACATAAGTGGGAATGGAGGGTGTAGGCTGGTCGAAATGGGCTTTAGGCATGCTGCAAATGGCCTATAATTCAACTGTTTGTGGTCTGCTTGTGAAATGCTAGCTTGCCTTGCTTGTTTGAAGTCATTTTGCACATTTGGTCAATTTTGCAATTTTGGTCCAAAATGTGGTATGGAGATGGCATGAACATGAAATGATGCTTGGAACATGTCACAAATATGGTATAAAGTGAATACCAATTGGCCAATTGTGCAAAAAGTCCATAAATCAAAAAGTCAACCTTGGGTCAAACTTTGATTTTAAATGGAAAAGGTCAAAAAATGCCATTTTGATTGGTAAGGTTTTGATGAATGAAATTTATATTTTTGGAAAGAGGATGAAAAATGTGGTTTGTAGGAAAAAACCCCACCAAATTTGGCCTTATGGTTTGAGAGATATGGCCTTCTGAAGTTCAAAAATTGGTGAAAATGAATTGATCATATCTTGACAACCATACATGGGATTTGAGAGTTCTTGGACTTTTTGAAAATGGGAGAACAAGATCTTCAACTTTCATGTTGGGAAAAAATTCATTTGGAGCTTGTATCATGATGTAAGATGAGGATCAAGAAGTTTCTATTTTTGGCAGTTGAAATTACAGGTCCACTTTCTATTTCTGGAAATCTTCTGATTGGCCTCAAATTCTTCAATGATGTTGATTTGCCATGATATATGAGGCCTATTAGGACATGAATAAGCTCCTTCAAACCATTTCCATCCATCAAAACCATAAAATCAACCACAGTTGACCAACTTTGACTTTTCTAGGGTTTTGGACTGACTGTGCACTTCTGATGAATTCCAAACCCTAGTTCCTTGAGACCTTGACTTCAGATGATGTCCCAAAACATATGAACTCTTGATTATTGACCATGGTGCCCAAATTCCACAAGAATGGCCACCATCCACTGCTTTGATTGATTGTTGACTGTTTAGGGTTTCTGATTGTCTGTGCATTGACTGCTGACCTCTGAGCCTTCAACCCTTGACTTGAACACTTCAAATAGACCTCCAAGTCATGTGAACTCGTTGGACAAACCCTAGGGCTTTGATTCCTTGAGAAACACCTTTGCTTGATTGGTTGACTGATCTCCTGATCAGTTTGACCTAATTCTTGCTTGCTTGCTCTTGAGGCAACTGGGGAACAATGCAAATGCTATGCAATGTATCATGATATGCTATGACCTAATATGAAATGGTATGCACAATGATAGGTGCAAATTTTGAGGTGCTACAGCTGCCCCTATTCAATCAGCTGGGAACCCAAACGGATGATAGCAACGGCTGTCAGACTTTCAGGGTAAACAGGGATTGAATACAAAAGAACCGTAGAAATTTGCACCGACTGGATATAATACAAGAACCACGTCATTTACCGATGACAAACTGCATGACAGCTTTAGAAAGGTCAAAACCATTTACCGATGGCTAAAGAACTGGAACCTTGATATTTACCGATATCAACTTCAGCACGACCATTTACCGATGGCGGCTGGGGAAAACAAACTTCTGAAAAACAAAACCATTTACCGATGGTTAAAACTTGATATTTACCGATATCAACTTCAGCAAAACCATTTATCGATGGTTGCTGGGAAACAAACTTCTGAAAAGCGAAACCATTTACCGATGGTTAAAACTGGGACTTTGACATTTACCGATGTCAACTTCAGCCAGACCATTTACCGATGGCTGCTGGGAAACAAATTTGATGTAGAGAGGAAGCAAGACCATTTACCGATGGCTGCTTCAAAGAAAACTTGACATTTACCGATGTCAACTTAGCAAGACCATTTACCGATGGCTACTGCAACTGGGAATCCGATATTTACCGATATCGAAGAAAAACCGGGCCATTTACCGATGGCAACCTTACTGGGGACTCGATATTTACCGATATCGAAAGAAAACTGGGCCATTTACCGATGGCATCTCCGCTTGGGGAGGAACAAAATCTTTGTGGTGATACCAGACAAGACGTTTACCGACGACTTCTGGGGACTTTGATTTTATTAAAAGAAGAACCAGACATTTACCGATGACTGGGATGAGACACGATGTTTACCGACATCGAAAGATGATGTTTACCGACATCAAAAAGAACGACCAGACATTTACCGATGACTGGGGTGAGACACGATGTTTACCGACATCGAAAGATGATGTTTACCGACATCAAAAAGAATGACCAGACATTTACCGATGACTGGGATGAGAAATTTATTGGTGAGAGACAAACAAATATTTGTGACTGGAAAGCGGGTAGGACATTTACAGATGACTCTACTGGGGATTTCTGTTGGGGATTAATCAGACATTTACCGATGACTGAAAGAAAGACTCGATGTTTACCGACACCGAAACAATGGCGTTTACCGACACCAAAAAAGACCAGACATTTACAGATGACTGGGTGGGACTCGATGTTTACCGACACCGAAACAATGGCGTTTACCGACACCAAAACAAAGAAGACACACGCGGGTGTTGACATGACACTTATTGGTATCACAAAGAACAATATCTGAAATATGTCGAAACAAGGCTGAATACTTGCTGGGGGTCTCACTGGGGAGAAACAAGTTTTCCGTTACCATCGGGTGAGGAAATAAACCTCTGTCACCATCGGGTGAGGAAATAAACCTCTGTGGGGATAATCAATTCTGAAATGCTGTCGAAGCAACTGTAGCAGGCTTGCTGTGTTGATGTTGAACAAATGTGATCCTGCCTCTGTCGGGGGATACAGTTTGATGCGGTTTCGAACACATGAATGCATATGTTTGAATTTTTCTATGGCGTAATGCTCCATATGGAATGGAAATGCTACGCAGTTTTGAGGATGCAATGATTACTATATGCAATGCAATATGATGAGAACTCTGCGGGGAGAAATACACAGGACGACTGTGCTGAGGAATCTTCAAGATAAATCCACTGGGGAAAAACAGCTGCTGGGGAACCAACAATACGAATCTGCTAGGGGAAGACAAGGCACTCGCTGGGGAGGAAGAAAGCAACTCTGTTGGGGAGAAATGAATCAACTCTGCTAGGGAGAAATGAATCAGCTGTGCCAGGGAAAATAAAGGTAATCTGCTGGAGATAGTCCAATGGATCCCCAAAAACTTCCGCTTGGGGAAATAACCGCTCTGCTGAGGAAATAACCATTCCGCTGGGGATGATAAACCAAGAAACTCCCTGGGGATAAGGCTCATACAAACCTCAGACATGATGAACTCTGCTTCGGGGAATAACTGTTACTCTGCCGGGGACGACCCATACCATACAAGCAGAAACAACTCAGCTGGGGATGTAGGTATCCGTCTGCTATGAAAACTAGTCCAATCCACTGGTGGGATGAACTCTGCTGGAGAAATAATTGCTTCGCTGGGGAAGGCTCAAACAAAACATAGCTAGGAGAATGATTCTGTCTGGGGAAAGCACTGCTGGGGAATGCTCACAGGTGACAACCTTACTGGGGAAAATATTCACAAGCGACGACCTGCAAATCGGAACAACAGATGCCCCAGGGAGTACATGGACAAGATACGCTCAAGTGTCCTCAACATTCAAAATGATTTTCAAATGTTTTAATCTTTCTGCACGTCATTGTTTAGCCTTCATGTTTTTAGATGCAATGTTTATCAAAAATTCGGACGTTTTTGCAAACAAAACAGTAAAAGTAAAAACAGGAGAGCAATTTATCTGAATAACGACTTTTATTGATTGAAAGTGTGCCTGAAGAGGCAAATACATTGGGAAGCAATTCCTAGAAAGAGGTAATTGCGCACAAAAGGAAAATAAACTATCCTAATGGCAATGTGAACACGGCATCCACTGTTTCCCAACTCTGTTATAACTCATAGATCATCAGTTTCCTCCCAATTCCTTGCTTTCTGAGAAGACTGACTGGACCGATCACATCCTTCGAGATGGCAGCTGACGAAGCATGACGAAGCACAGATGACTCAGACTGTAGTCTTCGCTTTAATCCCTCTTTTGGCTGGATCGCCCTTTCGGGTTTTCAATCCACCGGGATACCCTTTTTTGCCTAAGCCGCCCTTGCGGGTTTTCGACTTACCGGGTGTACAATTTTTCATTTTTATCCCTAACTTTTGCCCGAACCTTTCTTTCTGTTTTTTGGTTCGCCGGGATGCCCATTTTTGCCTGGACTATTTTGTTCTTTTTGTCCAGCGGGTCAATTTATGCGAAGTATTTTTTGACTACATCTGAGTTGACAGGGGAAGGGAAGTCTTCACCATCCATTGTTGTAAGCATCAAGGCTCCACCGGAGAAAACCTTCTTCACAACATATGGACCTTCGTAATTAGGGGTCCACTTGCCCCTGTTATCTGTACCGGGAGGAAGGATCCTCTTCAAAACCAGATCGCCAGTTTGAAATGTCCGAGGACGCACTTTCTGATCAAATGCTCGCTTCATCCTTCTCTGATACAACTGCCCATGGCAAACAGCTGCTAAACGTCTTTCTTCAATAAGGCTTAACTCGTTAAACCTCGTACGAATCCACTCGGCTTCGTCCAGCTTGACATCCAATAATACCCTCAGAGAAGGGATCTCCACTTCAACTGGTAGGACTGCTTCCATACCATACACAAGGGAGTAGGGGGTTGCCCCGGTCGACGTACGTACAGAGGTACGGTATCCATGCAAAGCGAAAGGCAACATCTCGTGCCAATCTTTGTACGTAACGACCATCTTCTGCACAATCTTCTTGATATTCTTGTTAGCTGCCTCAACAGCACCATTCATCTTTGGTCTGTAAGGGGAAGAATTGTGATGTTCGATCTTGAAATCTCTGCACAAGTCTTTCATCATCTTGTTGTTGAGATTCGAACCATTGTCAGTGATGATTCTCTCGGGGACTCCATAGCGACAGATGATTTCTTTCTTGATGAACCGGGCAACTACTTGTTTGGTAACGTTGGCATAGGAAGCTGCTTCTACCCACTTGGTGAAGTAATCGATCGCAACCAAGATGAAGCGATGTCCATTAGAAGCAGTTGGTTCAATCCTCCCAATCATATCGATGCCCCACATGGCAAACGGCCAAGGTGAGTTCATGACATTCAACGGGCTTGGTGGTACATGCACCTTGTCGGCATAGATCTGACACTTGTGGCACTTCCGAGCATATTTGAAGCAATCGGATTCCATAGTCATCCAATAATATCCGGCTCTCAGCAATTTCTTCGACATTGCATGACCACCAGCGTGGGTACCAAACGAACCCTCGTGCACTTCTTGCATTAACATGTCTGCTTCGTGTCTATCCACGCATCTGAGCAAGACCATGTCAAAGTTCCTCTTGTATAGCACATCATCCTGATTCAGATAAAAGCTTCCAGCTAGCCTTCTCAGGGTCTTCTTATCGTTCTTCGACGCACCCTCAGGATACTCTTGAGTCTTGAGGAAGTTCTTGATGTCATAATACCACGGCTTATCATCAATAGCATTAATAGACTCGGCTGCGAACACATACGCAGGCCTCTCGAGCCGATTCACAGCAACATGTGGCACATGGTTCCACCAATGAACCTTTATCATAGAGGATAAAGTAGCCAAGGCATCAGCCATCTGATTCTCGTCTCGCGGGACATGATACAACTTCACCTTCTTGAAGAACGTCAGTATTCTTCTGGTGTAATCTCTATACGGAATCAAATGCGGCTGGTTTGTATTCCAATCTCCATTGACCTGATTGATCACAAGAGCTGAATCTCCAAATATGTCAAGTGTTTTAATCCTCAGATCAATGGCTTCTTCTATACCCATGATACAAGCCTCATACTCAGCTTCATTGTTGGTGACGTCGAATGTCAATCTGGCAGAGAAAGGTATATGAGCACCTTTGGGATTGATTAGCACTGCGCCAATACCATTGCCGTTCATATTCACAGCCCCATCGAACATCAGTGTCCACTTGTCATCAGGATCCGGTCCTTCCTCAACAAGCGGCTCTTCACAGTCTTTCGTCTTTAGGTACATGATGTCTTCATCAGGGAATTCAAACATCATAGGCTGATAGTCGTCGATCGGTTGCTCGGCGAGATAGTCGGACAGAATACTACCTTTGATGCTACTAAATTTGGTATATTAGTCTTGCCCTTTTCGTTTCCAGTTATTATTCAAGTTAGTTTTGCTTACTTTGCTTTATTTCTATTTCAATTTACTTGCACTGTCTTACAATTATTTAATTGTTGTTTGACTCACCATGTGTGAGTAGTCCTATAAGGACAATGGGTTATGAGAACCTATCTCATGAAAACCCTCAATTGATTCATCCATTATGTATTACAAGAATTTTTTTGTCCTTTTTATATTAGAATATAAATTCCAAAAACACGTTTTTGTCGGTTGCGAGAGCAAAGGCAACATAGACACGATCATAATCCTAACGAATGTGCATTGATGTCTGATAGCGGATTGTTAAACAGTAGAGTGGGTAAACACCATTTGTGACAAGGAAACTTACTTTCTATTAAGAAATCCATTTAGTCGCACCGAAAACCATGTCTAGATTATGCACGCCATGAAAATGGGTGACACACTCTTTTATCTATTTTTCTATAAAAAGTCTTAAATAATCTTGTAATCAAACTTGGATGATCATTGGGGGTGAGTCTAGATAGAAAATCATAAACCATGTGTCCTATTATTATTATTTGTCAAATTTAATTTCACTTTGCACAAATCAAACCACTATTGCAATCACTTTAGCTAAACAGGGTTAGAGTAAAATTTGGTATTCATACACATCTCCATATGGATTTGATCTTTTTGTACTACTTGACACAACTGTGCACTTGTGGTCTACCATGTCAATTAACAACTAACTTATTTGATTAAAAGGAATTAAAAAATATATTTAATTGATTAGAGGAAGTCCTTAATCTATTAACCAGTGTAAAATACTTTTCTAATTGATTAACCAAACTTCTAACCAATTAAGTGCATGCTCGAAAAGATTTTAAGAGAATTTATCAAAAGAGAAAAGAGGTTTGAAATTTTGTATTATTGTGCATTTCCTTAGTACCTCAAGTATTACTTTTGTTCCTTTTACAATAAATTGCTCAAACTAAAGTGCTAAGCATAGAAACAAGTGATCTTTCACACTTTCTCACTTCATAACTTCAAGACTCCAAGTTTCTATGCTTAATTCAATATTGTCTAGCACTTTAACTATAACTTGAATCATCTGACTGATGATACTTGAGATATATTATTTAGATGCCATCATCAAGAACCACTGAATAGTTGTAATCAACCCCCTTTTGATAGTTTTAACCAAGAACTCTTGAAAGTGATGTCGATACCAAAATATGTTTGACTTATGAATTTGTCATCTTATAAATCGCTTGAGAATTGTCATCATCCAAACCAACTGACGGTTATACACAACACATAGATCTACATTATCCTTCTTTTTAATGATGAAAATGCATCTCTCAGAAATATGGTAAAACCAAAAACATCATTAGAAATATTGGAGTGGTTAAACTTACCCTCGTATATAAAGATTGGAAGTGTTAAAGGTAGATAAAGATATTGTACTCTACTCCCTTTAAGAGTATACTGCAATAAAACGATAAATGTGAAATAAGAGGCACAAAATAGAAAATAAAACATTTAGCAAGATAACTACTCCTTATCTCTATCATCATCAACATCATGATACATTATGATTTGAAAATTAGCTCCAACATGCTTTGAAAATAAGGCAACTTGCTTGGATAAATGACGAAGAGTTTTGGTGTTTTCTTGAGTGCTTGAAATAATGGAAGTTAGTAGAGCATTTGTAGAAGTATTTTAAGGAATCTGATAATCAAAAACTTCCATATTGTTTCGTTCTTAATCTAAGTCCCTATCGACGCCTATGATTTTTATTTGATTAAATGACTTATTCTCAATCAAAGTGGGATTTGGGATTGACCACTCTCCTTCTAAGTCGATCCCAACTTTGGACATAATTTTTGTGATCAAACTTCCATAGTCTTGATTAATCTAAATTCCCAAATTGTTTTAAGGTTTTGAGTCAGCAGCCACATGATCACAACCTATTTCTTTAACATTTCATTATGTCTAATCTTCCTTGGAAAAATCACAATGATACTAAATGGTTCCCGAAACGATAATGCGCTTTCAATAGATTTGCTTTGATATGGAGTTTGGAACCTCTCATTAGATCAATAAGAAGGCTTTGAGTAATGACAAATAGTTTGAAGTTTTGACAACCAGATGGAGCATCATAGTTGCATGTTTTCCAAAATAGGCTAGATTGCAGTGTATTCCAAAGTTATCAATCATGATAGAAATTCTAACCTTACATACTTCTGATATGAGTACCCCGTCTTTGAAATCAAGATTTGCATAAAATATCCTGACTAGTCTTGGATATGATGGCTCTGACTCTTCGCAAATGAAATCCATAAGAAATACTTGATAAAGATCTTGGTAGAACCCAAATTTTTGAAGTAGTTGCATCCAAGTAATAAGATTTGAGAACATGACAATCAAGAAAGAACGCGTCATAAAAATATTCTTGGGATTTGAAAGAGAAATCTACAGGCTTATAGATTTTTGGAGAAAAAATTTCGAAGAGAATATTATTCTTTGATGTCGTTATGATGATGATAATAGCTGGAAAGAAGTAGAAACAAAAATGCAAGCAAAATAAAGAATAATTTTTAGATGAGTATAAGGAAAGGAATGGGTATAACTTTTATAGCCTATTTGTGAACGTTTTGAGTTTGATTTGGACTAAATAATTCATGGTTGTTAAGTGAATATTTTTTTTTTGTTTATTTGAAAAAAGTTATATTTTGAACTCTTTAATTGATTAGATTTTTGTTTTACTCAATTAAATATTTAATGATGATTGATTTTGCATTTAAGTTGATTGAGAATCAATTTTCCACAGATATTTAATGCATACTTGGTTTTCTAATCAGTTTGATGATGCCATATTTGAAAGAAAAAAAATAGTCTTAGTCGAATAACCATTAGTTTTAATCGACTAAGAGGTGACTAAAATATGTGCCTTGCTTTCTTTGGGCTTGAAATTCATTTGGGCTCCAGTCTTGCTTTTGGCACCTCTCCTTTTAGGATTCTTGCCCACTTTTGCTAAAAACTTGATTGAATATGTATCCTTTAAACCATCTTAAATCATGTAGTTTGTTGAAACAGTAAGGTTCAAGATGATCAAGCTTATGACAATAATTACATTTATATACAAAGTGATTTTTCTTCTTCACATGATATATACTTATAAAATATTTAGCATTATTATTTGGTTGATAACCCATGCCAATTTTGCTATATGAAGCTCTTTGATTTGATAAGATCATATCAAGATTCTCTTTTCCTTTATTAAATTTGCTCAAGGTTTTATGCAAACTTTCAATTTCATTCTCATTGAATCACATATTGCACGACTATTTAATTGTAAAGCTTGTCTTTAAGCACATTCATTTCATCACTAATCTTATCATTTTCACTTTCAAGAGCTTTAACATGATTGTGAAACCCTACTATATTTCTTTCTAGTTTTTCATTTTTCTTACTAAGTTTAAGACTTAAATCAAACATTTCCTTTCAAGGTAAAGTAGTTATCTTATCGTAATCTTCACACCTAGTTATAAAGAAAATAATTTCTTAAATTGATCCATTTGTTGATCTTTTACAAGATACTTCATGTGAATCTTTAGTTAATATTTCAAATGATTGTTCTAACCCTTCAGAGAGTTCTTCAGATGATTTAGATGATGGAGAATATTTATATGTTGCTACATAATTTTCATATGATGCTACAAATGTTTCATATTATGGTACAAATTCTTCATATGAACATTTTTATGATGATTCTTCAGAGGATTCTCTGAATTCAGATGAAGATCCTTCGTATATTTTTTTAATGTTGATTCTTCAAAAGCATTTCAATTATCTTCTTTGAGCAATTGGGTTAGTTCTTTAAACTTCATGATGATCTCCTTCTTATTTTATTTATCCTTTAGATCATTAACATATTTTATATCTTTAGATACAATGGTTGAATTATATTTCTGATATCAGTTCCTGAATCTTAGATATTCATTAGATATATACAACATTTTTAAATTATTTCCAAGAGTTATAATATTAGAGAACCATCTTTGAAAACTAGTTTCATTATCACTTGGTCTCACACCGCAAAAATTTCCTTACCTATTCTCATCTTATATGGCTTATGGTCTCCAATTCATTTGCATTCATTTGCCTAAATCATTCATTTTTAGGATCATTCATTTGCACTTGCATGAAACATTATTGGCTTAAAGTATTCCTATTGTTAGTAATTCAACTGGATGTCTCACACTTGTATAAGGGTGACTTGATCAGATGATTTATTGGTTACTTATGGTACAAGATATTCCATGGGTTTCTATGGAATGCAGTTTCTTGTTGTGTGCACTTGTGAAACAAGATTTTGGACTATTGTATTACATTTGACTTTTTCAAGGCCTAAGCATAGCCTTTCTAACCTATAATAGATCCAAGCCATGAGATGAAATTCATAAACACATATAATGCCACAAAACCTCAAGCCAAATCCAATCATACATTAATGTAATATAACATATCATAGCAAGCAAAGTTTGAATAAAAACTGCTATTGCATACTACATATCAGGCCTATATCAAAACCAAATCATTAAAACCATACAAGTCCATGCTCATGTTATGCATATCCAAACCATGATGCAACAAAACATACTACTCACAATCCCACATGCTACAACAACACCATAACACGCAACATTCATATTTCAACATAACACATCTACACATACATGACTCAATCTAGTTCAAACACATACGCAACCATAAATGCATACATACAATCATACAACTTCACTAATAACCAATCTAACTAACCCCTAACTTATTGTTAAACCCTAACCAACCAATTAACTAACTTGTAAACGTTATTAACTAACAATTAACCTGCCCTAACCTGACCCTAACAACCAACTAACTAACCAAGTCAGTTATAAACCCTAACCAATTATCAAATTTTAGTTTCTAACTATCCACCTTGTAACAATCCAACATCTAACAAGCTTTTAACATAAAAACAACTAACAACAAAGTTAACTATCAACTAACTCAATCCCTAGCTACTAACCAAGTCACAATTGATAACTAACTGAACAACTGTCAGCTACCACGTGTGCATGGACAATTACCAAATTACCCTTAAGTTCAAATTTCCCTTCAAACCCTTCTAACCAACTTTTAAAATCCTAACTAACTTCTAACCTTTAACAAACACATTTCTATCCCTAATTTTACACTAAACTTAATTGAAAACAAACACAGTCCATTGAAATTTCTCACTAATCAAAACCAACTTCCAACTAATTTTCATCAATGATTCTCAACCATTGATAAACCCTAGCCTATGACCATCATCTAAGGGCCAAAATTGAATCATTCCTAACTGTTTGTAACTGAATTTCCCTCAGAAATTTTCCTCATCTCATTTTATATAAACCCTAAGCTCATTTCTTCATCAACAAGTTTCAACTACCCTGAGAAAACTCTACCCAATTCTCATTCGAAACCTCTCAAATCCACTGCAGAGCTCTCAATCTACCATTGATCAGAGCTTCACATTGAAGCTCTGAATAACTTGATCCAGACCTCAACATCATCACCATTACTACAACTTCAATCTCACCATTATCACCCTCCACTCCTCTCATACTCTCTCCTAGTTCTACATCAACTACCACAAACAATCTATAATAACATTGATTCAGAAGTTCAAGAAAAAGAGAAGAATGGGAAGAAAATAAATATAATTGAATGGCAAAGAGTTGGAGTTTACATGATCACATGGCTTTGATCCTCTAGTTTTCTTGATCGTCTTCTTCAACGTCTACAGCTATCAGGGTTAACCTCCGCCCTGTTGGTAAGGCTTGTTATGCTTTAACTCCACATCTTTCTTGCAAGTTGTTTTTACCATGTTGTAGAGGTAGATAGCTTGAAACAAAACCATAAGGTTGCACTATGATTTCTTGGACATATGGCATTTAATTCCTGTTTGAAGTTTTAGGGTTTTTTTATGGAGTTTGGCAGAACAAGAGGTTTTGTTGATTATAATAGGATATGAAGGTTAGATGAAGGTGGAGGAGAGGGAGACGAGTTTGTTTGTGGTACTTTGGTCATGTTTTGGGTCTTCACCGCTGCCGAAGGTGATTTCCGGCGAGGCAGAGCAATTTTCAGTAAGGTTGATTGAGGAACAGGGGAGATTGAGACACTGAAAGCATGAATGATGAGTGATGTGAAGTTGCTCCTCTCCCCTTCTGAGTCCAACTCTTAGGACACCATGCTAAGGCCCATAGCCTTTACTTGCATGCACACCCTTCATTCTCTACTACACCCTCACTCTTTGAAAAATAAACAATAATAAAATACATGGGCTTCCCTCCGGGCCCAGCTACCATAGCCTACTCTCTGCACCCTTTTCATGTCAAGCACCCCCATGGCAGTTTATTTTATTTTATTTTTATTTTCCTTAGAAAATATTTGTTTTTTCTAATCCTTTTTTATAATACCCTAGTTATAATTAGGTGTAATCTTTTATAATTAGGGATTAATTTCCCTAATTAAAACTTGATTAGATTTAATTAGGAACTTAGGATTTAATTAAGGGTTTAGAATTAGATTGAGAATTAGGGCTTTATAGTCTTATTCTTGATCTTTTCCTTTCCATTTATGGATTGTTCTTGACCTAATACTCTTCCATGGTTACCCTTTTATCTTAATTTAATAGCTTTAGGATATTAGTTAGGTAACCCTTTGAATAATTAATGGTGATAAAAAGTTACATGATCCCTTAGGATCTTGTTCAAATAGGTGATCAAAAGTCTCTTGATCACTCAATTTGAATTAGAAGCATTAGGACTTGTACCATACATGTTCCTTTAAGTCAATCCCAATTCTATGCATTCTAAAACTCTAGAAGATGGGGCAATCAATACATGACAATATTAGGTTTCATTCCCATCTTTGATACTATATCCCATTCTTTCAATCATATCTCTATCTTTGTCCATTTAAGATTAAAATCTTTTTTTTCCAAATAAACTTGATCCAACGTCAAGTATAAACTAAATACTTAAAAAATACAATGTGAATTGTATGCCACAAGCTTTAAGAAATGGAGAAGAATAAGAGGGAGCATTCCCATCCTTATTCTGAATACCTTTGGATACAAGACATATGGCCCATTTGTTCAAAGTATTCACCTCCATTCATAGACTTTAGTGCAATTCAAATCAAGGAAATTTTCAACATTCGTCTTTTGAATAAAATCAATCACAACCAACGTCAAAGACATTTCATGATCTTTCTCTCAACCTCTTGGTTCAAACACCACTTTCTTGGTTATGACACCACTTTGAATTTTTCTCTTGGTTTAAACACCACTCTCTTGGTTATGACACCGATTTTATTTCTTTTTCTTGATATGACGCCACTTGATTTTCTGCTCATGGTCAAGACACCACTTTTATTTTCTGTTTTTGGTAATGACACCACTTTTATTACATGTTCTTGGTTATGACAACACTTTTATTTCCTGTTATTGGTTAAGACACCACTTTTAATTTCAGTTCTTGGTTCGGACACCACTTTTAATTTTTGTTCTTGGTTCAGACACCACTTTTACAATTTTGTCCTTGGTTTAGACACCACCTTTTACAATTTTTTGTCCTTAGTTTAGACCAAACAACAATTTCTTTTCATAAAATAACTGTTATAATCCATTCCTTAGAAATCATACTAACAACTCAGAGCATCCAAACCAGGATCGAACAACTAACGTCAAAACACTTCTAGGATATGATTATAACATTGTTCCCTAAAATAAACTAACAAATACTCATTTTATACCCCTACGAACTACATAGCTCTGATTTTCTCATTGCACCATGAGAATACGTAGAAATAAGGTTTCAAAATCTTGGCGAGCACATTAATTTAAAAAATTCCCTTAATTAAAACCAATCGCTAGTAACTTTTAGATAATAACATTCATATGTGCAAAGAACAATCAAAATGGTTCCCGTTGAGTACAACAGATGTGAGGGATATTAATATCTTCTCCTTGCATAACCTACTTGCTTACCATTTTCTCTTCCCTTAAGGTTTTATTGATATTTTCCATTTCTCTTAGAATAAATAAAATTCAGTGGCGACTCTGTTGTATTTCAAGAGTGTGATGCACTCGGGTATTTTTTGCGACGCAACACTTAGTGTCCCAACTTCTTGGACAAACACGTTTATATTTTCTCTCTTGATCTTGGTATATCCTTCATGTATCATTTTAAGAGTGTCCCACACTTCTTTGACAGTGCTACAGTTATAAATATAGTTGTGTTATCTAGTGCTTAACGCACTTATAATCAAATGCATAACTTTAAACCCTTGTTTCACTTTTCTCTATTCTTATATGGTACATAGATTTCTAGGTTTGTATACTACTTTATTATTTATATAATGAGTAGGAACCAAGGGATAATCTAAAATATAATTCCATAAATCACAATCAACAAAACATTTTTATTCTCGCTTTATATATAATAAACCTTTTACCATCAAACTATGGGGGTTTGTTCATGAAATGTCTCTTGTTAAAATAAGAACTATATGAAGTCATCATACTATCTTATGAGACGATTAGTCTTATAATAAGACTTAGGTTTCGATGTTACTTGTTGTTGAACCACAAAATTTGCCTCCCTTTTTGCTTTTCATATGACTTATGACTTGAGACTCACTCATGACTCATTCATGTGCATCATTCATGCATAATCAACACATGCTAACACGCATCATAGACTCAAGGTTATGGTCAATGAAAATCAGGTTCTTGCTTAGAGATTGTTGTTTTCCTCATCATATGGGTTGAAACCCTAATTGCTTGATTATTTAGGATCTTGACTCTTGAATCCTACACCATGTTATTCATAGGGGCATCTCAGCCCTAATTCTTGGCTTTGATTCTATGGGGTCTGGTGTTTGACTTTGTGGATATCTGACATTGACTTTTAAACCCTAATCATGCCCCACAGCCCAAATTTCATTTGATCATCCATTGTGCTTGATCCATTTGCTTGGTTAAGGTTCATCCCATGGCCTTTTGTTCTTAGACATTATTGTTGTTTCCATGCTTAACCCATACCTTACTCTTGCCTTGTTTAGACTCTTTTTATCTGACCACCTCATCATGCTCATAGCTTGCTCATGCTCTCATGTCATTGTTCACAAATTCAATTCATGCCATTGATATTTGGCCCATGTATCTCTGTTTAAGTCATATTCACTACTTTGGTCCTTACTATGGTTTTTGGTTCACTTAAGATGGGTCATTGGCCATTCTCTCATTGGATCTTTAGCTTTGATTCCAAGCCCATGGTACTTTCAAATTCCTAGGTCATTGATTCATATTTGCATTGATGCATTGCTTATCTTAGTCCATTGCTTACTTTGGTCCACCGTGATTCATAGTGGCTTGCATTCCTGACTCATCTATGAATTTTGGTCCATTTGGTTCATGTATTATCATATGCTTAGGATCTTTATGATTCAATTGATCAAAAGTTTCTGATTTGGTTTCTTCAAAGATCATTTAAAAAGTCAAGTCTTAGTTCATTACAAGATTCATATTCAAACTTATCCATTCAATCCAAATATCAAGTGCAAGTCATGTTCACATAAAATCCATTCAAGGTGTCTTATTTCATTCAAAATGACAATTCTGTCATTACGATCCATCACAAGTGTTCATACATTACAAAAATTGCACAAAAAAAGCATGTTGACCAAATATTGACTTTGGTCAACAGTTGACTTTTTGGTCAACTTTGACCAAAGTCCACTCAACCCCTCTTCATCCTAAAACCTTAAATCCCCATCCTATTTCTAATCCAATATTCAATATTTGACTCTTGATATTTTGTTGACCATTCCATGATGGATACTTTAAATTATAACTTGGATGCCATGAACTTTTGTCCAACCATTGTCCACTTCATAGCATGCTTGATTGATGAACATAAACCTAGCAAAACAAGCCATTGAATCAAGATCAGAATTTGAAATGAGATTAGAAATGCAACATAATACAAAAACCATGGCATATCCAATCATTAGCATTCATTATCAATCATTAGCAATCATTAGCATTTACTAAATCATTAGCAATCGTTAACCTAAATCATTAACAATTCCCAAACCAATACATGTCATCACTACTAAACATCTTAAGCAAACTAGCATGGTATAACGGTTCATGTAATAGTTCATTACCAAGCATGCATCAAAAAAAATCCAAAGGAAACTTAACTAGCAGCCCTATCAATCATCCGTGTAAACGTTACATACATCACTAGTAATGCCTTCATCATATAAAAAACCAAGCAAGGCAACTGAACCATGAAAAGTGCACATAACATACAATGCTGTAGGACAAAAAAAAAACAAAGCCACAATCCAGCCCTGGGACGGGGGAATGCATTCATGGACATGATGCAAAATAGGGACGGCATAAGTGACAGCATAACAGAAACCCACAACAAAACCTTTGAGATTTTCGATTTGCAGCCATAAACAAATTCAGCCTGCATCAACCTTCAGAATTTACAACAAAATCAGCAATAAGGCCAAAACGTCTCGGATTAATAAACTTCACTTAAATATTCTAGGAAACTCATCATTCTAACATCACAATTGATTTCGGATTAATAACTAACGAAATATCATTTAACATAAGAAATCGGCCGTCATCAAAATCGATCAATTTAGTTCAGCATAAAAAGGGCTTCCATTTAAGTGGCAATTCATAATTTTCACTTTCAACTCAGATTGGATCTTCATTTTAACCAATTAACTCCATCTAATTAACCTTTCTTCAACTGATTCACAAACACAATATCACAAATAATCCTCTAACTGTCACAATTAAGAAATCCATATTAACACTAATTGTTACAGTTAGCAAGCTAATTTGATCTAACAGCAAAAGCATAACATAATAACATGATCTATTCACTTCATTTTAACGCGAGTTACTGAACATGATTTAACAAAAGGTATTTGTTCGGTTATAACCTTTTGATTTCCTTTTTTTATCATGATTAACTAACTCACTTGAATTCCAATTCATGAATATAAAAGAAAAGATCATAGCAGAACTGAAGAGGAAGAAGATCAAAAGACAGAAGCAGAAGAAGAGAGAAACTCAGAGAAATCGATACTTGTCTCGATGAGTTCTTCTTCTGCAATCTGCTATTCTCCTTCCGTTTCTCATTGCGTTGCATTTCAGTTCAGTCGATGGTAAATCCAAAGATTGTCTTGCCGACGGTTTCAAGCCTCTAGGAAGCATTTTCGCTTTCACCGGTGATATGTCCGAATCAGGTGTCCATATTTCGCTTCCACCAGGAAGTTCTGTTTCTACTTTTGATCAACTTGAATCAAGGGTTTAATTTGATTTGATTTTGATTTAATGCAAATTATTCTAAGGGATCATGCAATGCAATTGTTGAAACTTGATTGAAATTCTAAGTCACAATTAATCCTAAGGAGATATGTCATGTCAAATGGTTAAAATATGTCATCCCTTAGGATTAACCTAGTTCTCAAAATCAAATCAAACTCTTGATTCAAGTTGATCAAAATTAATTTTAATCAACTAAATCCTTTGACCTTGTATAATCTCACAGTCTATTTTGGAGTGACCAAAAGACCCTTGATCACTTGATCAGACTTTTCCTGTAAGCTGTCGAGCTCGAAGCCTCAAGTTAGATTTTCAATCAACGCATCCTCAACCATACCAAGCAGTGGATCATACAAGGCACGTCAAAGGTGGTTCTTCAAGAGCTTGTTAATCAAAGTTAGAATTGTGTGGCACGAGCCTTAAGTAATAGAAAATGAATGGGACTAGAGAATTCCTACCCCCATTTTGAATATCTGTGGGTACGGGACGCTTGAACCAGTTGCTCATTATGTTCACCTCTATTCAGAGACTTTAGCACAATTCAAATCATACGATTGGCAAATCTCTCCCTTCACAAAGTAGCAATGCAACAAGCAAAAGACTTCACCAACAACTTATCAATCATGATTCAAAGTTGTACAACATGGGCCTTAAGAAATAGGGAACGAATTAGACTGGAGAATTTCTACCCTCATTATGAATATTTGTGGGTATGGGACGCTTGACCCAGTTGCTCATTGTGTTCACCTTTATTTATAGACTTTAGTGCAATTCGAATCGAACGATTGATAAGGTCTTAATCACTACCAGAAGCAACAAAGACTCTTCTCCAGCAACTTGAAAGTTAGGATGAGAATTACATGTCACGAGCCTTAAGTAGTAAAGAAGGGATGAGACTGGAGCTTTCCTACCCTCATTTTGGATATCTTTGGGTGCGGGACGTTTGATTCGTTGCTCATCGTATCCACCTTTACTCATAGAATTTAGTGTGGTTCTTACTAAATAACTATCAAGTCTCTTCCCTATTAAATCAATCATTTTCTTTTGCCTTATCACTCATCTTATTTTCATCCCTAGTGGGCTTAACTACGAAAGTTCTAATTTCCTTAATGCACTATAAGGATACGTAGGCAAGAGAATTCAAATTCTTCGTGAGCTACATTATTTATTAAATTCTTAACTCTTCATTCATTCAATCAATACCATCCTTTTGAGAGTAATTATACTTTTCCTTAGAGTCCATTCACATGCTTTTAGGACGACCTAATGAAAAGTACACCTTGTGAACCAAGAGTTGTTTGGCTTATTGCCAGACATTTAATTCCTTTGTTTTTAGTTATTCCAATACAGTGATACCATGCCTTAGGCCCCTCACTTGTTGGTTTATACCAGTTTTACTCTTTGGTTCGGAATTTATTCCTTCATGGATCCAAGATGTCGTTCTCTTTGATCTCAAATTGTCTGTTCCCCAACAAGTGATATATTATTTCCTTGTTCCAATCAATACTTTCTTTGGGTTCCATTTTCATCCTTTTAGGATGACCTAATCAATGTCTATCTTGGTATCAAGAGATATTTGGCTTATTGCTAGACATTTATTTCTCTTTGTTTCCAGACGTTCCACTATAGTGATACCATGCCTCAGGACCCTCACTTGTTGGTTTTTCTGTTTACTCTTTGATTCAAAGCCAATTTGTCTTTATGGAATCCCATGCTAGCATTCTGTTGGTGCAAGTTATATTGTCAATCACTTCAATCATACCCTTCTAGTTGTCTGTCTTGTCTGTCCTTGTTGCTTAGACAAATGTTGTTTTATGCTCTTTCCCTTGGTTTTCGTAGTTCCACAAACTACGATTGCTCTGACTTTCTCATTACACAGTGAGAATAAGTAGGCACGAGGATGTGAATCCTTGTAGAGCATACTCCTAATTATTCCTTCTGCCTTAGGGAACCATCCATATCTTTCATAATCCATTATCTACCTTCGATCATAAACTGTTCATCCTAGTGGCTTATTGTTTCTTTAAAACTAAAACACATATTTCCTTTGGAATTCCAATATATATATATATATATATATATATATATATATATATATATATATATATATATATATATATATATATATATATATATATATATATATATTATATATATATATATATATATATATATATATATATATATATATATATATATATATATATATATATATATATATATATATATATACATAGAAGGTGAAAAAATACACAAGAAAGTGGGATTGAATTGTGTATAGATGATTGTAAGACCCTAATTTTGACCCTAAGATCCCTTATGGCATCATGTTATTGCACAAGTGCATTGCCTCAAGGATCATAGCATGTCTGGCTCCTTAACCCTAGGGTTGGCACTTGTTTGGGTAATTTGAGATCTCCAAGCATGCTTGTATTGTATGTTATTGATTTTCTTATTTTATTACTAACCAAAAGCACAAAAATATGTCACTAACTTTTTTTATTTTGAAGCTCAAGCGATCATGTGCTCCACAATGCTCCTAGGAGGCTCCTAAGCCCAATGCAATGGCTAGATGAAGATGATAAAAAGCATGAAAATGGTCCACAAAGTTCCTAATCATCATATATGTCTCCCAAGTATCTCAATTTTCTAATTTGATCAAGATAACCCAAAGGGCTTGAAGATTGTTTCCCAAGGAAACCCTAATTTCATTGTGCTTTGATTGTGCCTTGCCCATGAAGCAATCTCAACCTCTGATCAAATTTAATCAAGGGAAGTTCTTTCATTTATAATTTTATGCATATATGAGCCTATTTGAGGCCCCTCAATCATTTGTTCATCGAGATTGGAAGTTTGACTTTGAAAAGTTGACCAGTCAAGTCATCTGACTAAGCTGAGGTTCAATAACCTGTAACTTTTGATGTGTTTGTCAAATGAAGATGAACCTAAACTTAAAATGTTCCTAAGAACCATATTAACAACTTTCATTTTCATCAAAAATTCATTTGAAGCTTGGAATGTCATCATTCATTTCAAAACATTATAGGTCATTTTGACTGAAACCCTAATTTTGGGTCAACTTGCCAAGGGCATAACTTTCTCAATTTTTATGATTTTGAGGTGGTACCAAAGGCATTGGAAAGCTTGAGATGTATATTTCAAATGTTATGTTGGACAAAATTTCATAATCCTAAATTAAACACACGTTCCATTGCAAAAAATTATAGGTCATCTTTGACCTAATTCATTGAATTTGAAAAAGTACCCAACTTCAAATGCCTATAACTTTCTCATAGAAAATCCAAATAATACAAACTTTGAGTCTAAGTTGACTATCTCGAAATTATATACAACTTTGGTGTTGGATATGTTTTCATTTGAAGCTTTTATCATGAGTGAAGAGGGGTTTGATCAAGCTTACTCTAGGTTAATTGTTTCAAAGTGATTTAAACATGTTTTACACTTGAACTTTCCAAGCCAGTTTTGATCAATTTGCACATGTCAAATGGTTTTTTTTCCCAACATGACTTTTATTCCTTATTTCAATAGCTTTCCAACCATTACTCATAATAGTCATTTGGATTTACCATTTGAGGGATTCAAATTTTTGTTCATTTATGTGTATTTTTTACATTTTATGATAAAACTTGAGATGCAAGCATTTTCCATTCCATGTGCACGACCACATGCTTTCCATATGAGCTCAGCAGGTCCCTTCAACCATTCATGGGCCTCTCACACGTCCACAAAGGCCCATGCATTCAAATTTACAATTCTCATGCACATGAGCAAAGTGTGAATTCAGATGCATTCACCTATAAATAAGGGCTTCCTCTCCTTCATTTCATAACCTTTTGGAGATCCCACATGCTGCAGAACTGAAATCACGACCCTTATCAAAGAAATCACTCACCATTTTTTAGTATTTTCGAGCTTGAAGTTCAGCAACATTAGTTGAGTTTCAAAGCTAGGTTCCTTAGCCAATCATCTTCCCTATATTCAGAGATCAAAGAGGAGCAAAAAGCTTGAAGAATTCGTGGCCAGAAACTCACCATTTTGAAGGTATAAGCTCAAACTGTTTGGATCTGAAACTCACAATTCAATGTAGTATTCTTGTGTTTTTGTGGTTCTCTGAAGTCCTCATACTTGAGGCAAGCGTTTGGTGCATTCAATTTTTCATTTCAAGATCAATCCGTGTGGACACCATGATTTTCTCCTTCATCTTTATCTCAATATAAGAAGAATGAGAGGAATCTAATGGTACAGTGATGATCTACATCACATGAGCTTCATTTCCATGCCCTTGTTATTTATTTTTGATGAGATTCATTTTCCTGCAATTCTGGCCGGATTCTGTTGGCTGATCGGAGAAGATGGTGGTTTCCACCGCTACCACCACGTATGCTGATCATAACCATTGGATCTCTCCCTCACGATCTAATCTCGTGCATCCATTCTAATTACCTTTTTTAATTCATTATGTTTCGCTGTTGACTTGAGTACACCATTCATCCTCCGATTCAGGTCGTGTAACATGCCACGTCAATTAATGAAATGGATCCAGTGGCTCAGCATTTTTCGTTTTATTTCATTTTCTCTTTACTTTCTTTTAATTAATTCTATTTTCAATAATTCATTCAAAATTCATATGAGGTCAGAAAAATATGAGACCAACTTAAAAAAATTTCTTGAAAAATCTAGTTTCATCTTATGATTTTTAATTATTTTTATGATCTCATTTGATATTTTTTATGTATTATTTGGTTTTTAATGATTTTAATTCATTTTAAAATGCTTTCTTACTTTAAAAATATACAAAAATATTTTCATAGCATCTATGGATCATGAGAAGTCAATGAAAAATAGTCTAAACAATTTCTTATTTGTTTAGAGATTATTTGAGATTTTAATTCATATTATGCTATTTTTGGTTATTTTTAATTGATTTTAATTGCTTTCTGACTTTAAAAATTTGTGAGAAAATTAGTCAAAGTTTGTTTGACTATGTTGAACCTATGAAAATTTAATTAGACTTATTGAAGTTGTTTTGAATTGAATTTGAGGTTCAACTTTGTTTGTTCGTTTTTTTATTTGTATTTTCTTTTAATACAAAAATTACCAAAAAAATATTATTGACTTCTTGACTTGTTATATTCATTCTTCTTCTGTTTGGTTTTGATCAAGGTTGAATTGATTCAACTTTGATCAAATTCATTGGATCTTATGGTTTGCGAATCCTTAAGGATCATCACCTAGAAAGATGAATGAATTTGATAAAGGATGAGTTATCCCTTGATCAATTGGGATTGGTTGTTGTCTTCTTACCCCCCTCCCTTTCATCTTCATCCTTTTCTTTCCCTCAATGCCCAATGATTTAAATTCTTGAGGTTGGTCTTGACAAATAGGAGTTCAATCTTCTTTGATCCAAACCAAGCTCAACTTGATCCATGATCAAGTGAGTTATTTTGTGTCAAAGATAGGTTACTTCTTGGTCAAGAAAATAACCAAAAGTCAATACAAGGCCATTCCCCTCTTGTTTTGGCATGGCAATTTTATGGAGCTTGGCTTACTAGTCATGACCTCTAACTTGTGTTTTTTGCCTATATTCTTATTGACCGGCCTCAGATAGGTGTGGCTACTATATTAGTCCACTTACGATTGCTTAACATAGCGCTACATTGTCTTATGACAAGCTAACATAACTCTACTAACTACTAAGTTTAATTTGAGCTTTTAAATTCTTGTCATTTACTTTTAATATCATTTATTTCTTGCTCATTATTCATCTTGATTTTCATCTTTGCTCACTTGAGCACATATTTTATGTTTATGTCATTTTTCTTTTGCTCATTTGAGCCCATTATTGTATATAAATATATTGCTATTTTGTGTTTGTTTTGATGTGAACCAAAATACAAGAGGATAAAGGACCTAGAATTAGGATTCACCCATGCTTAAAGGAGTTCAAGAGCAGCTAGGCCTCATGCCTTTAGAATACAAAATGTGTTGAAGAGCAACTAGGCCTTATGCCTTTAGAATGCTAAAATTCAAAGTTGACCTCAAAAGAATTCTCCTCAAACTCATTATTTGTACATTCCCTTTATTATATTGTGAGCTTTTTAATATGTGCTTTTGTGTGATAGGAATCTCATCTTAAGATTGGGAAAAGGGACCATTGCCATGAGTAGCCAAGTTAAGAGCCAAGCCAAATGGAGATCCTAGGAGGTTGAATTCAAACTATTGATTGCTTGTTTTATATGCTAAATCCAAAGGAAAGGAGCATCTTGAGTAATCTATATGACTCCAAGAAAAGGAACTCCAAGGGTTATCTCTCCCCTTTTATCTTTGTATGCTTTAGGAATAGCCCTTCTCTCTTCTCCCCTCTCTAACCAAGCCAAAAATCATTTTCAAAACTTTGACTTTATTTCAAATTAGAAACCTAGGCCTTAGGCCTTTGACTCTTCAAAACCATTTTCATAAATACTCATTGTAAATAAACTTTAATCCAACTTTGACCTCATTTTGTAAATAAATTTAACTTGTAAATATAACCCATTTCAAGTTGTTTTTGTGGTTCCAATGGCCACTTGTTAAACTCTTTTCAAAAACATTAGTCATAGGTTTGAGTTATCATAGTGTTTGATGTAAATCTCACCTCATCCTTAGTGTTGGATTATAAGCCTTCCATGCTTATTATAGGGTTTGAAATTCTGGTATCAGATATTAGATGTCGAAGGTAATGTCATGACACTAATATCTGAATAATACAAACAGGATAAGAGATAAAGAACAGTAATGCAAGAGACACAAGCAATTGTTAACCCAGTTTGGTGCAAATTCACCTACGTCTGGGGGCTACCAAGACAGGAAGGAAATCCACTAAACAGAATCAGTTCAAATACTCTCAGTAAACAACTTTAAGTTACAGTCTTTTCACCTAATCTCTACCCGTGTGACTTCTACCTAAGAACTCTTAGATATGAGATCCTACTCACTCCCCCTCAATCACGACAGTGATATAAAACAAGAATTACAATGAAAAGAAGACACTCTTCAAAGACACACACTTGATCTTACTTAAAAGTTTCAATCAAGTAAACACACACTCATGCTTCAAAGCTTAGAGTGGACAAATTACAACTCAAAAATCAGTCAAATTCAATCATCTATGGATGAATGAATGGCTTACAATTCACACGACCACACAAGACTAAAACCCTTATTCTCTCTCAATATTTCGTTCGTTATTTCTTGTGTATAAAACCAGGTTTTCCATGTCCTTTATATAGAAGCAATTGACTGGGCTTGGACATAATAAAACCCTAAAATTATTTTCCATTCATATCTTCTCATGACAGTTGATTATATCTCTTTAGAAAATAAGTCAATCTAGTTGTAATTACTTATTGAATGCGCGTTTTAATCATCTCTTCAATCATACATAGATTAGCATAAAAAATGCAATCACACAATACATAACATTCAGACTGAATGTTTTGTGTACAGATGTCATGACATCGGGTCTGACATCTCAGTAAAATCCCGCATAATCACATTTTAAACATCCTGCAGGTACAAGTTATCTTATGTCAAGATAACACTTGTGACAACTTGTGAACATTCTAGGTTTTACCAAAATTGCTGCCAACACATAAAACCAACAAACTCCCCCTTTGGAAAATTTTGGCTAAAACATATATCAGTCCATTTGTTCACAAGAGTAAAAAACATATCAGCAGTTAAGCAGCAGCAGAAGTTATAAACCACACATTTACTAGTTATAATAGCAACTAGTAAACACACATTAAACACATATGTGCTTCTTCTCCCCCTAAGTCTGTTCAACACAGACATCTCCTTCAACAACACCTGTAACATCCATCCCCTCCATCTGACATCTCCTTCAACATCACATGTACTCCATAAAACATCATCCTGTTTAACATCAACTGTCATCTGTTTATAGCCTAGCTACTTCATAGCACATATTAACTGCAGCTCTCCTTTAGCTACTTCTCCCCCTTTTTAGTCAAAATAGACCAATGAGACAAAATAAATGTCTATTAGTCCAACAGAGAATGTCACATAGAATGTTAAAACATATAGAATGTTAAAACATATTGTCAGGTGTTACAGAACCACAAATATACACAGCTATATAAGCTAAGATAAAAAGAAATCCAGAGAAATCACAAAGAGAACCCAAAAATTACATTAAGGCATCAAAACAAGACTGCCAAAAAACATCAAACATCAAGGCATCCAAAACAGCACATCATCACAACAGGGGAACAATCTTCACCAATACTCAGTCAGAGGAGCTAGCATCTTCATCAGCTTCAGACCCAGAACTGCCACTTGATTTATCTTGAGATTCAGACCTCTCACTTGAGGTGTGGGCATCTGTTTCCTTGGCTTGACCAACATTATCCATATCTCCTTGCTCCAAGCTATTAATCAGAACCTCCAGAGCTTCTTTCCTAGCTTTAGCCACCCTTATCCTAGTCTCCAATTCCTTACAGGTCTCTTTCAGTTCAGCAATCAGACCACCTTGAGAGGTTGGCTTCTTTACAGCAGATGCCATGACAATGTCATTGACATGACTGCCTTCAAATAATTTATAATGAACTGAAAATGGAGGTTTTCTTCTACTAGGGATATCACTTGTGCTAAGTATTCCAGGTTGTTGGCTTAGGATTATCCCACAAATTATTGAGGGAAAAGCTATGGGCAGCTTCACTGCATTTGTGGAAGTATGTTTGACAATTTATTAAACATGAATCTTCCATAATCAAAATTAAGCTTGGTTCCAATAGCAAATATGAGCCTTCCAAGAGCATTAGAGATTGTAGAGATGTGGTTTGTTGGAACCCAGTTTGCTGACCCTATCTTATGTAAGATAACATATTTCACAGTTAATTTTCCAGCAGAGAGATGCTTCTTACTTGGCCATTCCTTGACCTGTCCAGCAGTTAGTTTCCTACAGACCTCATTGTCTGTGGCCTCTAGTTCAACAACACCTTTTGTTCCTCTTCCTAGGAACTTATTGATCACAGTTGGAGAAAACTTTACATATTTTCCTCTAACAAACACCTTACAAAACTCTTTGTTGTTCTTGTCAGCAATTTCCTCAGGGATGTTCACCACAAACTCTTTAACAAGACCTTCAAAACATTGAGGTAACCCACTAACAGTCTTCATTAATCCAACAGACTTGATCAGGTCCATGACCTCCTAAACCTCCAAAGCATCCTTTTCCAATTCTCTTTCCACATCCATTCTCCTTTGGATTATAAATTTCCACTTTGCTGCACCATCTTCAAGATGGAAGGAAATGTTGTCTAGGTATACAGCAGCAACCTTTGCAGGGGATTTTCTAGCAGTTGACTTTTTGATAGGAGAGATGTCAGGGACATCGTCTTCAACATCTTCCTCTGAATCAGAACTTTCTCTTGACTTTCTCTTCTTTACCTCCACTTTACTCCAAGACTTTGAAGGGCCTACAACAGTAGCCTTCTTACCAGTTTTGGCTGTCATCATCTCAGCCACAGACCTATCATTCCTGGTCTTCATTCTCTTAGTCACACTTGGCTTCAAGTGATGAAGCAAGCTATCATCTTCATCATCTGAGCTCTCTTCTTCCAAGTCAATCACCTTCATAGCAGAGTCCTTCTTCTTAGACTGAGAGGCATCTACAACTTTCTTACAAGGCAAGGTTTGCCCTAAAGAGCATAGTCCCTCAGCAGCTATATCTTTCTCAGACCTAGATGACTCATCATCTTTCTCATTGTGAGGTTCCACCTCAGGAGAGGGGTCCCTTCTAGATAGAGGAGTAGAAACTCCCTTTATTGAGTGTCCTTCATTAAGGATTCTCGTGACAAGATTTCTAATGACACGACCAGTATGATGCATGTCATCCTTAGAGGTAGGGTTATCAGAACTGTTACCTTGAGTATGTCCTGCAGTGGAGGATGGACCAGGAGCGTCGCCTGGGATGACTGATAGGGGAATCACTTCCAAAATGTCTTCATTAAGAAAATCCATGGAGGGTGTTCTAGCTTTGTGCACAGGTTTGGTGTTTTTAGAACTAGAAGATGAAGGATGTTGTGACATCTTGTTGAGCTTGTGAAAGAATTTATGTTGCCCTAGCAGAGAAGGTCGATGAAGTTTGAGGAAGGTGGAAATGTTTGAGCTAGGTTGCGTGTGAAAATGTTATAGATGGAAGTTCCAATACTAGGTAATGATTTACCATAAATGGGGCACTTTCTTTTAAGTGGGCAGACAATATTTTTATTACCTTTTCCACTCCAAATTAATTGCTATAAATTCTCATAGATACAAATCCCTAATTTCCCTCTTAGACATTCAAATTAATTGGCATCCAAAGCCTTTGCAAATATGTCAGCTAATTGCATTTCAGTAGTAACATGCTCCAGGGCTATGATTTTCTCTTCCACTAGTTCTCTAATACAATGATGACGAATATCAATGTGTTTTGTCCTGCTGTGCTGAATAGGATTCTTAGAAATATTTATAGCACTCAGGTTGTCACAGTACAATGTCATGAAATCTTGTGTGACATTATATTCAGTTAGCATCTGTTTCATCCAAACCAGTTGAGAATAACTACTTCCAGTTGCTATGTATTCAGCTTCAGCAGTGGACAGGGACACACAATTTTGTTTCTTACTAAACCATGATATTAAGTTGTTCCCCAAGAAGAAACATCCTCCTGATATGCTTTTCCTATCATCAACACTTCCAGCCCAGTCAGCATCACAGTATCCAGTCAGCATAGATCCAGATCCATGAGTATACAACATCCCATAGTCACTGGTTCCATTGACATATTTTAGTATCCTCTTCACTTGGTTTATGTGACTGACTTTTGGTTCAGCTTGATATCTAGCACAAACACCTACATCAAAATCAATGTCATGTCTGCTTGCTGTGAGATATAGCAAACTTCCTATCGTGCTTCTATAGAGACTTTGATCCACACTAACACCATTTTCATCTTTGGAGACTTTCAGATGTGTAGGAGCAGGTGTCCTTTTATGACTTGCATTCTCCATGCCAAACTTCTTAACAATGTTTTTGGCATATTTGCTTTGAGATAGAAAGATAGAAACTTCCATCTGCTTGACTTGTAGCCCAAGAAAATAGGTCAGCTCTCCAACAAGGCTCATTTCAAATTCAGACTGCATTTGCTTAACAAAATGTCCGACCATCTGATCTGACATCCCACCAAACACAATATCATCCACATATATTTGAGCCACCATGAGTTTTCCTCCTTCATTCTTAACAAATAGGGTCTTGTCAATACCTCCCTTCTTGTATCCACTGTTAGTGAGGAACACTGTGAGTCTATCATACCAAGCCCTAGGAGCTTGTTTCAAACCATAGAGGGTTTTCCTCAACTTGTACACATGCTTTGGAAGATTTGGATTTGTGAATCCTTTAGGTTGTTCAACATATACTTCCTCATTTAAGTAGCCATTCAGGAAGGCACTTTTTACATCCATTTGGAACAGTTTGAACTTCAGAATACATGTCACTCCAAGCAATAGTCTAATGGACTCAAGGCGAGCTACAAGGACAAATGTTTCATCAAAGTCAACTCCTTCAACTTGAGTGTATCCTTGTGCTACTAATCTTGCTTTATTTTTAGTAACCACCCCTTCTTCATCAGATTTATTCTTGTACACCCACTTTGTTCCAATGACATTTATTCCTTCAGGTCTTGGAACAAGTTCCCATACTTCATTCCTCTTGAATTGGCCTAACTCTTCCTGTATGGCATTGATCCAGAACTCATCAGTCAAGGCTTCCTTGACATTCATTGGCTCAATCTTGGACACAAAACAGCCATGTGAGATCACTTCTATTGATCTAGTTATGACCCCTTTATTTGGGTCTCCTATAATGAGATCTTTAGGATGATCCTTTTGAATTCTGATAGAGGGTCCCTTATTAATTTTTTCAGCTTCAGGTTTAGCTTGAGTGAGTTCACTCTCATTACTTTTGTCTGGGAAATCAGCTGGGGAGTCATTTGGGGATGTCTCAACATCGTCTGTGACATCAATCTGCTGATCATCAACCATAACATTGATAGATTCCATCATTACTTTTGTTCTGGAATTAAAGACTCTAAATGCTCTGTTGTTTGTTGAGTAGCCCAGAAATATTCCTTCATCACTCTTGGGATCCATCTTCCTTCTTTGTTCACGATCAGTCAAGATATAACATTTACTACCAAACACATGGAAGTATTTGACTGTAGGTCTTCTCCCTTTCCAGACTTCATATAAAGTAGTAGGAGTCCCTTTCTTCAAGGTTACTCTGTTGTGAACATAGCAGGTTGTGTTCATAGCTTCAGCCCAGAAGTGGTAGGGCAATTTCTTGGCATGAATCATAGCTCTGGCTGATTCTTGGAGAGTTCTATTTTTCCTTTCTACCACACCATTTTGCTGGGGAGTAATGGGAGATGAGAACTCATGACTAATTCCTTCTGATGCACAGAATCCATCAAATTTGTTGTTCTCAAATTCCTTCCCATGATCACTTCTAATTTTGATAACTTGACTTTCTTTTTCTCTTTGAAGTCTTAGACAAAGATCTTTGAAGACTTCAAATACATCAGATTTTTCTCTTATAAAATTGACCCGGTGTATCTGGAGAAGTAATCCACAACTACATAAGCATACTTCTTCCCACCAAGACTTTCCACTTGCATGGGTCCCATCAAATCCATATGGAGAAGTTCCAGTACTCTGAAAGTGGTGTCATGTCTGAGCTTCTGATGTGACATCTTTGTCTGTTTTCCAATCTGACATTCCCCACAAACTCTTCCTTCATCAATCTTCAAGTTGGGAATTCCTCTAACAACTTCAACAGATATAATCCTCTTCATTCCTTTAAGATACAGATGGCCCAATATTTGATGCCATATCTTCACTTCTTCTTCTTTGGCTAGAGTACACATTGATGAATAACCAGTTTCTTGAGAACTCCACATATAGCAGTTGTCCTTAGACCTGACTCCTTTCATGATCACTTCATTTTCTTTATTAGTAATCAGACATTCAGTTTTTGTGAAGTTTACAGTTAGACCTTGGTCACATAGTTGACTGATACTTATTAGGTTTGCAGTCAGTCCCTTAACAAGTAGGACATTGTCAAGGTTAGGGACTCCATGGCAATTAAGCTTACCAATCCCCTTGATTTCACCCTTTGCTCCATCACCAAAGGTTACATAGATGGTGGCATGAGGATGAAGGCCAGTTAGCAGGTTTTTGTTTCCAGTCATGTGTCTAGAGCATCCATTGTCCAAATACCAGTCTTCTTTGGCTAAAACTCTGAAGGAAGTGTGAGCTATCAGATTTGTAACACCAGTCCTAGGAACATATTGTTTTCTGTTGACAGGTATGTGATGTTTGGGTCTAGGTTGATGATGAGAAGGACTAGGGTAGCCATATAACTTATAGCATAATGGTTTTATGTGGCCAAAATTTCCACAGTAATGACATCTCCATCTTTGATGTTTCCCTTTCTGTTGTCTTCCTTTATGATGTTGTGACATATGATGTGACATCTTTGGTTTGCTACCAGTGTGACTGCACTCAGGTTTGGATTTTGGTTTGCTACCAGTGTGACTGCACTCAGGTTTGGATTCATTGAACCCAATGCCAGACTTGTCTCCTGCCATTTGTCCAGTCTGGAGAATTTTGTCTAAGGTGTCAGATCCATTGTTTAGTATTCTGACATACTTTGTCATCTCATCCAGTTTGGAATTCAAGAATGCTGCTTAAGTTTTTAACTTAGAGATGGTTTCCAAGTGTTCTACCTTCTCATTCTCCAGTTGTGTTATCACTTTCTTCTGACTTTCAACTTGTTGACACACTTCTTCACTTCTGTGACACAACATTCTGTAGGTAGTGGCTAACTCATCAAAGGTTACTTCATCATCACTTGAGTCTTCATCAGAACCCCATCTTCCAGTCAAGGCAGTCACAAGATTTGCAGACTCTTCTGTTTCACTTTCATCAGACCAAGTAGCAGCAAGACTCTTCTTCTGTTTCTTGAGGTAGGTTCCACATTCAGCTCTAATGTGTCCATACCCATCATATTCATGGCACTGAACTCCTTTTCCTTCTTTGTACTTTTCATCAGATCTTATTCTTCTTCCAACATTATTGGACTTACTGATGTCAGATGAGATATTCTTGACATTAGACTTAGACCTTACATCCATCTTTTTCAGAAGTTTGTTGAACTGTCTTCCCAGTAATGCTACATCATTTTCCAGATCTTTATCAGTATCTTGACCACTTTATTCCTCTTTCTCTTCAGTGTTTGACATGAAGGCTATGCTTTTGACTTTCTTTTCAGATCCATCACACATTCCCATCTCAAATGTTTGGAGGGATCCAATTACCTCATCAACTCTCATATTGGAAATGTCTTGAGACTCTTCTATGACTGTCACTTTCATGGCAAATCTCTTAGGAAGTGACCTGAGTATTTTCCTCACTAGTTTTTCATCTGACATCTTCTCACCCAGGGCTCCTGAGGCATTAGCAATTTCAAGGATATTCATATGAAATTCATGAATATTTTCATCTTCTTTCATCCTTAAATTTTCAAACTTGGTAGTGAGCAGCTGCAGTCTAGACATCTTCACTCTAGAGGTGCCTTCATGAGTGGTTTTAAGAATGTTCCAAGCATCTTTAGCCACCTCACAGTTGTTTACCAATCTGAAGATGTTCTTATCTACTCCATTGAATATAGAATTCAATGCTTTAGAGTTCCTAAGGGCTAGATCATCCTCCTCCTTGGTCCATTGTTCCTCAGGCTTCTTATCAGTTGTAGCTTCTCCATCCTTAGTAATAAATGGAAGTTCCCAGCCTGTTAAAACAACCTTCCAAGCCTTATTATCCAAAGATTTTAGGAAGGCTACCATTCGAGGTTTCCAGTAGTCATAGTTGGAACCATCCAGAATAGGTGGTCTGTGAACAGATCCTCCGTCTCTACCCATAGTACCAGAAAGTAACGTCCCTAGATCTCACCCAGAACCAGAGCAGGATGCCTGCTCTGATACCAATTGAAATTCTGGTATCAGATATGAGATGTCGAAGGTAATGTCATGACACTAATATCTGAACAATACAAATAGGACAAAAGATAAAGAACAGAAATGCAAGAGACACAAGCAATTGTTAACCCAACTCAGTGCAAACTCACCTACGTATGGGGGCTACCAAGCCAGGAAGGAAATCCACTAAACAGAATCAGTTCAAAGACTCTCAGTAAACAACTTCAAGTTACAGTCTTTTCACCTAATCTCTACCCGTGTGACTTCTACCTAAGAACTCTTAGATATGAGATCCTACTCACTCCCTCTCAGTCACAACAGTGATATAAAACAAGAATTACAATGAAAAGAAGACACTCTTCAAAGACACATACTTGATCTTACTTAAAAGCTTTAATCAAGTAAACACACACTCATGCTTCAAAGCTTAGAGTGGACAAATTACAACTCAAAAATCAGTCCAATTCAATCATCTATGGATGAATGAATGGCTTATAATTCACACGACCACACAAGACTAAAACCCTTATTCTCTCTCAATATTTTGTTTGTTATTTCTTGTGTATAAAACCAGGTTTTCCATTTCCTTTATATAGAAGCATTTGCTCGACTTGGACATCATAAAACCCTAAAACGATTTTCCAATCATATCTTCTCATGACAGCTGATTATATCTCTTTGGAAAATAAGTCAATCTAGTTGCAATTACTGATTGAATGCGCATTTTAATCATCTCTTCAATCATACATAGATTAGCATAAAAAATGCAATCACACAATACATCACATTCAGACTGAATGTTTTGTATACATATGTCATGACATCGGGTCTGACATCTCAATAAAATCCTTCATAATCACATTTTAAACATCCTGCAGGTACAAGTTATCTTATGTCAAGACAACACTTACGACAACTTGTGAACATTCTAGGTTTTACCAAAATTGCTGCCAACACATAGAACCAACAGGGTTAACCCCTCACTAGCATATTGAAGCCTTCCTCACATGGTGGATTGTTGGTTTAGGTTGAGTTTTCTCCCTTTGATAACAAAAGACCTTAAGGCTTTTGATTAAAATCAATTCACCAATCTTTGAAATTTTTACCATGAACTACGAGGTTTTGATCCTCCTTTGTGATGGTACGTAGGCAATGGGTTCATCCATTCAAACAACGAAATTTGTAAATATAATCTATTCTCTTCTCATCCCTCCAATCTTTTGCACAAATATTTTCACAAATACCAACCTACAACACATATTTGCAAAAAGGGTTCCCTTAGAGTACTAAGGATGTTTTGGATGCGTAAAACCTTCCCATTTCATAACCAACCCCCTTACCTAGATCTCTGACATTTTATTAGTTTTTAATTTGAAAAACTTCTTACTTGGCTTTTGTTCGCTTTTTAGCCTTTCCTTTGGATAAATAAAAGTGCGGTGGCGACTCGAATTGTATGTTGACTTTTGGTTTAGTCAATAAACCTAAAGTTAATGAAAACCCTGCTACAATGATATTTGAAATTCTGAAAACTGACTTCAGAATCTGAAAAAGTTCAGAATTTTATCTTAGAGATAGCAGCAGAATATAAAGATTCAGAAGTAAAGCAGAAATAAAGAATGACACACAGAGTTATCCTGATTCCTCCTACAAACTAGGAGTAGTTCAGTCCCCTTGTACTATAAGATATTTTCACTATAATAAGTAAGATTACAACTTGCTCAAGCAAACTAGCAAGAGAATTCAATTGCTCAATCACACTAGAAAGATACTTTTGCTTAAGCACACGGGCAATGGACTTCAATTGCTCAAGCAAACTAGCAAGAGACTTCCTAGACTCTAAACAATCAGTTTAGAAGAATATATAACAACTACGCTTGAGATATACTCAGAGGTGCGAAAGTGATACAACACACACAAAGACTCTTAATACTTAAGACTTCTAAGATATACAAAGATAAGAAATCTTAAGGAATTGTACAAAGAAACAACTTTGTTCACGTAAGCTTAAAGTTGTTGTGTAATGTGTTGTTATTTTCCTACAAATATTCATCTCCTTTTATAGAGGTAAAAAGAGACGATGGAGGATAACTTGAACATGTGGTCTTTGTAGAGAAGTTTTTCCAAAAGATACGTTAGAAGTTGTTATACAAAACATTACTGCTTTTTGTAACAACTTTATCCAAAATACCTTTTATAAACCAGATATCTACTGAGTTGATGGAGTAGACATAAGGAGACAATTCAACTCTTTTTGAGCCTTACACTACAAATCCCTAGTTGACATTCTTCATAATCTAGTTTTGACAAATTATATTTACTTCATAGTCTGAGCTTTGTTCATAAGCAGCGTTCCCTTGAATTGGTCTACAGAGTCCGAGACATCAGATTCTGAACCTTCAAGATTTGAGTCTTTAGCTTCTCTTCATATGCTCTTTCAGAGTCGGAACCATGTAAAATTTTAGCTTATTATCCCGCACACTTGAACATATGTTTGTATACCCTATTGTTCTTTAAGTACTTTGTTATCATCAAAACTTAAGGGACATGAACTGATTTGTTCCAACAATCTCCCCTTTTTCGATGATGACAAACAAAAGTATTTAAGAACAATGGTTGGTCAATTTAACATCTTGAATATCTTGAATGACAAAAGGGTCTGAGGATTGTAATCTCCCCCTGAGTCTAATAGTCCAAAGGTTGAGTTTTGTAAGATCCCCCTAAGTCATATCCAAGATAATTAAACTTATCTTAATAACACAAATAATAAACTTCAAAATTTAAGCACATAAGTAAGAAAAAATAAGTTCATATTCATAATTCTCTTACCTCCTTAAATACTTCCATGTTTTCTCCCCCTTTTGTCATCAACAAAAAAATTAAAGATAATAGAAAGAGAGCAGATACTGAAGAAAAATAGAATGTATGTGAAATCATCAAGTCTGAATATAAATTGAAAAATCATGATTGGTTCTCCTCTTTTGTCATAAGTTAACAAAAACACATGATAAGTGACTAGAATGGTTGAAAAATATGCTACAAAACACGAGATATTCCAACTTGTTCTTGAACCAATGAGACATAGTAGTCAAACCTTGGAAGGAGAGTCTAAAGACTAATAATGTATCTCTCTCTTGATTCCATTGGTTCACATTAATTCAGACTGATTTCTCCTTGTCTTATCTTCCCTATAAAAACCATTTTAGAACAATAAAAAAATATGTTCCTCCTTTTTTCATAAAACTTCTCCCTTGATCATAATGACTAAATCAGCTAAGAACAACAAGGGTGGTTCCTTAGAAGAAGTTAAGAAGGATTTAGATATCCAGAAAGATGATAGAATCGTCTCTTCAAAAGGTGTTAGAACTTTTGATGAAGTAACTAGGGTTTGAAGAGTCATATGATGATGAGTGGGATGAGGACTAGAAGAACTTCCTTATGTTATGAGGGTGGATTGATGACCAAGTAGAGTAGCCTCTTCTGCTGAAGCAACTTTCAATTGTATTTCTCTTTTTTAATTTCAAAGCCTTATAATCCTTTTCCATTGAATAAAAGCATATCCTTTCTTATTGATTTATTTGAATCTCTTTTCAACCATCATAGTCATGTGTGTGCAGAGAATCTTTTAAAAAAATATTGCACGAGCTTAGACTAACTGATGTCCAAGAAATTTTCATAACATGATTTTATCTTACCAGATATAATATCCCAACATTAATATAGCTCGGGGTTTAAAACACATAAGATAGTAAAATTGGAAGTTTAACAGATATATGTTCAAGTAAAAAGGAGTTTTCATCATTAAATAAAACCAGTTTAAGAGATCCAAAAGATAAGGTAAAACAAAATAAGAAATATGTTCTAAATCCTAGGGCTAGGGTTTTTTTAGAAGCTCCATGATAAACTTCAGATCAGAACCTATTTCCTCTTGCTTAGAAACCACAAAATTGAGTTGAGCATCCACTGTTTCCTGATGACTTGCAAGGTTGGAAATCTGAGAGCTCATATCTTGAATCTGATTTCCCATCTGAACTTGAGAATTAGGAACATAATTTAATCTTGCCTCAAGATGATCATGTCTTTGACTAGATGAAGTAACATCTTCAGATGAAAAGCTTCTCAGATTCTGTATGATAGAGTCAAGAGAGGATCTGAAACATCCAATCTTGTAGCATATGCTACAGTATTAGTGATTTCATGCCTATTAAGGACAATCTCTTTGACCTTAAAGTAAAATCCATATCTAAACTCTTCTATTTGGGAAAGGATTTAGAGAGGAGTGTTTTGTTTAGGGTTAGAGCCAGGTGAAGGTTAGAGACAGAAAGGGGTATGGATTGCTTCTGTATGAGATAAGGTATCTCTAATTCCAGAGAGTTGTTATATGCCATCTTCTGCCACCGCAGAAGTCTCTCTGACTGGAGATAAAAGGTGAGGTTCAGATATATTCTCATTTTGAGGTTCAGACTGAGATTCAAATATAGTCTCGGTTTGAGGTTCAGGTTGAGGTTTAGATACAATCTTAGGTTTAGGTTTATCAGATATAACATATTCATACTGAACATCAGGTTGACTCTAGGTTTGTTGTTCTAAAGGACTAAAGGGTTAGGATTCAGAGGGAGCAGGGTCGGCAACATAAAATTATAGAGGTGTGACTAGTAAAGGTGTTTGATTGGATTGGTCATAGTGTAATTCATCAGTTAGATGCTTTAAGAGAGCTTCTAGAATAGTGAGAGGCTTGTGCATTTTATGAATGTATGTAAGGTCCATTAATTCTAGGATGGTTGTAGGTTGAGTAAGGAAAATTGATGGTTGGTAATTTATGATAGCTAGGTTGTTTACTGAAGGGGGGAAGTGTTTGTTCATAGGATTCAGAGGATGAAGATGTTGGGGATTTTCTAAGTAATACATAATAGTTCATATTTGAATTAAACAAAGGGTCAAGAGAGTAACCTGATGTAGCTTCAATAGTCAGAGGCTCTTTCGCAGAGAATTCTTCTTCAACAGATTGATCCTTAAAAATCATGTCTTCAGCCACAAACTCTTTTGATTTCCAGCATCAGCTTCAGATTCCATAGTTGTACCAGCTTCTGAAACCACCTCAGAAGTAGCAATATTAGAAGATACCTTCTTAAAAACTTCAGAAGTAAGTTTTTGAACAATCTGAACAACTTTAGGTGCACTAGCCACTGAAGCAAGACTTGATCCCAGGTCCTCCTTCAAAACATCATTTTTCTTCTGAGTGACTTCTTCAGCATTTTCCACTAAGGAAGGTGCAAGAATTCTGGCACTAGTTATGACAACAAATGACATAAGATTGCCCACTTGTTGTCTAGCTTTCCTTTTTATATGCACTTCTTCTTCTTCTTCTTCTTCTTCTTCTTCTGGAAGAATTATTTTCCCTAGCTTCTTCTTTTTTAGGGAAGGTTCATGAGCTCTTTCCTTCACAGCAGTTTGACCTATACCTCTACTACTATTTTTGGTAGGCATAATCTCAGTTCTGGAAGCTACCTCCTCAACTTCCTTCTGTAAGCCCATCTAAGCATCACATAGAAGCTTATTCTTAGCAGGATTTTGAGTGACATATTCTTCTTCTAAAGCATGTTACTTTCTCTTCCTTCTTCTGTTGTGAACATTAGGATCTCTAACTGGAAGATTCTCCATGGTTACAGTTACTCCAGTTTATTTCTTAACCATCATAAAGTATTGTCTGATAAAGTCAGGATTGTCTTCTTAGTAAGCACATGACAATCTATGTATGCTCTACTTTCATCTCTCCTAATTTTGATAGGGTCAGAAATAATCACAACATCCTTATTTTTTATGACCTACATGTTTCCCAGAACAGCTACTAAGAGAACATTACCATAACAGGCTTCTAGGTCCTGAGTAGCATTTAACTGATTCAGAACATCAATCAGTATACACTGATAAAAGAGCTTAGAGAGTAATATAACATAAGTAACACTCTTTTTATTGTGCTTCTAAGAATCCTTGATTGACTCACATAGATGATGAAATATGTAAGTAGAGAGAGATTCAAAGGCCAATTATTGATCAAAAATCATATAAAGTGTTTATGATCCCATTAAATCTGGTCAACACTGCCTTCTCTGGGAATCAAACAACTTATAATAATCTTGAAGAGGAGTCTGAATGGAAGATGCGGATTCTTCACTTTTCCAAAATATTTTGGATTCTAAAAAAGGTTTGCTTTAATCTCAGAGGGAAACTCCGTTACATATTTTGAGTTGTGTTTCACAATACCAATATTCTCAAAACCAATCTATTAAGCAATATTGTCTTAGGTGATAGAAATCTCAACTCCGAAAGCAAACATGATTTTAGTACATTTACACTCCTTTAAACCCATTTTCCCCTTGTTTTCCCTTTTAGAATCTTATCATTTTCTACAACATTTCTTTCTTCAACAGAATCATCATACACTTCAACCCTTACCCACAAATCCTTAACAAGAACATGATATGTTGGACCATTCAGAATGTTAAAGTAGTTCATCCAGCCTTGTTCTTTAAAATTCTTACTCAGAGGATACCCATTTGCAGCAAAACTCTTGAAGTCCACTACTTGCTCAATGATGAATTTCAGATCTTCTTCTCTAAGTGATGAAGATCTAGATCAAATCTAAACACTTGCACCAAAATCCATATTAAGAGGAATTTGTTGAGAAAAAGAGGATTCCATTGATGGATTTTAGGGGTTTTCTAGTTTTTTCCCATAAAAATGGAAGGTGTAAGAGAGAGTAATGGTAAGTGTGTGAAGAGATCAGTGATAAAGTGATTTTTATGAAAAATCTGATAAGTTAATTTTATTTTTGATTGAAATTAAAAAGTGATTATTCAGAGTTAATGAAAAAGGAGGCATTTACAAAAAATTCAAAGAGTTTTCATCATTACCCAACTGACTCTACCTAAACGGCTATTATGCATGCTAGACAATTTTTAAACTTGTGGAATCTTAAGTGTGACAGATGTTAGGAAAAAAAATCACTTAAATGCTATCAGAAGAAAATAACCTTCTTCTAAGTCTCAGAGGATGAAGTCTTTCAGAATCCACTTTTCATCAGAGGTAGATTTCCAGACTCTAATTGAAGTTGCTTCTGATCAATATTAGACTCTGATACTCCATTCAGAAGTAAGCACTATTCTTTTATAAAAACCATGTTCAGGTTGTTTTTAATGAAATCAAATCTTTCAATTTCTAAGGGTTTAGTAAATATGTCAGTCCATTGATGATCAATATCAATGAATTAAATATCTATTATTCCCTTCGGAACATAATCTCTAATAAAGTGATGTTTTATTTCAATATGCTTAGTTCTAGAATGTTAAATTCGATTCTTTATTAAACAAATAGCAACAATATTATCACATAAAAATAGGAATATTGTTTCCAAAAATCTGATAATCCTCTAGCTGATTTTTCATCTAGAGAAGTTGTGTACAACATTTAGTTGTTGAGATGTATTATGCTTCTGTTGTAGATAGAGCAATAGTTGCTTGTTTTTACTAACCTAGGATATTAGGTTTTCACATATGAATTGACAGTTTCCACTAGTGGATTTCCTTTCAATTCTATCCCTAGCACGATCAACATCACAGAATCCAACTAGCTTATAATCTAGGAATTTTTATTAAAATGTCCCAAATTAGTTGTTCCTTTCAGATACCTAAAGATTCTCTTAACAACAGTGAAGTGATCCTCTCTAGAATCTTGAATGCATATAAGGGCCTAGAAGTTGTGAGGTAAAGAAAGGAACCAATCATACCTCTATACAACTACTGATCCACCTTGGTGTTACTTTCCTCCTTGTTCATACTGCAGGTTGGATGCATATGAGTTGACATAATCTTGCAGTCTTCAACATTAAACTTCTTTAGAATCTACTTTGTGTTTGGACTTATGAACATAGATTCCATTTTTACTTTGGTTGATTTGAATTCCTAGAAAGAACTCCAATTATCCCATCATGCTCATCTCAAACTCAGTCTGCATAGTCTCAGAAAATTCCTTGCAAAGAGTTGCATTAGTAGAACCAAAAATTATGTCATCAACATAAATTTGGACAATTAAGATTTCCTTATTCGTAGTCTTTCTAAATAGTGTAGTGTCAACTTGACCTTTTCAAAAACCATTTTCTAACAAGAAATTACCTAGTCTCTCATACGAAGCTCTTTGAGCTTGTTTGAGTCCATAAAGTGGTTTCTTAAGTATAAAAACAAAATATGGGTGGATTGAGTCCTCAAACCTAAGTGTTTCTTTGACATATATTTCTTCATAAATGACCCCATTTAAGAACGCACTCTTGACATCGATTTTATATAAAATAATATCATGATTAATATCGTAAGAGAGAATAAGTCGGATTGCCTCTAACCTTGCAACAAGTGTAAAGGTTTTAGAGAAATATATACTTTATTTTTGACTATATCCTTGAGCTACAAGTCTAACCATGTTTATTACCACTTCTCCTTGCTCATTTGGTTTGTTTATGAAAACCCATTTTGTTCCAATAATCTTCTTCTGGCTTGGATTGGGAACCATATCCTAAACATCATTTCTATAAAGCTGGTTCATCTCTTCTTTCATAGCTATAATCCACCCATAATATGTTAAAGCTTCATCAACAAAAGTTGGCTCTATCATGGAGGTGATCCTAACATCAAGTGATCATATTTGAATGTTGATCTGGTTCTTAAAGGATCATATGTACTCCTAATGACTAGCTCTTCTGAATGAGAAGCTTTATACTTGAAGAAATTCTTGGGTTAAGTTGTAGCTTATGAACCATCTTGGGCTTCTTCAGAATTTGCAACTTTTGGGTGAGCTTCAGAAGTTGAGTCAGCTTCTGATTCATCGACTTCTGAGCATCCAACTTTTGATCTCCTAACTTCTGAAGCTCCTGCTTCTTTAGAAATCTGGATATTTGTAAAACTCTCAACAGGATCTGGCATATTATAGTCAGGCTCTTTGTCATCAAATTTGACATGTATAGACTCTTAAACCATTTTGGTTTCAGATTTATACACCATGTATGCCTTAGAGCATTCCGAGTATCCTAAAAATATACCCTTATGACCCTTTGCATCAAATTTATTAAGATAGACTTTAACGTTCAGGATGTAAATTGTACAACCAAACTAATGAAAATAAGATATGATAGGCTTTCTTCCTTTAAATAATTCATATGAAGTTTTTTCCATATATGATATGATATAGATCTTATTTTGAACATAACAGGAAGTATTAACAACTTCTGCTCACAAGTATTTTGGAAGATGATTTTCATGGATCATGCTCCTGCCCATTTCTTGTAAAGACATGTTCTTTCTTTCAACAACTCCATTTTGCAGTGGAGTTATAGGAGAAGAGAACTCATGGATAATTTCATGTTTTTCACAAAAACTTTCAAATGGATCATTTTCGAACTCACCACCATGATCACTTCTGACTTTTAAAATCTTTGATTCCTTATCAGATTGTACTTGTGTGCAAAAGATTCTAAATACCTCATATGATTCATCTTTAGTTCTAAGAAATTTAACCCAAGTACATCTTCTGAAGTCATCAATAATGACTAATCCATATTTCTTCCCATTGATTGAAGCAGTCCCAACAAGACCAAACAAATTAATATGAAGCAGTTCTAAGGGTCTAGAGGTAGAGACGATGTTTTTAGATTTGAAATATGTTTTATTAATCTTCCCTACTTGACATGCTCCACAAATAGCATCTAAGTGATAATCAAGATCTGAAAAACCCTCTAACAAGTTTTAACTTTCTAAGTTTAGAGATTAATCTCGAGTTAGCATGACCTAACCTCCTGTAACATACCCCTTTCTCATCACTCACTGACATAAGGCAAACTACATCTTAATCAGTCAATTTATAAAGATTAATCTTATGAACATTTACCTTCCTCTTACCTTTGAATATTATGGATTTGTCAGACACATTGATGATTGAACATAAGTTCTTATTAAACACAACATTATAACCATTGTCACAAAATTGACTAATGCTTAGTAGGTTATGTTTTAGTTCATTTACTAACCAAATATTACTAATAGAGGTTAAGAAATTACCAATAGTACCCATACCAATGATCTTCCCTTTTTGTCCTCCTCCAAACCCCATATTATTGGTGTAAGCCTTAAAGGCCAATATTTTTGGTACTTGTATCCAATTATTTATTAATAATAAAAGGCTTTTTCTTTATTATGTTTGTTTAATAAAGTCCATAGAATATCTAGTCCATTTAATGTATCAAGTGTGACTTAATCATGAGATCCCATTAAACATAAGGACAATATTCTTAAAGTTTTCGTAGTCGAGCTTTGTTGTGAAGTGGGATAACATTAAAGCATTAAGACTATTATGTATATAGAATGATGATCACATCTCATGGATCGCGGATAAGGAGTTATCAAGTCTTATACATAGGTATGAATATTAGGAGTAATATTTATACTAGATTTACCCTATATGAGAATACTACATAGAATGTTATGCAAAGTGTCATAAGTTATTCTCATGGTGATAGTTATGTATACCACCCTTCGACCTGAAACCACTATGGACCCTAGATGTAGAGTCAAGTGCTTTATTGTTGATCAAACATTGTCCGTAACTAGATGACCATAAAGATAGTTGATGGGTACTCCACGAAACATGTTGAGGGACATGAGTGACCTAGATGGAGTTTGCCATCCTGCATAACAGGATAAATGTATAAGGGCCCAATATTGAACTGGACAAGGATGACACGGTCTATGCCTTGTGCTCAATATAGACATAAGGAAAAAAGAGTAATTGTACACACAAGTATTATCACAAAAAGGGATTTGTCAGATCCCATTTAATATATGCCTTGTTGCTAGATACCGCTCATTACTTATTATGTTAAACACGTAATTTAATATAATTGTCAATATCACGAAAACCTACAGGGTTACACATAAAAGGACGAATTAATGAGAGACAGAGTAAATAAGGAACATCGTAAGGTACAATGCACTTAAGTGAATTGTAGAACATCGTAAGGTATGATGCACTTAAGTAGAATACGAAATGTGGTAAGGTACCTGTAACACCTCAAAATTTGCCCTCCTCTTTTGGGACTAGCTTAGCATATTGCATTTCATTTTTAGGACATTAGGCATTACATCTTTGCATATCATGTGAAGTAAGCAAGTCATCCTCCTAGGTCTTTCTCAGAAGATAGAGAGGTGGAGAAATTCAAGCCTGAGGGTCTTGTAAATTGATCTCTAATCATCTGAGGTTTGTGCTTCAGTTAGGGTTTCTTGGTTCCTCAAGGAGGTTGGGTATTATTTTGGTTGCAATGGTACATCACCATCATCATGGTATATCATCATCATCATGATTCATTATTTCTGATCAAGTTCCTTGGGATTAGGGTTTTAACCTCTAGTCAACCCTAATCAGTTGCATTATACCAATCAGGGTTTTTCATGGAGATGAGGTCTTTATTAAGATGGAGATCGTCATATGATTTTGTTGGGCTTGTATAAGCTAGGGTTTCATTTGGAGTTATTTCATCAAGTGGTTGAGGCTCAAAGTCATCTGTGCATGACCAAGTCATCTATCAACTGCAAAAGTCAACTGTCAGTTCAACTGTAGATTTGGAGGTGGGAAGTGAGTAGAAATACTTCATTCATGTTCAAACAAGTCTCATTTGACATTTCAAACATCAACATTGAAGAATTTGAGGTCAGGTCAAAACTTTCCAAAAATAGCAGGTGACCTGTAATTTGAATTTGCCAAAAATGGAAAGGTTTTCAACTCAAGATTAGATCATCAAGAAAGATTCAAATGAAATTTTGTTGAACATAAAAGTTGTAGATCTTTCTCTCCCATTTCCAAAAAGTCCAAGATCATCAATTTCGCATGTGGGGTTAAGGAGATATGATCAAAACTTGACAAAGTGTACTTTAACTTCAAATGGGCATAAATTCTCAACCAAAACTCCAATTCAAGTGGTTCTTTTTGCTAAATTCTCCTTTTAACCTCTAGTTTCCAAAACATACATTACATTACATCAATTATCATCACATGAATATTTGGAAATTCACTTGATTTTTGGAGGGAAAATATGGAATTTAAAATTGGTGCATTATTTGAACATTCTATCATTGCCAATAGCTCCAAAACATCATTTGAAGTGAATTTGAAGGGAAATTCGTGCACTATTCACCATGCATTTTCATGCATAGGGTGAAAACTCATTTTGCACTTACACTCCCTAACTCATTCATTTCATTAGCATATGGTTTAGGCTTAATTAAGCATGATTAGTGGAGCATATATAAGCTAAACCATAACTGTTTTTCAGTTAACAACACTCATAATTTCAGATCTAGATCTAGAATCACAAAAATCTCAAAATCTTCTCTCACTTTTTTCTCCAAAATTCTTCAATCACAACCACTTCTTCTTGATTCATTCATCGTCATGGAGCATATTTGAGAGCATTTGCACGTGGAAACAGAGGAAATTGTTGCTATTTTGTTCATGTTCAAGAGGTGAAGCTTCCATGGCAAGTGAAGATTGAGCAAGATTCAAGAGCATTTGAGCCTCATATTCATCATCATTTATCTTAAGGAGTATATTGGAGAAGATCTAAAGCATCAAGAGCCATGGAAATACGTGAATCAAGTGGCTGCTCATCAAGAGGTAGGTTGTTTGACCTCTCTAATTTTGCAATTCGTTATGCCTATCATGTAGATCTCTTGATGGTGATAAATCTGCACTTTGAATCAAGTGATTTGATGCTATATCCATGAAGATTCGTGCATTTGAAGTTTGGATGATGAACTTTAATTCCTTCGATCCATGCATGTTTATGTGTTTTTTTATGAAATGATTATTGATTCTTGTTGTATGATGAATGATGAGTTGATCGATGTGCATGTTTTTGATTTCTGGAACGTTTGACCAAATTCTGGAAATCTGGATGAAGGCATTCATCGTGTTCTTCATGATTCATGCATGTTTCCAGTTTACCTACGCATTTACCTGCGGAACGCATAACGTTTCCTACGAAATTTTCCACGAGTTCATCTCGGTTTCCTGCGGATTTTTTGGAATTGTGTTGGGGCGCGCGTTAGGGCTAGGTTCAAAGCACAGTCGTTTTGACTGTAGCGCGCGCTTGTGGTTTGAAAAGGTACTTGGTTCGAATCCGGTGGAGAGCATTTTCATCTTGCCTTGTGTTTTCAATATTCCTTCACATTCCATGCATTTTTCTACTTCATTTTTTTATTTCTTTTCACATTTCCAAAATTCATAACAAATTAAATAATCATCCAAAAATGATGAGGTTTTTTGCATTATATTCCTTATCTTGTCTAGTATTTTTTGATGATTAATTCCAAAATTGTGCATGGCTGAATAATATCTTGTGCTAGGGTTTGTAAACATGTGTGCACTTTGTACATTGCCTTGATCATACCTTTGTGAAATGTTGAGATTTTATCCAATACTCATGAAATTTTTCATGCTATAACTAGACTCATTGTCTGACATTGTGGTGTTGATTTGGTATTTTTATCATGTGCCATTGCTGTTTTATGATCATGCTAAGTTAGGTGTGACAATTTGTGTCACACCTTGTGATGTCCAACTTGATTGATGTGTTTACCATGCCAAATGATATCCAATTTTCCTGATTTTTTGTATGATGCTTGATATGAATGTCGTGATTGCTAATGATTTTTGTTGGAATTTTTGGGATCATTTCTGATTTAATTGAGATTTTTCATTCTGGATGGTCACATTTGAGCTTTTAAATTGCCTTGAACTTCATGTGATTGTGAAATGCTTGTTCCTTATCCAATGAATGCGAAATTTTGCGCACTATTTCTAGACATGTTTAGTGTTGTTTTGGCTTTGGTTTGAGGTCTTTACCATAGTCCATCTCTGTTTTATGCCTATGCTAAGTTGGTGTGACAATTGGTGTCACACATGTGCTTGTTGTGCTTGTCTTAACTTATGCTAGGTGATTGCCATGCCTATTGATGTCCAATGCCTCTAATTTTGTGTGTGATGATCATGTTGTATGTCCTGTTTACTCATGAATATTTCCAAGATCATTTGAATCATTTTTGATTTAATGTGCATTTGTTCATTCTGATGTCACAATGTGGTCATAATGTGCATACCTTGCCATATTTGGTTCATGAAATGGATTTGGTAATTGATATTGAGATGAGACCTCTTGGATTGTGTTCTTGATTGAATGAAGTTGATCCATGTTAAATTTCATGTTCTGTTTTAAAAATTTTCTCCATCTTTGACCCTAGGCTTTGACCTAGTGGTTAGTTGCTTATGTTTGAGCTTTGATTTCAGGTTGAGCATTCAAGTTCCATAGTTGTTGATGCTCTATCACTTGAGCCTTTGATGTTTACTTTTGACTACTAACCTTGTGTGTTTTGTAGGGTTGTTAAATAATTTGAGTTTAACTTGTGGCTTATGCCTTTACTCATTGGGTTTGACTGTTTGATATTCATGATTGTCTGTTTGTCTGTATAGTTGAACTGATTTGTGTGATTATTCAACAGGTACATAAGTTGCTTAAGTTCACTTTGAACTTGCTTTTGCTTGGTTGCTTAACCACTTAGGTATAATATCTCTGACTTCATGTAGTCTGGAAGACCTGTCCTGTTATGGGGGCAGGCGCCTGTCTGAAGCCCTCCTTAAGAGGCAATGCTTGTGAATGTTTATCTTTGTGCCAAGCAGGAAAAAACCTCTTATGAGGCAATTGGCAGATAAAAGAGACGTGTAGTCCATCTCCTGCTATTCAGTGTGTCATCCACTTTGCTCACACCTTGTGTTGATGCATTGTGGATATTAACCCAAGATCTCTGTTGTGTCAGTCATATGTGGAGAAGAGTTCCAACTTTCTGAACTCCCACACTTTCACTTGTCTAAAGCTCTCCCAGGCCAGGGATAAGAGCTGTGGGGTCTTACCCTTACTTCCCATTTCATCTGCTTCACCCTAACTCTCAATGTTAGGGTTAAGAGCTAACTACACCCGATTCCAGTTGGCTTGTGTTTCACAGCCTAACCTTGTATGAGCCCAATTGTGTGCATATAGTGTGTGTGCTTGCCTTTTGTGCTTGTATGTGTTTGCTTGTGTTGTTTAGGATAGCTTGCTGCCTGTGCAAGTTAGATAGAAACCTCAACTTAGGACCATTGTGGATTGCATGATAACTATTAGGCTCGAGTCAGTCTCCCTTCTAGTTTGTCATTTCCCAGTCTCTGGTTAGGTTAGAAGTTTCTCCCCTGTTAAGGGGAACTACGTCGCCCTGATCCTCATACCAGATGAGGTACGTAGGCAGGAGATCGTACGAGATCTCTCCGGGCACCCTTTTCCTTTTTGTGTGTGTTTGCTTGACAGCTAGCAGGCTCGAGTACCAGACTCCCTGTTAGATTGTTTGTTCAACTTTTTTGTTGCTTTTTGACGACTCAGCGTCCGGTTAACCCCTTTTGTGTGTGTTTGTGTGGAGTCTGACGTAAGTCCAGCGATTGGCAGCTGGTTTCCCGGGTGTGTTTGTTGGTTCGGAGTCTGATGTAAGTCCAGTGATTGGCATTCAATTTCCATGTTTGCCTGTTTGTGTGGAGTCTGACATAAGTCCAGCGATTGGCAGTCGGTTTCCTGTGTGGGTTTTGTTTGGCGTGCGTGAGCCGAACTACGGTAGCTCTGATTCTCATTCCAGATGAGATACGTAGGCATAGGATGCGATATCCTAGCGAGCCCGTTCCCCTCTTCTTCCATCTGTGTCTTATTCCTGTGTGTGTGTGTGCATTCTTTTGAGCAGTGTTTAGCAACCTTTCTTCTATCCTTTTGAGCGTGGATCCCGTCGAGTACGACGGATGCGTATGGGGTCTAATACCATCCCTTCGCATAACCGACTCCCGATCCCATCTCTCTTTGGTCGCGAGACCATGTCTTTTCCAAGTTTACCTCGAGCGTTTCCGTTCCCTCTTTTGGGATAAATAACGCACGGTGGCGGCTCTGTTTGTTTTGTTTTTCCCGCCGGTTGTTTTTCGCGGATGCGACAGCTGGCGACTCTACTGGGGACTAAAGAAGTTGACCTCTTGCTGGTCCATCTTCCCTAAGCGAGTCTCTCCTAGCGTTCTCTCGGATAGTTTAGGTTGCTTGTGTTGCTCTATTTATTGCATTTATGATTATTATGTTGTGTATATATTTGCATAAATATTTGCATGCATCATACTATCATTGTGCTGTCTCCTGTACAGGTTGGGTCCTATGATTTAGGGGGGGTGTTCTGAGTTGGGCTAAAACCCAGGCCCGAGTATACACCTAGGATTAGTGTGGTCTCACGTTTCCTCACTTGCTTTATCAGCATGTTGTTGCGACGTGACATACCATAAGCCGGACGAGGTTCTTCTGAGTGAGCTCTTCCGGGTGGAGTATTCCACTTTGGTTGGGTTATCTCTTTAGGGTTGTTGACTTCGGTGACCGTGCTTTTCCGGATCTTTGGTTTAGATGATCTTAAGAGAGCTGCAACGGCACACCCGAAAGGGCAAACCCGTTGAGTATCTTTGCCCGATTGTCGAGACCATTATCCGCCTTAGGATGACCTGATTAGAATTCACCTGTGAGGAGAGGGTTGATTCTTACAGATGCATGTTCTGATGGTGACTTTGGTGGTGACTAATGGTTCAGTTTTTGATCAGAGTCTTATTTATAAGTCAGATTTATGGATTCATTTCTGAGACGCCGGAGTTCTGTCCGTGGTATTTATCAGTGGGGATCCGTTTATTTCAGGATTCCCTGGGCTGATTCAGAGGTTCTTGTGGTTGTTAGTTCAGTGTTTTCTCTGTGATGATGGTGATGTACCATTCCGTTCCGTTTATTTCGGAACCCTGAGTCGGATTTGTGGTTACTCGGTACCTCAGATGGTTGTGATCAGTTCAGAGGCTGTAACTCAGTGCAGCAGATGATCAGATGACTTGGAGGATGGCACAGTGCATTGCATTCATACATCAGCATCATTTCATTTTGCATATTATCTGCATCTAACTCATGTTTATCCATATGCATGGACATTTTTGATTGAGATCCCGATTGAGAGACTTCCTTGTTCCAGACATGAGGTCCGACTTGAAAGATGACGTCGTCTACAGTTTCTTCAATCCAGAGATTGATGTGTTGAAGGATATGATAGCATTGATAACACCTGACCATGTGGGGATGTTCCGAGAGGCTTATGGTGGTATTCTGAAGTTGGTTTTCAGGCTCACAGACAGTGACAGGAGTGCCATCCACACTTTTCTCCAGTTTTATGACCCTGGTTTGAGGTGCTTCGTTTTCCCGGATTACTTGTTGGGGCCTTTGATGGAAGACTATGCTAGCATCCTGGGTATCCAGATCAGAGATCAGATTCCATTCTATGTCACTAGGGGGGAACCTGATGTTGCTGAGATCTCTCGTGCTCTTTATTTGAGCCCAGAGGTGACAAAGGGGGGTTTGAAGGAGAAAGGAAAGTTACCCGGTTTTCATCTGAATTTCTTAGAGACTAAAGCCAAGGAGCATGCTGTTTTGGGTAATTGGAGGACCGTTTGTGCCTTGATTGCTGTGAGTATTTATGGGATCGTCATGTTCCCTAATCAGAAGAACTTCGTGGACATTAATGCCATCCGGGTGTTTATGCAGAGGAATCCTATTCCTACCTTGGTTGGGGATGTTTATTACTCGGTCCATAATCGGAACGAGAAGAGGCGAGGGGGATTGATCAGATGTTGTGCTCAACTGTTGCACAAATGGTTTATGGGGTATCTGCCTTCCAGAGGTGCTTTTGTTTCTCTTGATCCTACGGTTAATTGGGCGACCAGATTGATGGGTTTGCGGGCCAAGGACATAGCTTGGACTCACAATGGTATGGCTGGACGAAACTTCATTTATAGTTGTGGGAGCTTTCCCAATGTGCCTCTTATAGGAGTTCAGGGTTGCATTAATTATAACCCGACGCTTCTTAGGAGACAAATGGGGTTTGCTATGGAGGTTCCTCCTCTCGAGTGTGAGATTCAGGAGTCTTTCTACTTCCCAGCTGAGGGTAATTTGTTACAGTTGAGGCAGGTGTCCGGGGCATGGCAAAATATCCAGAGGAAGGGCAAGGTTCCTTTTGGCAAGGTTAATAGCAGGTCTCTTCCTCCATTTGATGATTGGATTAGGAAGAGGATTGAGCTCACACATCTACCATTTCCTGGAGGTGATCCTTGGTGTCCAGTGATTGAGGGGCCATGTTCTTCTGTCAGCATGGAAGAGTTCCTTGAGATGAAGAAAGCCAGAGATCAACTGCAAGCAGAGAAGACTGAATTGGAGATGAGTGTTGCTAGGATTCAGATGGCTAATCAGGAAATCAAAGGGAGAATAGAAGACCAGGATAAGAGACATGCCATGAAGGTGAAGCGCTTTGAGATAGATACTGCCTATTACCGCAAGATCAACCAAGCGTTGGAGTCGTCTACAAAGGAGCATGATCTTACCAAGGAGAAACTAGCTAGGGCCTTGAGGGTTATCGAAGATGAGAAGAGGAGACAAATCCTTGTGAGGGATCAGAGAGATGCCAGAACTAAAGTCCTTGCCACAGAATGGGAAGCTGAGAAAGTGAAGATCATTGCCGAGAGAGATCACTATCTTGCTGAGAGGGATCATTACTTCAGACAGATGAAGATTCACCAGAAGGAGGTGGGGAGATTGCAGCAGGAGAACACTGAGTTCAGGTTCGCGGTGAAGTTTACCAAGATGGTTGATGATGCAGAACCGTCTGTAGGACCTTCTTCAGCTTAGACTTTTGTCGCAGTTGTTATCATGTATTGGATTACCGTCAGGCCTGTTGACGGAATTCACTTGTTTGTATTTTCTTTCTGATTCTGGAGAATTGTATTTGATTTGTATCAGACCCGATGTATGACTTTTGCACTTGTAGTGCACTTTTGATATGCAATGGTTATTTTCATTCAGTGATTGATCTTCAAGCTTTATTTGCTTTCCTGCTTCACTCACACAGCACACACATGGTTGGTTGGTATCTTTGCTAAATCATATATCTCTGCTTTGTATGATGAAATCAAATGATTGAATGTCAGAATATTGCTGCCGGATTATTATCTGTCTCGATGAAGCCAGGATCGAAAGACAGAGTGTTCCTCATATGGATAGACATTGCATTCATGCATAAATCATAATAACTTGTCTTCTATTTTGCAGGTGTCAGTTTCTAACGTGCTTGGTTGTTTTAGGAATCATTGCCCGTGCTCGTAGAGTTATTCCCTTGCACACAACCCGTCCACACAGATACTTTACCAGACGCAACACACCCAGGCTGATGGATCTACCCAACGCAGATTTTATTGAGCTGAAGGAGAAAATGAATGAGCTGATCAATGTCATGCAAGGGTTTGCCGTGGGGCAAAAAGCACTTGCTGATAAAGTGGAGAAGCTCGAGCGGGCTTCGGCTGCCAATAGTGGTGTCAATTTAGAGGGGGTCTCTAATTACGGTCTTGGTGGTTCCAGGGATGGAGGAGATCTTGGGAAGAAGACAACTGCTGGCGTAGTGATCAACAATGCTGGGGGTTTTGGTGCTGCCACAAGCGGTAGACCAGGTCCGATGGGCAATAATTTGAAGGACAGCCTGTTTCCTCCTTTCTTTGGGGCTGAGGAGGATAGAGAGGAGGACAGAGAAGCAGATCAATTCTCTATGTTGAATGAACCATTTGGCCAATACGGTGTCCAACCGCCAAATAAAGAGATTCAGGTGTTGGCGGAAAAGATAAGGGCCTTGGAAAGCCATGCTACTCCAGGGGTTGTTAATATGTCGAATATGGGGCTGGTCGAGGGGATTGTGATCCCACAAAAATTCAAAGCGCCTGCGTTTGACAAGTACAATGGGAGTTCTTGCCCGAAAACTCACCTCCAGGCTTTCGTCCGCAAGATTTCTGATTATACGATGGACCAAAAGCTTTGGATGTACTTCTTCCAGGACAGTCTGTCTGGAGGATCCTTGGAGTGGTACACCAAGCTGAAATCTTTGGATATCAAAAGCTGGCAAGATCTTGGTGATGCATTCTTTAAACAGTACCAATTCAACGCTGACATGGCTCCTAGTCGTACCCAGTTGCAGGGTATGTCTCAGAAGCCCAATGAGGGGTTTAAAGAATATGCGCAGAGGTGGAGGGAGCTGGCTGCCAGGGTCCAACCTCAGTTGGTGGATAAAAAAATGTCAGATCTGTTTATGGGTACCCTTCATGGGACATTTGCAGAAAGGATGGTTGGATGCCCGGTTACTAACTTTGCTGATATTGTGGTGGCCGGAGAAAGAATTGAAAGTTGGTTGAAGTTAGGAAAGACACAGGGTAACGCTTCGTCATCTGGATCGAAGAAGCCCTTTGGAAATGGTCAAAGGAAGAAGGAGGGTGATACAAGTGTTGTGTATACCCAAAGAGGACAGAGTAGGGATCGTTACTACCAGCACACTGCTGCGGTAACCATTCCTGCTGATAATCAGCCTGCACAACAACAACAACAACAACCGCAACAACAACGGCAGCCATTTCAACAGAGACCGCAGAGGGCTGGGTATCAGGTGAGAGGACGAATGAATGATCGTCAATTTGATAGGCCACCTGTGACCTATTCATTCCTGTTGAAGAAGCTGAAGGACTTGGGGTTGGTCCAACTGAGGACGTTGGCACCGTTGAGACCTGATCAGAGGCCGGCCAGTTTTGATGAGAACGCTAAGTGTGAATTCCACTCTGGTGCTCCTGGACACAACATAGAAAATTGCAAAGCTTTTAAGCATGTGGTCCAGGACTTGGTGGATTCTAAGGCAATCAACTTTGCACCATCTCCAAATGTGAATGCTAATCCCATGCCCGCACATGGTCAAATGGGGGTGAATGCAATTTCTCAGGATGAGGGCCGAATCTGGGTGACGGATGTGAGCCCGTTGAAGACTCCGTTGGCTGAGATCAAAAGACAGTTGTTGAAGAGCGGGGTCTTTCCGGGCTGTGATAACTGTTGTGCTGCGTGCACTGTTGCTATCAATGGGTGTGTATTATTGAGGGAGGCTAGAGGTTGATGGATGAGGGAAGCCTCAGGTTTGAGAAGATTGATTCGGGGAAAGAAGATGTCTCCACCATAACCATTTACTTCGACCCAGTCGATTTGTCAACGCTGGCAGATGCGGCTCCAGTTACTATCACGGTACCTGGGCCAATTCCTTATGACAAAGATGATGCCGTGCCGTGGCATTATGGCGGAGAGGTCTACTGTAATGGGGAGAAGTTGGAGGATCAAACTGCGGATGAAACCACCGTTTCAAAGGTGGATAATGCCGGACCTAGTGGTTTCACTCGCAGTGGAAGGTTGTTTGCCCCGGATGCTTTGAGAAGTGGGGAAGGAGAAAAAGAAAAGAAAGAAAAGGTCGAGGCTTTAGCTAGGGCAAGGGGAAAACAAGTGGTAAATGAGGATACTCCTGTGGTGACACCGGCGCCTGTTGGGTCGGAGAAAGAACTTGATGATGAAGCTGAAGAATTCCTGAGAATCATCAAGAAGTCAGAGTACAAGCTTGTTGACCGTCTGCAGCAGACCCCATCCAAGATCTCAATCTTGTCCTTATTGCTGAGCTCCGAGGGGCATAGGGAGGCTTTATTTAAAATACTGAAGAGAGCCTATGTTCCTCAGGAGATAACAATTAATCAGTTAGAGACGGTGGTGTCAAATGTTAATGCCAGCCATGGGCTGGGTTTCACTGATCTTGACCTGACTGTGGATGGGAGGAATCATAATAGAGCATTACAAATTGCTATGGAGTGTAAAGGAGCCGTGCTCTCGCACGTGTTGGTTGATACCGACTCATCTTTGAATGTGTTGCCAAAGAAAGCCTTGGCAAAGCTGAACTGTGAAGGGTTGATTTTGACGCCCACTGACCTGATAGTGAGAGCTTTCGACGGTTCGAAGCGGGCAGTGTTCGGTGAAGTGGAGCTCCCGGTGAAGATCGGGCCCGAGGTGTTCAAGTCGGTATTTTATGTCATGGATATTCAGCCGGCATACAGTTGCTTGTTGGGTCGCCCATGGATTCATGCTGCTGGGGCAATGACTTTGACTTTGCACCAGAAATTGAAGTATATCTGGGACGGGCAGGTCGTCACAGTCTGTGGAGAGGAGGATATCTTCGTCAGCCACTTGTCATCGTTCAAATATGTGGAAATGGACGGTGAAATTGGTGAAACACCAAGTCAAGCATTCGAAACCGTCAATGTGGAGAATGCTCTTTTTGCCAAAAAAGAGGAGAAACCATTCATTTCTTCGTATAAGCAGGCCGCTGAGGTGGTGAAGAGTGGGGAAGCTCCAAGATGGGGGAAGATGATGGACATCGCCGCCAAGAAAGACATATTTGGGGTTGGTTATCAGCCGGGCCGAGGCTTGTCTGGACAAGGTAGAGGACGTTGTCCGTCGTTCACATTCACCAGTGCTGGAATGCTGGATCCAGATCACATCTGTATGGTGGGTGAAGAAGTTGACAGTGATTACGAGATAGATCAATGGATAAAGCCGTGTGTACCAGGGATGGAAGTCCAGAACTGGAAGGCCGAAAAGATCATCACTGTCACTCTACTTGAAGAGTAATATTTTCTGTTTTCAATTTTATTTGCATGGAAGCCATACGTTTTGCCCGAAACGTAATGGTTCATTGTAAGGGCCACCTCATGTTTGTTTTGCAAAATTTGCATCATAAATAAATGGATGTTTTTCAATTAAAAGCGGTGTTCCCTGTTTTTCATTTATTTTTGAAGTTTAAAAACAAAAATAAAAATGGCAATGTTTTCATTTTCCTTTTCAATTTGTTTCGCTCCGGTTCTAAAGCAATGCATGAATCAACATTCATGCAGATGCGATCATTCGCCGGATCTCATTGATAACAATCCTGTTACACCCTCATATGACTTCGACAATCCGATCTATCATGCCGAAGAAGAAGGCGAAGAAGATTGTGAACTGCCGGAGGAATTACCAAGTTGTTAAAACAAGAGGAGAAGGTGATTCAGCCGCACGAGGAGCAGGTTGAGGTTGTGAATCTGGGTACCGACGAGGTCAGAAAGGAAGTGAAAATTGGGGCCGCTTTGGAGGCGAGTGTTAAGAGCAGAATGGTAGCATTGTTGAAAGAGTATGTCGACATCTTTGCCTGGTCTTATCAAGATATGCCAGGATTGGATACCGATATTGTTGTGCACAAGTTACCGTTGAGAGCAGATTATCCTCCAGTGAAGCAGAAGTTGCGCAGAACTCGACCCGAAATGGCCGTGAAAATTAAAGAGGAGGTTCAGAAACAATGGGATGCTGGTTTCCTAGCTGTCACTAATTATCCGCCTTGGGTCGCAAATATTGTGCCAGTCCCGAAGAAAGATGGGAAGGTGAGAATGTGTGTGGACTACCGGGATTTGAACAGAGCTAGCCCGAAGGATGATTTCCCATTACCTCACATTGATGTGTTGGTAGATAATACAGCTCAGTTCTCGGTGTTTTCCTTCATGGATAGCTTTTCTGGCTATAATCAAATTAAAATGTCGCCAGATGATATGGAGAAAACAACGTTCATCACACAGTGGGGCACTTTTTGTTATAAGGTGATGCCATTTGGTCTCAAGAACGCCGGTGCTACTTATCAGAGGGCCATGGTGACTTTGTTTCATGATATGATTCATCATGAAATTGAATGCTATGTTGATGACATGATAGCAAAGTCCCAAACAGAAGAGGGGCATTTGGTAGATCTAGCCAAGTTGTTTGACCGGTTGAGACAGTTCAGACTGAGGTTGAATCCGAATAAGTGCACTTTCGGAGTGCGGTCCGGTAAATTGCTGGGGTTCATTGTAAGTGAAAAAGGAATCAAGGTTGATCCTGCTAAAGTAAAAGCAATACGAGAAATGCCTGAACCGAGAACAGAGAAAGAGGTTCGTGGTTTCTTAGGTAGATTGAACTACATTTCGCGGTTCATATCTCATCTAACAGCCACGTGTGAACCGATATTCAAGTTATTGAGAAAAGATCAAACGGTCAGGTGGAATAATGATTGTCAAGCGGCATTTGAAAAGATAAAAGAGTATTTGCAGGAGCCTCCGATTCTGATGCCTCCTGTGGAGGGACGACCGTTAATCCTGTACTTGACGGTCCTCGAAGGGTCTATGGGGTGTGTATTGGGGCAGGATGACGAGTCTGGTCGAAAAGAGCATGCAATTTACTACCTTAGCAAAAAGTTTACCGACTGTGAAACAAGATATTCACTGCTTGAGAAAACTTGTTGTGCTTTGGTATGGGCTGCTCGCCGACTGAGACAGTATATGCTGGTTCATACCACTTTGTTGATTTCCAAGATGGATCCAATCAAGTACATTTTTGAGAAGCCAGCATTGACCGGACGGGTTGCGAGATGGCAAATGATTTTGACCGAATATGATATTCAGTATACATCTCAGAAGGCGATAAAGGGGAGTGTATTGTCTGATTATCTTGCTCAGCAACCCATTGAGGATTATCAACCGATGAAGTTTGAATTCCCTGATGAGGACATAATGTTTCTCAAATCGAAAGATTGTGAGGAACCAATCCCGGAGGAGGGTCCTGACCCTGAATCCGAATGGATTTTGATGTTTGATGGGGCCGTTAACGTGAATGGTAGCGGTGTTGGTGCTGTTTTGGTTACGCCGAAAGGATCCCATATTCCTTTTGCTGCCTGGCTAACATTTGAGTGCACCAACAACGTGGCTGAATACGAAGCTTGCATATTGGGGATTGAAGAGGCGATTGATTTGCGGATCAAGAACCTTGTTATATATGGAGATTCAGCTTTGGTTGTGAATCAGGTTAACGGAAAATGGTATACGCATCAATCTCATTTAATTCCATACCGGGATTATACGAGGAGATTGTTGACATTTTTCACCAAGGTAGTGTTGCATCATGTGCCTAGAGAAGAGAATCCTTTGGCGGATGCTTTGGCTACTCTGGCTGCCTTGATTAAGGTGCAGTGGTGGAATCAGTTCCCCAGTGTTGAGATGGGACGTCTGGATAGACCGGCTTATGTGTTTGCTGTTGACACAGGGGCCTGACGATGAGAAGTCGTGGTATTACGATATCAAGCGCTATTTGGAAACCCAAGAGTATCCTGAGGGAGCATCCAAGAAGGACCGAAAGACTCTGCGGAGGTTGTCCATGGTGTTCTACTTGAATAAGGATGGGGTTTTGTACAAGAGGAATTTCGATTGGGTCTTGCTCAGATGTGTTGATGATAAAGAAGCAAGCCAGTTGATGAAAGAGGTTCACGAGGGGTCGTTCGGTACCCATGCCATTGGAAATGCAATGGTGAAGAAGCTGCTGAGGGCAGGTTATTATTGGATGACGATGGAGGCCCAATGTTTCAACTTCGTGCGGAAGTGTCATAAATGCCAGATTTATGCTGACAAGGTGCACGTGCCTCCAAATCTGTTGAGCTTGATGTCGTCTCCGTGGCCGTTTTCTATGTGGGGCATTGATATGATTGGAAAGATTGAGCCGACGGCTTCGAATGGGCACCGGTTCATATTAGTGGCTATTGATTACTTCACCAAGTGGGTGGAAGCAGCCTCTTATGCGAATGTGACAAAGCAGGTCGTTGCCAGATTTCTCAAGAGAGACATCATTTGCCGATATGGGGTTCCCGAAAGAATCATTACTGATAATGGTTCTAATTTGAATAACAAGATGATGGCAGAACTATGCTGGGAATTCAAGATCGAGCATCACAATTCTTCTCCTTATCGTCCGAAGATGAATGGGGCGGTTGAGGCAGCCAATAAGAATATAAAGAAGATTGTGCAGAAAATGGTCGTGACCTATAAAGATTGGCATGAGATGTTGCCATTTGCATTGCATGGGTATCGAACTTCGGTGCGTACTTCTACTGGGGCAACGCCTTTCTCACTCGTGTATGGGATGGAAGCTGTGCTACCGGTTGAGGTTCAGATTCCTTCTTTGAGAGTCCTGATGGACGTGAAGTTGCAAGACGCTGAATGGATAAGGACCCGGTATGAAGAGTTGAGCCTGATTGAGGAAAAGAGGCTAGCGGCCATTTGTCATGGACAGTTGTACCAGCAGCGGATGAAGCGTGCTTTTGACCGAAAGGTACGACCTCGCGTGTATCACGTAGGTGATATGGTGCTGAAAAGGATACTTCCTCCTCAGAACGATCGTAGGGGCAAATGGACACCCAATTATGAAGGTCCATTCGTGGTCAAGAAGGTTTTCTCTGGCGGAGCCTTGTTGTTAACGACCATGGATGGCGAAGATTTTCCATCCCCTATGAATGCGGACGCAGTTAAAAAATACTTCGTATAAGAGACCCGCTGGACAAAAAGAACAAAAGAGTCCAGGCAAAAATGGGCATCCCGGCGAACCAAAGAAAAAAAAATGAAAAAGGTTCGGGCAAAAATTAGGGATAAAAAGAGAAAAACTGTACACCCGGCAAGTCGAAAACCCCACAAGGGCGGCTTGGGCAAAAAAGGGTATCCCGGTGGACTGAAAGCCCGAAAGGGCGGTCCAGGCAAAAGAGGGATTGAAACGAACAACTGCGTCTGGCATGATCGTTTGCGCTTTGGTTAAGGCACCAGGATAATCCCCGACATGGACCAGTTGGAAACGTCTTGTTCAGAAGGCGGAAAGCACGGAGAGTCTGAGGACATATGGGGTGTAACCGAGTTGAAACTCGATGAGATTACGGTTTCACATTGCCATTAGGATAGATTTTCCTTTTGTGTGCAATTACCTCTTTTCAGGAATTTCTTCCTGTGTATTGCTCAGTCTTGAGCCACATTTTTTCAATCAATAAAATGCATATTCAGTCAAATAATTTTGTTTTTGTTTTTCATTACCGCTTTGATTGCAAAAACATCCGTTTTTTTTTATAAAGAATCTTTGCATTTTAAAACATACAGGTCCCTTCCAATGCATGTTTATAAGATTGAAAGCTTGAAATCTTATTCGGGAGGTTGAAGTGGCTCAAGTGTTGAAATCTTGGCACGCCTGGGGCACGTTTTTATCTAACGATCTCTTTTGCAGGTGCTGTTAGATATTTTCACTCACTTGCAGGTTGTGATGTGAAGCTTTTGACAAAAGATCCCCGTGGAGTCCAATCAGGGACGAATGAATGAAGGAATGGTGAAAAGACGACAAAAGACGTGCGGCGATCCTTGAGAATTAATCAAGAAGACTCTTCAAAGTCTGAGATTGGAAAGTCTGTATGAGTCCCAGGAGTTCGATCGCCGTGGAGTACGGAGAAGTCGGGAATACAAGGTGATGAATCAGAAAAGTCCAGGCGAGTCTAGAAACTTTCCAAAAATAGAAAGATGACACTGGATTTGGATGTTGAAAACCAGGGCTCGACGAGTCGACGAGTGTTCTGTGCCAGGATTTCCTTGTTCCCCAAGCATTGGCGGAGTCGTTATCTCCCCAGCGGATTCAGGGTCCGAGTCTTCCTTAGCAGGGTCGGGATGGTTATCTCCCCAGAAGGTTTTAGATCGTTGGTTCCTCAGCAACCAGGCCTGAAGGTTGCTATTGTAAGAACAAAAATTGTTCTACAACAGATTCCTTGATTTTGATGATAACAAAGGATGAAACCAAAAATGGCACCCTAACGAAAAGTTTCTAAGTGTGTAGGGTTCTAAAGAAAGAAGGAAGAAATCTGATGATGTCATCAGATACAGAACCAGATCAGATACAAATTATCAGAAGATAAGAAGAATCTGAAGTAGAAACGTGTTCAAGAAAGTTTAACTCTGAGCATAACAGCAAAGTATCAGAAGCATCTGAACAAGAAGTAAGTTCTAGATGTTCTAACTCTGAACAACGCTATCTCTAAATTCCAGAAGTTATCAGCGCTGTCTGAAGAAACTATCTGAACTCAACATCAGAAGCAAGATTCCAAGATTTTCAGAAACACAAATACTCTGATCATGGAATTGCTAATCATGGAAGAGTAACGTTAAAGTCAAGTAAAGATTTGCAAATGGATTTCCTAATACAGAGAGAGACGTTAATCTCCAATTTCAATAAAGAAGATACTATATGTGGTAAGTAGTCACTTCAAGGAGAGAAAGTCATCCTGCAGAAGCTTTTTAAGTGATGGCGTAAATTCATTTTAATATCCATCAGTTTCAACTACCACCTCACTGATCTATATAAAGAATTGCAAATCAACGTTCAAGATACAACACATACAAGGAGAAATTATACAAAAGCATCAAACACTCTAGAAAAACACTCTTGCTCTCTAAATCTTCACGAAGCTGTTGCTTATAACGTGAATCACTTTGTTCTTACTATTGTAATATTTGCTTTCTTAGAAGCACTCTAGATTACATAAATCTTTCATCTATTGTTTGTTGATTTCCTCAAGTGACTCTGTGTAGTCTGTATACTTGAGAGGACTAAGAGATTTGTCTCTTAGACGTTGTTTGTAATCTTTCAAGATTAGTGGATTAAGTCCTTGTTGAAGGCGAAATCACCTCGGCCGGGTGGACTGGAGTAGCTTTGTGTTATAAGCGAACCAGTATAAAATCCTTGTGTGATATTCATTTTGAAAAAGCGCTTATTTTTCAAAACAATTCAAACCCCCCCTTTCTTGTTTTTCTCACCTTCAATTGGTATCAGAGCTCCGGCTCTGTTATTGATTTTCTAATCAACACTTAACAGTGTAGAGAGATCCAGTACGAGAAAAACTATGGCCCACTCAAATGAAAAAGATAGTTACAATGCTAAGCCTCCTGTTTTTGATGGAGAAAAGTTTGACTACTAGAAAGATATAATTGAAAGTTTCTTTCTGGGTTATGATGCTGAACTCTGGGACATTGTCACAGATGGATACAAACCTCCTGTCACAGAGGATGGAGCTGAAGTTCCCAGAAGTAAGATGTCAGATGATCAGAAACGAGTTTTCAAGAATCATCACAAGGCCAGAACCATACTCCTAAATGCTATATCTTACAACGAGTATGAAAAGATCACCAACAGAGAAACAGCCAAAGACATACTTGACTCTCTGAGGATGACTCATGAAGGAAACTCTCAAGTCAAAGAGACAAAGGCTCTGGCGCTTATCCAGAAATATGAAGCCTTCAAAATGGAGGATGATGAAGCCATAGAGGCAATGTTCTCTAGATTCCAAACTCTGATTGCAGGTCTCAAGGTTCTAGACAAAGGATACACAACTGCAGACCATGTCAAAAAGATAGTCAGAAGTCTGCCAAAGAAATGGAGACCTATGGTTACTGCTCTGAAGCTGTCAAAGGATCTGAACAATATTAGCCTTGAAGAACTTGTCAGTTCTCTCAGAAGCCATGAGATAGAACTAGAGGAAGATGAGCCTCAGAAAAGGAACAAGTCTGTAGCATTAAAGTCCAGACCTGAAAGACGCAAACTTGACAGAACCAAAGCTCTCCAGGCAGAAACTGAAGATGCTGACAACTCTGAACCAGAAGACTCTGATGATGAAGAAGAATTGTCCCTACTAACCAGAAGAGTTAAGCAACTCTGGAAAAAGAGGATTAACAACTTCAGAAGATCAAGACCCAGAGGGGATCGATCAGAATCAACTTCAAAAGGTAAATCTAACAAAGATATTACCTGTTATGAATGTAAAGAAACAGGTCATTACAGGAATGAATGCCCCAAGCTAAAGAAAGACAACCCTAGAAAAGAAAGCTTCAAGAAAAATACCTTCAGGACAAAGAAAGGACTGATGGCTACCTGGGATGATAGTGAATCTGGATCATCAGAATCTGACTCTGATGAACAGGCCAATGTGGCACTTATGGCTACCACATCCAGGAGTAGCTCAGATGAAGAATCTGAAGAGGTATTTTCTGAACTTTCTCGATCTGATCTAGAATCTTGTTTGTCAGAAACTCTTAGCTCATATCAGAAATTAAAACAAAAGTTTAAAAACATTAAAGGCTGTCTTAAAGCAAAATTTGAAGAATGTAGTGAACTTGAGATGACAATTCTAGCACGAGAAGATACAATCAGATCTTTAACACTAGAAAAAGATGGAGCAAAAAGAAAAAGCTTAGAATTAGAAGAAGCGTTGTCTCAAGCACCACAAACTTCAAATAAAATAATTTATAAATACGAAGAAGCCTTTCAAGATTTTCTGAAAAATGGGATAGATAGGAGTATTATGGCATCCATGATTTATGGAGTAAGTCAGAACAATAAAAAGGGAATTGGGTATGATCCTAAGGAAGATAAAACTTCTACCAGTGACCAACTTAAATCTCCCTTTTCATATCATTACACACACACACAAGAACAAAAATTTAAAAATGCTAGAAAACCCAAAGTTATAAGAAACTCTGGGAAAACTAATCTGAAAGGACCCAAGAGATTCTGGGTACCAAAAGATAAGATTGTGTATGTTGCAGATATCCTATGCAGCAAAGTTCAGACACCAGTCATGGTACCTGGACTCTGGATGCTCGCGACACATGACGGGAAGAAAGTCTATGTTCCAAAGTCTGGAACTTAAAGATGCTGGATTTGTAGGCTTCGGAGGAGATCAGAAAGGAAGGATCAGAGGCTCCGGAACTATTGGTAATGGTACTCTTCCCTCTATATCTGATGTCCTTTATGTAGAAGGATTAATGCATAACTTGTTATCCATAAGTCAATTAAGTGATAACGGTTATGATGTAATCTTCAATCAAAAAACATGTAAAGCCATTAATCAGAACGATGGCTCTGTCCTTTTCACAGGCAAGAGGAAAAACAACATTTACAAAATAAATCTTTCTGATTTAAAAGATCAAAATGTTAAATGTCTAATGTCAGTTCACGAAGAGCAATGGGTATGGCATAGACGCTTGGGCCACATTAGCATGAGGAAACTTTCTCAGCTAACTAAACTCGAGTTAGTCAGAGGCCTACCTAAACTGAAGTTTTCTTCAGATGCTCTGTGTGAAGCTTGTCAGAAAGGAAAATTTTCAAAAACATCTTTTAAAAAGAAAAATGTTGTTTCTACCTCTAAGCCTCTGGAACTTCTTCACATTGACTTATTTGGTCCTGTGAAAACAGCATCAGTTAATGGAAAGAAGTATGGACTAGTCATTGTTGATGATTACAGTCGCTGGACATGGGTAAAATTCCTAAAGCACAAGAGTGAGTCTCACTCTGTATTCACTAGTTTCTGTTCCAAAGTGCAAAAAGAATTTGACTCTAAAATTATTAGAGTCAGAAGTGATCATGGTGGAGAATTTGAAAACAAAGATTTTGAAGAATTATTTGATTCTAATGGAATATCCCATGATTTCTCCTGCCCTAGAACTCCACAACAAAATGGAGTTGTAGAGAGGAAGAATAGGACACTCCAAGAGATGGCCAGAACCATGATCAATGAAACTAATGTAGCAAAGCACTTTTGGGCAGAAGCTGTAAATACAGCGTGTTACATTCAGAATAGAATCTCTATAAGACCTATTCTAGAAAAGACTCCCTATGAACTGTGTAAAGGAAGAAAACCAAACATTTCATATTTTCATCCTTTTGGATGTTCTTGCTTTATATTAAATACTAAAGAACATCTGAACAAGTTTGATTCCAAAGCACAGAAAGGTATTATGTTAGGATACTCAGAACGCTCTAAAGGCTACAGAGTATACAACACAGAAACCAAAATTGTGGAAGAATCAATTCATGTCAGATTTGATGATAAGCTTGACCCTGAAAAGTCAAAGCTAGTTGAAAAGTTTGCAGATTTGGAAATCACTCTTGTAGAATCTGATAAAACTCCAGAAGCAACTGTCACTCAGAACTCTGAAGAAATTAAATCTCCAGAAATCCCAAAGAAAGTTAAAAGTCGTATCAATGTATCTGAAGATTTGATTATGGGAAACAAGGACGAACCTGTCAGAACCAGATCTACCTTCAGGACTTCTGAAGATACTCCTCTGGGACTAGTGTCTCTGATTGAGCCTACGTCTTGTGATGAAGCACTTCAGGATAACGACTGGGTGGCAGCTATGCAAGAAGAATTAGATCAATTCTCAAAGAACGATGTCTGGGATCTCGTTCCTAAACCCAGAGGCACTCACGTCATTGGAACCAGATGGGTATTCAGAAACAAGCTGAATGAGAAAGGAGAAGTCGTCAGAAACAAAGCTCGACTGGTAGCTCAAGGTTATAGTCAACAAGAAGGTATTGATTATAATGAAACCTTTGCTCCAGTCGCGAGGTTAGAATCTATTCGTCTTCTTGTATCTTTTGCTATTAATCACTCTATCAAATTATATCAAATGGATGTCAAGAGTGCATTCCTTAATGGTTATATTTCAGAAGAAGTGTATGTCAATCAACCTCCAGGTTTTGAAAATTCAAACTTTCCAGAACATGTTTTTAAACTTAAAAAATCTTTATATGGACTTAAACAAGCTCCCAGAGCTTGGTATGAACGTTTAAGCAATTTTCTTCTGGAACAAAATTTTATCAGAGGGAAAGTTGATTCTACACTCTTCTATAAAAACCTTAATAATAATCTCATGATATGCCAGATTTACGTTGATGATATTATTTTTGGTTCTGCTAATATCTCTGTTTGCCAAGAATTTTCTAAGTTAATGCAGGCAGAATTTGAAATGAGTTTAATGCAAGAACTAAAGTTCTTTCTGGGAATTCAAATTAATCAAACTCCAGAAGTCACGTACGTTCATCAAAGCAAGTACATTAAAGACGTTCTGAAGAAGTTTGACATGACTGAATGCAACTCTGCAAAAACTCCCATGCGCCCAACTTGCATTCTTGAAAAGGAAGAGGTAAGCAACAAGGTTTGTCAGAAGCTCTATCGAGGTATGATAGGCTCTCTTCTCTATCTGACTGCTACTCGTCCTGATATTCTCTTTAGTGTCTGTCTTTGTGCCAGATTCCAATCAGATCCTAGAGAATCTCATTTAACAGCAGTTAAGAGAATTCTTAAGTATCTGAAAGGAACTCCTAACCTGGGTCTGATGTATGAGAAAACATCAGAATATAGACTCTCGGGTTACTGTGATGCAGATTATGCAGGAGATAGAATAGAACGAAAAAGCACTTCTGGAAATTGTCAGCTTCTGGGAAACAATCTGATATCCTGGGCTAGCAAAACACAGTCAACTATCGCTCTATCAACTGCAGAAGCAGAATATATCTCAGCATCACTGTGCACAACTCAGATGCTCTGGATGAAGCATCAATTAGAAGATCTGCAAATCTTTGAGAGTAACATCCCTATCTTTTGTGATAATACTGCTGCTATTTGTTTAAGTAAGAATCCCATTCTACATTCCAGAGCCAAACACATTGAAATAAAACATCATTTTATCAGAGACTATGTTCAGAAAGGGATAGTAACATTGAAGTTCATTGATACAGAACATCAATGGGCAGATATCTTTACTAAGCCTCTAGCTGAAGATAGATTTCTTTTCATCTTAGAAAATCTGAACATTAAAAATTGCCCTGAATGAAGTGTGGCTCTGAAAATGTAAAATGAGACTCTGATATAAAAATAAATGTACTTCTGCCTCTGACTCTGATACTTCTACCAGTTAAGAAGATATATGAGTTAGAAATCTCCAGGAATCAATCTTTTGGTATTCCTGAAGATCAGATACATCAACACGTGGAGCACTAAGCGTCTAACCCTAGAACTTCTAGACAGCTGTCAAAAGAAATTCAAAGGACAGACGTTTGAAATCTCCTTGAGCAGTGTGCGTACTGTTGGGATTAGACATTCATTAATTAGCTGTAATCATTTTTCCCCCAAGCGTGCAATCTTGAGCTTTGTACTAACGCAATTTGATGTGTCGTTTTGCATGTGTTTCACTTAGAGTATATAAACACTTTTCTCACATTTCACACACTTATCACTCTCACTCACTCTAAAACCCTAAACCTCTCTGAATCATTCTCTACAAACTCTCAATCTTCATCTTCTTCTTCACCATGGACGCTCAACAACAAGAAGTGTTTAACTTTTCTCAACAAATGGAATCAAGCTCAACTGCTCAAACTTCAAGCATTCCAACTCCAACGGTTACAGGCGTCACCATCACCCCTGTTTACAAAGAACCCCATGTTCTTGACCGTGAACGCCATATTAACCTATCAACCCCTTTTGAAGGACTGGACGTGTTGTGTGAAACGCTAGTAGATTTCGACAACTTGAAGAGAAATGACGTTGATCTTACTGAAGAACTTCGTAAACAAGGGTGGGAAAACTACTTCCAAAGGCTTTATGGTCCTGTTTACCCACTTCTCATCAAGGAGTTCTGGAGATTTGCAGATGCAGATGACCATTTCATCGTCTCCTATGTTCTGGGGGTAAAGATTGTAATTACTGAAGGATCAATTGCCTCTTTACTGAACATGGAGAGAGATGGAGGAAAAAGGATTTACAACATCCCTCCTAGGTCAAAGCGCATTACTGATGTAATCAATCCAACAATCTTCAAACCCAACACTGAAGGAAATCCTTCAAAGAACAAAGAGCTGCATCAGAACCTCAGAGTGTGGCTGAAGATCATTCTGGGAACTATTCACCACCGTCCAGCCTCTAACTCCTCTGACTACATCAATGCAGATCAGAAATGCATTCTGTATTGCATTCAGAAGGGTGTGAAGATCTGCCTCCCTGCTCTCCTTTTCAGATACCTCAGAGATTCTGTCAAGGAAACCAGAAATAACATGAAGCCCAGATCCTACATCCCTCTGGGAAGATTGCTATCTGATGTTTTCATCGAGAACGGACTGGTAGATCATCTGGAAAAGACCAAACTGATGGATGATCTGGCAATAGATACTAGGAAGCCTCTGAACGCCAGAAATCTCTAGAGTATGGGAATAATCAAGAAGATTCAAGTCAGACCCACTATGGATACATCCTGGGATGCCTTGAAAGATCAGAGGAAGCTGCCCCATGGTCTTGCAAGGTTCTTCAAAAATGAACCCAGAGATGCGGTTGCTATCTATCTTCAGCGTCTGCTGGATGAAGGTGTTGACATATCTGACTTCAGCCTCGACGATTGTCTGGATTCAGAAGAAGACTTCGTCAGATACAAGAGAGGTATCTCTGAGAAGAAGGTTGCATCACAGGCAAAGAAGGCCAGAATTGGAGAATCTTTTGGAAGCAGATCTCCAGCTCCTCTGAAAATCTCTACTGGTATGTCTGTTCCTCCTATTTCCTCTGTACCTCCGATGGTTTCCTCTACCCCTTCCTCTAATCCTCTCCCAACACCACCAATTTATACAACCTCTGAAATCCCACCTTCAACCATCAGAACCTCTCAGCCTTCACCAGTTTTAAATATCGCTCGTACATTCATACCTCCTTCTGAACCTGAACAAATAAACCAAAACACTTCCTCTTCATCATCCTCAGAACCAGAATCACCCCCATACCTTTCTATCTCCTCTGACCAAGAATACTCAGACCCTAACTCTCCAACCCTAGCCCAAATTTATGCTCAAAACTTCGCTTCACAACAACCAACAGAACCTGAAATAACTTCACCACCACAACAAACAACCACCATCCCTTCTGAAAACCAACCTTCTGAAGACCAACCCTCTGACCTTCCCACCTCTGATATCAACCCACCAAACACCTCTGCTGCACCTGAATCAGAAGCTGAAACTGAACCTTTAGACTTAAACCCTCTTTACGCTTCACCCCAAAGATCTGAACCTGAAGCAGAATCTGAACCTCTCACATTAAATCTCAGCCCTCCAACATCTTCACCCCAAACCTCTGAACCAAACCTTTCTGTACCTACCCTTGAGGAAGCCATCATGCTGGTAGCAGGGGCTTCAGTACAAAAGGTCAAGTCTCTGACCACTAACTCTGAAGTCAGTGATGATCCTGCCTCTGTAAGGACACACTGGAACAGAGTCATTGGCTGGATGACCTCTGAGGCTTTTAGACTGAAGAACATCTCTGAACAAGTCAGAAATGGCTACATCAGAGATGCTGAGGCAAGACTCCAGGAAAGACTTGCCAGAGAAGCTGCTGAAGAAGCCAGGAGGCTAGAGGAAGAGAGACTTGCGCGAGAAGCTGAAGAAGCCAGAAGATTGGAAGAAGAAGAAAAAGCTCGTCAAGCTGAAATCCTAAGGGAAAAGGAAGCTGAAGCTAAGGCTCTGGCAGATGCTGCTGCTGCTGCAGAAGCTGAAGCACAGGCCGCTGCTGAAGCACAGCAGGCTCTGACTCTGGGGGAGTCCTCTTCTGTTATCCCTATGGTTCTTCAGACTCTGAAAGAACTTAAGCAAGATCAGAATGAACTTCGTGCCAGAATGGATAAGCAAGATACCGTCAACGACAACATTCAGAACATGCTGGCTATGTTGCTTCAGAGAATGCCTCCGCCTCCGAACCCTTAGGCACTTAGGATATTTTTTTCTTGCTTGACTGTTGTTTTGTTTTGCTTTCTCTGAATCTGATGTCTTCCTGTTCTTGTTGCCTTTGTGCTTTTATCTGAATACAATGTTTTTCTCTTCAATTATTTATTTATTTTTTGCTATGTCTTTTTGGTTCTGACAAAAAGGGGGAGAAGTCATTAATAGCTCTGATGAAAATATTGTCTAATACCTTAAGCATTCTGCAACATATTTTTCTTAAAAATAAATTTATCTAACCTGGACTTAAGAAATTGCAGAAGGTATCAAGAAATCTCTTTACCTAGAAGCTCTGGTAAGAACTTCTGAACTCCCTAGCACAATCTCAGGGGGAGCTCTTGTCTATCTGATCTGATATTTTATATGTTTCATCTGCTAATTAAGATTGTTTTGTCATCATCAAAAAGGGGGAGATTGTAAGAACAAAAATTGTTCTACAACAGATTCCTTGATTTTGATGATAACAAAGGATGAAACCAAAAATGGCACCCTAACGAAAAGTTTCTAAGTGTGTAGGGTTCTAAAGAAAGAAGGAAGAAATCTGATGATGTCATCAGATACAGAACCAGATCAGATACAAATTATCAGAAGATAAGAAGAATCTGAAGTAGAAACGTGTTCAAGAAAGTTTAACTCTGAGCATAACAGCAAAGTATCAGAAGCATCTGAACAAGAAGTAAGTTCTAGATGTTCTGACTCTGAACAACGCTATCTCTAAATTCCAGAAGTTATCAGCGCTGTCTGAAGAAACTATCTGAACTCAACATCAGAAGCAAGATTCCAAGATTTTCAGAAACACAAATACTCTGATCATGGAATTGCTAATCATGGAAGAGTAACGTTAAAGTCAAGTAAAGATTTGCAAATGGATTTCCTAATACAGAGAGAGACGTTAATCTCCAATTTCAATAAAGAAGATACTATATGTGGTAAGTAGTCACTTCAAGGAGAGAAAGTCATCCTGCAGAAGCTTTTTAAGTGATGGCGTAAATTCATTTTAATATCCATCAGTTTCAACTACCACCTCACTGATCTATATAAAGAATTGCAAATCAACATTCAAGATACAACACATACAAGGAGAAATTATACAAAAGCATCAAACACTCAAGAAAAACACTCTTGCTCTCTAAATCTTCACGAAGCTGTTGCTTATAATGTGAATCACTTTGTTCTTACTATTGTAATATTTGCTTTCTTAGAAGCACTCTAGATTACATAAATCTTTCATCTATTGTTTGTTGATTTCCTCAAGTGACTCTGTGTAGTCTGTATACTTGAGAGGACTAAGAGATTTTTCTCTTAGACGTTGTTTGTAATCTTTCAAGATTAGTGGATTAAGTCCTTGTTGAAGGCGAAATCACCTCGGTCGGGTGGACTGGAGTAGCTTTGTGTTATAAGTGAACCAGTATAAAATCCTTGTGTGATTTTCATTTTGAAAAAGCTCTTATTTTTCAAAACAATTCAAACCCCCCCCCCCCCTTTCTTGTTTTTCTCACCTTCAGCTATTTCCCTAGCAGAGGTGTCTGTTGCTGGCTTTTTCCCCCCAGCAAGTCAAAGACCGTTGTTTCCCCACAGAGTGCGTTGGTGGTTTGTTCCCCAGCGAAGTCCCCAAGTGGATCGGGTTCCGTGGAGTTCATCCCTGGTAAGGGTGGCCTATTTCCCAGCAGCAGTGCTATTCCCCAGCAGGGTGGAGGTTGGAGTGTTAATGGGTTCCTCAGCAGGGTGCCTCGAGCTCCCCAGAAGAGTCCCTTGATGGGGATACTTTTTATGCATTCATCATGTAGATAAGCATTGCATATTGCATAGCTAATTGCGTAGCATTTCCATGATTATGGAGCATTACGCTAAAAAATCATCATACATAAGCATTGCAAGCATGAGCTAGTCTCAAGCCGTGGTTATTGTTTGAGAGGTGGTTTCGCTAGAAGGTGAAGATGTTACTCTGAGGAGTTTGGCATCATGATTTTAATCAACAGTATTCCCCAGTAGTGCGATGTTGGGGGTAGGATTTCTGTTGGGCGGAGATAGAAATGATAATCCAAGGAGTTTCGGGGTCCAAAAAGTAAAGAAAAGAGAAAGAGATAATCCCTAGCTGAGCGCAATTGGTTCGTTTGCTAGGGTTGAATGGAGGATGGCATGTTCATGGCTTGTTATCCCCAGCATGGGTTGTTGGCACGCGTGCCGCCTCATTTATCACTATTCCTTTTTGCCGATACTGACAGGCGTGACGAGTTTCCCGGGTATTCAGACCGTTGTGGCACTCAGGCCAGTTTCCGATTTTCAAATCGAAGAAGTTTCCGACGTTCAGGTCGAAGTACTTGTGGCACTCAGGCTAGTTTTCGATTTTTAGATCAAAGAAGTTTCCGACGCTCAGGTCGAAGAACTTGTGGCACTCAGGCCCGTTTCTGGTATTCAGACCGAGGTGGCACTCAGGCCAATTTCCGATTTTCAGATCGAAGAAGCTTCCGAAGTTCAGATCGATGCAACTTGCGGCACTCGGGCCAGCTTTCCGGTATTCAGACCGAAGTGGCGTTCAGGCCAGTTGTTGGGCATTTAGGCCAATCTCTAGGTGTTCAGACCGATATCAATATACTCATACTATGATGTTCAGTAGTCAGACTGATGAGTGGCATTCAGGCCATGGTTATTCCTGTGTTATCATTTATCTTGGTATCCAGACCAATTTCTGTTTCGGTGTTCAGGCCGACTTTCTCCGTACCAGACGGATTCTTCTTTTGAGATTGTTTCTCTGCCGATTCTGACAGGCATTGTTAATTATTTCCCATCAGAGTGCAAATTGTTCGTCTGTTCTTGGTATTCGATCACTCTTCACCCTGATCATCTGAAAGCCGAGGCTGTTCATATCGACAAGTTCACAGTGGATTGAATATGGGCAGCTGTAACACCTCAAAATTTGCCCTCCTCTCTTGGGACTAGCTTCGCATATTGCATTTCATTTTTAGGACATTAGGCATTACATCTTTGCATATCATGTGAAGTAAGCAAGTCATCCTCCTAGGTCTTTCTCAGAAGATAGAGAGGTGGAGAGATTCAAGCCTGAGGGTCTTGTAAATTGATCGCTAATCATCTGAGGTTTGTGCTTCAGTTAGGGTTTCTTGGTTCCTCAAGGAGGTTGGGTATTATTTTGGTTGCAATGGTACATCACCATCATCATGGTATATCATCATCATCATGATTCATTATTTCTGATCAAGTTCCTTGGGATTAGGGTTTTGACCTCTGGTCAACCCTAATCAGTTGCATTATACCAATCAGGGTTTTTCAGGGAGATGAGGTCTTTATTAATATGGAGATCGTCATATGATTTTGTTGGGCTTGTATAAGCTAGGGTTTCATTTTGGAGTTATTTCATCAAGTGGTTGAGGCTCAAAGTCATCTGTGCATAACCAAGTCATCTATCAACTGCAAAAGTCAACTGTCAATTCAACTGTGGATTTGGAGGTGGGAAGTGAGTATAAATACTTCATTCATGTTCAAACAAGTCTCATTTGACATTTCAAACATCAACATTGAAGAATTTGAGGTCAGGTCAAAACTTTCCGAAAATAGCAGGTGACCTGTAATTTGAATTTGCCAAAAATGGAAAGGTTTTCAACTCAAGATTACATCATCAAGAAAGCTTCAAATGAAATTTTGTTGAACATGAAAGTTGTAGATCTTTCTCTCCCATTTCCAAAAAGTCCAAGATCATCAATTTCTCATGTGTGGTTAAGGAGATATGATCAAAACTTGACAAAGTGTACTTGAACTTCAAATGAGCATAAATTCTCAACCAAAACTCCAATTCAAGTGGTTCTTTTTGCTAAATTCTCCTTTTAACCTCTAGTTTCCAAAACATACATTACATTACATCAATTATCATCACATGAATATTTGGAAATTCACTTGATTTTTGGAGGGAAATTATGGAATTTAAAATTGGTGCATTATTTGAACATTCTATCATTGCCAATAGCTCCCAAACATCATTTGAAGTGAATTTGAAGGGAAATTCGTGCATTATTCACCTGCATTTTCATGCATAAGGTGAAAACTCATTTTGCACTTACACTCCCTAACTCATTCATTTCATTAGCATATGGTTTAGGCTTAATTAAGCATGATTAGTGGAGCATATATAAGCTAAACCATAACTGTTTTTCAGTTAACAACACTCATAATTTCAGATCTAGATCTAGAATCACAAAAATCTCAAAATCTTCTCTCACTTTTTTCTCCAAAATTCTTCAATCAAAACCACTTCTTCTTGATTCATTCATCGTCATGGAGCATATTTGAGAGCATTTGCACGTGGAAACAGAGGAAATTGTTGCTATTTTGTTCATGTTCAAGAGGTGAAGCTTCCATGGCAAGTGAAGATTGAGCAAGATTCAAGAGCATTTGAGCCTCATATTCATCATCATTCATCTTAAGGAGTATATTGGAGAAGATCTAAAGCATCAAGAGCCTTGGAAACACGTGAATCAAGTGGCTGCTCATCAAGAGGTAGGTTTTTTGACCTCTCTAATTTTGCAATTCGTTATGCCTATCATGTAGATCTCTTGATGGTGATAAATCTGCACTTTGAATCAAGTGATTTGATGTTATATCCATGAAGATTCGTGCATTTGAAGTTTGGATGATGAACTTTAATTCCTTCGATCCATGCTTGTTTATGTGTTTTTTTATGAAATGATTATTGATTCTTGTTGTATGATGAATGATGAGTTGATTGATGTGCATGTTTTTGATTTCTGGAACGTTTGACCAAATTCTGGAAATCTGGATGAAGGCATTCATCGTGTTCTTCATGATTCATGCATGTTTCCAGTTTACCTACGCATTTACCTGCGGAACGCATAGCGTTTCCTACGGAATTTTCCACGAGTTCATCTCGGTTTCCTGCGGATTTTTTGGAATTGTGTTGGCGTGCGCGTTAGGGCTAGGTTCAAAGCACAGTCGTTTTGACTGTAGCACGTGCTTGTGGTTTGAAAAGGTACTTGGTTCGAATCCGGTGGAGAGCATTTTCATCTTGCCTTGTGTTTTCAATATTCCTTCACATTCCATGCATTGTTCTACTTCATTTTTTTATTTCTTTTCACATTTCCAAAATTCATAACAAATTAAATAATCATCCAAAAATGATGAGGTTTTTTGCATTATATTCCTTATCTTGTCTAGTATTTTTTGATGATTAATTCCAAAATTGTGCATGGCTGAATAATATCTTGTGCTAGGGTTGGTAAACATGTGTGCACTTTGTACATTGCCTTGATCATACCTTTGTGAAATGCTGAGATTTTATCCAATACTCATGAAATTTTGCATGCTATAACTAGACTCATTGCCTGACATTGTGGTGTTGATTTGGTATTTTTATCATGTGCCATTGCTGTTTTATGATCATGCTAAGTTAGGTGTGACAATTTGCGTCACACCTTGTGATGTCCAACTTGATTGATGTGTTTACCATGCCAAATGATATCCAATTGTCCTGATTTTTTGTATGATGCTTGATATAAATGTTGTGATTGCTCATGATTTTTGTTTGAATTTTTGGGATCATTTCTGATTTAATTGAGATTTTTCATTCTGGATGGTCACATTTGAGCTTTTAAATTGCCTTGAACTTCATGTGATTGTGAAATGCTTGTTCCTTATCCAATGAATGTGAAATTTTGCACACTATTTCTAGAGATGTTTAGTGTTGTTTTGGCTTTGGTTTGAGGTCTTTACCATAATCCATCTCTGTTTTATGCCTATGCTAAGTTGGTGTGACAATTGGTGTCACACATGTGCTTGTTGTGCTTGTCTTGACTTATGCTAGGTGATTGCCATGCCTATTGATGTCCAATGCCTCTAATTTTTTGTGTGATGATCATGTTGTATGTCCTGTTTACTCATGAATTTTTCCAAGATCATTTGAATCATTTTTGATTTAATGTGCATTTGTTCATTCTGATGTCACAATGTGGTCACAATGTGCATACCTTGCCATATTTGGTTCATGAAATGGATTTGGTAATTGATATTGAGATGAGACCTTTTGGATTGTGTTCTTGATTGAATGAAGTTGATCCATGTTAAATTTCATGTTCTGTTTTAAAATTTTTCTCCATCTTTGATCCTAGGCTTTGACCTAGTGGTTAGTTGCTTATGTTTGAGCTTTGATTTCAGGTTGAGCATCCAAGTTCCATAGTTGTTGATGCTCTATCACTTGAGCCTTTGATGTTTACTTTTGACTACTAACCTTGTGTGTTTTGTAGGGTTGTTAACTCATTTGAGTTTAACTTGTGGCTTATGCCTTTACTCATTGGGTTTGACTGTTTGATATTCATGATTGTCTGTTTGTCTGTATAGTTGAACTAATTTGTGTGATGTTTCAACAGGTACATAAGTTGCTTAAGTTCACTTTGAACTTGCTTTTGCTTGGTTGCTTAACCACTTAGGTATAATATCTCTGACTTCATGTAGTCTGGAAGACCTGTCCTGTTATGGGGGCAGGCGCCTGTCTGAAGCCCTCCTTAAGAGGCAATGCTTGTGAATGTTTATCTTTGTGCCAAGCAGGAAAAGACCTCTTATGAGGCAATTGGAAGATAAAAGAGATGTGTAGTCCATCTCCTGCTATTCAGTGTGTCATCCACTTTGCTCACACCTTGTGTTGATGCATTGTGGATATTAACCCAAGATCTCTGTTGTGTCAGTCATATGTGGAGAAGAGTTCCAACTTTCTGAACTCCCACACTTTCACTTGTCTAAAGCTCTCCCAGGCCAGGGATAAGAGCTGTGGGGTCTTACCCTCACTTCCCATTTCATCTGCTTCACCCTAACTCTCAATGTTAGGGTTAAGAGCTAACTACACCCGATTCCAGTTGGCTTGTGTTTCACAGCCTAACCTTGTATGAGCCCAATTGTGTGCATATAGTGTGTGTGCTTTCCTTTTGTGCTTGTATGTGTTTGCTTGTGTTGTTTAGGATAGCTTGCTGCCTGTGCAAGTTAGATAGAAACCTCAACTTAGGACCATTGTGGATTGCATGATAACTATTAGGCTCGAGTCAGTCTCCCTTCTAGTTTGTCATTTCCCAGTCTCTGGTTAGGTTAGAAGTTTCTCCCCTGTTAAGGGGAACTACGTCGCCCTGATCCTCATACCAGATGAGGTACGTAGGCAGGAGATCGTACGAGATCTCTCCGGGCACCCTTTTCCTTTTTGTGTGTGTTTGCTTGACAGCTAGCAGGCTCGAGTACCAGACTCCCTGTTAGATTGTTTGTTAAACTTTTTTGTTGCTTTTTGACGACTCAGCGTCCGGTTAACCCCTTTTGTGTGTGTTTGTGTGGAGTCTGACGTAAGTCCAGCGATTGGCAGTTGGTTTCCCGGGTGTGTTTGTTGGTTCGGAGTCTGATGTAAGTCCAGTGATTGGAATTCAGTTTCCATGTTTGCCTGTTTGTGTGGAGTCTGACATAAGTCCAGCGATTGGCAGTCGGTTTCCTGTGTGGGTTTTGTTTGGCGTGCGTGAGCCGAACTACGGTAGCTCTGATTCTCATTCCAGATGAGATACGTAGGCATAGGATGCGATATCCTAGCGAGCCTGTTCCCCTCTTCTTCCATCTGTGTCTTATTCCTGTGTGTGTGTGCATTCTTTTGAGCAGTGTTTAGCAACCTTTCTTCTATCCTTTTGAGCGTGGATCCCGTCGAGTACGACGGATGCGTAGGGGTGCTAATACCTTCCCTTCGCATAACCGACTTCCGATCCCATCTCTCTTTGGTCGCAAGACCATGTCTTTTCCAGGTTTACCTCGAGCGTTTCCTTTCCCTCTTTTGGGATAAATAACACACGGTGGCGGCTCTGTTTGTTTTGTTTTTCCCGCCGGTTGTTTTTCGCGGATGCGACAGTACCATGCACTTAAGTGATTTTCGGTATACCACAAGATATGGGCTACATGCACTTAAGTGGGTTTTTTAGCTTGCAACCCACACAAGTGGTTCTATAAATAGAATCTTTGTGTAGAAGCATTTCACTTTATGAAATTTCATTTCTCTCTCTCTCTCACTCTCTCTCTCTCTCTCTATCTCTCTCTCTCTCTCACACACACACACACACAAAGCCTTCATTTCTAGCCGCTAGCACTGAGACTGAAGGAATCCGTTCGTGTGGACTGAGTAGAGGCGTTGTCACCATTCAACGCTCGTGATCACTCCTTAGATCTGCATCAAAGGTTTCAATTGCCACAAGAGGTAATGATTTCTATCACTGATCATGCCCATTCGTAAGGATCACTAAAGGAGAAATTTTAATTTCCGTTGTGTTTTGGATCTTAATTTTCTATCACATACTTCCTTCCTCTTTCAGACTGAGGTTTTGGAACATATGCTTTTCTCTTGTCATATGTTGTGAGCATCCAGTGTCCAGATATCATAATTGTTGCTTTGTTTCTCCCTTTAGGCATATATGTAGCAAACAGAATTTCAGATTTAGGTACACATACTCCTATGGGTCCTTTAGTGTTAGTTATGACAAGATTTCTCTTATTTTGAGCTTTTGCCTTATAGTAAGGTCTATACTCATTCCAGACTTTTTATTTATAAAAGCTTTGTCTTGGATAAAAGTTGACTTTGGCTTATGAACTTTTTAGAACCTTTGATCCAAAAATCTTGGGTTCTACTTTCTTCAGAACCTTTGAATTTTGAATGTTAGGTTCTGGTTTCTTCAGAACCTTTGTCTTTTGAATTCGAGGTTCTAATTTCTTCATAACCTTTGACTTGAGAGTCAAGGGTTCTATTTTGTTCAGAACCTATGACTCAGCCCTCTCAGGTTCTGACTGGATTAGAACCTTACCATTGTCAGCAGCAGGCACAAAATAAGTGTCCAGCCCTTTTTGAGCACTGCTTGAAGAAGAGGGCTATGGTTTTTTGTGTGAAGTTAGATCCTCTAGAATGAAACCTTTTTCATTAGAACTCAGACCATCTCATTTTCTCTTACTTACTCCATAAATCATGGATGCAAGTTAAGTTCTTTTAAAACCAATTATGATAAAATCTTGAAGAGCCATTTCATGCTCACTCAAGGTTTTATCAAGCACTTTATTAACTTGAGCAATATGATCTCTTTCAAGAGATTCAATTTTATTTTGAGATGACTTTAGTTCTTATTTCAAAAGATCATATTGATTTTTCAATATTTTCATGTGTCTTGCCTTGTCTTGGCAACGACTCATGAAGTCTTAAATACAAGAGATGAGATCAGAACGAGATAGATTAGAGCATACCTAATCCTCTTCTTAAGATTCTGAACCAGAATCTGATTCAGATCACGTGTCAGAGCATGTGAGGGCTATCAGAGCTAGATTGACTTCTCCTTCATCTTTATCTGAATTGTCTTCATTATCAAGTTCATCCCATGTTACCATGAAACTCTTCTTGAATTTAGTTATAAAATGGTCCTTCTAGAAGCTTCCTTTCTTTGGTTTGTCTTTCTACAGATCAGGACAACCATCTTTGAAGTGTCCAGGCTTTTTTCAATTGAAGCAACCCTTATGATCATCCTTTTTGTCCCAAGAACTAGAGCATATGAAGCCACCACTTCTATTAGAGAATCTCTTGTTCCTTTTAGCCAGTTGTTGAAACCTCTTTATGAAACATTCATTTCCTCGTCATCAGTGTCACCATTAGAATTTTCTCCATCAGAAGGTTCTTCTAATTTCTATAATTTTAAGGATCTGACAACTTTATCACTAGATTTTTCTACCACTGACTTCAAAGCCATGGATTTATATTTCTTCACAAGCTCATCTCCATCCATCTCCTCCCATGGCTCCAAAGATTGCTTATCCGACTTTCAAGTGACAACTTGTTCAGGTCTTGAGCCTCCTGAATAGCTGTGACCTTGGGTATGTATTTGACTAGGCGACTTTTTAAGATCTTCCTAACATGGTCATATGTGGTATAACTTTTATTCAGAACCTGAAGGTTTGATACAAGAAATTGAAACCTAGAAAACATGATTTCAATATCTTCATCATCCTTCATTCTGAACATCTCATAGTGTTGTACTAGAAGGTTGACATTGGCCTCTTTTACTTGTTGGTTTCCTTCATAAGTAGAACACAAAGACTTAAAAATAGTCTTAGTAGTTGATTTATCAATGATTTTTATGTACTCAGAATGAGGTAGAGCATCCACCATAATGCCTATAACTCTATGATGTTTCCTGTAAATTTTCTTCTGAGCTGGTGTGAGAGTTTTCCAATCATTTACCATTCAAACACCATTGACTTTAATGTCAATGCCATCTTCAAAGATATCCCACAACTTATCATCAAAACCAATGATATGTGTGTACATATTGCTCTTCCACCATTCAAACTCAATGGAGTCTCCACTGAAAGTTAGAGGTCTAGCTGTATAATTAATTTTTCTCAGAGGTACTACAATCATGATTGACATCGCCAAAAGGATTAGGAGTGCCCTCACCAGAATTAGATACTCCAGAATCAACCATTATATAATGTGAATTTTTCTCAGGATCCTTACTACATCATTATTAAGTGTTTAACACAGACCTTTCTCTGATACCAACCGAAGGTGAGAAAAGTACACAATATGGGGGTTGAATTGTGTATAGAAAATTACTTAAACTTCTGAAAATTGCTTTTAGAATCTGATCTTAGAGATAGTAGCGAAATATAAAGATTCAGAAGTAAAGCAGAAATAAAGAATGACACACAGAGTTATCCTGGTTCCTCCTAGTCCCCTTGTACTATAAGATATTTTCACTATAATCAATTAGATTACAACTTGCTCAAGCAAACTAGTGTAGCGATGTATTCGTCACTTTATGATTTATTGATTAAATCAAAAGCAAAGCATAAAAAGAATCGAGTCGCCACCGCACTTTTATTTATCCAAAGGAATGGCTAAAAAGCAAACAAAAGCCTAAGAAGTTTTACACATAGAAAACTAATGAAAAGATCAGAGATCTGGGTAAGGGGTAAATTACGCAATGGGAAGGTGTTAGGCACCCAAAACATCCTAGGTACTCCTAGGGAGCCCTTTTCACACTTGTTGTACGAAATGTTATTTGTTATGAAAATATTATTGCGCAAACATGATTGGGAAGATGAGAAAAAAATATACAAGTTATTATTTTTGTGTTTGAACGGATGAACCCGTTGCCTACGTGCCTTTCCATGGAAGGTAAGGATCAAAACGCCGTAGTTCGGCTAAAAGATTTCCAAAATATGAGTGGGTTCATTTTAAAACAAAAGCCCTAAGGTCTTTCGTTATCCACGGGAGAAAACTCAACCTTATACAAACAACAAGTCCACCATGTGAGAAGAGCTTCAACTTGCTAGTGAGGGGTTAACCCTATAATAAGCAAGGAAGTCTTACAATTCATCACTAAGGACAAAAGGTGAGATTAACATCAACCAACTAGGATAAATCAAACCTATGGCTAATGTATGAAAACTTATCAAGAATGGACCAAGCCACAAAACAATTGAATGAGTTGGATTAACCAATTAGGATTTATTCACAAAAGAGGGTCAAAGTATAATTAGATATCAATTTAAAGAAGTATTATGAAATGGAGTTTGAAAAATCAAAGGCCTAAGGCCTAGGTTTCTAATTTGAAAAGAAATGATAATGTTTGCACAATATTTTTCAGGTTTTGGTTTAACATGCACATGGAGGTTTAAAGAAACAAAAGGTGGGAGGGTGAGGGAGTGTAAAACTTCTTAGATGTTCACCTCTTGAGATCATATGTAGATGATCCAAGTGATTCCTTTGGAATAGGCAACAATGCAAGTAAGCAAATGAAAAATGGATACCGGATGCCAATCAATGGACTTATACCAATCTCCTAAACAAAACAATGATACCGGATGCCAATCAATGGACTTATACCAATCTCACAAACAAACATGGATACAGGATACCAATCAATGGATTTACACCAATCTCCTAAAACAAAACAATGATACCAGATGCCAATCAATGGACTTATACTAGTCTCACAAACAAACATGGATACCGGATACCAATCAATGGATTTACACCAATCTCCTAAAACAAAAACAATGATACCAGATGCCAATCAATGGACTTATACTAGTCTCACACCATATCATAGGAACAACTGCCAAGTAATGGACTTATGCTTGTCTCCTCCATGGACAAAGCAAAAATGCTATAAAGCAAAGTTTATGAAATGATATACAAATGATGATGATAAATGCACTAAGGCACACTCAAGCAGATATGCACAGATGAATCAAGTAAACAGACAAACAAGTCAATTAGCACACACTATATATAATCAATTAGGCTCAAGCAAGGTTAGACTTTAAAGTCAACTGGAATGGGGTAAGTTGTGCTCTTAACCCTAACATTGAAAGTTTGGGTGAAACAGATGAAATAGAGATGAGGGGTGTGCCTCATAGCTCTTATCCCTGGCCTGGGAAAACACACAATGTTAGTAGTCAAAGGAAAACATCAAATGCTCAAATGATGGAGCATCAACAACTATGTAATTTGGATGGTCAACCTGAAATCAAAGCACAAATGTGAGAAGCAAACCACTAGGTCAAAGCCTAGGGTCAAAGATGGAGAAAAAATTCAAAACAGAAGATGGAAATTAACATGAATCAACTTCAAACACACCTTGAAACAATCCAAAAGGTTTCACATCAATATCATATACCAAAAGCATTTCATGATCAATTGAAGTTCAAGGCAATTTTAAAGCTCAAATGTGACCAACCAAAATGAAAAATCTCAATTAAATCAGAAATCAATCAATAAATTCCCAGAAAATTCATGCTCATTCACAACATCCATCATATGCATCATGCAAAAAATCAGAGCAATTGGAATTCATTTGATATGGAAATCACATCACATAAAATGAACAAGAAAAGGTGTGACACAAATTGTCACACCTACCTTAACATGATCATAAAACAGAAACTACAAATGGTAAAAATACCAAATCAACACCATAATTTCAAGCAAAGTGTCTAGTTTCAACATGTAATGTTTCAGATTCATTGGATTAAAAACCAGCATTTCACAAATGATATGGCAAGGCAAGGTACAAAAGGTATACATGTTCAAATTCCCTAGCACAAAACAAAAACCAGCCAAGCACAATTTGTGAAAAAATGATCATAAAATACTAGATAGAAAATGGAATGCAATGCAAAAATCCTCATATTTTTTGGAGCAATTTTCAATTTAATATGAATTTGTGAAGTTAAAGAAAAAATAAAAAAAGTCATGTGAAGCATAGTATGGAAATATGAGGGAAATGACATAACATGAGAAAACATTTGAATATTTGCTGAAGCTGGGAATCGAATTGAGTCACAATTTGAACTGAAGCGCGCCAAGGCTGAAACGACACTGTATCAGCTCAAACCCTAGCGCGCGCATGCATGGCATTCAAATAATCCGCAGGTAATATGCATGAACACGTAACAAAATCCGCAGGAAGACGTATGCGTTCCACAACAAAATTCGCAGGTAATCTGGAAAGTGTATGAACATATGAAGAACACGATGAAGATCATGAAGATCTTCATCCAATTTTTTCTAGAAAATCTCAAAGTGTCCAGAAATTAACAATGAGCAAAGCATTCGAATCAGCATGTCATGTACATCAAGGATCCACAATTATTTCATGTAAAAACAACAAAACATGCATGGATCGAAGAAATAAAAAGTTCATTATCAAAACTTCAATCTATCGTATCTCACTCAAAACAGCACCAAAATTCATGATTCAAAGCTCAAATTCATCAGCATAACAAGATCTATAATATCATGGCAAGGAAAATAAAAAATAAGAGAGTTGATTTGTGACCTCTTGAAGAGCAGAACTGGTGAATCGTGTTATCCAGGCCTTGTGATGCTTCCAATCTCTTCTATGATGCTTGTATGAATGATTAATGGAGATAATGAGCTTCAATTGCGCATGAATCTAACAGAATTTGGATTTGCCATGGATGCTTTCAAGCTTCGATATGCTTCAATGCTGCACGATTTCCTTTGGATCTTCCTTCAAACTCGCTCACAAATGCTACCAGATGATGAATGGATCAAGAAAAGTGGCTTGTGTTTGAAGAATTTACAAGAAAAAAGTGAGAGAAAATTTGTGTATTCTAGATCTAGATCTGAAGTTATGAATGTTGTTCGCTAAAAACAGTTAGGGTTTGTGTTATATACTCCCTCCTAATCATGCTCTTAATCATGTTTAAGCAAATGGTAAATGGATTAGCAAAAATGGAGTGTAAATGCAAAATTGGGATTTCACCTCATGCATGATATGCATGCATGAACAGTACACGAATTCACCTTAATTTCACTTAAAAAACCATTTTGGAGTTATTGGCAATGATAGAATGTTCAAATAATTGACCAATTTTAAACTTCAAAAATTCCCTCCAAAAATCAAGTGAATTGGCACATGTTCATATGTTGACAATTGATGAAATGCAATGCATGATTTTGAAAGTAGAGGTCAAGAGAAGAATGTACAAAAAAGAGCCACTTGAATTGGAGTTTTGGTTGAGAAGTTATGCACATTTGAATCTTCAAGTACACCTTGCCATGTTTTGATCATATCTTCTTAACCACACATGAGAAATTGATGATCTTGGACTTTTTGGAAATGGGAGAGAAAGATCTACAACTTTCAGGTTCAACAAAATTTCATTTGAAGCTTTCTTGATGATTTAATTTGAAGTTGAAGTTGGATGAAAACCTTTCCATTTTTGGCAATTTTGAATTATAGGTCACTTTCTATTTTTGGAAAGTTTTGACCTGACTTTATTTTCTTCAATGTTGATGTTTGAAATGTCAAATGAGACTTGTTTGAACATGAATGAAGTACTTCTAATCACTTCCCACCTCTAAATCCACAGTTGACTTGGCAGTTGACTTTCTAGGCCTCCAGTTGACCTGAAAATGTTCTGATGAGATTCAAGCCTCTACCACTTGGGATTTTGATTCAAAATGATAACATGGCTAATATGCACTCTTGATAATGATTGTGGTGTCCAAATTCTCAAGAATGGCCACCATCTATTGCTCAATGACTGCCTTTGATTGTCTTGACTGTTGTTTGCTTCATCTGCAAGACAAGGGTTAGATGACATATTTTTGTACTTTTGGTTAGTAGTAACAAGAAAAGCAATGATATACAAATGCAAAACATGCTTGGTGATCAAGAATCACTCTCAAAAGATAACCAACCCACAAGGAAAGAGGCAAGGTGCACAATGATCCTTGAGGCAATGATATGGTATGATATGATGCCATGAGGGATCTTAGGGACAAAATTGGGGTCTTACAGATGCCCCTATTTAAGGTCATTCTAGCCGGAGAAGTGAAGTTTAGAAATCTTCATCTCGACGCGGTAGAATGGGCTTAAATAACAGTAATGAGACAAATTTTGGTCCCTAAGAGACCTCATGATGCAAATGTATGCATGCAAAAAGACCAACGAAACTCTGTGGGGAATATGAGTCCACAAAGAAAGAAAAGACGATCCATCGGAGTAATACACTCACCAGGCACAGAGACTCTAATCGGACTCTCATGGGGAATAAGAAAAAGAAGAAAAAAAATGCGTGAGCAGGACACGACTCTGAATTAGGGAACAAACTAACACTGCGCGAACAAGACACGACTCTGGATTAGAGACCTCACTGGGGAGTGAAGGACTCAAACAGGGAAAAGAAGAATTCCAAAGGAGAACACATCCATTGGAAAGACACAAGTTGACTCAAACTATCCACAAAGGATACTTCGGATAAAAATCCGGACTCGGACTGGGGAAAGATTCACACAGAACCTCCCTGTCGGGGAAGATTGCATATATTGGGGAAAACGCCAATACAGCAAAAGGGTAAAATCACAACAGAAAACTCCACTGGAGAAGGTCTAACAAAGAGACTCTCCTGGAGAAGCAACAAAGAATGAGGTGTTACCGGTATAAGGGTAACAAACTCAGGAAGAATGAATATCTAAGACCGGTATAAGGGTGAGAGATATCAATCAACCAAACATCTGAGAAGGACCTGAAAAAAGGTACATCAACTCAGGAAAATCTGACTCCACAGGGGACCAAGGTCATAATAGGGAGCAGAAAGGAAGGAACACCAGGGATACCGGTTACTGGGTATATAATAGGTGACCAACCAAAGTGTGAATTGGTATATATGCCAAAACACTCATCATCCGAAAGGAGGGCTTGAAAAAGCAAATCGACTTACAGGATGGACATTCGAATCCACAACAGGAAAACGAATCTTACTCAACTGGGGACACAAACCCAAAGAGCGCATGAGATATAATATCCATTACCGTCAGAACGTGGATAGAATACTCGCATGAGATATATTATCTATTACCGTCAGAACGTAGACAATATACTCACATGGAAGGAAACACCAGGGATACCGGTTACTGGGTATATAATAGGTGACCTACCGAAAACGTGAATTGGTATATATGCCAAGACATTCATCATCCAAAACACAAACTTGTTAAAGGATGGATATTCGATTCTACAAAGAATACGAATTTTACTCCGCTGGGGAAAATCAACAAAGGATTCCAACCAAAGAGCGAAAGAGACATATCATTCATTACCGTCAGAACGTGAATAATACACTCGAAAAGGAAGAGACACCAGAGATACCGGTTATTGGGTATATAATAGGTGACCAACTGAAAAGAGAGACAATCGTCACCAACAACAACAAGGTAAACGAAAGAGAACTCACGGGGGATAAATTGCAAGCATCCGGCAATTATCCAAGAAACAAAGAATATTCGATTCCACAAAGGAATAACGAATCTTACTCGACCGGGGAAACACAACAGGCTTCGACTGAAGAGTGCATGAGATATATTATCCATTACCGTCAGAACGTGGATAACATACTCCCATGGAAGATTATCCATAACCAGTTACTGGGTTAATAAAGGATAAATCAACCGAAAGGAAAGGCATCAGGATACCAAAACTAGGTATATAAAGATGACCAATCAAAGGGAGCAACAATCATTACCAAGCAAAAGGGTAAATGAAAGACGATCCGCTGGGGATGAATTGCTAGCAAACGGCAATTATCCACAAGGACTTGCTGGGGATACAATTGCTAGCAACCGGCAATTACCCAGAAGCAAGGAGGGAATATCAACATCAATATCGAATGAAGATAACCACAAAGAGTAACCATCATCGGTTAGGATGAACAACAAGGTTAACTCTGCAAAGAGGAGAAATTAGGGTTTACAACTACTGAATACGGGGTAGAAGACCAAAACTCTGGCTGGGGATAGGGTTGCTAGAATCCGGAAACTATCCACAAAAAGCACAGACTCCGTTGGGAATAAAACCACAACAACATAGGATTTACAACTACCGAATACTGGGTAGAAGACCACAAAATCCACCATCAACCAGACTGAACCACAAAGGTTACCTCTGCTAGGGGTAAAGAGATAGGACTTACGACTACCGAATACGGGGTAGTAGCCAACAACTCTGATGAGGATAAAAGATAGGGTTTACATCTACCGAATACGGGGTAGAAAACCAAAACGTCCGCGTAGGAATGAAAGAATCACAATTCCGCACGGGAACAAAATAGGGTTTATAACAAACCACCCACTGCTGGAGAGCAGGAAAATAGGATTTACGACTACCGACTACTGAGTAGAAAACCAATCAACTCTTGCTGAGGAATAAAAGGTATATAACCATAAATTCCACTAAGAAGAGGGAATATAGGACTTACAACTACCGGTATAAGGGTAGAGGCCCAAACTCCACTGGGGATAAAAAGAATTATTGTCGGGTACTGGGCAATTCATTCATTTATTCCACAGGGAAGCACGAGAAACAGTTGACAAATGCCAATTCAGGATCAAACCGAAAAGACAGACTGAAATAAGACTCGTCCTATGAGGATATAACTCAATAGGAAGATTCATCCCAATATATGTGTTGGGAGGAAACGGAAGAAACCGTCATCCATGAGGATATATCTCAGTAGGGAACTGCAGAAGGAAAGACAGACACTTTCTGCTTATGGGGCGGACTCTATATTGAGAGATTAAACACCCGACATCTGCTTGGGAAGATCTATTGGAGATCTATATCACCCATAGCAGGAGGCGACAAACAAGAGATATATGGCAAAAAATGCAACATGAATATCTGAAATGTTTATGAGTATGCATGAATATGCGCGATTTATGTTTGATGAATGCTGACAAAACAGACATATCTAATACAAACAGGCCCAGGAATCAAACACCCGGTACTACACTTCCAGAGGAAAAACCAACTGGAAAGCCAATCTGCTGAAGATTCACATGCTAAAAAGCAAAGATCTGGGGGAAGCAAAAGATCAGAGATATCTCAAAATCTCTGAGTGATGGATCAACGATCAACCCAACTGGGGTACAGAAAGTCACAACAGGCATAAACAGCCACAAAGACAAATCTGTTGGGGAAATGAAGAAATCCCAAGATATCTGCAGGGAGATTCTCAGTATCAACTGGAAAACAAGAGTTCACCGCACAGGCGAGAACTGCCACGAAAGCAACTCCAAATAACTCCACCGGGGGACAACCCACAAAGGGAGAACAGATCATCCATGTAGAATCTAACTGCACAAGCAACTCTACTGGGAACAACGTCAGCCATTCCATTGGGGAATACACCCATTGAGGAAAAAAATAGATCACACAAGTAGTTTCTGCAACAAGCCACTCTACTAGGGATCACAAGCATCAGGAAATCAACCAAATCTGAGGATGATAGACCACCAACCGACCCAATTGGGGAAACAGAGATTTCAACAGGCAGAAACTGCCACAAAAACAACTCTGTTCGAGAATACCAACTCTGGCGGGGACTCTGGCTCTGTTGGGGATACCAACTCCATTGAGGATTCTGCAGGGGATAGCACAAAACATCTGCAGGAAACTTCTCAGATAAAACCCATCATACCACAAATCTACTGATGGCTTCACTGGGGAATCCACTGGGGATGAGGAAGAGAGCTGGGGATCAACCACCAAATGCTGAACCTTCCAAGAAAAACCCAACAACTGCTGAGGAGGAAAATAAACACTGCTCTGCTGAAGGGATAAGAGGTAAAAACCTCAACAAGCACTCCGATGGGGAGATATAGCATCAAATGCAGTATATCATATCAACAACCCTGGCGACAGTGCTGAGGAGAGAAGCAACAACTCCGCTGGCGACTGCATTGGGGAGAGTGATGGGGTACCGGGGTCTCAAACCACCTACTACCGAATCTTCCAAAGGAAAGCACCCATGCTGGGGAGAAAAAACTGCTGGAGAAGAAAACGAAGTCTTCAACAAGCACTCTGCTTGGGGAACAACCCCAATAACGATCTGGAGAAAGAGGATACAACCATGCCAGGCATATGGACAAATGTCTTACCTGTTCGCAATCATGCCACTCTTGGGAGAGCACTGAGAAATCTTTAAGTATCCTTTCATCATTGTGAATGTTCACTTTGTTTAAAACAGTAGTTTGAAAAATTTATTTGTTTAAAACAATGACATTTTATCAATTAAAACATGCAAAACATTTGTTGAATTGAAACAAATAAGAGTGCAAATAATTGGATAAAAATCTCAAATTGATTTGATGGAATGGTAACCTGCAAATGGCAAGACTCCATAGATCTGTACAAATTTGAAATCAGTGATGTATATTGGAAGAGGGCTACATTGAACATAATGATCCTTTCTCTACCAATTTGAATCTCGATGTATTCGAAGCTTCAGTCGACGACGAATCGAGAGTCTCTGATGAAAAGACAGCTGCGGAACAGAAAGTCTTGTCAGGATGCAGTACTTGCCAAATCCCTAATTTTTGCCTAGATTGCCCCAGGGTGAGGTACTCAATCTAGCGGGATACAAATATACTTTTTTCAAGTCTCTAACTTTTGCCTGGATTACCCTTTCGGGTTATCCACCGAGACGCTCATTTTTGCCTAAGCCGCCCTTTCGGGTTTTCAACTTAGCGAGCTATTCTGTTTTTCTTTTGCATACCTTTTTTCTTAGGCAAAGTATTTCTTGACTGCATCTGAATTCACAGGACGAGTGAAATCCTCCCCATCCATTGTTGTAAGCATCAAAGCTCCGCCTGAAAAGGCTCTCTTAACAGCATATGGACCTTCGTAGTTTGGAGTCCACTTGCCCCTGGAATCGAGCGCGAAAGACAAGACTTTCTTGAGCACGAGGTCACCTTCTCGGAACACACGAGGCTTGACCTTCTTATCGAATGCTTTCTTCATTCTCTGCTGATATAACTGACCATGGCACATGGCAGTCAATCGCTTCTCTTCAATCAAATTCAGTTGGTCATAACGACTCTGAATCCATTCAGCATCAGTCAACTTGGCTTCCATAAAGACTCTCATTGATGGGATCTCCACCTCTACTGGGAGAACAACCTCCATGCCGTAAACAAGAGAAAAAGGGGTTGCCCCTGTTGAAGTGCGGACAGATGTACGATAACCATGCAAAGCAAATGGCAGCATCTCATGCCAATCTTTGTGGGTAACTGTCATCTTCTGGATAATCTTCTTGATATTCTTATTAGCAGCTTCAACATCCCCATTCATCTTAGGTCTGTAAGGAGAGGAGTTATGGTGTGCAATCTTGAATTCAGCGCACAACTCTTCCATCATCTTATTATTTAGATTAGATCCATTATCAGTAATGATCTTATCTGGCACACCATAACGGCAAATCAGCTGGTTCTTGATAAACTTCACAACCACCTGCCTGGCCACATTCGCATACGAAGCGGCTTCAACCCATTTGGTGAAGTAATCAATTGCTACGAGAATAAACCTGTGTCCGTTGGACGCTTTCGGTTCAATCATGCCTATCATGTCGATTCCCCACATAGAGAAAGGCCATGGTGATGAAATCACATTCAGAAGTGTCAGAGGAATATGAATCCTATCCGCATAAATCTGACACTTGTGGCATTTCTTCACATATTTGCAGCAGTCAGACTCCATTGTCAGCCAATAGGAGCCTGCTCTCAACATCTTTCTAGCCATGGCATGTCCATTGGAATGAGTACCAAATGAACCCTCATGGACCTTAGTCATCAACAGGTTTGCTTCGTGTCTATCCACACATCTGAGCAAAACCATGTCAAAATTTCTCTTATACAGCACTTCACCACTGAGGTAGAAACTGCCTGACAACCTTCTCAAAGTTTTCCTATCTTTCACAGATGCCCCAGGCGGGTAGGCCTGGTTCTGGAGGAAATTCTTGATATCAAAATTCCAAGGCTTGTCATCATTCACTTCTTCAACTGCAAACACGTGAGCTGGTCTATCCAAGCGCATCACGGTAATGTTGGGAACTTCATTCCAATACTTGACCACAATCATGGAAGCAAGCGTGGCAAGAGCATCTGCCATCCGATTATCCTCTCGAGGAATATGATGGAAGTCAACTTCAGTAAAGAATGTTGAAATCCTCCTCGCATAATCTCTATATGGAATGAGACCAGGTTGATTCGTCTCCCATTCACCCTTGATCTGATTGACAACCAGGGCCGAATCGCCATACACATCAAGATGCTTGATTCTCAAATCAATACATTCTTCCAGTCCCATAATACAGGCCTCATACTCAGCCATATTATTCGTGCATTTGAAAGTTAGCCTTGCTGTAAAAGGAATATGTGTGCCATGAGGAGTAATGATTACTGCCCCAATACCATTTCTGTACTGATTCACAGCGCCATCAAACACCATCATCCATCTGGAACCAAGTTCTGGACCTTCATCAAGTGTAGGCTCATCACAATCTTTCATTTTCAAATACAGAATCTCCTCATCTGGGAAGTCGTACTGAACATACTGATGATCTTCAATAGGCTGGTGCGCTAAATGGTCAACCAAGATACTACCTTTGATAGCTTTCTGAGCTCGATACTCGATATCATACTCAGATAACAACATCTGCCAACGGGCAATCCTCCTAGTTAAAGCAGGCTTCTCGAAAATATACTTGATTGGATCCATTCTGGATATCAACCAAGTTGTATGATTTATCATGTAATGGCGCAAACGCTTAGCAGCCCAAGCCAAAGCACAACACGTCTTCTCAAGCATAGAGTATCGAGACTCACAATCAGTAAACTTCTTACTGAGGTAGTAGATAGCAGATTCTTTCTTCCCTGATTCATCTTGTTGACTGAGTACACAACCCATCGAGTCTTCAAGAACAGTCAAATACATAATCAGAGGTCTTCCTTCTACAGGCGGAGACAAGATTGGAGGTTCAGACAGATACTCTTTGATACTGTCAAAAGCTTTCTGGCAATCCTTGGTCCAATCCTGAGACTGATCTTTCCGGAGGAGCTTGAATATCGGCGCACATGTGGCAGTCATGTGGGATATAAATCTGGAAATATAGTTCAAGCGGCCAAGAAAACCTCGGACTTGCTTCTCAGTTTTGGGTGCAGGCATCTCTTGTATTGCTTTGACCTTGGCAGGATCAACTTCAAAACCTCTTTCGCTGACAATAAAACCCAACAACTTGCCGGAACGGACTCCAAATGTACATTTGTTCGGATTCAGGCGAAGTCTAAACTTCCTCAAACGCTGAAAAAGCTTCAACAAATGCTCAACATGTTCAACTTCCGTTCGAGACTTAGCAATCATATCATCAACATAGACCTCTATCTCCTTGTGCATCATATCATGAAACAAGGTAGTCATAGCACGTTGATACGTGGCTCCGGCGTTCTTCAAACCGAAGGGCATCACTCGATATCAGAATGTTCCCCAAGGTGTGATGAATGTTGTCTTTTCCATATCCTCGGGTGCCATCTTGATTTGATTATAACCGGAAAATCCGTCCATAAAGGAAAAGACTTTGAATTTAGCTGTATTGTCTACCAACATATCAATGTGTGGTAGAGGAAAATCATCTTTCGGACTAGCCTTATTCAAATCTCTGTAATCAACACACATACGGACTTTTCCGTCTTTCTTAGGCACAGGCACAATATTGGCCACCCATTGAGGATATGTAGAAGTCACCAGAAACCCCGCATCAATTTGCTTCTGAACTTCCTCTTTGATCTTCACTGCCATATCTGGATGAGTTCTTCTGAGCTTCTGCTTCACAGGCACGCACTCAGGCTTCAAAGGCAGGAAATGTTGCACAATATCTGTATCTAGACCTGGCATGTCTTCATACGACCAAGCAAAGATATCTGAATATTCTCGTAGCAAACTGATCAACCCCTTCTTGACAGACGCTTCAAGAAGTGCCCCAATCTTCACCATACGAACACAATCTTTAGACCCCAAGTTGACTGTTTCCAGATCTTCGAGATGCGGCTGAATGATCTTCTTCTCGTGCTCAAGGAGACGGGTAATCTCATCAGGAATCTCTTCAACATCATCTTCCTCTGCTTCAAATACAGGGAATTCAAAATTGGGAGATGGCGTTGGATCATTATGTTCAATGGGTTTTAGAATCAACCTGCATAATGATTTTGGATAATAAAAAAAACTTTAGAATTTAAACAAGCAAACCATTATGCAGATGAAAAGATTGCTTTTATTCTTGTTTTTTATGGGTTTTTTGTGATCACTGATTTCATGCAAAAGCAAAAAGTGAAAACAAATGGAAAACAAATGTTTAACAATGCATTAATTGAATGAAATATCATTGTATAAATGCTGCCAACAATGTCATCACTTCTCCTTTTGGCATGGGAGAAGGGTTTTGAACAAAGTGAACCATTACTCTGATCTATGAATAACTGTAGGAACATCTACAACGACCCAATTGTGGCAGACACCACCAGGTATGATGAAGTTGCTCAAATCCTCTGCATCCTCTTCCAAGATAGCAGCAACTTCCTCAGGTTGATCAGCATGGATGAAACCTCCACTCTTGAACAGCCCATGCTCGTTGAATGCCCCAGAAGAATAGCCAATGCCAGCCCGGGACTTGTTGTCTTCAAGCTTGATCATCTTCCCTAAACCAGCAACTGCACCACATTCAATGGCCAGTTTCGCATCACGATAGGAAGCAAATGAAGGAGACTTCTTCTCAATTGGCTCAGCAATAGACAAAGCTTGGAATGGCGTTCCAACTTCATCCTCAGCATTAATATATGAGAAAGAAGACAAGTGGCTAACCAGGAGAGCCTTTTCTCCCCTACCACAACCAGTTTCTTATTCTTAACGAATTTCAGCTTCTGGTATAGGGTGGATGTCACGGTGCCAGCCTCATGAATCCATGGTCTACCAAGGAGACAACTATAAGATGGGTGGATATCCATAACTTGGAAGGTAACTTGGAAATCACTTGGTCCAATCTTGATTGGGAGATCAACTTCCACAATCACGGTCTTACGCGACCCATCGAGAGCTTTCACAACAACACCACTCTGCCTCATGGGAGGCCCCTGATATGACAATCTCGAAAGAGTGGTCTTCGGCAATACATTTAGAGATGATCCAGTGTTCACCAGCACATTGGACATGGCGTCGGTCTTGCAGTTCATGGAAATATGTAAAGCCATGTTGTGGTCTCTTCCCTCCTCAGGGAGATCAGCGTCACAGAAACTCAAAGTGTTGCAAGCAGTGATGTTTGCAACTATACTGTCAAACTGTTCAATTGTGACATCATGATCAACATAAGCCAGGTCCAAAACTTTCTGCAGAGCCTCCCTATGGGGTTCTGAATTCAGAAGCAACGATAGTACGGAAATCTTGGACGGCGTTTGTAGAAGCTGGTCTACAACATTGTACTCACTCTTCTTGATGAGCCTCAGCATCTCATCACATTCTTCATTCACAGTGCCACTCGGGCCAACAGAAGAAACAGGAGTCTTTTGTACAGAGGAGGGTTTGGCAACAGGTGCCGGATTCGGAACATTCACCGCAGTCCCAACCGGACGCTCAGCAGAATCAGAAACAACAGCTCTAGCCTGAGGCTTCGGTGCTGAAAACACACGACCACCACGGGTCAACCCGCTCACGTCAGCAATATTAACAACGGCAGTTGAAGGCAACGACACTTCTTTCCCATCTTCCACAGCAACTGGATTGTATCGGAAGGGAATAGCTCTATCCGAAGAATAAGGCACAGGGCCTGCAGGCTTGATTACCAGAGAAGGAGAGACCTTCGGCTTGCTACCATCGTAACGGATGACAACAGGCTCAGGCAATTTGAACATAGGAGAAATAACATTTACCTCTGGTTCGTCTTCATCAATATTCCGATTCTGCAGAATCTCAATAGTACCCTCATCCAACAGCTCTTGAAGCTCTCTTCGCACTTGGCGGCAACCCAATCTATTGACAGAGCAGATGCGGCATCTGTCATGGTCGTGCTCCATATGACTGTATTGACACAGCAGACGATGCAACTCGACCAATGACTGTCGAATATGGCTAACATATTTGACTTTGTACTTACCAGGGCAACCCTGGACCATGTTTACTGACTTCCCATGCTCGGGCAATGGGTTCTTCGTAACATTGGGGCCTGAGTCCTCGAAGCTCAGAATGACGCATCGCATAAGGTCTTGAACCTTAGTCTTCAATGGAAAGCAATTCTCGATATTGTGTCCCGGAGAACCAGAATGATAAACACAATGCTGGTCTGGCTTGTACCACCATTGCGGGTTAGCAGGCACAGCCGGAGGCTCTCTGGGAGTAACCAGTTTCCTCTCCAACAAGGAAGGATATAATTCAGCATATGACATAGGAATAGGATCGAAACTGATCTTCTTCCTATCATAATTCAGATTAGCCTGATTACTGGTACTGCCACGAGGCTGGTAAGCCTGTTGCTGTGGACGATGATGTTGTTGATACTGAGGTTGTTGCTGATACTGCTGAGCATTATCCCTGAAAAGAGGTGCTATATGAGCCACCTGGTGCTGACCGTTGGCATGACGCACAGGCTTCCTCTTAACAGAGGGTCTTCTTGGTTTAGCATGGGATTGCACAGCATGTGCCTCCCCATCTTTCTTCTTAAATGCCCCATACCGTTTAGAAGAGCTTTCATCCTTGGATAAACGTCCTTCCTGGACACCTTCCTCCAAACGCATCCCCATGTTCACCATCTCGGTGAAATCAGAGGGAGCACTCGCAACCATCCGCTCATAATAAAATGAACTAAGAGTCTTCAGGAAGATCTTAGTCATCTCCTTCTCTTCCAGCGGAGGAGTAATCTGAGCTGCTAACTCTCGCCACCTCTGGGCGTACTCCTTGAATGTCTCTTTATCCTTCTGAGACATGGCCCTGAGTTGATCACGGTCAGGCGCCATATCAACATTATACTTGTACTGCTTGACGAAGGCTTCGCCAAGATCGTTGAAGGATCAGATGTTTGCACTATCAAGGCTCATATACCAATGAAGAGCCGCACCGGACAAACTATCCTGAAAGTAGTGAATCAGAAGCTGATCATTATCAGTCTGAGTAGACATTTTCCTGGCATACATGACCAGGTGAGCAAGAGGGCAGGTGTTCCCCTTATACTTTTCAAAGTCAGGGACTTTGAACTTGACCGGAATCTTCACACCGGGAACCAGGCAGAGTTCAGCAGCAGACTTGTAACACCCCGATAAAAATAAGATAATTATTTAATTTAAGTTAATATTATATTTATTAATTTAATTAAATAATTGGAATTTTTGGATTATTATTATTATTATTATTGGAATAATAATTATTGGAAAATATATAAGTTGGAAAAAAGGAAAAAGAGTTCCATTTTGGTAAAAAGAGTTTTCACGTGAAAACAGAGAAGCGGCTCAAAAAGAGGAAAAGGGCAAAGAGGCAGAGCAAGAGGAAGAAGGTTGGAGAAGAGAAGAGCTTGAAGCTAAAGGATTGCCGGATTAACTCAGGTAAGGGGGGTTTATCGTCGTTTAATGGGTATTATGGGTTAATATGTAATGGGTAGTGATAAACCGTTGAATTGACCCTAATTGGGATGTTGAATGCTGAAAAATTGTGTTGGATAAGTTGTGTTAAAACTGAAATTGAATCTGTATTTGTGTGAGTTGTGATTTCCCGAACGTATAGCTTTTTACGGAATCGGAATCGGAGGTCCGGAAGTCCTCCAACGGCGGAAAATGCGGAGAATTCTGCATTCTGCTTCGTGTTAGCGCAGGAACAGCTTTCTGTCTTGCGTTAACCGGTTAACCCAGGGTGTTAACCGGTTAACACTGTTAGGAATTGTGAGGTATTGCTGTTTTGCTTGCGTTAACCGGTTAACCCAGGGCGTTAACCGGTTAACACTGTTGTGATTTCTGAGAAATTGCTGTTCTGTCTGCGTTAACCGGTTAACCCAGGGCGTTAACCGGTTAACACTGTTGAGTTTTGCCAGAAAGCGTGTTCTGTGTTGCGTTAACCGGTTAACCCAGGGCGTTAACCGGTTAACACTGTTGGAAATTGGAAAAATTAATATTTGCATAATGTGTGCATAATTAGTGGTTGGCCTATATTGGTGTATGATGTAATAGGGATTAATTCCCGCTGTTTTGAGGAATATAGGTATTAGTGGAGTGTGCTAATACTGTGATTAATTATTTGACATGATATGATGTTTTGATACATGTGTTGATGAATGTATGATGGTATGCATAATGCTGTGAATGTATATGTTATGTACGCAATTGTGAATGGACTGTTTATGGCTTAGAGTGTGAGCATATGTCCATTGTGGATTATTGTTGATGAGTTTGCATTGCTAGGTGATTTAGCATGCGTATTGTAGTCTTTATGGTGGTAGCTAATTCCCGTGGTGAGGAATTAGTGAGTTGGTGGTAGCTAATTCCCGTGGTGAGGAATTAGTGAGTTGGTGGTAGCTAATTCCCGTGGTGAGGAATTAGTGAGTGAGTCACTAGGTCTCAAATGAGTGGGACTAGTGGGCTTGGTAGCCGTATCTGGATTTGATCGGTGAGGTGAACTATATGTTCACGAATAGTCGGTACCGCATGCATAGAGTCTCATTGCATAATGTATGTATGACGTATAATATGAATGGATGTATTCCAATATTATACGTGTGTTTGTGTTGGCATTGGGTATGAGTATGAATTGTGTTGGTATTGAGTATGCCATTTGAGTTGATGTGCCGTTACCGAATGTGTGATATGATTAGGGTGATTAATGTGTTATTTACTTAGCATTACATGATATTTTATAATGCTTATTATATCGATTGAGGAACTCACCCTTACAACTATTTTTCAGGTAACGAGCAGCGATTGAGTAGAAGCTAGTGCTTGGAGTCTAGTGTAGTCTCCTTAGTGGGTCATGCTCTGATAGATGTAACATCGGGACGGGATGTTTTACCTTGTTGAATAATTTTACATGTAATGTGTTACATGTTTTGCATGATTGATTTGATTTCTATCCGCTGCGTATTGTGCAAATGCTTTATGTTTTGAATTAATAAAAGAGCATGACAGTTATTTGGTGAATGGTGTGAAATGATTGTGTGACACCCTTAATTGCATAATTACTCTGATTGATATATTGCTATTTTAATTAAATATTTGGGGTATTTTAGAAGGGTGTTACATTAGTGGTATCAGAGCATAGTCGGTCGAGTCGAGTCGTAATTATTCTGTTTCCCCTTTACGGGATAGATGTTGTGTAACCCTATCAGTACTTATTGTTTAGCTTGTTGGGTTTTCAGAATAGAGATGGCTGGAAGAGGTAGAGATGATGCTGCGATTGCTGAGGCTCTGGGTATGCTAGCTGGAGTACTTGGAGGGAATCCGAATGTTGCGGGAGTGGGAGCTGCTCGTCAACTGAGTGAGTTCCAGAAGAACAATCCTCCAATGTTTAAGGGAGCATACGATCCAGATGGTGCTCAGAAATGGTTGAAGGAGATCGAGAGGATCTTCCGAGTGACTGAGTGTGCCGATAACCAGAAGGTCAGGTTCGGTACGCATATGCTGTCAGAGGAAGCAGATGATTGGTGGGTTACTACCCGCACTGAGTTGGAATCTGCTGGGAATGCTGAGATCACTTGGGCTGTGTTCAGAGAGAGATTCCTGAGGAAGTACTTTCCAGAGGATGTCAGAGGAAAGAAAGAGATAGAGTTCTTAGAATTGAAGCAGGGCAATCAGTCTGTTACAGAGTATGCTGCTAAGTTCACAGAGCTGTCGAAGTATTACACTCCCTATGATGAGGCTACTGGGGAATTTTCAAAATGTGTGAAGTTTGAGAACGGGCTACGTCCCGAGATCAAGCAGGCTATTGGGTATCAACGGATTAGAGTGTTTTCTGATTTGGTTGACTGTTGCAGGATTTTTGAACAGGATACCAAAGCCAGAGCGGAGAGCTATCAGCAGAGGGTTGATAGGAAAGGCAAGAATCAGAATGATCGTGGGAAACCGTATGCAGCTGGCAAAGGTTTCCAGAGACAGAGTGGAATGAAGAGGCCTAGTGGGGGAGACTCCAGTGCCCCTGCTAAGTGTTTCAGATGTGGTCAGGCTGGACATCGTGTCCATGAGTGTACCAGTGCTAAGAGGAAGTGTTTTAAGTGTGGAAAAGGTGGTCATTTGGCTGCAGAGTGTCGGTCGAAGACTGTGACTTGTTTCAACTGTGGAGAGTTGGGTCATATTAGTCCACAGTGTCCTAAGCCGAAGAGAGAGAACCAGTCGGGAGGCAAGGTCTTTGCTTTATCGGGTTCTGAGACTTCTGCAGATGATCGTTTGATCCGAGGTACGTGTTATATTAATGGCTTTCCTCTTGTAGCTATTATTGACACAGGTGCGACTCATTCCTTTATATCTTTGGATTGTGCTGTGAAACTTAAGTTAGAGATATCTGAGATGCATGGAAGTATGGTGATTGATACTCCTGTGAAGGGTTCAGTGACTACTACTTCAGTTTGTTTAAATTGTCCTTTGAGTATTTTTGGTAGAGACTTTGGGATGGACCTAGTGTGTCTTCCACTTGTGCAGATTGATGTTATTTTGGGTATGAACTGGTTGGTGTTTAACCGAGTCTATATCAATTGTTTTGATAAGACTGTGATTTTTCCTGAGATTGAGGAAGGAAAGAGTTTGTTTCTATCAGCGAGGCAGGTGAATGAGGCAGTAGCAGATGGGGCAGAGTTGTTTATGCTGTTAGCGACTTTGGAGGCTAAAGATAAACTGGTGATTTGCGATCTAGCTGTAGTGTGTGATTTTCCTGATGTGTTTCCGGAAGAAGTGAATGAATTACCGCCAGAGCGTGAAGTTGAGTTCTCGATTGATTTGGTACCTGGTACTAGGCCGGTGTCGATGGCTCCGTACCGTATGTCTACTGTTGAGTTAACTAAATTGAAGAGTCAGTTGGAAGATCTGTTGGATAAGAAATTTATTTGTCCGAGTGTGTCACCATGGGGTGCACCAGTGTTATTGGTTAAGAAGAAAGAAGGTACTATGAGGTTGTGTGTGGACTACAGGCAACTGAATAAAGTGACGATCACGAATCGGTATCCTTTGCCGAGGATTGATGATTTGATGGATCAGTTGGTTGGTGCGAGTGTGTTCAGCAAAATAGATTTGAGATCAGGGTATCATCAGATACGTGTGAAAACTGAGGATATTCAGAAGACTGCTTTCAGAACAAGGTATGGACATTATGAGTATTCTGTAATGCCTTTTGGTGTGACTAATGCGCCTGGAGTATTTATGGAGTATATGAATAGGATTTTCCATCCGTACCTAGACAAGTTTGTTGTGGTGTTTATTGACGATATTTTGGTATATTCGAAATCTGAAGAAGAGCATGCTGAACATTTGAGAATGGTTTTAGGAGTTCTACGAGAAAAGAAGTTATTTGCTAAACTGTCTAAGTGTGAATTTTGGTTAGAAGAGGTTAGTTTTCTTGGTCATGTGATTTCAAGAGGTGGTGTTGCTGTTGATCCTTCTAAGATAGAAGCGGTATCTAAGTGGGAAGCTCCGAAGTCAGTTTCTGAGATAAGGAGTTTTCTTGGACTTGCAGGATATTATAGGAAGTTCATTGAGGGATTTTCTAAGTTGGCGTTACCGTTAACGATGTTGACTAGAAAGGGGCAAGCGTTTGTTTGGGACTCAAAGTGTGAAGAAGGTTTCCAAGAGTTAAAGAGAAGGTTAACTACTGCTCCTATTCTGATATTACCGAGTCCATCGGAACTATTTGAGGTTTACTGTGATGCTTCATTGTTGGGTTTGGGTGGTGTGTTGATGCAGAATAAGCAGGTTATAGCTTATGCTTCGAGACAACTGAGGGTTCATGAGAGGAACTATCCGACACACGATTTAGAGTTGGCAGCTGTGGTATTTGTTCTGAAGTTATGGAGGCATTACTTGTACGGGTCAAGATTTGAGGTTTTCAGTGACCATAAAAGTTTAAAGTATTTGTTTGATCAGAAAGAGCTGAATATGAGACAGAGGAGATGGTTAGAGTTTCTGAAGGATTATGACTTTGGTTTGAATTACCATCCGGGTAAAGCAAACGTAGTGGCTGATGCATTGAGTCGGAAATCATTGTATATGTCTATGTTAATGGTTAAGGAATTGGATTTAATTGAGCAGTTTAGAGACTTGAGTTTGGTGTGTGAGAGTACTCACAATAGTGTTAAATTAGGAATGTTGAAGTTAACGAGTAGTATTCTGGATGAGATCAGAGAGGGTCAGAAATCCGATGTGCTTTTGGTTGATAAGTTGACTCTAGTGAATCAAGGTCAAGGTGGTGAATTCAGAGTTAATGAGAATGGTGTTTTGAAATTTGGTAATCGGGTGTGTATTCCGGATGTTACCGAACTTAAGAAGAGTATTCTTGAGGAAGGACATCGTAGTGGCTTGAGTATTCATCCTGGAGCTACGAAGATGTATCATGATTTGAAAAAGTTATTTTGGTGGCCGGGAATGAAAAGAGAAATTGCGAGTTTTGTTTATTCTTGTTTGACTTGTCAGAAGTCGAAGATTGAGCATCAGAAGCCGTCTGGGCTAATGCAACCGTTGGCTATTCCAGAGTGGAAGTGGGATAGTATCAGTATGGATTTTGTTTCTGGTTTACCGAGAACGATTAAGAATTTTGAAGCTATTTGGGTGATTGTTGACAGATTGACGAAATCGGCTCATTTCATTCCGATCAGAATGGATTATCTGTTAGAGAGATTGGCTGAGTTGTATATTGAGAAAATTGTAAGTTTGCATGGTATTCCGTCGAGTATTGTTTCGGACAGAGATCCTAGATTTACATCGAAGTTCTGGGAAGGTTTGCAGAGGGCTTTGGGAACTAAGCTGAGATTGAGTTCTGCATATCATCCGCAGACTGATGGTCAGACTGAGAGGAAGATTCAGTCACTAGAGGATCTTTTGAGGGCTTGTGTTTTGGAAAAGGGAGGTGCTTGGGATTGTTATTTACCTTTGATTGAGTTTACCTACAACAATAGTTTTCATTCGAGCATTGGTATGGCACCGTTTGAAGCTTTGTATGGTAGGAGATGTCGGACGCCTTTATGTTGGTATGAGTCCGGTGAGAGTGCTGTGGTTGGACCCGAGATTGTTCAACAGACTACGGAAAAGATTAAGATGATTCAGGAGAAGATGAGAATTTCTCAGAGTCGTCAGAAGAGTTATCACGACAAGAGGAGGAAGTCACTTGAGTTTCAAGAGGGAGATCATGTGTTTCTTCGTGTTACTCCGATAACTGGGGTTGGTCGAGCTTTGAAGTCGAAGAAGTTGACACCTCGATTTATTGGTCCTTATCAGATTTTGGAGAGGATATGGGAGGTAGCCTATCGTATCGCTTTACCGCCGTCACTTGCGAATTTGCATGAGGTTTTTCATGTGTCTCAGTTGAGGAGGTACATTCCTGATCCGTCGCATGTGGTCAAAGTAGATGATGTACAGGTGAGAGATAACCTGACAGTTGAAACATCACCTATGAGGATCGAGGATCGAGAGTTGAAGCAGTTGCGGGGTAAAGAGATTGCTTTGGTAAAGGTAGCTTGGGGAGGACCAGCAGGTGGCAATGTGACTTGGGAACTGGAGAGTCAGATGAAGGAGTCTTATCCGGAGTTATTCGCTTGAGGTATGTTTTCGAGGATGAAAACTCTTTTAGTGGGGGAGAGTTGTAACACCCCGATAAAAATAAGATAATTATTTAATTTAAGTTAATATTATATTTATTAATTTAATTAAATAATTGGAATTTTTGGATTATTATTATTATTATTATTATTATTATTATTATTATTGGAATAATAATTATTGGAAAATATATAAGTTGGAAATAAGGAAAAAGAGTTCCATTTTGGTAAAAAGAGTTTTCACGTGAAAACAGAGAAGCGGCTCAAAAAGAGGAAAAGGGCAAAGAGGCAGAGCAAGAGGAAGAAGGTTGGAGAAGAGAAGAGCTTGAAGCTAAAGGATTGCCGGATTAACTCAGGTAAGGGGGGTTTATCGTCGTTTAATGGGTATTATGGGTTAATATGTAATGGGTAGTGATAAACCGTTGAATTGACCCTAATTGGGATGTTGAATGCTGAAAAATTGTGTTGGATAAGTTGTGTTAAAACTGAAATTGAATCTGTATTTGTGTGAGTTGTGATTTCCCGAACGTATAGCTTTTTACGGAATCGGAATCGGAGGTCCGGAAGTCCTCCAACGGCGGAAAATACGGAGAATTCTGCATTCTGCTTCGTGTTAGCGCAGGAACAGCTTTCTGTCTTGCGTTAACCGGTTAACCCAGGGTGTTAACCGGTTAACACTGTTAGGAATTGTGAGGTATTGCTGTTTTGCTTGCGTTAACCGGTTAACCCAGGGCGTTAACCGGTTAACACTGTTGTGATTTCTGAGAAATTGTTGTTCTGTCTGCGTTAACCGGTTAACCCAGGGCGTTAACCGGTTAACACTGTTGAGTTTTGCCAGAAAGCGTGTTCTGTGTTGCGTTAACCGGTTAACCCAGGGCGTTAACCGGTTAACACTGTTGGAAATTGGAAAAATTAATATTTGCATAATGTGTGCATAATTGGTGGTTGGCCTATATTGGTGTATGATGTAATAGGGATTAATTCCTGCTGTTTTGAGCAGTATAGGTATTAGTGGAGTGTGCTAATACTGTGATTAATTATTTGACATGATATGATGTTTTGATACGTGTGTTGATGAATGTATGATGGTATACATAATGCTGTGAATGTATATGTTATGTACGCAATTGTGAATGGACTGTTTATGGCTTAGAGTGTGAGCATATGTCCATTGTGGATTATTGTTGATGAGTTTGCATTGCTAGGTGATTTAGCATGCATATTGTAGTCTTTATGGTGGTAGCTAATTCCCGTGGTGAGGAATTAGTGAGTTGGTGGTAGCTAATTCCCGTGGTGAGGAATTAGTGAGTGAGTCACTAGGTCTCAAATGAGTGGGACTAGTGGGCTTGGTAGCCGTATCTGGATTTGATCGGTGAGGTGAACTATATGTTCACGAATAGTCGGTACCGCATGCATAGAGTCTCATTGCATAATGTATGTATGACGTATAATATGAATGGATGTATTCCAATATTATACGTGTGTTTGTGTTGGCATTGGGTATGAGTATGAATTGTGTTGGTATTGAGTATGCCATTTGAGTTGATGTGCCGTTACCGAATGTGTGATATGATTAGGGTGATTAATGTGTTATTTACTTAGCATTACATGATATTTTATAATGCTTATTATATCGATTGAGGAACTCACCCTTACAACTATTTTTCAGGTAACGAGCAGTGATTGAGTAGAAGCTAGTGCTTGGAGTCTAGTGTAGTCTCCTTAGTGGGTCATGCTCTGATAGATGTAACATCGGGACGGGATGTTTTACCTTGTTGAATAATTTTACATGTAATGTGTTACATGTTTTGCATGATTGATTTGATTTCTATCCGCTGCGTATTGTGCAAATGCTTTATGTTTTGAATTAATAAAAGAGCATGACAGTTATTTGGTGAATGGTGTGAAATGATTGTGTGACACCCTTAATTGCATAATTACTTTGATTGATATATTGCTATTTTAATTAAATATTTGGGGTATTTTAGAAGGGTGTTACAAGACTTGCCGAACAGATCTTTCCCTCTGAGGGTCTTCAATTCCTTTCGGAGCTTGAGGAATTGGTCATTCATCGCATCCATCTTCTCATTAACATCTGGGCCTTCAGACGGCTCAGAATGATAGATGGTGTCGTCTACCCTGGGAATGGTATGCACGACAGGAGGAGGCATAGCAAGGACCGGGCTAGATGCCGGCATGGAAGCAAAGGTAGGAGCTGGAATATCTGGCATGAAACCTGGAGGCATACCCCACGGAAACCCGGCTGGCATGGCATTCGGCATGAAATGAGCACTAGCAGCAGGCACAGTTGAAGAAGCAACCTCTGATATAACAGTCCTCTGGAGAGGAGTTGCAGGAGGTGGAGAAGGTTGATGTTGAGCAGCCAACAATTGCTCCATCAGAGCACCCAATCTGGAGACCTCTTCTTTCAGCTCTCTGTTCTCTTGTTCAAGTTGATCCATCACTCTAGCAGAATTGGCTCTGGTATAGTACCGGTGAGTCAGCTTGTCTTCAAAATAAATGAAGAGCACAGAGTTAGGCCACAAACAAGAAGACCGGAACAACCTGCTTATGCAAAATGATGCATGCAATGCTTGTGCATATGCTTTGTTTTTTATTTCAAGGAACTTTTAGGGTTCTATTTGCAAATTTTGAAATATTAAAGCATTTAATCGCATATGGAAAATATCTCATCAAATATATTCGAGACAAAGAAGTACAGCATTTTTGATTATTACAAGGGAAAAGGAAAATAAACATCCTATGGATCCCTAGAAGCTCGAGATGCTGGAAGACGAGATACACAAAGCTTTTTGATCTCTCTCTCATAGGCTGCTTCCATATCCGCTTTCTCTTTAGCAAGTCGATCATACTTCCTCTTCCAGAACTTGGAAGACTGAGGAAGTAGAGAAGTCCAGGTATCATTCGGATCATCTATAACCTGATGCTCGAGAAACTCGATCAGAGCATCCTTCTCCTTGATTTGCTGAAGCAACTCTTCTCTTTCACGGATCCAGGCACGTGAAAGGTCTTCTTCTCTCAACTCCTCTACATCTTGGTTAGGGAGGGTTGAAGGCCCAGCCGCAACCAACGGTGTGGGTCTCGGATAATCATACGGCATAAGATATTCAGAAGCTCTCTGTCTGACCCAAGAAGTATATGGCTCCAAAGCAATGCAGTTCTTCGGACCCAACTCATTTCTACCCTTCTTGTGAATCTTGCGCCAAGCGCGGACCATCCTGGCTTTCAGGCCTTGGGGATCTTTACCCTCCTGAAAGAATACACCTTCTAACAGAATGTTATGAGGTTTATCCTTTAGGGGGAACCCAAGCTGACGACGTGCTAAGATAGGATTGTAGCTGATCCCACCACATGTACCAAGAAGAGGCACATTAGGGAATTCACCACAATAATCAATAATCTGAACTGTATCATACACGCGATCATACCAAGAGATATCATCATTAGTGAGAGACATGAGTCTCTGGGACCACCGTAGACATCCCTTGTTCTCTTTGAAAGCGACCGTCTGCGGTAAGTGAGAAATAAACCACTTATACAACAGAGGCAAACAACACACAATTACTCCTCCATCCTTTGCATTCCTCAGGTGCAAAGAGAAATAGGTATTACCCAACAGAGTCGGAACGGGATTAAGAACCGAAAAGATCCTAATGGCGTTCACATCCACAAATTTGTCGATGTTGGGGAATAATACCAAACCATAGATGAGCAGCACAAATATGGCCTCAAAGGCATCCTCACTCTTGGCCTTCCCATAAACGGTAGCTTGAGCGATGAGGAAATCAGAAGGAAGACCCTGAATTCCACCTTTGGTGGTCATATGCGCTTCAATCAGGGATTCATCTATGTGCAACAAGTCTGCAATCTCTCGAGAAGTCGGAATACTCTCCAAGCCACTGAACGGCACCTGATCCAGAATAGGAATGCCCACAAGATGAGCATACACCTCCAATGTAGGCAACAGCTGAAAGTCCGGAAAAGAGAAGCAATGATACAGAGGATCATAGAATTGAGCCAGAGTACTCATCAGCCCTTCATCAACTTGAGTAGTCAACAGAGGCAGAAGCTTCCCAAAACGAGCTTTGAAACCCAAGGGATCTAATACATAGGATGTTAGATTCCTTAACTCTTTCACATCGGGTTGTCTAAAGCTGTACTTCTTTGTATGCCTTTTTGGTCTTTCCATGTCTGAAAATTTTGCAAATAAACTCTTTAAGTTCCTTGAAAATTTTCTGATTTTGCTGATGACATGAATGCAGATGAATGCATGAATGCATGAATGCAGCAATCACACTCAAGGATCAAGCAAGGCACACCAGACAAAGGTCATGGGAAAGCTCATAGTATCCTTAATATCGATCATCCATTTTGGTGGATTATGGTTTACACCTTATCAACACCCAAGTTCCATTGATATTAACAATACATGAACCGGCTCAATCATCCTTAATATCAATCATCCGTTTTGGTGGATCATGGTTTTCACCTTATCAACACCCAGGTTCCATTGATATTAGGGATGTCTGAACGACTCAACCATGAATCACGGGTTTGTTGAGAGTCACGAGCATGGAGTCTCGATTAAGAACCACCCAAAGGGAGTGTACTAGAGTTTAAACCTGCCGAACATGTTCTACAAGAGGTTCCCATAGTCATCATCCCATCTTTCGAATATTATCGGAGGAACGAATACTCGTATTCCAAAAATATTCTCAAGAGAGACTCTTATGAGTGTAGTATCGCGTAACAATCGCATCAGATCTGACATCTGAACGACCTCCGCACTACGTCCTAAAAATAGGCCAAGATGGGCTTGGTAAACTAAGGTCCTTGGCTTCTAAGGCACATGATTGAAAGAATAATGCCTAACCACAAATAACTTGTGTGACATTATTAATCCAACATGACCTCCACCAAGTGAATGGACTCGCAAGTCAACTTGTTAAGGAATACTCCACACAAGTCGACAAGACTATGCCATTCTCCTATCCTAAGGTGCACTCGAGTTCGGGTATAGAACTCATCTCACAGAGATCACCAAGCAAACAAGCAATTGTATATCAAGCAATTCAAACATTAAAATCAATACAGTCATCCCAAATTGTACAAAAATATGTCATATAACAAATAAACAAATATCATACAACAAGGGTGAAAAGTTGGCAAAACCACCAAGGAGATTAATCCCCAGCAGAGTCGCCACTTTTCTATAGCGGTGTATTCGTCACTTTATGATTTATTGATTAAATCAAAAGCAAAGCATACAAAGAATCGAGTCGCCACCGCACTTTTATTTATCCAAAGGAATGGCTAAAAAGCGAACAAAAGCCTAAGAAGTTTTACACATAGAAAACTAATGAAAAGATCAGAGATCTGGGTAAGGGGTAAATTACGTAATGGGAAGGTGTTAGGCACCCAAAACGTCCTAGGTACTCCTAGGGAGCCATTTTCACACTTGTTGTATGAAATGTTATTTGTTATGAAAATATTATTGCGCAAACATGATTGGGAAGATGAGAAAAGAATATACAAGTTATTATTTTTGTGTTTGAACGGATGAACCTGTTGCCTACGTACCTTTCCATGGAAGGTAAGGATCAAAACGCCGTAGTTCGGCTAAAAGATTTCCAAAATATGAGTGGGTTCATTTTAAAACAAAAGCCCTAAGGTCTTTCGTTATCCACGAGAGAAAACTCAACCTTATACAAACAACAAGTCCACCATGTGAGAAGAGCTTCAACTTGCTAGTGAGGGGTTAACCCTATAATAAGCAAGGAAGTCTTACAATTCAATCACTAAGGACAAAAGGTGAGATTAACATCAACCAACTAGGATAAATCAAACCTATGGCTAATGTATGAAAACTTATCAAGAATGGACCAAGCCACAAAACAATTGAATGAGTTGGATTAACCAATTAGGATTTATTCACAAAAGAGGGTCAAAGTATGATTAGATATCATTTTAAAGAAGTATTATGAAATGGATTTTGAAAAATCAAAGGCCTAAGGCCTAGGTTTCTAATTTGAAAAGAAATGATAATGTTTGCACAATATTTTTCAGGTTTTGGTTTAACATGCACATGGAGGTTTAAAGAAACAAAAGGTGGGAGGGTGAGGGAGTGTAAAACTTCTTAGATGTTCACCTCTTGAGATCATATGTAGATGATCCAAGTGATTCCTTTGGAATAGGCAACAATGCAAGTAAGCAAATGAAAAATGGATACCGGATGACAATCAATGGACTTATACCAATCTCCTAAACAAAACAATGATACCGGATGCCAATGAATGGACTTATACCAATCTCACAAACAAACATGGATACCAGATACCAATCAATGGATTTACACCAATCTCCTAAAACAAAACAATGATACCAGATGCCAATCAATGGACTTATACTAGTCTCACAAACAAACATGGATACCGGATACCAATCAATGGATTTACACCAATCTCCTAAAACAAAAACAATGATACCAGATGCCAATCAATGGACTTATACTAGTCTCACACCATATCATAGGAACAACTGCCAAGTAATGGACTTATGCTTGTCTCCTCCATGGACAAAGCAAAAATGCTATAAAGCAAAGTTTATGAAATGATATACAAATGATGATGATAAATTCACTAAGGCACACTCAAGCAGATATGCACAGATGAATCAAGTAAGCAGACAAACAAGTCAATTAGCACACACTATATACAATCAATTAGGCTCAAGCAAGGTTAGACTTTAAAGTCAACTGGAATGGGGTAAGTTGTGCTCTTAACCCTAACATTGAGAGTTAGGGTGAAGCAGATGAAATGGAGATGACGGGTGTCCCTCATAGCTCTTATCCCTGGCCTGGGAGAGCTTTAAACAATAGAATGTGTGGGAGTTCAGAAAGTTGGAACTCTTCTCCACAAGTGATTTGACTCTATAAGATCTTGGGTTAATATCCACAATGCATCAACATGTTATGTGAGCAAAGGGATGACACACTGAATAGTAGGAGATGGATTGCACATCTCTTTTATCTACCAATTGCCTCATAAGTGGACTTTTCCTGCTTGGCACAAAGAGTAAACAATCACAAGCATTGCCTCTTAAGGAGGACTTCAGACAGGTGCCTGCCCAAATAATAGGACAGGTCTTCCAGACTACATGAAGAAGAGAGGTTATACCTAAGTGGTTAAGCAACCAAGCAAAAGCAAGTTCAAAATGAACTTAAGCAACTTATGTACCTGTGGAAACATCAAACAAATCAGTACAACTATACATATAAACAACCAACAGTTAATATCAACAGTCAAACCCAATAAGCAAAGGGCATAAGCCACAAGTCAAGCTCAAATGAGTTAACAACCCTACAAAACACACAATGTTAGTAGTCAAAGGCAAACATCAAATGCTCAAATGATGGAGCATCAACAACTATGTAATTTGGATGGTCAACCTGAAATCAAAGCACAAATGTGAGAAGCAAACCACTAGGTCAAAGCCTAGGGTCAAAGATGGAGAAAAAATTCAAAACAGAAGCTGGAAATTAACATGAATCAACTTCAAACACATCTTGAAACAATCCAAAAGGTTTCACATCAATATCATATACCAAAAGCATTTCATGATCAATTGAAGTTCAAGGCAATTTTAAAGCTCAAATGTGACCAACCAGAATGAAAAATCTCAATTAAATCAGAAATAAATCAATAAATTCCCAGAAAATTCATGCTCATTCACAACATCCGTAATATGCATCATGCAAAAAATCAGAGCAATTGGAATTCATTTGATATGGAAATCACATCACATAAGATGAACAAGCAAAGGTGTGACACAAATTGTCACACCTACCTTAACATGATCATAAAACAGAAACTACAAATGGTAAAAATACCAAATTAACACCATAATTTCAAGCAAAGTGTCTAGTTTCAACATGTAAATTTTCAGATTCATTGGATTAAAAACCAGCATTTCACAAATGATATGGCAAGGCAAGGTACAAAAGGTATACATGTTCAAATTCCCTAGCACAAAACAAAAACCAGCCAAGCACAATTTTATGAAAAAATGATCATAAAATACTAGATAGAAAATGGAATGCAATGCAAAAATCCTCATATTTTTTGGAGCAATTTTCAATTTAATATGAATTTGTGAAGTTAAAGAAAAAATAAAAAAAGTCATGTGAAGCATAGTATGGAAATAGGAGGGAAATGACATAACATGAGAAAACATTTGAATATTTGCTGAAGCTGGGAATCGAATTGAGTCACAATTTGAACTGAAGCGCGCCAAGGCTGAAACGACACCGTATCAGCTCAAACCCTAGCGCGCGCATGCATGGCATTCAAATAATCCGCAGGTAATATGCATGAACACGTAACAAAATCCGCAGGAAGACGTATGCGTTCCACAACAAAATTCGCAGGTAATCTGGAAAGTGTATGAACATATGAAGAACACGATGAAGATCATGAAGATCTTCATCCAATTTTTTCCAGAAAATCTCAAAGTGTCCAGAAATTAACAATGAGCAAAGCATTCGAATCAGCATGTCATATACATCAAGGATCCACAATTATTTCATGTAAAAACAACAAAACATGCATGGATCGAAGAAATCAAAAGTTCATTATCAAAACTTCAATCTATCGTATCTCACTCAAAACAGCACCAAAATTCATGATTCAAAGCTCAAATTCATCAGCATAACAAGATCTATAATATCATGGCAAGGAAAATAAAAAATAAGAGAGTTGATTTGTGACCTCTTGAAGAGAAGAACTGGTGAATCGTGTTATCCAGGCCTTGTGATGCTTCCAATCTCTTCAATGATGCTTGTATGAATGATTAATGGAGAGAATGAGCTTCAATTGCGCATGAATCTAACAGAATTTGGATTTGCCATGGATGCTTTCAAGCTTCGATATGCTTCAATGCTGCACGATTTCCTTTGGATCTTCCTTCAAACTCGCTCACAAATGCTACTAGATGATGAATGGATCAAGAAAAGTGGCTTGTGTTTGAAGAATTTGCAAGAAAAAAGTGAGAGAAAATTTGTGTATTCTAGATCTAGATCTGAAGTTATGAATGTTGTTCGCTGAAAACAGTTAGGGTTTGTGTTATATACTCCCTCCTAATCATGCTCTTAATCATGTTTAGGCAAATGGTAAATGGATTAGCAAAAATGGAGTGTAAATGCAAAATTGGGATTTCACCTCATGCATGATATGCATGCATGAACAGTACACGAATTCACCTTAATTTCACTTAAAAACCCAATTTGGAGCTCTTGGCAATGATAGAATGTTCAAATAATTGACCAATTTTAAACTTCAAAAATTCCCTCCAAAAATCAAGTGAATTGGCACATGTTCATATGATGACAATTGATGAAATGCAATGCATGATTTTGAAAGTAGAGGTCAAGAGAAGAATGTACAAAAAAGAGCCACTTGAATTGGAGTTTTGGTTGAGAAGTTATGCACATTTGAATCTTCAAGTACACCTTGCCATGTTTTGATCATATCTTCTTAACCACACATGAGAAATTGATGATCTTGGACTTTTTGGAAATGGGAGAGAAAGATCTACAACTTTCAGGTTCAACAAAATTTCATTTGAAGCTTTCTTGATGATGTAATTTGAAGTTGAAGTTGGATGAAAACCTTTCCATTTTTGGCAATTTTGAATTATAGGTCACTTTCTATTTTTGGAAAGTTTTGACCTGACTTTATTTTCTTCAATGTTGATGTTTGAAATGTCAAATGAGACTTGTTTGAACATGAATGAAGTACTTCTAATCACTTCCCACCTCCAAATCCACAGTTGACTTGGCAGTTGACTTTCTAGGCCTCCAGTTGACCTGAAAATGTTCTGATGAGATTAAAGCCTCTACCACTTGGGATTTTGATTCAAAATGATAACATGGCTCATATGCACTCTTGATAATGATTGTGGTGTCCAAATTCTCAAGAATGGCCACCATCTATTGCTCAATGACTGCCTTTGATTGTCTTGACTATTGATTGCTTCATCTGCAAGACAAGGGTTAGATGACATATTTTTGTACTTTTGGTTAGTAGTAACAAGAAAAGCAATGATATACAAATGCAAAACATGCTTGGTGATCAAGAATCACTCTCAAAAGATAACCAACCCACAAGGAAAGAGGCAAGATGCACAATGATCCTTGAGGCAATGATATGGTATGATATGATGCCATGAGGGATCTTAGGGACAAAATTGGGGTCTTACAACTAGTAAGAAACTTCAACTGCTCAATCACACTAGAAAGAGACTTCTGCTCAAGCACACATGCAAAAGACTTCAACAGCTCAAGCAAACTAACAAGAGACTTCTTAGGCTCTAAACAATCAATTTAGAAGAATAGATAATAATTGCACTTGAGATATACTTAGAGGTGCAAAAGTGATACAACACACACAAAGACTCTTAATACTTAAGACTTCTAAGATATACAAAGATAAGAAAATCTTAAGGACTTATGCAAATAAACAACTTTGTTCACGTAAGCTCAAAGTTGTTGGGTAATGTTTGTTATTTTCCTTCAAATATTCATCTCCTTTTATAGAGGTAAAAAGAGACGTTGGAGGATAACTTACACAAGAGGTCTTTGCAGACAAGCTTTTCCAAAAGGTACATTGGAAGTTGTTATACAAAACATTAATGCTTTTTGTAACAAATTTATCCAAAATACATTTTTACAAACCACGTATCTATTTAGTTGATGGAGTAGACATAAGGAGACATTTTAACTTTATTGATCCTTGCGCTACAAATCCCTAGTTGACATTCTTCAAAATCTGGTTTTGACAAATTAGATTTACTTCAGAGTCCGAGCTTTGTTCAGAAGCAGAGTTCCCTTAAATTGTTGTTAACCTTCAAAATCTAAGTCTTTAGCTTCTCTTCATATGCTCTTTCAGAGTCAGAACCATGTTAAATTTTAGCTTATGATCATGCACACTTGAACATATATTAGTATACCATATTGTTCTTTAAGTACTTTCTTATTATCAAAACTTAAGGGATATGAACAATTTTATTTCAACACACACACGCACGAGCACACATCACACAAACACACATATACACGCACACATCACACATGCACATGCACACGCATACGCCACACACACACACGCCCAAACACACACACACACACACACACACACACATACACAAACACACACACACATGCGCACACATATACACGCACACATCAAACATGCACACGCACACACACACACACACATACACCACACGCATAAATACGCACACACACACATCACACATGCACATGCACATGCACATGCACACGCACACGCACACGCACACGCACACACGCACAAACACACACACATTCACACACACACACACACACACACATATATGTGAGCAAATTCTTTACTTTGAATATGTTTTGAAAGATAGCAAATTGTGTGATCATTGTCTAATTGTTGGTTGTGCATTATTTTACATGTTTCATTTGTGTTTTTAGCCTATACTATTGTTTCGTGTCTATACATAAAGATCCACATTGATACATTTCTTAAAAGAACTCATAAAAACTGTTTTGTGTCAGTATGTATCGATACATGCTCATCTGCATCGATACATAAATTTGTTTTAAATCACAAAACGTTTTTGCTTTAGTATGTATCGATACATACGAGCTTTGTATCGATACATGCTTAGTTAAAATGTTCTATGTATCGATACATACGAGCTTTGTATCGATACATGCTTAGTTAAAATGTTCTATGTATCGATACATACGAGCTTTGTATCGATACATGCTTGTATTAATTCTCTAAAATTAATCAAAGCTACAGTATGTATCGATGCATAATCTTTTGTATCAATACATAATTCTGTTTTGTCTACTAACAGCTTCTGTCTTTCACATATAAGAAGTATTTTGACAGCTCAGTTAAAAAGGACGAATTCAGAAGTGAAAAACAGTTGTAACACAAATCAAAGGAGTGTGTAGCAGCAATTGTTTTGAGCAGTTAGAAACCTGAAAGAGACTTCACTTTCTTCATCTTCTCAATCTCTTTTCTTCAAGAACATCAACACATAATCATTCTTGTTCTTTGGATTAAAGGATCAACGAGATAACGTTCAGTGGAACGATCAAGGATCTAGCTGAGGTGTTCAGTGGAACGATCGAGGATCTAGCTGAGTTGAAGGTTGAAGGGGGTTTCGAGGAAAAACCAAATGGTTTGTCCTTCAAGAACTGGAGTGTTCTTGCGGGTTTGTTAGTCACGTTTGCAGAACAGATTCAGCCGTAGCGTAGGGTTTGGAAATTGGGTAATTTCGCAAACAGGTCGTGGAACCGGTGAATTGTTTGCAATTTCTTGCAGGAAATTCTTGATCGAGCTCAGATCAAGTGGAGGTTTTATACAAGAAGAAGATTTTGGGATTTAGATTTCTGTCTTTGTATTGTAACCTTGTATCTGTCGCATCCGCGAAAAACAACCGGCGGGAAAAATAAAACAAAAAGAGCCGCCACCGTGCGTTATTTATCCCAAAAGAGGGAAAGGAAACGCTCGAAGTAAACCTGGAAAAGACATGGTCTCGCGACCAGAGAGAGATGGGATCGGGAGTCGGTTATGCGAAGGGAAGGTATTAGCACCCCTACGCATCCGTCGTACTCGGCGGGATCCACGCTCAAAAGGATAGAAGAAAGGTTGCTAAACACTGCTCAAAAGAATGCACACACACACACAGGAATAAGACACAGATGGAAGAAGAGGGGAACGAGCTCGCTAGGATATCGCATCCTATGCCTACGTATCTCATCTGGAATGAGAATCAGAGCTACCGTAGTTCGGCTCACGCACGCCGAAACAAAACACACACGCAAGAAACCGACTGCCAATTGCTGGGCTTACGTCAGACTCCATACAAACAGGCAAACATGGAAACCGAATGCCAATTGCTGGACTTACATCAGACTCCGAACCAACAAACACACATAGGAAACCAACTGCCAATCGCTGGACTTATGTCGGACTCCAAACACACACAACAGGGGTTAATCGGACGCTGAGTCGTCAAAAGCAACAAAAAAGGGTTGAACAAACAAGCTAACAGGGAGTCTGGTACTCGAGCCTGCTAGCTGTCAAGCAAACACACACAAAAAAGAAAAAAAAGGTGCCCGGAGAGATCTCGTACTATCTCCTGCCTATGTACCTCATCTGGTATGAGGATCAGGGCGACGTAGTTCCCCTTAACAAGGGAGAAACTTCTAACCTAACCAGAGACTGGGAAATGACAAACTAGAAGGGAGACTGACTCGAGCCTAATAGTTATCATGCAATCCACAATGGTCCTAAGTTGAGGTTTCTATCTAACTTGCACAGGCAGCAAGCTATCCTAAACAACACAAGCAAACACATACAAGCACAAAAGGCAAGCACACACACTATATGCACACAATTGGGCTCATACAAGGTTAGGCTGTGAAACACAAGCCAACTGGAATCGGGTGTAGTTAGCTCTTAACCCTAACATTGAGAGTTAGGGTGAAATCAAAGCTCAAACATAAGCAACCAACCACTAGGTCAAAGCCTAGGGTCAAAGATGGAGAAAAAATTCAAAATAGAAGCTGAAAATTAACATGGATCAACTTCATTCAATCAAGAACACAATCCAAAAGGTCTCATCTTAATATCAATTACCAAATCCATTTCATGAACCAAATATGGCAAGGTATGCACATTGTGACCCCATTTTGACATCAGAAGCAACAAATGCACATTAAATCAAAAATGATTCAAATGATCTTGGAAAAATTCATGAGTAAACAAGACATACAACATGATCATCACACACAAAATTAGAGGCATTGGACATCAATAGGCCTGGCAATCACCTAGCATAAGTCAAGACAAGCACAAATGTGACCATCCAGAATGAAAAATCTCAATTAAATCAGAAATGATCCCAAAAATTCCAACAAAAATCATGAGCAATCACAACACTCATATCAAGCATCATACAAAAAATCAGAACAATTGGATATCATTTGGCATGGTAAACACATCAATCAAGTTGGACATCACAAGGTGTGACACAAATTGTCACACCTACCTTAACATGATCATAAAACAGCAATGGCACATGATAAAAATACCAAATCAACACCACAATGTCAGGCAATGAGTCTCGTTATAGCATGCAAAATTTCATGAGCATTGGATAAAAACTCAGCATTTCACAAATGATATGGCAAGGCAAGGTCAAGATATGATACATGTTCACAAACCCTAGCACAAATTAATTTCCAGCCATGCACAATTTATGGAAAAATGATCGTAAAATACTAGACAAAAAATGCAACACACTGCAAAAAACCACATATTTTTTGGACGATTTTTCAATTAGATATGATTTTTGGAATATTGCAAATGAAATGAAATAAACATGTATCCATTAAAATGAAATAAAAGGAATTATTTAATTTGAATTTTTAAAAATGGCGCCAGCACATGAAACGCGGTCGTTTCATTAATGTGTTGGATGGTCAATGCATGGTCAACATGCCTGAGCCAATAGCAGCGCTGCATGGAATTTCTCATGACCAATCAAAACGCCACCCTAACCAAACACATGTGCAACAGTTTTTCGTGGCCAAATGAATCTAAAACCGTTGCCAAAAGTTCTGCAATTCATCTTCTTCGCGCGCATCAGAGGAACAGTGAGTGGTTCAACAACATCAAGAACATTTTTCTCAGATTTCATAATTAAGAACATCAACATGTAGCATAAACATCACAGATCACAAATCAAGGCATGGCTAAGCATGAATCATCAAGACAAGACCAAATCGAGCAAATGAAAAAATTTCATGAAAACTTTAATCAACTACATCTCACTCAATATTGCATGGAAATTAATGATTCGAAGCTCAGAATGATCACAACAACAAGATCTACAAATATATCACAAGAATTTTGAGAATTAAGAGGATTGATTTGTAACCTCTTGAAGTGCAGCTTTGGATTTCGTGCGTTTCAGGCTTTGCAATGCTTCAAGAGTTCTTCTAGGAAGCTTATAAAGTTGATTGGAAGAGATAAGGAAGCTTAATTGTGCACGAATCCTCCAGAATTTCAAATCACCATTGTTGAGTTCAAGCTTCAAGATGCTTCAATTATGCACGAATTCTCTTGGATCTATGTTCAATCTTGCTCAATGATGCTTCAGTATGATGAATTAAGCAAAGGAAATGGATCTTGATTGAAGAATTTGAGAGAAAATTTGAGAGAAAAAGTTTGATGAAATTTCTAGATCTGAAAATTGTGATTGTTGTTATCTGAAAACAGTTAGGGTTTGTGTTATATACCTCTCCCTAATCACTCTCCTAATCATGTTTAAGCAATTGGTAATGGTAATTAGCAAAATGGAGTGCAAGTGCAAATTGAGATTTTCACCCTATGCATGAAAATGCATGGTGAATAGTGCACGAATTTTGATCCAATTCCACTCAAAATGCTGTTTTGGAGCCAAATGCAATGGTAGCATGTTCAAATAATGCACAAATTTTAAATTCCATATTTTCCCTCCAAAAATCAAGTGAATTACCAAATGTTCATATGATGATAATGCATGCCATGTAATGCAAGATTTGGAAAGTAGAGGTCAAGAGAAGAATGTACAAAAAAGAGCCACTTGAATTGGAGCTTTGGTTGAGAAATTATGCACATTTGAATCTTCAAGTACACCTTGCCATGTTTTGATCATATCTTCTTAACCACACATGAGAAATTGATGATCTTGGACTTTTTGGAAATGGGAGAGAAAGATATACAACTTTCATGTTCAACAAAATTTCATTTGAGGCTTTCTTGATGATGTAATCTTGAGTTGAAAACCTTTCCATTTTTGGCAAATTCAAATTACAGGTCACCTGCTATTTTTGGAAAGTTTTGACCTGACTTTAAATTCTTCAATGTTGATGTTGGGAATGTCAAATGAGACTTGTTTGAACATGAATGAAGTATTTCTACTCACTTCCCACCTCCAAATCCAACAGTTGACTTTGCAGTTGACTTTTGCAGTTAATAGATGACTTGGTCATGCACAGATGATTTTGAGCCTCAACCTCTTGATGAAACAACTCCACAATGAAACCTTAGCTTATACAAGCTCAATAAAATCATATGATGATCCCCATCTTATTAAGGACCTCATCTTCTTGAAAAACCCTGATTGGCATAATTCAACTGATTAGGGTTGACCAGAGGTCAAAACCCTAATCCCAAGGAGCTTGATCAGAAATGATGAAATCTTTGCTAAGGACATAACCATGATGATGATGTACCATTTCAACCAAGATAAAGCCCAAACTCCTTGAGGAACCAAGAAACCCTAATTGAAGCACAAACCTCAGATGATTGGTGATCAATTCATGAAACCCTTAAGCTTGCATCATTTAACCCCTCTATCCTCTAATAAAGACCTAGGAGGATGACTTGCTTATTTCACATGATATGCAAGGATGTAATGCCTAGTGTCCTAAAAAAATGAGATGCAATATGCTAAGCTAGTCCCAAGAGAGGAGGGCAAATTTTGAGGTGTTACAGCTGCCCCTATTCAATCCACTGTGAACCTGTCGATATGAACAGCCTCGGCTTTCAGATGATCAGGGCGAAGAGTGATTAAATACCAAGAACAGACGAACAATTTGCACTCTGATGGGAAATAATTAACAATGCCTGTTAGAATCGGCAGAGAAACAATCTCAAAAAGAAGAATCCGCCTGGTACGGAGAAAGTCGGCCTGAATACCGAAAAGAATCGTTGACCTCGATACCAAATTAAATGGTAACACAGGAATACCATCATGGCCTGAACGCCGCTCATCAGTCTGAATACTAAGCATCGGGGTATGAGAGTATTAATGTCGGTCTGAATACCGGGAGATTGGCCTGAATGCCCAACAACTGGCCTGAACGCCACTTCGGTCTGAATACCGGAAAGCTAGCCTGAGTGCCGCAAGTACTTCAACCTGATCGTCGGAAACTTCTTCGATCTGAAAATCGGAAAATCTGGTCTGAACACCCACCTCGGTCTGAACACCGGAAATCTGGCCTGAACGCCGCAAGCTGCATCGATCTGAACTTCGGAAGCTTCTTCGATCTGAAAATCGGAAACTGGCCTGAGTGCCACAGGTACTTCGACCTGATCGTCGGAAACTTCTTCGATCTGAAAATCGGGAACTGGCCTGAGTGCCACAAGTACTTCGACCTGATCGTCGGAAACTTCTTCGATCTGAAAATCAGAAACTGGCCTGAATGCCACAACGGTCTGAATACCCGGGAAACTCGTCACGCCTGTCAGTATCGGCAAAAAGGAATAGTGATAAATGAGGCGGCACGCGTGCCAACAACCCATGTTGGGGATAACAAGCCATGAACATGCCATCCTCCATTCAACCCTAGCAAACGAACCAATTGCGCTCAGCTGGGGATTATCTCTTTCTCTTTTATTTACTTTTTGGACCCTGAAACTCCTTGGATTATCATTTCTATCTCCGCCCAACAGAAATCCTTCCTCCAATATCGCACTACTGGGGAATACTGTTGATTAAAATCATGATGCCAAACTTCTCGGAGTAACATCTTCACCTTCTAGCGAAACCACCTCTCAAACAATAACCACGGCTTGAGACTAGCTTATGCTTGCAATGATGATGCATGGTTCTTTTTAGCGCAATGCTCCATAATCATGGAAATGCTACGCAATTCATTATGCAATATGCTATGATCTCCTAAATGATGAATGCATAAAAGGTATCCCCCTCAAGGGACTCTTCTGGGGAGCTCGAGGCACCCTGCTGAGGAACTCGCCGTTGCTCCAACCTCCACTCTGCTGGGGAATAGCACTGCTGCTGGGGAAAGGACCACCCTCACCAGGGATAACCTCCTCTGCACCCAACCCGCTTGGGGACTTCGCTGGGGAATAAACCACCAACGCACTCTGTGGGGAAACAACGGTCTTTGTCTTGCTGGGGAACTTAACAAGCTCCGCCATGCTAGGGGAAACAACTACCCACAGACACCTCCACTGGGAAATAGCAACCTTCAGACCTGGCTGCTGAGGAAACACCGATCTCAAATCTGCTGGGGAGATAACCATCCCGACCCTGCTAGGGAAAACTCGGGCCTTGAATTTGCTGGGGAGGTAACAATCCCAACTCTGTTTGGGGAAACAAGGAAATTCTGGCACAGAACACCCGTCGACCCGTCGAACCCTGGTATTCAACATCCAAATCCAGTGTCAGCTTTCCACTTTTGAGAGCTCCCAGACTCGTCTGGACTTTTCCGATTCATCACCTTGTATTCCCAACTTCTCCGTACTCTACGGAGATCGAACTCCTTGGATTTATACAAACTTTCCAGCCCTCAGACTTTGAAGAGTCTTCTTGATTAATTCCCAGGATCGTCGTACGTCTTTCGTCGTCTTTTCACCATTCTTTCAGTCCCTTGTCCCTGATTGGACTCCACGGGGATCTTTTGTCAAAAGCTTCACATCACAACCTGCAAGTGAGTGAAAATATCTAACAGCACCTGCAAAAGAGATCATTAGATAAAAACATGCCCCAGGTATGCCAAGATTTCAACACTTGGGTCACTCAACCTTCCGAATAAGATTTCAAGTTTTCAATCTTATAAGCATGCATTGGAAGGGACCTGTGTGTCTTAAAATGCAAAGATTCTTTATCACAAACAATTGGATGTTTTTGCAATCAAGGCGGTAATGAAAACAAAAACAAAATTATTTGACTGAATATGCATTTTATTGATTGAAAAAGTGTGGCTCAAGACTGAGCAATACACAGGAAGCAATTCCTGAAAAGAGGTAATTGCACACAAAAGGAAAATCTATCCTAATGGCAATGTGAAATCGTAATCTCATCGAGTTTCGACTCGGTTACACCCCATATGTCCTCAGACTCTCCGTGCTTTCCGCCTTCTGGACAAGACGTTTCCAACTGGTCCCTGTCGGGGATTATCCTGATGCCTTAACCAAAGCGCAAACGATCATGCCAGACACAGTTGTTCGTTTCAATCCCTCTTTTGCCTGGACCGCCTTTTTCGGGTTTTCAGTCCACCGGGATACCCTTTTTTGCCCAAGCCGCCTTTTCAGGTTTTCGACTTGCCGGGTGTACAATTTTTTCTTTTTATCCCTAATTTTTGCTCGAACATTTTCATCATTTTTTTTCGGTTCGCCGGGATGCCCATTTTTGCCTGGACTATTTTATTCTTTTCGTCCACGGGTCTCTTTATACGAAGTATTTTTTAACTGCATCCGCATTCACAGGGGATGGAAAATCCTCGCCGTCCATGGTCGTTAACAACAAGGCTCCGCCAGAGAAAACCTTCTTAACCACGAATGGACCTTCATAATTGGGTGTCCATTTGCCCCTACGATCGTTTTGAGGAGGAAGGATCCTTTTCAATACCATATCGCCTACGTGATATACCCGAGGTCGTACCTTTCGGTCAAAAGCACGCTTCATTCTCTGCTGGTACAACTGCCCATGACAGATGGCCGCCAGCCTCTTTTCCTCAATCAGGCTCAACTCTTCGTACCGAGTCCTTACCCATTCAGCCTCTTGCAATTTCACATCCATCAGGACTCTCAAAGAGGGAATTTGAACCTCAATCGGTAGCACAACTTCCATTCCGTACACAAGTGAGAATGGCGTTGCCCCAGTAGATGTACGCACTGAAGATCGGTACCCATGTAATGAAAATGGCAACATCTCATGCCAATCCTTATAGGTCACGACTATCTTCTGCACAATCTTCTTAATATTCTTATTAGCTGCCTCAACCGCCCCATTCATCTTCGGACGATAAGGAGAAGAATTGTGATGCTTAATCTTGAATTCCCGGCACAGTTCTGCCATCATCTTGTTATTCAAATTAGAACCATTGTCAGTAATGATTCTTTCGGGAACCCCATATCGGCAAATGATGTCTCTCTTGAGAAATCTGGCAACGACCTGCTTCGTCACATTCGCATAAGAGGCTGCTTCCACCCACTTGGTGAAGTAATCAATAGCCACTAATATGAACCGGTGCCCATTCGAAGCCGTCGGCTCAATCTTTCCAATCATATCAATGCCCCACATAGCAAACGGCCACGGAGACGACATCAAGCTCAACGGATTTGGAGGCACGTGCACCTTTTCATCATAAATCTGGCATTTATGACACTTCCGCACGAAGTTGAAACATTGGGCCTCCATCGTCATCCAATAATAACCTGCCCTCAGCAGCTTCTTCACCATTGCATTTCCATTGGCATGGGTACCAAACGACCCCTCGTGAACCTCTTTCATCAATTGGCTTGCTTCTTTATCATCAACACATCTGAGCAAAACCCAATCAAAATTTCTCTTGTACAAAACCCCATCCTTATTCAAGTAGAACACCATGGCCAACCTCCGCAGAGTCTTTCGGTCCTTCTTGGATGCTCCCTCAGGATATTCTTGGGTTTCCAGATAGCGCTTGATATCGTAATACCACGGCTTCTCATCGTCAGGCGCTGTGTCAACAGCAAACACATAAGTCGGTCTATCCAGACGTCCCACCTCAACAGTTGGGAACTGATTCCACCATTGCACCTTAATCAAGGCGGCTAGTGTAGCCAAAGCATCCGCTAAAGGATTCTCTTCTCTAGGCACATGATGCAATACCACCTTGGTGAAAAACGTCAACAATCTCCTCGTATAATCCCGATATGGAACTAAGTGAGATTGATGCGTATACCATTTTCCGTTAACCTGATTCACAACCAAAGCCGAATCTCCATATATAACAAGGTTCTTGATCCTCAAATCAATCGCCTCTTCAATCCCCAGGATACAAGCTTCGTATTCAGCCACGTTGTTGGTGCACTCAAATGTTAGCCGGGCAGCAAAAGGAATGTGGGATCCTTTCGGCGTAACCAAAACAGCACCAACACCGCCACCATTCACGTTAACGGCCCCATCAAACATCAAAATCCATTTGGATTCAGGGTCAGGCCCCTCCTCCGGGATCGGTTCCTCACAATCTTTCGATTTGAGAAATATGATGTCCTCATCAGGGAACTCAAACTTCATCGGTTGATAATCCTCAATGGGTTGCTGGGCGAGGTAATCAGACAATACACTCCCCTTAATTGCTTTCTGAGAGGTATACTGGATATCATATTCGGTCAAAATCATTTGCCACCTCGCAACCCGTCCGGTCAATGTTGGCTTCTCAAAAATGTACTTGATTGGATCCATCTTGGAAATCAATAAAGTGGTATGAACCAACATATACTGCCTCAGTCGGCGAGCAGCCCAGACCAAAGCACAACAAGTTTTCTCGAGCAGTGAATATCTTGTTTCACAGTCGGTAAACTTTTTGCTAAGGTAGTATATGGCATGCTCTTTTCGACCAGACTCGTCATGCTGTCCCAATACACACCCCATAGACCCCTCGAGGACTGTCAAGTACAGAATTAACGGTCGTCCCTCCACAGGAGGCATCAGAATCGGAGCCTCCTGCAAATACTCTTTTATCTTTTCAAATGCCGCTTGGCAATCATTATTCTACCTGACTGTTTGATCTTTTCTCAATAACTTGAATATTGGTTCACACGTGGCTGTTAGATGAGATATGAGCCGTGAAATGTAGTTCAATCTACCTAAGAAACCACGAACCTCCTTCTTTGTTCTTGGTTCAGGCATTTCTCTTATTGCTTTTACTTTAGCAGGATCAACCTCGATTCCTTTTTCACTTACAATGAACCCCAGTAGTTTACCGGACCGCACCCCGAAAGTGCACTTGTTCGGATTCAACCTCAGTCTGAACTGTCTCAGCCGGTCAAACAACTTGGCCAGATCTACCAAATGCCCCTCTTCTGTTTGGGACTTTGCTATCATGTCATCAACATAGCATTCAATTTCATGATGAATCATATCATGAAACAAAGTCACCATAGCCCTCTGATACGTAGCACCGGCGTTCTTGAGACCAAATGGCATCACCTTATAACAAAAAGTGCCCCATGGTGTGATGAACGTTGTCTTCTCCATATCATCTGGCGACATCTTGATTTGATTATAGCCAGAAAAACCATCCATGAAGGAAAACACCGAGAACTGAGCTGTATTATCTACCAACACGTCAATGTGAGGTAATGGAAAATCATCCTTCGGGCTAGCTCTGTTCCAATCCCGGTAGTCCACACACATTCTCACCTTCCCATCCTTCTTAGGGACTGGCACAATGTTTGCAACCCAAGGCGGATAATTAGTGACAGCTAGGAAACCAGCATCCCACTGTTTCTGCACTTCCTCTTTAATTTTCATGGCCATCTTAGGTCGGGTTTTGCGCAACTTTTGCTTCACTGGAGGACAATCTGCTCTCAACGGTAACTTGTGCACAACGATATCGGTATCCAACCCTGGCATATCTTGATAAGACCAGGCGAAGATATCAACATACTCTTTCAACAATGCTACCATTCTGCTCTTAACACTCGCCTCCAAAGCAGCCCCAACTTTCACTTTCTTTCTGACCTCGTCGGTACCCAAATTCACAACCTCTACCTGCTCCTCGTGCGGCTGAATCACCTTCTCCTCTTGTTTTAACAACCTGGCTAATTCCTCTGGCAGTTCACAATCTTCTTCGCCTTCTTCTTCGGCATGATAGATCGGATTGTCGAAGTCATATGAGGGTGTAACAGGATTGTTATCAATGAGATCCGGAGAAATATCGCATCTGCATGAATGTTGATTCATGCATTGCTTTAGAACCGGAGCGAGACAAATTGAAAAGGAAAATGAAAACATTGCCATTTTTATTTTGTTTTAAACTGCAAAAATAAATGAAAAACAGGGAACACCGCTTTTAATTGAAAAACATCCTTTTATTTATGATGCAAGAAATTGCAAAATGAAACATGAGGTGGCCCTTACAATGAACCATTACGTTTCGGGCAAAACGTAAGGCTTCCATGCAAATAAAATTGAAAACAGGAAATATTACTCTTCAAGTAGAGTGACAGTGATGATCTTTTCGGCCTTCCAGTTCTGGACTTCTATCCCTGGTACGCACGGTTTTATCCACTGATCAATCTCACAGTCACTGTCAACTTCTTCACCCACCATACAAATGTGATCTGGATCCAGCATTCCAGCACTGGTGAATGTGAACAACGGACGACGTCCTCTACCTTGTCCAGACGAGCCTCGGCCCGGCTGATAACCCACTCCGAATCTATCCTTCTTGGCGGCGATGTCCATCATTTTTCCCCAACCAGGAGCTTCCCCACTCTTCACCACCTCAGCAGCCTGCTTATACGAAGAAATGGATGGCTTCTCCTCCTCTTTGGCAAAAAGAGCATTCTCCACCTCGACGGTTTCGAATGCTTGACTTGGCGTTTCCCATATCTCACCGTCCATTTCAACATACTTGAACGACGATAGGTGGCTGACGAAGATATCCTCCTCTCCGCAGACATTGACGACCTGCCCGTCCCAGATATACTTCAGCTTTTGGTGCAAAGTCGAGGTCACTGCCCCAGCAGCATGAATCCATGGGCGACCCAACAGGCAACTGTATGCCGGCTGAATATCCATGACATAAAATACCGACTTGAACACCTCGGGCCCGATCTTCACCGGGAGCTCCACTTCCCCAAACACTGCCCTCTTCGAACCGTCAAAAGCTCTCATTATCAGGTCAGTGGGCGTCAAGATCAACCCTTCACAGTTCAGCTTCGCCAAGGCTTTCTTTGGCAACACATTTAAAGAGGAACCGGTATCAACCAACACATGCGAGAGCACGGCTCCTTTACATTCCATAGCAATGTGTAATGCCCTATTATGATTCCTCCCATCCACAGTCAGATCAAGATCAGTGAAACCCAGCCCATGGCTGACATTGACATTTGACACCACCGTCTCTAACTGATTAATTGTGATCTCTTGGGGAACATAGGCTCTTTTCAGTATTTTCAACAAAGCCTCTCTATGGGGTTTGTTGCAGATGGTCAACAAGCTTGTACTCTGACTTCTTGATGATCCTCAGGAATTCTTCAGCTTCATCATCGAGTTCTTTCTCCGACCCACCAGGCGCCGGTGTCACCACAAGAGTACCTTCATTTACCACTTGTTTTCCTCTTGCCCTGGCTAAAGCCTCGGCCTTTTCTTTCTTTTCTCTCTCTCCATCCCCACTCCTTAAAGCGTCCGGTGCAAACAACCTTCCACTGCGAGTGAAACCACTGGGTCCGGCATTATCCACCTTTGAAACGGTGGTTTCATCCGCAGTCTGATCCTCCAATTTCTCCCCATTACAGTAGACTTCTCCACCATAATGCCACGGCACGGGGTCATCTTTGTCATAAGGAATTGGCCCAGGTACCGTGATAGTAACTGGAGCCGCATCGGCCAGCGCTGACAAATCAACCGGGTCGAAATAAATAGTTATGGTGGAGACATCTTCCTTCCCCAAGTCCACTTTCTCAAACTTGAGGCTTCCCTCATCCATCAGCCTCTGGATAGCCTCCCTCAACAGTATACACCCATCAGGAACAACAGTGCACGCAACACAACAGTCATCACAGCCCGGAAAGACCCCATTCTTCAACAATTGCCTCTTGACCTCAGCCAACGGAGTCTTCAACTGTTCCACATTCAACAGCCCAATTCTGCCCTCTTCAGAAATTGCACTCACCCCCATTTGACCATGCGCAGGCATGGGATTAGCATTCACATTTGGAGATGGTGCAAAGTTGATGGCTTTAGAATCCACCAATTCCTGGACCACATGCTTAAAAGCTTTACAATTTTCTACGTTGTGTCCAGGAGCACCTGAGTGGAATTCGCACTTGACATTCTCATCAAAGCTGGGAGGCCTCTGATCGGGTCTCAACGGAGCCAACGTTCTCAATTGAACCAACCCCAAATCCTTCAACTTCTTCAGCAAGAAAGAATAGGTCACAGGTGGTCTATCGAATTGACGATCATTCATTCGTCCTCGCACCTGATACCCAGCCCTCTGCGGTCTCTGTTGAAATGGCTGTCTTTGTTGTTGCGGTTGTTGTTGTTGCTGTTGTGCAGGATGATTATCAGCAGGAATGGTTACCGCAGCAGTGTGCTGATAGTAACGATCCCTACTCTGTCCTCTTTGGGTATACACTGCACTGGTATCACCCTCCTTTTTCCTCTGACCATTTCCAAAGGGCTTTTTCGATCCATACGACGAAGCATTACCCTGGATTTTCCCCATCTTCAACCAACTCTCAATTCTCTCTCCGGCCACCACAATATCAGTAAAGTTAGTAACCGGGCAACCAACCATTCTTTCTGCAAATGTCCCCTGAAGGGTACCCATAAACAGATCTGACATTTCTCGGTCTACTAACGGTGGTTGAACTCTAGCAGCCAGCTCCCTCCACCTCTGTTGTATACTCCTTAAACCCCTCATTAGGCTTCTGAGACATACCCTGCAGCTGGGTACGACTAGGAGCCATGTCAGCATTAAACTGGTACTATTTAAAGAATGCATCTCCGAGATCTTGCCAGCTTTTGATATCCGAAGATTTCAACTTGGTGTACCACTCCAAGGACCCTCCAGACAAACTGTCCTGGAAGAAGTACATCCATAGCTTCTGATCCATTGTATAAGCCGAAATCTTACGGACGAAGGCCCGGAGGTGAGTTTCCGGGAAAGAACTCCCACTGTACTTATCAAACGCAGGCGCTTTGAACTTTTGTGGGATCACAATCCCCTCGACCAGCCCCATATTTGACATATTAAAAAACCCCGGAGTAGCATGGCTTTCCAAGGCCCTTATCTTCTCCGCCAACACCTGAATCTCTTTATTTGGCGGTTGAACACCATATTGGCCAAATTGTTCATTCAACATGGAGAATTGGTTTGCTTCTCTATCCTCCTCTCTATCCTCCTCCGCCCCAAAGAAAGGAGGAAACAGACTGTCCTTCAGATTATTACCCATTGGACCCGGTCTACCGCCTGTGGCAGCACCAAAACCACCAGCATTATTAGTCACCACACCAACAGTTGTCCTCTTCCCGAGATCTCCTCCATCCCTCGAACCGCCAAGATCGTGGTTGGAGACACCCTCCAAATTGACACCACTGTTAGCAGCTGAAGCCCGCTCGAGCTTCTCCACTTTATCAGCAAGTGCTTTCTGCCCCACGGCAAACCCTTGCATGACATTGATCAGTTCATTCATCTTCTCCTTCAGCTCGAGAAAATCTGTGTTGGGTAGATCCATCAGCCTTGGTGTGTTGCGTCTGGTAAAGTATCTGTATGGACGGGTTGTGTGCAAGGGAATGACTCTACGAGCACGAGCAATGATTCCTGAAACAACCAAGCATGTTAGAAACTGACACCTGCAAAATAGAAGACAAGTTATTATGATTCATGCATGAATGCAATGTCTATCCATATGAGGAACACTCTGTCTTTTGATCCTGGCTTCATCGAGACAGATAATAATACGGCAGCAATATTCTGAGATTCATCATTTGATTTCGAGATACAAAGCAGAGATATATGATTTAGCAAAAATACCACCCAACCATGTGTGTGCTATGTGAGTGCATACAGGAAAGCAAATAAAGCTTGAAGATTGATCACTGAATGAAAACAACCATTGCATATCGAAAGGCCAATAAGAGCGAGAGTCATACATCGAGTCTGATACAAATCAAATACAATTCTCCAGAATCAGAAAGAAAATACAAGCAAGTGAATTCCATCAATAGGCCTGACGGTAATCCAACACAAATGATAACAAAAGGCTACACTGAAGAAGGCCCCACAGAAGGTTCTGCATCATCTACCATCTTGGTAAACTTCACCGCGAACCTAAGCTCAGTGTTCTCCTGCTGCAATCTCCCTATCTCCTTCTGGTGAATCTTCATCTGTCGGAAGTAATGATCCCTCTCAGCAAGATAGTGATCTCTCTCAGCAATAATCTTCGCTTTCTCAGCTTCCCATTCTGTGGCAAGGACTTTGGCTCTAACTTCCCTCTGATTCTTCACAAGAATCTGTCTCCTCTTCTCATCTTCAATAACCCTCAAGGCCCTAGCTAGTTTCTCCTTGGTAAGGTCATGCTCCTTTGTAGACGACTCCAACGCTTGGTTGACCTTGCGGTAATAGGCAGTATCTATCTCAAAGCGCTTCACCTCCATGGCATGTCTCTTATCCTGGTCTTCTATTCTCCCTTTGATTTCCTGATTAGCCATCTGAATCCTAGCAACACTCATCTCCAACTCAGTCTTCTCTGCTTGCAATTGATCTCTGGCTTTCTTCATCTCAAGGAACTCTTCCATGCTGACAGAAGAACGTGGCCCCTCAATCAATGGACACCAAGGATCACCTCCAGGAAATGGTAGATGGGTGAGCTCAATCCTCTTCCTAAGCCAATCATCAAATGGAGGAAGAGACCTGCTATTAACCTTACCAAAAGGAACCTTACCCTTCCTCTGAATGTTACACCATGCCCCGGACACCTGCCTCAACTGTAACAAATTACCCTCAGCTGGGAAGTAGAAAGACTCCTGAATCTCACACTCGAGAGGAGGAACCTCCATAGCAAACCCCATTTGTCTCCTAAGAAGCGTCGGGTTGTAATTAATGCAACCCTGAACTCCTATAAGAGGCACATTGGGAAAGCTCCCACAACTATAAATGAAGTTTCGTCCAGCCATACCATTGTGAGTCCAAGCTATGTCCTTGGCCCGCAAACCCATCAACCTGGTTGCCCAATTAACCATAGGATCAAGAGAAACAAAAGCACCTCTGGAAGGCAGATACCCCATAAACCATTTGTGCAACAGTTGAGCACAACATCTGATCAATCCCCCTCGCCTCTTCTCGTTCCGATTATGGACCGAGTAATAAACATCCCCAACCAAGGTAGGAATAGGATTCCTTTGCATAAACACCCGGATGGCATTAATGTCCACAAAGTTCTTCTGATTAGGGAACATGACGATCCCATAAATGCTCACAGCAATCAAGGCACAGACGACCCTCCAATTTCCCACAACAGCATGATCCTTGGCTTTAGTCTCTAAGAAATTCAGATGAAAACCGGGCAACTTTCCTTTCTCCTTCAAACCCCCCTTTGTCACCTCTGGGCTCAAATAAAGAGCACGAGAGATCTCAGCAACATCAGGTTCCCCCCTAGTGACATAGAATGGAATCTGATCTCTGATCTGGATACCCAGGATGCTAGCATAGTCTTCCATCAAAGGCCCCAACAAGTAATCCGGGAAAACGAAGCACCTCAAACCAGGGTCATAAAACTGGAGAAAAGTGCGGATGGCACTCCTGTCACTGTCTGTGAGCCTGAAAAACAACTTCAGAATACCACCATAAGCCTCGTGGAACATCCCCACATGGTCAGGTGTAATCAATGCTATCATATCCCTCAACACATCAATCTCTGGATTGAAGAAACTGTAGACGATGTCATCTTTCAAGCCGGTCCTCATGTCTGGAACAAAGAAGTCTCTCAACCAGGATCTCAATCAAGAATGTCCCCTGCATATGGATAAACATGTGTTAGATGCAGATAATATGCAAAATGTGAATGATGCTGATGTATGAATGCAATGCATTGTGCCATCCTCCAAGTCATCTGATCATCTGCTGCACTGAGTTACAGCCTCTGAACTGATCACAACCATCTGAGGTACCGAGTAACCACAAATCCGACTCAGGGTTCCGAAATAAACGGAACGGAATGGTACATCACCATCATCACAGAGAAAACACTAAACTGACAACCACAAGAACCTCTGAATCAGCCCAGGGAATCCTGAAATAAACGGATCCCCACTGATAAATACCACGGACAGAACTCCGGCGTCTTAGAAATGAATCCATAAATCCGACTTATAAATAAGACTCTGATCAAAAACTGAACCATTAGTCACCACCAAAGTCACCATCAGAACATGCATCTGTAAGAATCAACCCTCCCCTCACAGGTGAATTCTAATCAGGTCATCCTAAGGCGGATAATGGTCTCGACAATCGGGCAAAGATACTCAACGGGTTTGCCCTTTCGGGTGTGTCGTTGCAGCTCTCTTGAGATCGTCTAAACCAAAGATCCGGGAAAGCACGGTCACCGAAGTCAACAGCCCTAAAGATATAACCCAACCAAAGTGGAATACCCCACTAAGGAAGAGCTCACTCAGAAGAACCTCGTCCGACTTGTGGTATGTCACGTCGCAACAACATGTTGATCCAACATGTGAGGAAACGTGAGACCATACTAATCCTAGGTGTATACTCGGGCCTGGGTTTTAGCCCCACTCAGAACACCCCCCCAAATCAGAGGAACCACCTGTACAGGAGACAACACAATGATAGTATGATGCATGCAAACATTTATGCAAATATATACACAACATAATAATCATAAATGCAATAAATAGAGCAACACAAGCAACCTAAACTATCCGAGAGAACGCTAGGAGAGACTCGCTTAGGGAAGATGGACCAGCAAGAGGTCAACTTCTCAAATCCCCAGCAGAGTCGCCAGCTGTCGCATCCGCGAAAAACAACCGGCGGGAAAAACAAAACAAATAGAGCCGCCACCGTGCGTTATTTATCCCAAAAGAGGGAAAGGAAACACTCTAAGTAAACCTGGAAAAGACATGGTCTCGCGACCAGAGAGAGATGGGATCGGGAGTCGGTTATGCGAAGGGAAGGTATTAGCACCCCTACGCATCCGTCGTACTCGGCGGGATCCACGCTCAAAAGGATAGAAGAAAGGTTGCTAAACACTGCTCAAAAGAATGCACACACACACAGGAATAAAACACAGATGGAAGAAGAGGGGAACGGGCTCGCTAGGATATCGCATCCTATGCCTACGTATCTCATCTGGAATGAGAATCAGAGCTACCGTAGTTCGGCTCACGCACGCCGAAACAAAACACACACGCAAGAAACCGACTGCCAATTGCTGGGCTTACGTCAGACTCCACACAAACAGGCAAACATGGAAACCGAATGCCAATTGCTGGACTTACATCAGACTCCGAACCAACAAACACACATAGGAAACCAACTACCAATCGCTGGACTTATGTCGGACTCCAAACACACACAACAGGGGTTAACCGGACGCTGAGTCGTCAAAAGCAACAAAAAAGGGTTGAACAAACAAGCTAACAGGGAATCTGGTACTCGAGCCTGCTAGCTGTCAAGCAAACACACACAAAAAAGAAAAAAAAGGTGCCCAGAGAGATCTCGTACGATCTCCTGCCTACGTACCTCATCTGGTATGAGGATCAGGGCGACGTAGTTCCCCTTAACAGGGGAGAAACTTCTAACCTAACCAGAGACTGGGAAATGACAAACTAGAAGGGAGACTGACTCGAGCCTAATAGTTATCATGCAATCCACAATGGTCCTAAGTTGAGTTTTCTATCTAACTTGCACAGGCAGCAAGCTATCCTAAATAACACAAGCAAACACATACAAGCACAAAAGGCAAGCACACACACTATATGCACACAATTAGGCTCATACAAGGTTAGACTGTGAAACACAAGCCAACTGGAATCGGGTGTAGTTAGCTCTTAACCCTAACATTGAGAGTTAGGGTGAAGCAGATGAAATGGGAAGTGAGGGTAAGACCCCACAGCTCTTATCCCTGGCCTGGGAGAGCTTTAGACAAGTGAAAGTGTGGGAGTTCAGAAAGTAGGAACTCTTCTCCACATATGACTGACACAACAAAGATCTTGGGTTAATATCCACAATGCATCAACACATGGTGTGTGAGCAGAGTGGATGACACACTGACTAGCAGGAGATGGATTACACATCTCTTTTATCTGCCAATTGCCTTATCAAAGGACTTTTCCTGCTTGGCACAAACTTAAACATTCACAAGCATTGCCTCTTAAGGAGGACTTCAGACAGGTGCCTGCCCACATAACAGGACAGGTCTTCCAGACTACATGAAGTCAGAGAATTATACCTAAGTGGTTAAGCAACCAAGCAAAAGCAAGTTCAAAATGAACTTAAGCAACTTATGTACCTGTGGAAACATCAAACAAATCAGTGCAACTATACAGACAAACAGACAATCATGAATATCAAACAGTCAAACCCAATGAGCAAAGGCATAAGCCAACAAGTCAAACTCAAATGAGTTAACAACCCTACAAAACACACAAGGTTAGTAGTCAAAAGTAAACATCAAAGGCTCAAGTGATAGAGCACCAACAACTAAGGAACTTGAATGCTCCACCTGAAATCAAAGCTCAAACATAAGCAACCAACCACTAGGTCAAAGCCTAGGGTCAAAGATGGAGAAAAAATTCAAAACAAAAGCTGAAAATTAACATGGATCAACTTCATTCAATCAAGAACACAATCCAAAAGGTCTCATCTCAATATCAATTACCAAATCCATTTGATGAACCAAATATGGCAAGGTATGCACATTGTGACCACATTGTGACATCAGAAGGAACAAATGCACATTAAATCAAAAATGATTCAAATGATCTTGGAAAAATTCATGAGTAAACAAGACATACAACATGATCATCACACAAAAAATTAGAGGCATTGGACATCAATAGGCCTGGCAATCGCCTAGCCTAAGTCAAGACAAGCACAATAAGCACATGTGTGACACCAATTGTCACACCAACTTAGCATAGGCATAAAACAGAGATGGATTATGGTAAAGACCTCAAACCAAAGCCAAAACAACACTAAACATGTCTAGAAATAGTGTGCAAAATTTCACATTCATTGGATAAAGAACAAGCATTTCACAATCACATGAAGTTCAAGGCAATTTAAAAGCTCAAATGTGACCATCCAGAATGAAAAATCTCAATTAAATCAGAAATGATCCCAAAAATTCCAACAAAAATCATGAGCAATCACAACACTCATATCAAGCATCATACAAAAAATCAGAACAATTGGATATCATTTGGCATGGTAAACACATCAATCAAGTTGGACATCACAAGGTGTGACACAAATTGTCACACCTACCTTAACATGATCATAAAACAGCAATGGCACATGATAAAAATACCAAATCAACACCACAATGTCAGGCAATGAGTCTAGTTATAGCATGCAAAATTTCATGAGCATTGGATAAAAACTCAGCATTTCACAAATGATATGGCAAGGCAAGGTCAAGATATGATACATGTTCACAAACCCTAGCACAAATTAATTTCCAGCCATGCACAATTTATGGAAAAATGATCGTAAAATACTAGACAAAAAATGCAACACACTGCAAAAAACCACATATTTTTTGGACGATTTTTCAATTAGATATGATTTTTGGAATATTGCAAATGAAATGAAATAAACATGTATCCATTAAAATGAAATAAAAGGAATTATTTAATTTGAATTTTTAAAAATGGCGCCAGCACATGAAACGCGGTCGTTTCATTAATGTGTTGGATGGTCAATGCATGGTCAACATGCCTGAGCCAATAGCAGCGCTGCATGGAATTTCTCATGACCAATCAAAACGCCACCCTAACCAAACACATGTGCAACAGTTTTTCGTGGCCAAATGAATCTAAAACCGTTGCCAAAAGTTCTGCAATTCATCTTCTTCGCGCGCATCAGAGGAACAGTGAGTGGTTCAACAACATCAAGAACATTTTTCTCAGATTTCATAATTAAGAACATCAACATGTAGCATAAACATCACAGATCACAAATCAAGGCATGGCTAAGCATGAATCATCAAGACAAGACCAAATCGAGCAAATGAAAAAATTTCATGAAAACTTTAATCAACTACATCTCACTCAATATTGCATGGAAATTAATGATTCGAAGCTCAGAATGATCACAACAACAAGATCTACAAATATATCACAAGAATTTTGAGAATTAAGAGGATTAATTTGTAACCTCTTGAAGTGCAGCTTTGGATTTCGTGCGTTTCAGGCTTTGCAATGCTTCAAGAGTTCTTCTAGGAAGCTTATAAAGTTGATTGGAAGAGATAAGGAAGCTTAATTGTGCACGAATCCTCCAGAATTTCAAATCACCATTGTTGAGTTCAAGCTTCAAGATGCTTCAATTATGCACGAATTCTCTTGGATCTATGTTCAATCTTGCTCAATGATGCTTCAGTATGATGAATTAAGCAAAGGAAATGGATCTTGATTGAAGAATTTGAGAGAAAATTTGAGAGAAAAAGTTTGATGAAATTTCTAGATCTGAAAATTGTGATTGTTGTTATCTGAAAACAGTTAGGGTTTGTGTTATATACCTCTCCCTAATCACTCTCCTAATCATGTTTAAGCAATTGGTAATGGTAATTAGCAAAATGGAGTGCAAGTGCAAATTGAGATTTTCACCCTATGCATGAAAATGCATGGTGAATAGTGCACGAATTTTGATCCAATTCCACTCAAAATGCTGTTTTGGAGCCAAATGCAATGGTAGCATGTTCAAATAATGCACAAATTTTAAATTCCATATTTTCCCTCCAAAAATCAAGTGAATTACCAAATGTTCATATGATGATAATGCATGCCATGTAATGCAAGATTTGGAAAGTAGAGGTCAAGAGAAGAATGTACAAAAAAGAGCCACTTGAATTGGAGCTTTGGTTGAGAAATTATGCACATTTGAATCTTCAAGTACACCTTGCCATGTTTTGATCATATCTTCTTAACCACACATGAGAAATTGATGATCTTGGACTTTTTGGAAATGGGAGAGAAAGATATACAACTTTCATGTTCAACAAAATTTCATTTGAGGCTTTCTTGATGATGTAATCTTGAGTTGAAAACCTTTCCATTTTTGGCAAATTCAAATTACAGGTCACCTGCTATTTTTGGAAAGTTTTGACCTGACTTTAAATTCTTCAATGTTGATGTTGGGAATGTCAAATGAGACTTGTTTGAACATGAATGAAGTATTTCTACTCACTTCCCACCTCCAAATCCAACAGTTGACTTTGCAGTTGACTTTTGCAGTTAATAGATGACTTGGTCATGCACAGATGATTTTGAGCCTCAACCTCTTGATGAAACAACTCCACAATGAAACCTTAGCTTATACAAGCTCAATAAAATCATATGATGATCCCCATCTTATTAAGGACCTCATCTTCTTGAAAAACCCTGATTGGCATAATTCAACTGATTAGGGTTGACCAGAGGTCAAAACCCTAATCCCAAGGAGCTTGATCAGAAATGATGAAATCTTTGCTAAGGACATAACCATGATGATGATGTACCATTTCAACCAAGATAAAGCCCAAACTCCTTGAGGAACCAAGAAACCCTAATTGAAGCACAAACCTCAGATGATTGGTGATCAATTCATGAAACCCTTAAGCTTGCATCTCTTAACCCCTCTATCCTCTGATAAAGACCTAGGAGGATGACTTGCTTATTTCACATGATATGCAAGGATGTAATGCCTAGTGTCCTAAAAAAATGAGATGCAATATGCTAAGCTAGTCCCAAGAGAGGAGGGCAAATTTTGAGGTGTTACAGTATCAACGAATTCGGCATTATTGATAACAACAGTTCTCAATTTCATTTGAAATTGAGAGGGAGACGTACCTACACGCGAGGACGACAGTGGGGAACTTCCTTACCAAATATCTGCGTATCATATTCTTTCCTTATCTATCTTTACGTTTTCAACAGTTTTGTGATTTCAGTTGGTGTATTGTGGCTGTACATTTCGTGATACAATAGTGGCAAGAAAACTTCTTTATCTAAACTCCACCATTGTTCATCATTGATCACATACACACCAAATGTTTGACAAAACTGTCAGCTGAGTTTTATTCATTGGAATTAGAATTTAGTGATAAGTGCATTTGATTTGATAATATTCTGGTGTTAATAATCTCTATCGTTCCTATTCAAATCCAGCAATAAATTCGCGTGTCCGGTTTTCTAGTAGCGGTTCAGATTAGACGGAAGTCGACTCGGGACTGTAATTTTCCGCTAAGTTTCAATAACTCTGATAAGATTTTTTAAATCCGTTTATTTAAAAGAGGTGATCTATTCACCACCCCCCCCCCCTCTCGATCACTAGCCACACCGTCTAACAAGTGGTATCAGAGCACCAGTTCGCTGGTGTTCTGTGGCTGCCTGTAACGATATGGATTCTGAACCAAAGGGGGCGTATAATAGAGCGCCGATTTTCAACGGTGAAAATTACGGCTACTGGAAAGACTGCATGCGAGTTCATATAAATTCTGTTGATAGGCTAGTATGGGCTGCCATTGAAAATGGTCCTTTTCAAATTACTATGACAAATGCGACTGGCGCCATAGTTCCTAAACCAGAAGGTGATTGGAATGAGAAAGATGAGAAAAAGTGGTCGAGTGATTGGAGAGCTCGAAATATGCTAATTTCAGCACTTGGTGTTGATGAGTATTATCGGGTATCCCATTGCACGACAGCTAAAGAAATGTGGGATGCTTTAGAAGTTGCCCATGAGGGTACTACTGAAGTAAAACAATCCCGCATTAACACACTCAATCAAGAGTTTGAGCTCTTTCGCATGAAACAAGGAGAATCTATCTCCGACATGCAAAAGAGATTTACTCATCTCACTAATCGTTTGAATGCACTTGGAAAACCTGTTTCCAATGAAATAGCTACTAATAAAATTCTGAGATGTCTTAGCAGGGAATGGCAACCTAAAGTAACAGCTATTAAGGAAGCCAACGATCTAACGACACTTACGATTACAACTCTGTTTGGAAAGCTGGAAGAACATCAGCAAGCATTAGAAAGTCTTGAAAATTTTGAGAACAAAAGTAAGAAGGAAAAGGAGAAGAAGAGAGACAAAGAGGGAGAGAAGAAGCCAATAGTTCTTGTGGCCTCTAGCTCTAAGTCCTCACGAAAAGAGCAAAATGACAATGATTCTAGTAGTGACAAAGATTCGGATGATGAGGAAATGGGACTTTTTGTAAGGAGATATAATAGATTCATTCGAAAGAATGGAGTCAAGCATTCCGACAAAAACCTCATGAAGTTTCGAAGACAATCTACAGATTCAAAACAGGAAGAGAATAAGAAGAGTAGAGGAAAAGGATCTTGTTTTAATTGTGGTAAATCTGGACATTATAAAACAGATTGTCCTATGAAGTATAAGGATCAAGGAAAAGCTCCACCAAAAGGGTACAGCTGTCGCATTACGCGAAAAACCGGCGGGAAACAAGAACAACAGAGCCGCCACCGTGCGTTATTTATCCCAAAAGAGGGAAAGGAAACGCTCGAAGTAAACCTGGAAAAAGCATGGTCTCGCGACCAAAGAGAATGGGATCGGGAGTCGGTTATGTGAAGGGAAAGTATTAGCACCCCTACGCATCCGTCGTACTCGACGGGATCCACGCACAATAGGAAGGAAAATGGTTGCTAAAGCACTGCTCATACACACATCAAACACTGGCTGAAAGAGACACAAGAAAACAAACAAGACTGACTCGGCAGGACATCGCGTCCTGGGCCTACCTAGTCTATCAAGCATAGACATCAGAGTCAAAGTAGTTCGAACGGGGGAAAACACATGCTCGCTAGGATGTCGCATCCTATGCATACGTATCTTCTCAGACTAAGAAGAATCAGAGCATCCGTAGCTCGGCTAACACACACACCAAACAAAACCACACCGGCAAACGCGGAACCCGAATGCCAATCGCTGGACTTACATCGGCTTCCGAACCAAACACACCCACACTGGAAACCAGAGGCCACTTGATGGACTTATACCGGACTCCAAGCACACAACAAGAAGAAGGGTCTCGATTGCAACTAGGGCAAGAGAAAGGGAAGGTCTCAATCGCAACGAGGGCGAGAGAAAAGAATTAGTGTTAGTTGTTAGTCAAACTCGACAAGACATCGCATCTCGTGCCTACGTATCTCATCTGGAAATGAGAATCAGAGTTGTCGTAGTTCGGCTAAACTATTCCTGTTGGTTTGTGTTTTAGGAAAGCTCACGCAAGAAAGGAAGTCCTATACGAAGGAACCGTGCTACCTTAATTGACATGCAAACGAGACTACGCGGAGTCTAGCAAACCTAGGGGATACAATCACACCACACAAACACATATAGCATGAAGTAAACACACCAACAAGGGGCTCAAACATCAACGCTAGGCTTTAGTTGAGGGGTCATGTCAACCTCGACAAACAAGCCTCTGTATCAAGGTGAGGTTAGCTCTTAACCTTGACATTGAGAGTCAAGGTGAAGCTGATGAAAGGTGAGTGAAGATGAGACTTCACAGCTCTTATCCCTGGCCTGGGAGAGCTTCAGCCAATGAAGTGTGGGTCCAGAAAGTGGAAACCCTTCTACACTTATGACACTGACTCAACTGATCTTGGGTTTTTACTCACTATGCATCAACACATGTGGTGTGAGCAAGGTGAGTGACTCACAGAATAGTAGGAGATAGGCTACATATCTCTTTTGTCTACCAATTACTTCATATGAGGTCTTTTCCTGCTTGGGGACAAAGTAAACAATCACAAACATTGCCTCTTAAGGAGGACTTCAGACAGTTGCCTGGCCAGGTAACAAGCCAGGTCTTCTAGACTACATGGAGACAAGAGATTCTACCTCAATGCTTAAGCAAAGCAAAACAATAGCAAGTTCTCAAAGGAACTAAAGCAACTATGGTACCTGAAATCAATCAAATATAATCAGTATTCAAGTCACAAAGTCAAAACAAACAGCATAAGAACCAACAGACACACAATCAATCACATGTGCAAAGCACAAGCTCAATGCAAGTGAGCTAAGCATCCTACAAAATAGAACAAGTTAGTTCATAACAATCAACCAAACTCAATCAACTTGCATTAATCTCCTTAAAGCATTTGCTTCCTAACCTGAAAAGCAAACTCAAACATGAGAAACAAGACCACTAGGACAAGCCTAGGGTCAAAAGGAGGTGAAAAATTCAAAACAGCAAGTCAAAATTGATCAAAACCAATATTTATCAAACAAGAATAGAATCCAATTGGTCTCACATCAAAACTATGCACCAAATACATTTCATACACAAAACATGTCAAACTATGCTTCTTAGAATCACATTGGAGCAAACAGAATGATCACAATCAAACCAATACCAAAATAGCTCAAACAATTCCCAGAAAATTCAAGCTTAAACAGAACACATTCAATGAGCAACATACCAAATTTCATGCTATTTAGACCAGAGGAAGTATAGAAATTAAAATCATGAAGTCATGGTATAAAAAAACAAACCCAACCAAGGCCACAGATCATGTATCAACTTTAGGAAAGTGTAAAACAGAAATGGCATAAGATAAATGAACCACACCAAAGCCAAAATGAATTTAAACATGTTAAGAATCAATCCACAAAATTTCAGCTTCATATGATAAGGCATGAGAATTTCACAAGTCATGTAAGTTGAACACTCCATAAAAGTTCAAAAAAAGACTAAACAGCAAAGAAAATCCCAATCAAATAGGAAATGAATTTAAAAAATCTACGAAAAATCATGCTCAAACTAGACATACAGAAGTAATCACCTGCAAAAATTCAGAGCAATTGGCATAGCATAAGCATGGAAACAAAATTCAAGAAGTTGGACAAAACCTAGTGTGACATACATTGTCACACTCATGAAGATCACATCATATCTCTCAATCCAGAAACTCAAAATTAGCAAAACATATACCAAAATCACCAGGAATGAGTCTAGATCATGCATATAAAATTTCAAGCATTTTGGAGCAAGAATCATGATTTCATGAATGAAATGGCAAAACATATGCAAGAAACATACATGCACAAAGATATTAGACCAAAATAAAAACCATCCGTGCACAACTTGTGTTATCATGCTCATAAAAAACTAGATGGAAAATGGAGATGGATTCAAAAATCCCCACACAATTTGGATCATCCAAGAATTATTTATGGATTTTTGAAGTTTATGATGAATATGAAATAAACATTTAAACATAAAAATGAAAAAATAAATGCTGCAGTGGCAATTTTGTAATTATACCGCGCCACAATGAAACGCGGCGTTTCATTAAAACGCCATGGCGCAATCTGATTGGTCCAAGGGCGCGGGAAACAGAAATTTCAAACGCAGGCCAGGCAAAATGGATCAAAGACATCTCTGGAGAAGAAATTTGAACACCTTCATCGTGTTCTTCATGTTCTTCATGAACACGAACAAATTTTCATAAAAATCAACATGCCATATATGGATCGAATCCTCATTCAACCTAGATCATGGATCTAACAATGATTTGACCTAAATCTAATCATGTTCAACGAATCGAGCAAAAACAAATTCGATCCTCAATCTTCAAATCAACCTAACTTCATCAATACTGCATGGTTTTAAGAGATCTAAGTTGCATGATACTCTACGTTTCAAGATCTACAAAAGCCATATCACAATTTCAAGAATCGTGTCAGTCGAGTTCTGACCTTATGAATGATGCAGTTCGTGATTTGGCATTTTCGAGGCTCCAATGGCAGAAACAGATACTCTATGATGATGTAGAAGGTGTGTGAAGGTGAGAATTCAGCTCAACAATGCTCCAGCTTCGCGAAATTGCCAACTGCTATCAACACGAGCTTGCACCAACAGTCCAAATTCAACATGAGTTTTCCACGATCTTGCTTCAACAGGTCTTTATCATGCTTGCAAATGTTGATTAACACAAGGATCGAGCAAAAGGAATGGTGAATTCTTGATGAACAAGTGAAAAAAGTGTGAAGAGAATTTGAGAGAATTTGGTGATTTCTGAGTTTGGATCTGAAAAAGTGATTGTGATTATCTGTTTCTGTTATGCTTAAGGCTTTATATGATGTACTAATCCAATTTGTTAAACAAGATTAAGCAAATTCAAGTGGATTAGCAAAATGCACATGTTAAGCAAAGTGGCCAAAATGCCCTTTTTCACCAATGACCAATGGAACAGTGCAAATGCAATTGAGGCAAGTCCAATTTGATGTTTATGATGTGTTGGAAATGGTTTTGAGTGAAAATGACATGTATTTTTCAAATTGACTATTTTTCCCACCAAAATGCAAAATGAACACTTGAAAAATGGACTTTTGCTATGATGATTTTTGATGAACTGTGATGATGCATCATGAAAGTACATGTCGAATATGATTTGCTCAAAAAAGAATCACCCAATTTGGCCTTTCCCTTCAAAAGTTATGCCACTTTGAATTTCAACATTTTCTGAAAATGATTTGATCATAACTTGCCAACCACACATGAGAAATGAGTGTTCTTGGACTTTTTGGAAAGGTGAGAGCAAGATCTTCAACTTTCATGTTGGACAAAATTCCATTTGAAACTTGTACGATGATGTAAATTTGAGGAGAAGAACTTTCCATTTTTGGCAGTTTCCAATTACAGGTCACCTGCTATTTTAGGAAACTTTTCATCTGACTTCAAATTCTTCAATCTTGATCTTTGAAATGTCAAATGAGACTTACATGGACATGAATGAAGCCTTTCAAACCATCTCCCACCTTCAAATCCATAAAATCAGGCACAGTTGACCACAGTTGACCACAGTTGACCTTCTAGGGTTTCAGATGAAATTCAGCTTGACTGCTGACTTCTGAACATCCAATCCTTGGTCAAACCACTTCAAAATGATCCCATAATCATATGAACTTGATGAACCAACCATAGGGCTTTGTTTCAATAGGAATTGCACATGTTTGCTTGCTTGACTGATCTCCTGATCATCTTGACCTAATTTTGTCTGATGGCTTGCACTTGGGCAGAGGTCAATGCAATGCTATGAAATGGGCTATGTAATGTTAATGACCTAATATGAAAATGAATGTACAAAATGGGAGGTGCAAATTTGAGGTGCTACAGCTGCCCCTATTCAATCAACTGGGAACCCGAATGGATGAGAGCAACGGCTGTCAGACTTTCAGGGTAAACAGGGATTGAATACCAAGAACCGTAGAAATTTGCACAATGCGGGGATCCACCAACGGAAACTTCCACTGGGATCTGATATTTATTACTGGGAATTTTTGATTTGATTTTTTTTTCAAAGATACAGTCACCTCCAGACATCACAACGACGATGAATGGGAATAGGAATCACAACTAGATGCCAACGGACAACTAGGAAAAACTCGACGTTTACCAAGACCAACGGAGAGGTAAATCAACTGGGGACGACCAGGAAGGGATACAACCATACGTCAGCAGACATAGTGGGAAAAACTCAGCGTTTACCAAAACCAACGGAGACGTAAGCCAACTGGGGACGACCAGGAAAAACTCGACGTTTACCAAGACCAACGGAGAGGTAACCAGACATCAACGGACGACGGATGAACTGGGAAGACTCGACCAGACGTCAACGGACGAAAGGGAGAAGCTCGACGTTTATCGACACCAACGGAGAAGGAGACCAGACATCAACGGACGACGGATGAACTGGGAAGACTCGACCATACGTCAACGGACGAAAGGGAGAAGCTCGACGTTTATCGACACCAACGGAGAAGGAGACCAGACATCAACGGACGACGGATGAACTGGGAAGAATACAACTAGATATCAACGGATAACTAGGAAAAACTCGACCAGACGTCAACGGACGAAAGGGAGAAGCCACTTCACTGAAGAAGGGTACAACCTGAAACCAAATAGGAGGTCACCAACGACCCTACTAGGGGTTCTGGCTGGGAATCAACCAGACATTAATGAATGACTGGAGAATAGGGTATACAATCAGACGTCAACGGACGAATGAGAAAAACTCGACGTTTATCGAAACCAACGGAGAGGTAGCTCTGCATGGGGAAGGGTACAACTAGACGCCAACAGACGACTAGGAAAAACTCGACGTTTATCGACACCAACGGAGAGGAGGACACTCTAAGGGGAATCACATAGTATTACCAAATGATCTGTGGGGAATAAGCAACTATACGTCAACGGACGCATAGGAAAAACTCGACGTTTATCGACACCAACGGAGAGGAGGAAATCTTCTGGGGGAGAGAGAACACAACCAAATTATCTACGGATAACTGGGAAAAACTCGACGTTTATCGACACCAACGGAGAGGAGGATCAACCGGGGACGACCCTGCGGGGAAAGATATCAACCATACGCCAACGGACGCATAGGAAAAACTCGACGTTTATCGACACCAACGGAGAGGAGGGTCTCTTCACTAGGGAAGAAGGACGACATTACGAACATCGGAAGATGATGTTTACTGACATCAAAAAAGACCAGACACTTACGCATGACTGGGAAAGCACCGAAAGATGGTGTTTACCGACACCAAAGCAAACCAGACACTTACGCATGACTGGGAAATCATCGAAAGATGGTGTTTATCGACACCAACCAAATAACACACGCGGGTGCTAACAGGATACTGACATCTACATGTCTGGGCAAGGCTAAACACTTGCAGGAGTCTCACTAGGGAGAATCAATCTTCCTTTCACCAACGGATGAGGAAACAAACCTCTGTGGGGATTGTCAACACCAAATGTTGACTGAAGCAATTGTAGCAACCGTACCGTACAGATGAACAAAAATCCGCTTCTGCCAAGGATGCAGTCCGATGGGTTTCGAACACATGAATGCATATGTTTGAATTTTTCTATGGCGTAATGCTCCATATTGAATGGAAATGCTACGCGATTTTGAGGATGCAATGATCACTATATGCATGATGCAAAATGAACTCCGGCTGGGGAGCCAAACTGATCAGATACTCCAACTCTGCTGAGGAACACCAGGCGACTTCACTGGTGGAGATTAACCAAAGCGATTTCACTGAGGAACCATCAATACCACTTCGCTGGGGACATCAAACAAAGCGATTCTCTGGGGAGACTACTCGCTGGGGAGTAATAGAGCTTCGATAGGGATAACCAGGCGACTTTACTGGGGAAATCAAACCCAACCACAAATGAGATACTATGCTATGGGGAATAACTGCTACTCCGCTGGGGACGACCCATTTAAATCCACATGTGGGATAGACTCGGCTGGGGATATAAACATCATTCTGCCATGGTAGCTCATCAGTCCACAGGTAGGATAACTGCTGGAGATATATTTCATTGAAACCCGCTCCACTCGGGGAACTTGCTGAGGAAAATCATCAACACCAAATCTCTGCTCGGGAGATCTGCTAGGAGAATCACCCTGTTAGGGATACCACGCCTCTCTGCTGAGGAAGAGCCGAACTCTGGTGGGTAAAGACACACATCAGACCCTGTGTTGGGAAGAAACACTCACAACCCTGCTGGGAAACAAGCGCTCACGACCATGCTGGGGATGGCAATACTATTTCAAACCCGACCGCTGGGAACAACACTCCACTGACAACTCCGCTGGGGATCCCTCCTGGGGAAAATTTGCTGGAGAATACACCCGCTGGGGAAATCTGCAACCACAGGCCTGCTGGGGAACACCAGGCAATCCTTAGATCTGCTGGGACAGAAGGCACTATCCACGAACACCTCTGCGGGGGGGACATGGCTCTGATAGCTCTCAAACTTGCTTGGAGAGAAAATATCTGTTGGGGAAACGTCCTCACAGATAACAATCTGCAAAACAGCACAACAAATGCTGCCCCAAGGGATACACGGACAAGATATCCTCAAATGTCCTCAACATTCAAAATGATTTTCAAATGTTTTATCTTTCTGCAAGTTATTGTTAAGCCTTCATGTTTTTATATGCAATGTTTATCAAAAATTCGGACGTTTTTTGCAAACAAAACAGTAAAAATAAAAACAGGAGAGTTATTTATCTGAATAACAACTTTTATTGATTGAAAAAGTGCCTGAAAAGGCGAATACAATTGGGAAGCAATTCCTAGAAAGAGGTAATTGCGCACAAAAGGAAAAAAATCTATCCTAATGGCAATGTGAACACGGCATCCACTATTTCCCAATTCTGTTATAACTCACAGATCATCAGTTTTCCTCCCAACTCCTTGCTTTCTGAGAAGAATGACTGGACCGATCACATCCTTCAAGATGGCAGCCGACGAAGCGCAATGAAGTACAGAGAACTCAGACTGTAGTCTTCGCTCTAATCCCTCTTTTGCCTGGATCGCCCTTTCGGGTTTTCAATCCACCGGGATACCCATTTTTGCCTAAGTCGCTCTCACGGGTCTTCGACTTACCGGGTTTACAAATTCTTTTCATTTTTATCCCTAATTTTTGCCCGAACCTTTTCTTTCTGTTTTTTGGTTCGCCGAGATGCCCTTTTTTGCCTGGACTCTTTTATTCTTTTCGTCCAGCGGGTCAATTTATGCGAAGTATTTTTTGACTACATCTGAGTTAACAGGGGACGGGAAATCTTCACCATCCATAGTTGTAAGCATCAAGGCTCCACCGGAGAAGACCTTCTTCACAACATATGGACCTTCATAATTAGGAGTCCATTTGCCCCTGTTATCTGTACCGGGAGGAAGTATCCTCTTCAGAACTAAATCACCGATCTGATAGCTCCGAGGACGCACTTTCTGATCAAAGGCTCGCTTCATCCTTCTCTGATATAACTGCCCGTGGCACACAGCTGCTAACCGTCTTTCTTCGATAAGGCTCAACTCGTTAAACCTTGTTCGAATCCACTCGGCTTCGTCCAGCTTGACATCTAACAACACTCTCAGAGAAGGGATCTCCACCTCAACAGGTAGGACTGCTTCCATACCATACACAAGGGAGTACGGGGTTGCCCCGGTCGACGTACGTACTGAGGTACGGTACCCATGCAAAGCGAAAGGCAGCATCTCATGCCAATCCTTGTACGTTACGACCATCTTCTGCACAATCTTCTTGATATTCTTATTAGCCGCCTCTACAGCACCATTCATCTTTGGTCTGTAAGGAGAAGAATTGTGATGTTCAATCTTAAAATCTTTACAAAGCTCTCTCCTCATCTTGTTATTGAGATTCGAACCATTATCAGTGATGATTCTCTCAGGAACTCCATAACGACAGATGATTTCTTTCTTAATGAATCGGGCAACCACTTGTTTGGTAACGTTAGCATAGGAAGCTGCTTCCACCCACTTGGTGAAGTAATCAATCGCAACCAGGATGAAGCGATGTCCATTCGAAGCAGTAGGCTCAATCTTCCCAATCATGTCAATGCCCCACATGGCGAACGGCCAAGGCGAGTTCATGACATTCAACGGGCTTGGTGGTACATGCACCTTATCAGCATAAATTTGACACTTATGGCACTTCCGAGCATACTTGAAGCAATCGGATTCCATAGTCATCCAGTAATAACCGGCTCTCAACAGTTTCTTCGACATTGCATGACCACCAGCATGGGTACCAAACGAACCCTCGTGCACTTCTTGCATCAACATGTATTCTTCGTGTCTATCCACGCATCTGAGCAAGACCATGTCAAAGTTCCTCTTATACAGCACATCATCCTGATTCAAGTAAAAGCTTCCAGCTAGCCTTCTCAGGGTTTTCTTGTCATTCTTCGACGCCCCTTCAGGATACTCCTGAGTCTTGAGGAAGTTCTTGATGTCATAGTACCACGGCTTCTCATCAACCACCGCAGACTCGGCTGCAAACACATACGCAGGCCTCTCGAGTCGATTCACCGCAACATGTGGCACATGATTCCACCAATGAACTTTTATCATAGAGGATAAAGTAGCCAAAGCATCAGCCATATGATTCTCATCCCTCGGGACATGATACAACCTCACCTTCTTGAAGAACGTCAGTATTCTTCTGGTGTAATCTCTATACGGAATCAGATGCGGCTGGTTAGTATTCCAATCTCCGTTGACCTGATTGATCACTAGAGCGGAATCTCCAAATATGTCAAGTGTTTTGATTCTCAAATCAATGGCTTCTTCTATCCCCATGATACAAGCCTCATACTCAGCTTCGTTGTTGGTGACATCAAAAGTCAGTCTGGTAGAAAAGGGTATATGAGCACCTTTTGGGTTGATCAGCACTGCACCAACACTGTTACCATTCACATTAACAGCCCCATCAAACATCAATGTCCACTTGTCATCAGGATCCGGTCCTTCCTCGACAAGAGGCTCTTCGCAGTCTTTCATCTTAAGATACATGATGTCTTCATCAGGGAATTCAAACATCATAGGCTGATAGTCGTCGATCGGTTACTCGGCGAGATAGTCTGACAACACACTACCTTTGTTAGCCTTCTGCGACGTGTATTGGATATCATATTCTGTTAAAATCATTTGCCAACGGGCAACACGTCCGGTGAGAGCCGGCTTCTCAAAGATGTATTTCACTGGATCCATCTTAGAAATCAATAAGGTAGTATGGTTCAGCATATACTGCCTCAGTCGGCGAGCAGCCCAAGCCAAAGCACAACAAGTTTTCTCAAGCTGTGAATATTTGATTTCACAGTCTGTAAACTTTTTGCTAAGGTAGTATATGGCATGCTCTTTTCGACCAGACTCGTCATGCTGTCCCAATACACACCCCATCGAGTTCTCGGTTACTGACAGGTACATTATCAGTGGTCTCCCTGGAACTGGAGGAATCAGGATTGGAGGTTTCTGCAAATATTCTTTTATCTTGTCAAAAGCTTTCTGACAATCATCATTCCATCTGATTGCCTGATTCTTTCTGAGCAATTTGAATATTGGTTCACACGTGGCAGTTAGGTGAGATACAAACCTTGCAATGTAGTTTAATCTCCCTAAAAACCCACGAACCTGTTTTTCAGTTTTCGGTTCAGGCATTTCTTGAATAGCTTTGACTTTCGCTGGATCAACCTCAATCCCTTTCTCACTGACAATGAAGCCTAACAGCTTCCCTGATCTCACGCCAAACGTACACTTGTTTGGATTTAGCCTCAGTTTGAACTTGACCAATCTGTCAAACAACTTCTGCAAATTAACCAGGTGCTCCTCTTTGGTCTGCGACTTCGCAATCATATCATCCACGTACACTTCAATCTCTTTGTGCATCATGTCATGAAAGAGAGTCGTCATAGCCCTCTGATAGGTAGCACCGGCGTTCTTCAGCCCAAATGGCATCACCTTATAGCAAAATGTGCCCCAAGGTGTAATGAATGTCGTCTTTTCCATGTCCTCTGGCGCCATCTTAATCTGATTATAGCCCGAGAAACCATCCATGAAAGAGAATACCGAGGATTGAGCCGTATTATCCACCAATACATCAATGTGAGGTAATGGGAAATCGTCTTTCGGACTCGCCCTATTCAGATCCCGGTAATCGACACACATTCTGACTTTGCCATCCTTCTTCGGCACTGGAACGATGTTGGCTACCCACGGTGGGTAAGTTGTCACTGACAAGAAACCCGCATCGAACTGCTTCTGAACCTCTTCCTTGATCTTCACATCCATATCAGGACTCGTTCTACGAAGCTTCTGCTTGACCGAAGGACAATCATCTCTGAGAGGTAGTCTATGAACCACAATATCAGTATTCAACCCAGGCATATCTTGATAAGACCAGGCGAATATCTCTACATACTCTCTCAGCATCTCAATCAATCTGCTCTTGACCTCTGGTTTCAAAGCAGCCCCGATCTTGATATCCCTTCTGGCGTCCTCAGTACCAAGATTAACAATCTCCAAATCCTCCTGATGAGGTTGGATGACCCTTTCCTCTTGCTTCAACAATCTAGCCAATTCTTTCGGGAGTTCACTGTCTTCATCACTCTCCTCTTCAGCTTGGTAGATGGGATTGTCGAAATCATACTGAGCCATAACAGATTTGTTCATAGTAGATGCCGCGATATCATTTCTGCATGTTTAATGCTTTGTTTTAGAAAAAGATTTCAATAAAGTCACAAAAAACAAAAACATTGCCATTTTTATTTTGAAAGAGTGAAAGATAAAAATAGAAAGACAGGGATCACAAAATCGTTTGCAAAACGTCCTTTATTAATGATAAAGATTAAAACATGATGTGGCCCTACAATGAACCACTACGCCTTGGGCAGAACGTAGGGTTTTGTGCAGAATGAAAAAACAAAAGAAAATTACTCTGTTTGAAGAGTAACTTGGACTATATCCTCCGAAGTCCAATTGTTGATCTGCTCCCCTGGTGCACTCGGACGAACCCAGCAGTCGAGATCAATATCACTGTCACTATCTTCAACATCAGCTGCGAAGACGTCACCGTGATTCATCAGCCCAGCGCTGGTAAAGGTGCTCGGACCCGTCGACACTCCCTGCTCTGCTTGGAGAGGCTCATAACCAATGCCAAATTTGTCTTCTTTGACAGGCAAATCCACCATCTTGCCCCAGCCTTCAGCTCTACCGGAGTCAACAACCGCCTTAGCCTGCTTGTATGAAGCAATCGAAGCACCTGGCTTCCTTTGTTCTGCACACGCCACTCCCTCAAGAGCAACCGTCTCAAACGCCTGGCACAAAGTCTCGTGGATCTCGCCATCCACCTCGACATACTTGAACGAGGACAGATGGCTCACCAGGATATCCTCTTCTCCGCACACGGTCACAATCTGACCGTTCCAGGCGTATTTGAGCTTCTGGTGGAGAGTCGACGAGACTGCCCCTGCTGCATGAATCCATGGACGCCCTAACAAGCAACTGTAGGCGGGCTGGATGTCCATGACGTAGAAGATGATGTCGAAAGTTTCCGGACCTATCTTCACAGGCAAGGTGACTTCACCAAAGACAGAACGCTTGGATCCATCAAATGCCCTCACAATCAGGTCACTAAGGGTAAGCACAACCCCTTCAACAGATATCTTCTTCAAGATTTGCTTCGGCAGCACATTCAGAGAAGACCCGGTGTCGACTAGCACATGCGACAAAACAGCCCCCTTGCATTCCATGGTGATATGCAAGGCCTTGTTATGGTTACGCCCCTCCGGTGTCAAATCAAGATCAGTGAACCCCAAGCCATGCCTGGTGCTCACATTAGCAATCACCCCTTCAAGCTGGTTGACAGAGATCTCCTGAGGTACATACGCCATGTTCAGCATCTTCAGCAAGGCGTTGCGATGTGCCTCAGAGCACAGCAGCAAGGAAAGAATAGAGATTTTGGACGGAGTTTGGTTGAGTTGATCCACAATCTTGTAATCACTCTTCTTAATTATTCGCATAAACTCCTCCACATATTTCTCAAACGAGCCACCAGGCACATTCGTTTGAGCAGACTCCTCATCAACCACGGCCTGTTTGCCCTTTGCTCTAGCAGATTCCTCAGCATTAGCATCCCTCAACGGTTGAGGCGCAAACAGCCGTCCACTCCTAGTAAACCCTCCCGGTCCACCGACATTGTCCACAACGGGACTCACAACAGCCGAAGTTCTACTAGGTGGCACACCAATTGTCACAGGCGCTTGATTGGATGGCCTGACACGATTTTCAGCCCTTCTGTTGCTTCTACAGGCGCTGTCATATGTCCAAGGCACGGCCCTGCTATTCTCGACCACAGTCCTTCTGACCGGAGCTACAATCGTCATAGGATTATTGGCAGAAACTGGTGCAGAAATAGTAACAGGGTTACCAGCAGTTGTAGGCGCACTACCAACGGTTCTCGGTCTTCGTCCTTCAGACGGCTTGAAAAATATCGTGACAGTAGACACTGCCCCACGATCTCTGTTGTCAGCCCGACCAAACTGGACACAGCCCTCGTCGATCAACCTCTGAACACCGGCCCTCAACTGTGAGCAACCATTGTCAGATTCTGCACAAGCAACACAATTCTCATCACAACCCGGGTGCACACCACCATCCAGCAAACGGCCCTTCACTATCAGCAGAGAAGTCTGAATCTCATCAACACTGGCAACCAGATCTTCAGATTCGACCCCTTCAACACAATTCACTCTATGCCCACCATGCTGAGGCATAGGATTGTTAACAACATTAGGCACTGGGGCGAAGTTGATTGTCTTAGCATCGATCAGATCCTGGACTTTGTGCTGAAAAGCCCGACATTTCTCAATATGATGCCCTGGTGCCCCAGAGTGAAAATCGCACCGGACATTAGCATCATACCCCGGAGGCAAAACTGTCGGCGGAGCCATAGTTCTCAACTCAACAAATTCTAATCTGAGCAACTCAGGCAGTAGCTCAGCGTAGGTCATTGGCAGGGGATCAAAACGTCTTTCAGGCATCCGTTGCCTTGGCTGATAAGGACGCTGCTGCTGTTGTTGTTGTTGTCTTGGTTGTTGCGGAGGTTGACGTTGTTGAGGTGCAGGAATAGTCATTGCGGCAACCTGTCTGTATTGATTTCTGTTCGGAACCCGGTGGTGTTGAACAGTGTTAGTCTCTCCTTCTCTACGGCGAGGTGCCCCAGAGAAAGGTTTCTTGGATGAAGAGGAACCAGCATCACTGATCTTTCCAGCCTTGATCAAACTCTCAGTCCTTTCACCATAAATGACCACATCAGAAAAGCTTCCAAATGGGCAACTCCCCATTCGGTCCATGAAAACCCCCTGAAGTGTGCCAATGAACATGTCTGTCAACTCCCTTTCCAGCATAGGGGGTTGAACTCTGGCAGCAAGTTCACGCCACCTCTGGGCGTACTCTTTGAAACTTTCATTGTTTTTTTGACACAGACTCTGCAGCTGAGTCCGGCCCGGTGCCATATCCATGTTGTGCTTGTATTGTCTGAGGAAAGCTTCTCCCAGATCCCTCCAGCATCGGATCGAATCTCTCTTGAGCTCCATGTACCAATCCAAAGAAGCCCCAGATAGACTATCTTGGAAAAAGTACATCCACATTTTCTCATCGTCAGTATACGCAGAGATCTTCCGATAATATGCATGTACGTGAGTGCGAGGGCAAGAAGTACCATTGTACTTGTCGAAAGTGGGTGCTTTGAATTTGTGGGGAATTCTCAGGCCTTCCACCAACCCCAAATTAGTCACGTCAAAACCAAGAGAGTTTTGACACTCCATTGCGCGAATTTTCTCAGCCAGGGTGTAACACCCTTCTAAAATACCCCAAATATTTAATTAAAACAACAAATATATATATCAGAGTAATTATGCAATTAAGGGTGTCACACAATCATTTCACACCATTCACCATAATAACTGTCATGCTCTTTTATTAATTCAAAACATAAAGCATTTGCACAATACGCAGCGGATAGAAATCAATTCAATCATGTAAAACATGTAACACGTTACATGTAAAATTATTCAACAAGGTAAAACATCTCGTCCCGATGTTACATCTATCAGAGCATGACCCACTAAGGAGACTACACTAGACTCCAAGCACTAACTTCTACTCAATCACTGCTCGTTACCTGAAAAAAATAGTTGTAAGGGTGAGTTCCTCAATCGATATAATAAGCATTATAAAATATCATGTAATGCTAAGTAAATAACACGTTAATCACCCTAATCATATCACACATTCAGTAACGGCACATCAACTCAATTATCATACTCAATACCAACACAATTCATACTCATACTCAATGCCAACACAAACACACGTATAATATTGGAATACATCCATTCATATTATACGCCATACATACATTATGCAATGAGACTCCATGCATGCGGTACCGACTATTCGTGAACATATAGTTCAACCTCACCGATCAAATCCAGATACGGCTACCAAGCCCACTAGTCCCACTCATTTGAGACCTAGTGACTCACTCACTAATTCCTCACCATGGGAATTAGCTACCACCCCAAGGGCTATGCTATGCACGCTAATCACCTAGCATGCAAACATCAACAACAATCTACAATGATTTACTCACTAATTCCTCACCATGGGAATTAGCTACCACCATAAAGGCCACAATATGCATGCTAATTCACCTAGCAATGCAACATCATCAACAACAATCCACAATGGACATATGCTCACACTCTAAGCCAATAAACAGTCCATTCACCAACACATGCATAATATATACATTCACAACATTATGCATATTTTCACACATCATCAGCATATTTATCACATAATCATATCATGTCATGCCAATAAATCAATCACAGTATTAGCACACTCTACTAATACCTATACTACTCAAAACAACGGGAAATAATCCCTACTATATCACATACCGATATAGGCCAACCATCAAATATGAACACAACATTTAAAATACCAATTTTCCCACTTTTCAACAGTGTTAACCGGTTAACGCCCTGGGTTAACCGGTTAACGCAGACCAAAACACGCTTCCTGGCAAAACTTAACAGTGTTAACCGGTTAACGCCCTGGGTTAACCGGTTAACGCAGACAGAACATCAATTTTTCAGAAACCACAACAGTGTTAACCGGTTAACGCCCTGGGTTAACCGGTTAACGCAAGCAAAACAGCAATACCTCCCAATTCCTAACAGTGTTAACCGGTTAACACCCTGGGTTAACCGGTTAACGCAAGACAGAAAGTTGTTCCTGCGCTAACACGAAGCAGAATGCAGAATTCTCCGCATTTTCCGCCGTTGGAGGACTTCCGGACCTCCGATTCTAATTCCGTAAAAAGCTACGTTTTCGGAAAATCACCACCCATCCAATTACAGATTCCATTTCAGTTTTAACACAACTTATCCCTCACAATTGTTCAGCATTCAACAACCCAATTAGGGTCAATTCAACGGTTTATCACTACCCATTACATGTTAACCCATAATACCCATTAAACGACGATAAACCCCCCTTACCTGAGTTAATCCGGCAATCCTTTAGCCTCAAGCTCTTCTCTTCTCCAACCTTCTTCCTCTTGCTCTGCCTCTTTGCCATTTTCCTCTTTTTGAGCCGCTTCTCTGTTTTCACGTGAAAACTCTTTTTACCAAAAAAATGGAACTCTTTTCTTATTTCCAACTTATATATTTTCCAATAATTATTATTCCAATAATAATAATAATAATAATAATAATAATAATCCAAAAATTCCAATTATTTAATTAAATTAATAAATATAATATTAACTTAATTAAATAATTATCTTATTTTTATCGGGGTGTTACAACTCTCCCCCACTAAAAGAGTTTTCGTCCTCGAAAACATACCTCAAGCGAATAACTCCGGATAAGACTCCTTCATCTGACTCTCAAGTTCCCAAGTCACATTGCCACCTGCTGGTCCTCCCCAAGCTACCTTCACCAAAGCAATCTCTTTACCCCGCAACTGCTTCAACTCTCGATCCTCGATCCTCATAGGTGATGTTTCAACAGTCAGATTATCTCTCACCTGTACATCATCTACTTTGACCACATGCGACGGATCAGGAATGTACCTCCTCAACTGAGACACATGAAAAACCTCATGCAAATTCGCAAGTGACGGCGGTAAAGCGATACGATAGGGTACCTCCCCTATCCTCTCCAAAATCTGATAAGGACCAATAAATCGAGGTGTCAACTTCTTCGACTTCAAAGCTCGACCAACCCCAGTTATCGGAGTGACACGAAGAAACACATGATCTCCCTCTTGAAACTCAAGTGACTTCCTCCTCTTGTCGTGATAACTCTTCTGACGACTCTGAGCAATTCTCATCTTCTCCTGAATCATCTTAATCTTTTCCGTAGTTTGTTGAACAATCTCCGGTCCAACCACAACACTCTCACCGGACTCATACCAACATAAAGGTGTCCGACATCTTCTACCATACAAGGCTTCAAACGGTGCCATACCAATGCTCGAATGAAAACTATTGTTGTAGGTAAACTCAATCAAAGGTAAGTAACAATCCCAAGCACCTCCCTTTTCCAAAACACAAGCCCTCAAAAGATCCTCTAGTGACTGAATCGTCCTTTCAGTCTGACCATCAGTCTGCGGATGATATGCAGAACTCAATCTCAGCTTAGTTCCCAAAGTCCTCTGCAAACCTTCCCAGAAC